>NC_143256.1:72972837-73597837 GCF_984573655.1 Nuphar pumila | reverse complement strand
TTGGTCACTATAGAAAGAAGATCATTTGATTTTTCTTTTAGACTAGTTATTTCTTTTTGTAAGAGATTGGTTCTAATTTCAATTTCTTTTATCTCAAATGCTTGGCAAGAATTTTCCTTCTTAAGATCTTCTATCTCTTGAAGTAATGCTTTGTTTTGAGAGTCAAGAGTTGAATTTTCAGTTTTTAACTCTTTATTTTTAGAACTTAGACTCTTAAGTTTAGCATATAAATCATTAAATGTTTCTAATAAGTCATTATAGTCAAATTGACTTACCAAATCTTCTTGTGCTACAAAACACATGTTGGCAACTTCTTCATTTGATTCTTCATCGGAAGAGGAGTCACTATCATCCCAACATGCTTGAAATATCTTTATCTTCTTGAATTGGTCCTTGGGATTGATTTTGAGAAGAGGACAATCTTTCTTGATATGTCCAGCCTTTTTGCAGTTAAAGCACTTGACTTCATTGGGATTGAAAGAATCCGCTTTCTTTACCTTTCTTTGAAATCTTCACTTTTTGATGAATCTTTTGAATTGCCTTGTAATGAGGGCTATATCTTCATCTTCATCTTCATCTTCTTCTGAATTTTCTGAGTCAGAAGTAGCCTTAAAAATAAGAGATTTCTTCTTGGGTTCTTCTTCTTGTCTGTCTTGAAGTTGGACTTCATATGCCATTAGATTACCAACCAAATCTTCAAGAGTGAGAGTGTTTAAATCATTTGCCTCTTCAATAGCAGTGGTTTTTCTCTCCCATTCAGGAGTTAAATACCTTAGGATCTTTCTGACTAAATCCACTTGTGAATATTCTTTTCCAAGGGATTTCAGAGTGTTAGTTATATCAGTCATTCTTGTTACCATGTCCGATATAGATTCATTTTGCTTCATTTTAAACAATTCAAATTTATGAACCAAAGAAGCAATTTTAGATTCTTTTACCTTTGACGTACCTTCATGAGTCACGAGAAGAGTATGCCAGATTTCATTTGCTGTAGAGCATTGAGAGATGCGATTAAACTCTACCTTGTCAACGACACAATATAATGCATTCATTGCCTTGGCATTAAGTGAAGCAGTCTTCTTTTCTTCATCGGTCCATTGGCTGAAATCAGTTGATGGAGTTTGGTATTTTTCTGAAACAACTCTCCAAATATCGAGATCCATGGATTGCAAGAATATTGTCATTCTCACTTTCCAGTATCTATAGTTTGTTTCATCGAAGAGAGGAGGACGAACATAGGAGCTTCCTTCTTTGTGTTGAGATGTTGTAGTTGCCATGCTAGATGATGATCAAATCAAAATAATAGCAAACCTGCTCTGATACCAAATGAAAGTGCAGTAGGATCGATGCAACGAGCACTAGAGGGGGGGTGAATAGTGCTTTTAAAAATCATCTGCAGAATATTAACAGATTTTGCAATTTTAAAAGCAATCACACAAAGGAACACAAGAATTTATCCTGGTTCGGTCTTTCCTGACCTACATCCAGTCCCCAAGCAAAACCCGCTTGAGATTTCCACTATCAACCTTGTGTAACTACAAGATCATACACAGACCAAATCTGGTCCCACTTCCAGTAACACACCTACTGAAAGCAAACAACTCATTTAAACCAAGGAGTCCTTCCTTTTACAGAAAATAAGTAACAACTTACAATACAACCTATGAGCCTTTCTTTTGAATGCAAATGAGATGCAATTGACTTTTGAGGTTGTTGAAATACTCTACTCACGAATTCACTATCTCTCAAAAGAATTTGAGTGAAAAACTGAACTGAAAAATATCACATGAGTGAGAAAATAAATACTTGAATGAATAGGAGTGAAAAGCAAGAAGTAATTCAATTGGATTTGTTGTTTTTGATTGTAGAATGCACTCATATTTATAATTGAAAGTTTTCATACGTTGAGGGTATGAAAGGGTGTCAAAACAGTCCATTTTGAATGATCAAAACGTTTAAAAAATGAAAAGACACGCCTTTTTGAAGTTTTAGGAAAAACGACAAAATTAGTCGACTGGAACAGTAGTTAGTCGACTAATGATTAGTTATTAGTAGACTGACAGTTATCGTCGGTCGACTGATCTGTTTATCGAGCCTTTTGAAAATCTAAACTTTTGAAACTTAGTCGACTAGAGATAAAATTAGTCGACTGATAATATCATCAGTAGACTAAAAAACCTTTCAGTCGACTGCTGCTAAAATCTTCTGAAAAACATACATTCGGTCTGGTCGACTGATAAAAGCATTAGTCGACTGCTGCTAAATTTTCACAAAACACATGTTCTGTCTAGTTGACTGATAAAACCATTAGTCGACTGTTGCTAATTTTCCAGAAAACAGACATTCTGTCCAGTCGACTGATAAAACCTTCGGTCGACTAATTTGACAAAAATGACTTTTTAAAAAATATGGCGCAAAAGGATTAGTCGACTGGTGAGTCTATTGGTCGACTAATAAACACGAAAATTTAAGAAAAGAGTTTTATAAAAAGATTTTCATGAGGGGGTTCTTTTAGAAAAGTTTTCTAAAGACTTTTTAGGTAAAATGGAACCTAAATATGCACTCTAAGTAAGGCTCTTACAAAAATCTAAGACTTTTAATGAATTTATCATTTGCACACTAGTCTTCAAAGATTCTTCATCGAATTCTTCAATGTCTTCATTGCCTTAGCTGAAATGCAGTTGATTTCTCTTGCCCATCATCAAAACTTTGTACTTGAAGTATCATATACGACTTCATTGTCGTAACAAAAAATGCCCCAGTGTAGTCTGGGGGAAAGAAATGTTCTTGTAAAAGAATAATTGATCATTTATTAAAAGGGAATTTATTGAGGGAGGATAAAAAAGGTAGAAGTTTTTTAAGTATAGAATTTCTTTAAATGTCGGGCATTGATAGGATCATGTAATTCTACCCCATCTGCGTTAATCAGATGATATGAATTACGTGGTAACACTTCTTTAACCACATAGGGTCCTTCCCAGTTTGGTGACCATTTGCGGCGCGGGCGGTGCTTGAGATGAGCCGTTGATCACAGGACCAAATCATTAACTCGGAATCTTCTTTCGATGACCGACTTGGCATATTGTCTCGCTATCCTCTGACGATAAGACTGAGCATGCTCTGTTGCTTTGAGCCTTTTCTCATCGAGTAGATCAAGCTGTATCAACCTCTGCTGCTGATACTGATCGAGTGGTATCTCTAGAAGCGATGCAAATTTAAGGGCAAGTTTCTGAACATGAAGAGGTAATACCACCTCAGTTCCATAAACAAGTTTTGAAGGAGTTGCATTGGTCGGGGTTCGAACGATGGTTTGATATGACCAGAGTGCATCATGGATTTTCTCGTGCCAATCACGCCTGTAAACACCCCAAATTTTCCTCATCCATTTTTGAACACACCCCTCATGCAGTGCCAACCTTCATAGGTCAGTGTAGGAGTCAAACCCCAAGTTTATGTCAAAAAACTGTCATTTTACCCACTTTTATTAGGAAAATTACCATTTTACCCCTAAGTTATCCCAGACCCCAGTCAGTCGGAGTCCACCAAGCTCATTGGTCAGTTCAGAACAGTTAGAATATTAGTCATTTCAAGCTCATCTGAGCTCACAATGAGCAAACCATTTCTATTTCTGACCATTCCTGCCAAAATGGGATCATTTCGTTAGAAATGAGCTCATTTCTCACTCAAATCCAAGCCAATTGTCTTCGAGTCAGTCATTCTCAGTCAATCCTAGTCTCCCGAGTCTAACTTGAGCTCACCAAGAGCTCAAGTGCTCCGGTTTCAGTTCAAATCCACTTCCAAGTGTTCAGAAGCCCATTTTAGCCTATTTCAGCTCTTTCAGCTAAAATTGAGCTGAGTCCAGTCAGTTGAGCTAGTGTTTGAGCTTCAATTTTAGTTAATCACAGTATTGCTCACCTTTGTTCTAGCTCAAACTCAGCACAGATTTATAATTCACTTCACTCTGGTGACCATTTCGTACCATTTCTCTAAAAATGATAGCTTTTCTTGAAAATTTATTCAGGGAGTTCAGTCGAGTCAGTGTCTTGTCAGTCCAATTGAGTTTTGAAACCCTAGAACCCAGCTCAATCCAGTTCATTTCAGTTCAATCCAGCTCAAGCCCCAATTGTCAGTGTCACTCTGACTGGTAAAGCTTGAAAACCATTTCTTGAATCATTTAGCAAATTTATCAATTTTAACACTTTTTGAACTAGTACAAGTGTCAATTAAAGTCTAACATCCAAAATTCTTCATTCAGGGTCTGCATTTCGCATAACATTTCATATCATTTCTCATCATTTCATATCATTTCTCAACATTTTATAACATTTCATTTCATTTTCGAAATCCAGAACTCCAGTTTTATAAATTTTGATCCAGATTGAGTTTTAAAAGTTTTCACAAATCAATTTCGAACCCCGGGTTTACAAATTTGACATTTTTACCCCGAGGATTCTAAATTTGAAAATATTTTCTTCAGAAAAATAATCTGGATTTCTTTCAAACTCAAATTTTCAAATTCTAAACTGGATTTGCTTTGCAATGGGGTATTGAATTTCAAATTTCGAGCTTGTTTCAAAAACTGCCAAAACTAGCTCGTTTCGTCCAGAAATTTTTTAAAAGGACTATCCTACCCCTATGATCTTCAAAATTAGAAAATGAGCCCACTCTGAGATGGCTTCTCCATTTACATGTTCTTTTTAAATAAAAAAAAAAATCTTTTTATGTTGTTTGCTTTTCTTTTTATTTTTATTTTTTTTTATCTTCGTGGGACCCATAAGGGGAGGTCGACCCCCCCCCCCCCCCTTTCCTCCATTTTCCTTTTCTTTCTTCTCTTTCCTTTCTTCTTTCTTCTTTTCTTTCTTTTCGTCTTCTTCTTTCTTTCCTTTCTTCCTTTCCTTTTCTTCTTTCTTTCTTCTCTTTTCTTCCTTCTTCCCTTCCCTCTCTCCTTGGTCCAGCCCACTCACATATCACCTTTCATCTTTTTTCTTCTCCTCTTCCTCCTTTCTCTCCTCCTTCTTCTTTCCTTTTCTTTCTTCCTTTTCATTCCTTCTTCTTTTCCCTCCTTTCTTTCTTTCCCTTTCCTTGGTCCAGCCACCTTAAAGCCTAGCTTTTCTTTCTATTCCCCTAAGCATCTCACGCCTAGCTCCTCTCTCTCTCAGCCCCCTTTGAAACTCCCTCAGATCCCTCTCCCTTCTCTTTGGATTCCCCCTTTGCAGCTCCTTCTCACGCCAGTCCCCTTGCTTCCTCCAGTTGCAACCATCAACCACAACTCATCTCTTGGTGGTAGTCACCACAGCCTCAACCACGGTTCCAGCTGCAGCCCATCCTCAAACAAAATTGTAGCAGCCCACGGTTCCAAGCCACCCTCTCTAGTTGCAGCGGTATAACAGCCTCACAACACCCTCTTCAGTCCCATCAAGATAGTTTCAACGTGGTTGAAGTTGCTGCCTTCCCTCCAATCGATTCAACCGATCCAAGGTTTGACCCCTTTAGCTATTTTATTTGATCTCACCCAAATTTTATTTTCTATTTTATCTTTGTTGCAAACTTGCTGTAAAAGTCATTTTTTTTATCATTTACTACAAAAGGAATAACTACAACTTGATGTCAATCAAGCTATGGCGATAGTCATTTTGGACTTGTTATGTATTGGAAAGACCATCGTATATAGAGTAAATTCATGTTATCTCCTTTCGTAGGATAGTTTGTTTGAACTTTAAATGTTTTAAGTTAACCATGTAGGTCTTTTATTTTTATTATTAAGTACTCTTATATGTAAAGGCTAAGAAAATGAAAGATTCATATTGATAGATCGAATCTTTCATTTCATAAGCCAAAATCGAAAATAGATTATGCCTTCATTAAATTTTCTTTTAGTTTATATTTCATGTCATATTATGTTAGAAATAGCATTTAGATTAGTTCATTTTTTTTTATTTCATTCATCGTATATAGGATTCATTGTTATTTAATCTAGAATCTATAAAATCTCAGTTTTAGGCAAAGTCCAGTTATCATTTTATGAACATGTATTCGTTCAAAAATCCAAAAAAAATTATGATATCTTTAGTTGCATGTTTTGGTTTTTCTGCCAAAAATTTGATTCAATTTGGGTTTTAGAACCCTCTCAAACAAATCAAATTCCAAACTAGGATTTCACATCTCCAGAAATTCCGATTTCTGTCTTAGCAGACAAGAACCTACGTGATCTCCTAGATGGATGATTCAAATTTCTCTCAAAAAAATACCATGAGTCCCTGTTAGAGTCTACTATTTTCCAGTACTTTTCCAGCTTTTTCTAAGCATTTTTTATCCCTCCTAAAAATCGATTTTCTCAGCCCTTTGAGAAAATCTCTCTTTTTCCTTGTTAGAGTCTAGACCGACTCTAACCCACTGTGTCCGTTCAACCCATAGGTTGTATGACAAAACTTAATACATAAAAGTTGTTTCTAATCCTTCCCTCTGCCGTTTCCCAAAATTTGGAAATTTTTAGAATACCCTAAGTATTTTCCACGAAATTGATTTTCCTGCCTATTAGATTCCTATGTCTGAGAATTTTAGAGATATAGGTCTCTAATAACCCTCTGCTCTCTCCCAAACCATAACCCGGATCTCAATACTATAAAAAGAGGAAACCTTACTCTGTTTGTCAGTGATATTTTCTCAAAATTGCAGCCACTTTAGCATCTGTATGCTATTTTTACCATAGTTTTTCCCAAAACCTGTCTGTCTGCCCTAAATCCTAGAGTCGCTGGATTCTGATCCGACTTTCCGGAGCTTTCTAGCTTCGACCATAGGTCAAAACCAGAATCTATAAAAGGCAAAATTCTTTTCCTAACTGTCCTCTGTCACTCCATAAAATTTGGGAATTTTTTATGGAAGTTTAGTATCCAAAATCTAATTTAGAATCAGCATTTTAGGCAAAATCTTTATTTTTAGGATTTTAAGTTATTTTCTACATTAAAAAAATAACAAAAAAATAAATTTTTGAGCTTCATTCTGTTTTTAGGGTTAGTCTAGGTTTCCATGACAAATTTAGCTCAATTCCAAGTTCATTTTCTTTGTTAGTTTACTTTTAAATTCAGAAGCAAAAATCAAGTCAAATTTGATATTTTGTGATATTTTTGCCATTTTAGGGTTTTTAGCATGTAAATAAGCATGTCATGTCATATTAGGGTTAATTTCAATATCATTTGAATTTAATATATCCCATTTTTGCAAATTTATTTCAGAAAACCCTAGTTTCAAGGCCATAGTCTTGTTATCAGAGGCATTTCGGTCATTTGAACCTAAGTTTTGAAATTCCCATTTCTAATTCTCTAAATTTTCATGAATATCATCATATTTCATCATATTATGTTTGATTTTATTTCATTTGATTTTTAAATTTCCAAATTTTACAAAAATTCTTTAGGAAAAACCTCGATTTCAATGTCATTAGGGGTATTTTGGTCATTTTGTCACTAATTTCAAATTTCTAAGTTTATTTTTAAAATTATATTACTTATTTCTCATTTTTATATCAAAGAGAGTATGAATTTGGGTTTATATCTGAATAATATTCGATAATTTCTAATATTTTCGGATAAATTCAGATAAACCTACATTTTTGTGCTAACATGTTTTCCAGTTTTTCAGGAACATCTAAGAAGAAGACTTTTATTTACTTATTTATTATAATTCAATGTAATATCAGATGTAATAATTTGGAATAAGAGTTACTTTTCAGCTTAGAATAGGGTTGCATTGCATATAGTTTAATTCCTGTAATTTCCAATATCTGGTGTATCATTCATACACATTTTTCCAAAATCACTATGGTTGACACGAATGGCACATGCAAAAGCTCTTATAGAGTTCACAAATTTAGTGAGATTCATATTTATGGCCATAGTCAAAATATGAAGAAAACCAAGATTTGTGATCTTCATATTAGCCACATTCAGCCTACACTTAGGCTAACTTAAAAAATGCACTGCAGTTCTCCAAATTTCAAAAGGATTTCCCAATTCCTCAAAAAATTATCTTTCAAATTCATAATTCAATTTGCATCGTTTTTAAACTCTTTTCCTAATTCCATTTCAGAGAAATCGATTTTCCCAAAAATTTCCAAGTCTTTCTCAGGATTTGATTTTCTCAGAATTCTGAATTTTCAAATAAGATTTTAAAGTATTTTCCAAGTTCAAATTAGGATTTCCCAAGATTTCCACATTCTCAATTTCATTTTAAAATCCCAAAATCGATTTTCTTAAAAACTTTAAATTACCTCTGAAATTGATTTTTTCTCAGAATTCTAAAATCCTATTTAGAAATCGATTTTCTAAATAAAAAACAATTCCAATCTCAAAAATCATTTTTCTCAGAGTTTCCATTTTCCTGAGAATCCATTTTTCATTTCAAAAATCATTTTCCAATGAACTTCCTGATTTTCTCAAGATCCTCAAATCCATTTCCTCAGAAAAGCAGTCCAGATCTCAAAATCGATTTTCCTAAAGTTCAAGTTTCTCTGAGAATTCATTTTCCAATGCAAACTTCTGATTTCCAATGAAATTCAATGATTTTCCCAGAAATTCCATTTTCAAAGTACTTTTACAATCATTTTTCAAGTACATCTCAATTCTCCAAGGCAAACATCATATTTCCCAAACTTGCATCTTTTCAAAATTCCATAGCACATGCCTGATTCTTTGTGCATTTTAGGAATATAGAGCATGATTCAGATATTTAACTTAGTCAAAGCACACAATTGACCTTGGTTAGATTACCCCTGGTAAAGGCGCCAGGAACAGTCGAACCTCGTACCGACAGGCGGATCCCATTCCACAAAATTTTCTTACAAATTTTCAAAATGGAGGTGAGTAATTTTCAAAACCATTTTCAAAATTTTGGTTGAGTTTGACTCGCAAAATCGTTCTCTCACTCTCGCAGAGAGAGGGGGGGAAATTTTGCGATGATAATAGGTTTGGCGACCGTGATGGGACCTGTCTTCGTTTGATCAATTGTGTATTTTAACTTAGCTCAATTATCAAAATCGTGTTCTATGGAATGTCAACTTTACTTTCTGATATCATGTGAACCTAGGAGCCTAGACTCGAACCTAGCTGACATGGATTGCATATAGACTAGGTATGGTTTGCTAGGACCAATTGAGGAGAATAATCCATGCTCACCTAGACTTAGATCTGGAATACAACACTCCTTAATCTAGAAATTGTATGAAAACAATGTTTGCTTCTTCAAATATTTCAAAATTCTATCTCTTGAGGACTTAGAGCCCTCTATTTGCTTGCATGTGCTCATATTTTCAAAAACCACCCCACCTATGTCTACCCAGCTTCACATTGCTGGGCTCTCTTCTAGATCCATAGTTCGGGACAGAGCCTCACAACTGGGCCACTCATTTGGGCTAGCGCCCCCCTGCCACGTACCAAGGGCCATAGTCCAACGTATATCGGCAGGTACTCAAGGATATTGGGAAAACACAAGCCTAGAACCAGAGATAAATATTTATGCCACGTACATCGAGCCTCGGCTCGAGTATATCGGCATAGCATAATTGGACACAGTTGATCTGAGCCTAGAGTCAGGATTAGGATCCTAAAGCTCTTTCAAAACTGATGCATTTAGAGTCAGCTTCTTAGGGAATGTTGTATGCGCATAATTGCTTGTGCAGAATGTGATTGAGTGTATTATATTCATTTCCCTTTTTATTTTCCCATATTTTTCCTAATTTTTTCAAAATACTGGACAATTTTCCAAAATACCTCATTTTTCATCTTTTATGAAATATCTCCTTTTTCTCAAAAACCCTGCAACGATTTTTCCAAATTATCCACTTTTTCTTCAAAACTCCAGGTGATTTTTCATTCTTTCGTTCCTCTAGACTTCGAATTTCTAGCTTTTTCATTTTATCCTGCCTGCAATTTTCAAAATTCTTGTATTTTTCCAAAGTCTAATTTCAAACTTCCTAGCTTTCAGTCCAATGGCATCTAGTCAGCTCGACTCTGTCTTTCCTGAGGGTCACATCTCCTACAAGGTGCGACAAAGTCTTTCCGAGCATCGAGCTCTCAGCACCAGACCCTTCTTTCCCCGCTGGTACTATACTTGATTCAGGAACTTCTCCCGTATGTTTTCGGACCACTTAAGTGACTGTGGGTTGGAACTGGCATCCACAGTGGGAAAGTTGACAGTCAACGGCAATCTGATCCATACACTGGAAAAACGGTGGAATCCGCGCACTTGCACATTCTGGTTTTCATGGAGCGAAATGACCCTGTTGATGAACGAATTTTCAGAGATCATGGGATTGCCCAAACCAGCCGGTCAGCCTGGAGATCCATTGGAGCAACAATTTTTTATTAATGTCAAGGGTCTGGACCCCAAAGATGTTGTAACTTGCATGACAAGGCGTAAGTCTTGGCCAGTAATTGAAGAAAATGGGAATGAATATGTGAGCCGGATCGAGATCTACCCACAGTATGGGGCATTCACAGAAGTTAGCTCGTTATCCAGGACAGCTCAAGAGAGAATTCAGCATGCGATGGTTCTGTGCACTGTGGGACTCGCTTTCTTTCCAGACGGACATAATTATGTGAATGTCAGAATTGTACAACTTCTAAGAAGTTGGAGAAGTCGACAGACCAGCCGTCTCTCGATAGCCATGGCCGCACTTGCTTTTCTATACAGAGGATTGACTCGCTTCACGCTTGGAGAATCCATTTTAGTCGAGGGATGTACCTATGCACTTCAGTCTTGGTTCCTCCAGCATGTGTCGATCAGAGCTAGTTCGTTCAGATATAACGGCAAGGAGCTCCTTCCAGTTGCAGGGTACCGATTTCTGATTGATCATCTACAGGAAGAAGAAGTGGTTTGGGACTATTTTGATCGAGAGCTATCACCTCCCAGATACACCTATGCATACGGCAAGCAATTCAGACTACTTGGTCATTTCTTCTGTGCTTATCACCATCCGGAGCGGTGTGTCCGACAGTTTTTCTAGAGACAGAAGCACTTAGAGATGCGGTTGCTATCAGGAGTTGTGCCAGAGTTTGACCTTACATCAGCACAGTGGTCCGAAACATACCATTCTGTCAGATATAGCTGGAACTCTTTTGTTACTCTTTTACTTTTCCCGGTCCTCGTGTCTCTGCTGATTATCAAGAGTGGTGGCAAACTGTCTGTCCGCCTCCTATTTCTCAAGTTTATTATTGATGTAATCATATTTTTCCTTCAATGAATAAAAAAAAAATCTTTCAAATTCTTCATTCTTGATTTGATGACCTCACTTAGATAACAAAGCATAATTTTCAGTTGTTTATTTTCTTCGTGAGGGAATAGTAATGTAATTGTCATAATCCTAGCGATGACTCAATCCCTAGTAATGGGATATTCTTTCAATTGTCTATCAAAATTCTCAGCAAATATTTTCTTCCAATCAAAATCTATCTCAAAAGCCTAACCATCAACTTTGCTCTGCAGAAAGCGTTCGTGGTATTTAATGGTTTAGACGAGATCAGGAAAGAAAATTGCACCAGTTAAAGGCATCGTGTATTCAACGACCTCGGAAGAAGAAATGAACTCCCCTCGATCAGGCAGAAATCAAGGGTTGCAGGTCGAGGATGACATTGATCCCCAAATGTATGCCATGTTCAAAAAGATGATGAGCAAGATGCTGGTAGAGCAAGCTGAAGCCAGTACAGAGCAGGCTCAGGTCAAGAAAAGGGCAAAAGGTCGGGTAGTCAAAAAGGTTTTGAAGATATCCAAGAAGCATACTCAAAATGTTGATACAACTGATGAAGAAGAATCAGTGGAAGATACAGATGAAGAATTTGAGACTCAGCAGATACTCTGCAAATCTACTCAGGGGCAAGGGTCAGCCCACAAGTTCAAAGAATAGTTTGTTAATGATTCTGACCAACCGCAATTCAGAGATGTGGTCAGGATGGTTTGAGATCTGCAAGCCGCAACAAGGGCAAGAAAGTCTTCACCAGCGAAGACTTCTATGATGGTTTGGACGGGGATGATTGTTGAGAAACTCGGTTTTGATGTCACATAATATGATAAACTGTCTCATTTGATTTTATATGATATGATAATATGTTCTCTTGAAATAATGTTATATTATGACTGAATATGTTTTGCCATAAATCTAACGAGTATTTGATGCAAGGATATCTCACCCAATAAGGATGGAGACTTCCTGTTCAAGTACAACTATGGTGCAATCATACTCCTTGAAGAAAAAGCTTGATGAGCCATGCTTTCCTAAAGTTCAAATGAAGAGATCGGCTACCTCAAGATGAAGATTTTTTTCTTCTTTAGAGTCATATGTAACAGAACCTTCAGGAACTTGCATATTGCATATTACATACTCATTCATAAACACTATATCATAAAAGTATACGATAGTTTCAAAAAGCTCCTTTTTTGAAAACCAATAAGTGTACCTTCTTACAACCTTTTATGAAAAAGATATTTTGTCATATAATAATTGTACCTTCTTACAACCTTTTATGAAAAAGACATTTTGTCATTGTACCTTACACTATATACAAGACAACAAAGGAATGTAGGAAAAAGACAAAAACATAACATCGACTACATGGAGAAAACAAATAAAATATGTTTTTTGAAAAGACTCTAGTTTCCCTCTTTAATGAAATGTTTCTTAATACAAGAAGAAGAAGACAAAAACATAACATCGACTACATAGAGAAAACAAATAAAATATGTTTTTTGAAAAGACTCTAGTTTCCCTCTTTAATGAAATGCTTCTTAATACAAGAAGAAGAAGACAAAAACATAAAATCGACTACATAAGAAAAACAAATAAAATATGTTTTTAAAAGGACTCTAGTTACTTTTTCTCATAACCATAGAATGTCGACTTACTTGAAGTCATCATTCTCTTTACAAAGTATTAAATGCCTCCTGTAACAAATCCTTATTAATATCCTTCTCAAAGAATGTCGACCTTCCTTTTGGTCCTCATTCTCTCTGGAGACTTTGAAATACACAACATAAAGAAAACACTTGACATGACTATGTACAAATAAATATCTCAAAGCACTCATAGTACTTACACTCATTTAAAGTAAAGAAGTACTAATGTACCTCAAATCATTAATTAGAATTAAGACAAAACTACAACCCAACGTTCAATGTACTACTGTAAGAAATAGACTTTTTACATAAAATATGTATCACCTAAAATAATACAACGACTAGTGTACCCTCTATTTCACCTTTATGGAAAAAAGCATTCTCGAAAAGATGTTTTTGAAATGACCTAACATTTCACATTTCAAAAAGTTACAATTCCAAAATGTAACGACTACTTTTTATAAGCTATATAAACACACACAAATAAACTATTCAAAACAAGGGAATGGAATAGACGTGTGAGCTTACAAATAGAAAAATTTTTATTCGTGATTTGAAAAGAGAGCCTTGAAAAAGAAAGAGAAAAAGAAAAAGAAAGAAAAGAGAAAAAGTCAAGTCCAGCTCTTTGACAAAGAGTATCCTCTGAGTGACAAACAGAACATTCTTAGAATCCTTCATTCGTGCATTCATATCATTCTGAAGGTTCTATAGGAAGTATTGTAACTCTGTTATTCACTGTATTCCTTCTTTGTTTAAAGAAGTAGACCTCTGTGAAAGAGGGTGTTGCCCTTCTCTGTTGAGAGAAGAAGACCTCTTGGGAAGAGGGTGTGCCCCTTCTCTGTTGAGAGAAAAAGACCTCTTGGGAAGAGGGTGTTGTACTATTTATCCGGTAACTCGGATGTTATAGTGGAATCTCAAGTGGTTTGCTTGGGGACTGGATGTAGGTCTGAATATTGACCGAACCAGTATAACTTCTGTGTTTTATGTGTTGTGTCTTATTGCTTAATTATTTTATTTTATCGATCATTATCATATTTCACTATTCCCCCCCCCCCCTCTAGTGGAATTTCATTTGGTATCAAAGCAGGTTTGCTGGTTTCGACGTAACAAGTCTTACAGCACAAATGGCATCTACCTCTTATGCTCGTGATATTGAAGGTCAACACGCATCTCGTCCTCCTTTCTTCAATGGCTCCAACTATGGATATTGGAAGTGCGGAATGGCTATCTTTCTCAAATCCATAGACTTTGCTGTATGGAAAATTATTGAGCATCCATACACATCTTCATCCGCGGACTATAACTTATGGTCTGATGAAGAAAAGAAAATGGCAAACCTAAATGCAAAGGCTATGAATGCCTTATATTGTGCCATTGATCAGAATGAATTCAACAGAATATCTATATGTGAATCTGCATATGACATTTGGCATTCTTTGGAGGTTATTCATGAAGGAACCAACAAAGTAAAAGAAGCCAAAATATCATCTCTTGTTAGAAAATATGAGTTGTTCAAAATGAACAAAGATGAACCCATCACAGAGATGTTTACCAGATTCACCAACATCACCAATGATCTGAAATCTCTGGGTGTAACATATTCCCAGACTAAAAAGGTGAAGAAAATCTTGAGATCTCTCACAACTGATTGGGAGAAAAAGACTACTGCTATTGAAGAAGCTCAAGATTTATCTAAACTTACATTGGACGACTTAATAGGCAATCTTATGGCCTATGAAGTCCACATGAAAGAAAGAAGGGAAAAAGAGCAACCAGTAAAGAAAACTCTAGCTTTCCCAGCCCTATCTGAGAATGAAGACTCAGATAAAGAATCAGAAATTGCGCTACTTACCAGAAAATTCTAGCGCTTCATGAGAAGGAACCGGCTTCCAAACAGGCACAAGGAAAGAAAAAATCTTAAAGAAGATCCCATGTGCTTTCAGTGTAATAAGCCAGGCCACTTAAAACGTGACTGTCCCCTTCTCAAAAGAAAGTCCAAAACTGAGGAACCAAAGAAGTGGTTCTTCAAGAAAAAGGCTCTGCATGCTCAATGGGATGATTCAGAACCATCCACTAGTGAAGAGTCAAGTGATGATGAAGCCGAAACTGCAAATATGTGCTTCATGGCAAACGAAAGTTCGGTAAGTGAAATCTCTGATTTTTCCTTTGAAGAACTTCTAGATGCTTTTTAAGAACTATTTGAAGAATCTAGAAAATTGAGTTCCAAAAATAAAGTTTTAAAATCTGAAAATTTAAAGCTTTCTCAAGAGAATGAAAAACTCAGCAGTGAAAATTCCGAGTTGAAAAAGAAAAATCTTATGCTTATATCTGAAATTTCTTCTACTAGCTCCAAAACTAAAAATATGCAAGTAGAAATTTCAGAGCTAAAAAGTAAAACTGAGAACCTCATGAAAACGGTTTTCAAGTTTACTAAAGGTAAAGAGAACTTGGATAAACTCTTATCCTCTCAGAAGGTCTCTTTTTACAAGAATGGTATTGGCTATTCTCATTTCAAAAAACCTTCTTGTATAAATCAAAAGACCACATTTGTGAAAAGTTCATCTGAACCAAATAAGGAATATTATAATGATAATCTTTCTAACTCCTCTAAAGAGATAGACAAACTCAAATCCAAATGGATATGGGTTCCAAAGTCTAACAAAAAAGGACCCGATTGGGTACCAAAAAGGAGATTTACTTAATGTTTTGCAGGCTCCAAAGAAGAAGAACAGATGGATACTAGATAGTGGATGTTCAAAGCACATGACAGGACATCCAAACCTTTTTGCTGTTCTTCATCATAAAGAAGGAGGAACCGTCACCTTTGGAGATAACAACAAAGGTTTGATAATTGGTATTGGAAATATTGGTAACATAGACAAACCTCTTATCAAAGACGTTCTCCTTGTTAAAGGCTTAAAACATAACCTACTAAGTATCAGTCAAATGTGTGACACAAGTTATAATGTTAGCTTTAATCATGATGCATGCCTCATAACTGACACCAATGAAAACATCATCTTAAAAGGTATAAGAAAGAATAATATATATGAACTATACCTAGAAAACATCACAGAATATTGCCTCATAGCTAATAATGACACTCAACATCTATGACACATGAGAATGGGCCATGTCAATTCTAAATACATGTCTAAACTAGCTAAAGATAAGTTAGTACGTGGATTACCCAACATATTTTTTAAAAAGGATTATTTTTGTGATGCATGTCAATTAGGAAAATTGTCAAAATCTTCTTTCAAATAAAAAAATGTCATTTCAAGTAAAAGACCTTTAGAGCTTCTCCATCTGGACCTTTTTGGTCCTTCTAGGGTAGCTAGCCTTAATCATAATAGATATGCTTTTGTCATTGTAGATGATTACTCAAGGTTTACTTGGGTAATATTTTTGAAAAACAAAAGTGACACGTTTTGTCAGTTTGAAATCTTATGTAAAAAATTACAAAACGAAAAATCTTGTTCTATTGTTAAAATCCGTAGTGACCATGGAGGAGAATTTGAAAATGAACTCTTTGAAAATTTTTATAACTTGCATGGTATTTCTCATAACTTTGCCTTTCCTAGAGCTGCACCTCAAAATGGTGTAGTAGAAAGAAAGAATAGAACCCTTCAAGAATCTGTCAGGACTATGCTCCAACACAATAATCTTGCAAAATCTTTTTGGGCAGAAGCTGTTAATACTGCATGCTACATAACAAATAGAGTTCTCATTAGACCCTTATTAAATAAAACTCCCTATGAACTATTCTATGACAGAACTCCAAGAATAGACTATTTCAAAGTCTTTGGATGTAAATGCTTTATCCTAAACACAAAAGATAGCCTGGATAAGTTTGATGCTAAATCTGTTGAAGGCATATTCTTAGGATATTCAAGTCATAGTAAAGCATACAGAGTTTTCAATAAGAGTCATAATACTATTGAAGAATCTATGCATGTTAGTTTTTGTGAATCTATTGATCAATTTGTTCATATACAAACTAATGATGATGATGTTGAAAGTACAGATTTATTTTTAGATAACACAGCTAAGTCTAATGAAGATGATCATCAAAGAACCTTTGTCGATATCAAAGATCATCCTCAAAAGCAGATTTTGGGAGAACTAACAAAGGGGGTTCAAACTAGAGCTCAGCTAGAACGGATCGCAAACATGGCATTCATTTCTCAACTTGAACCAAAGAAGATTGATGAAGCCATCATTGATGAGTTCTGGATGCTAGCCATGACTGAAGAACTGAATCAATTCCAAAGAAATGACGTTTGGGATCTTGTACCTAGACCAAAGGATCATCCAATCATTGGAACAAGATGGATCTTCAGAAACAAGCTAGACGAAACAGGTAATGTTATAAGAAACAAGGCCAGACTAGTAGTTCAAGGATACAACCAAGAGGAAGGTATTGACTTTGATGAAACATTTGCTCCTGTTGCTAGACTTGAATCTATTAGAATGCTCTTAGCATATGCAAGCTATATGGATTTCAAATTATTTCAAATGGATGTTAAAAGTGCTTTCTTAAATGGTTTTATAAATGAAGAAGTCTATGTAAAACAACCTCCAGGATTTGAAAATGAACAATACCCAGATCATGTTTTTAAACTCAAACGTGCTTTGTATGGTTTAAAACAAGCACCTCGTGCTTGGTACGAAAGACTTAAAACCTTTTTATTAAAAACTGGTTTTTCTGTTGGCAAAGCAGATTCTACACTATTTGTCAAAGTAGTGAATAATCATACCCTAATTGTTCAAATTTATGTCGACGACATCATCTTTGGATCTTCTAACAGCACTCTCTGTGAAGATTTTTCTAAGTCCATGCAGAAGGAATTCAAAATGAGTATGATGGGAGAACTCACCTACTTTCTTGGACTGCATATTAAGCAAACCAAGGATGGAGTTTTCATCAACCAATCTAAGTATGCTCGTGAACTTCTGAAGAGGTTCAACATGAACTCAACTGCTTCAAAATCTACTCCTATGAGCACTACTACTGTGTTGGACAAAGATGAAGATGGTAAGTCTGTTGATACAAAGGTATACCGAGGTATGATAGGATCACTTCTTTATTTAACTGCTAGCCGTCCAGATATAATGTTCAGTGTTTGCTTGTGTGCTAGATTTCAGTCAAATCCAAAAGAATCACATCTTAAAGCTGTAAAAAGAATAATGAGATATTTAAAAGACATAGTTGATTTTGGATTATTCTATTCAAAATCCTCTACATTTGATCTAATCTCATACAACGATGCTGACTTTGCTGGAAGTAAATCTCACAGAAAAAGCACAAGTGGAACATGTCACATGCTAGGACACTCACTAGTATCATGGTTCAGTAAGAAAAAAAACTGTGTATCATTATCAACTACTGAAGCCGAATACATTGCTGCTAGCCTAGCTTGTACTCAAGTCATCTGGATGAAACAAACTTTAAAAGATTTTGGTTTAAATTTTGAAAATACAACTATTTTCTGTGATAATACGAGTGCTATAAACCTATCTAAGAATCCTATTTTACACTCACGAACTAAGCACATTCAAATAAGACACCACTTCTTAAGAGAACAAGTCTTAAACAACATAATTAAACTAGAATTCATACCCACTAATCAACAGTTAGCAGACATATTCACTAAACCATTAAAACATGAAGACTTCACACGTATTAGAAGAGAACTAGGAATATGCAAACTAAGTGACTTATAAATTAATCACACTTATTATAATACTTCTTATAAGTTTTGTTTAAATCTTATTTTAAATTGCTTTCCTTCTTATCGATTTTAGTTAGTTAAACTAAGTTTCCATATTCACGTATTCTTATAAGACACATTCTTTATGTCTTTCAACTTGTCATCCTTCAAGTACACATCCATTATGACTCTTTGTCCTATCTCCTTTCTCTCATATCCATAAAAACTAATTATATTAAAAAGCTATCATAACAATGTTCACATCAGTCAACTCCTTTATTATTTTTGTCTTTTTATGAAAACTTTTCTTACGATAAATTGTTTCACCTCTCTACTTAGTTTATGAGAACTCATACTTTTCATTAGTTAGAATTGAATGACTCTTTTTGGTCCTTTTTACCTTTTTTCTAAAAAGATCTAGTTGCTATATTCTCACGTAAATTGTTTTTACTATATCATTTGTTATATCATAGCCCAACAAACTATCTATCATCATCTCTCTCATATACAAATTGAGCCTCCATTCTCGTCAATTCTTGTTTAAAAACTTAACCTTATTCTCTAATAACTATGAACTTCCTCAAATCAAGCTTCTTTAAGAATATAAACAATAATTCATATCAATCATAACATTATGTCTTTCATCAATCATGATTTTTTATTACTTCTTTATCCTACACAAAAATCCATATATGTCATTTCATTTCTCTCTATGACAACTCACAATTATTACTCTTCACTCATAAATATTTCTTTGTCTCCTCATTTCATCTCTCGAATACATTTTTTTATATATTTTTTTTGAATCCGACTCCTCCATGTCTATTCTTATTTTTAATCTATCATTTATCAATTCTTATATACTTTTGACTCTTTCTCCTTTTTGTCTCATCATCTCTTTTACCACTAGTCAAAGTCCAAATGTGTCCTCATATCTACGTATACTCATAAAAATTACAAATATGAAAACACATTAATCATGAAACATTTTTTTTAGGGCACTCTTTTCTTTAAAATGTCATATCTTTCAAAGTACACATCACATGATCACCCTATGACCTATTTCCATAAAAACTATTTCCATATTAAATAGGCAATCATGACTTTTCTTCCCATCCGTGACCTTGCCTCTCTCTTATTGTATATCTCACTAAAATCGAGAATCATTAAAGTCTTGTCTCCAAGCAAACCTTTATTTATTCTAACTCTACTTTATGTCATATCTAAATGTTGTCCTTTATCACCTTTCTCTCCTCTCTACATATCCATATCATCTTTTTATGTCCTTAACTCTCCATTCACGAATTTAAAATCCCTCCACATAGAGTAAAAAGTTGTTTGTTTTATTAGGCCATTATTTTCAAGATCAATCATTTTTTTTATTCAACATGACACCCCATACTCTATTAATGGTTTCTCTCACTAGTCGATAAACTCACCTATAGTAAAATCTATATATTTCAATAACTATGTCCTCCTCAATCTAATATAATACACTATCCTCAAACATTGATTTGATTTGTCATTCACAAGTCTCTTAACTTACTACTCACGGATTTCCTTATTTGACTAAAATCTAAAAATTACTCACTTCCAATGTCATTCATTTCATATCAACAATTATTTTCTTCTTTCTATTTAATCAATTGGTTCATCTCTTACCATTCCATTCGAACTCTTCTATCCTTATACAAACTTTCTCTCGGTTCAAGCTCCTTTCTCTCCTAGTGCTTTATTTTCAAGACATTCGATAATGGCTTCCTCCTCCACCAATGTGATCACCTCCGCCGATCTAAGGTATCCTGATTTGTTTCACAACTACAACTCACTCTGCTCTCGCCCCATTCATGAAGGAAAATTGATCAACTTTGACGACTTCATGTTCTTCGACTTAGACACCTATCTCCCTGAACTCAAACCTCTCATAGGATCTTCATCTCCAGCTGCCTATTATCCCGAACTAGTCCGACTGTTTTATACCAACTTCTCTACTAATCATGAACAAACCTCAATCACCAGCAAAGTCCGAGGACAGCTGATGATTTTCGATGCTTCCGACCTAGGAAGAATTCTAAACCTACCTTCCACCGGTACCGACCTTAACACCATAGTACCAATCGACCAATCGCTACTTCGAAAAATACTTCTCTGCACCAACTGCTACCAACTTCCGTGGCACATGAGGAATCTCCAACCTCATGCTCAGCTACTTGCCCAGATTCTTTTCCACAACATCTATCCCAAGCGTCCCCGACAGGGATTAGTTCCTCGAAAAATCTCTCTTCTTATCTACGCAATCCTTTCTTCTCTTCCGATAAATTGGTCATCCATTATTTTCGACCTCTTTATTCGTTATCAGAAATTTGAGCCTCTTCTTTTTGGGTGTTTTATAACTCCCATTCTCAAATACTTCCAAGTACCACTTCACAACGAAGTCATCCTCCGTCCCTCTCACGTCCTCAATGGTACCACCTTCAATCTAAGGTCCCTGCACATGCCCGGCTCTGATGAAGCCGATCCAATGTCCTCCTTCAATTACTTTTTTGCTATGATGGATATCGAGCAAACTTAGGATCGAATCCTTCGTAATCAAGCCCTGTTGCAGCAGACTCGCAAGCGGAATCGCGCCAACCGACCACCTTCACCTTCTCCACCTTCGAGATAGACTCATTTTTTTATATATTTGGTCTGTAATAATTTTTTTTACTCTGATCCCTTTCTTTTTGTCCATGACAAAGGGGGAGAAAACCTGTCTCCATTATTGGAGAAATATTCTCTCTTTAAACATTATTTCACTTTTTTATCATATTATTATTTCTATGCATAATGTCTTTTTGACAGGGGGAGAATGTTGAGAAACTCGGTTTTGATGTCACATAATATGATACACTGTCTCATTTGATTTTATATGATATGATAATATGTTCTCTTGAAATAATGTTATATTATGACTGAATATGTTTTGCCATAAATCTAACGAGTATTTGATGCAAGGATATCTCACCCAATAAGGATGGAGACTTCCTGTTCAAGTACAACTATGGTGCAATCATACTCCTTGAAGAAAAAGCTTGATGAGCCATGCTTTCCTAAAGTTCAAATGAAGAGATCGGCTACCTCAAGATGAAGATTTTTTTCTTCTTTAGAGTCATATGTAACAGAACCTTCAGGAACTTGCATATTGCATATTACATACTCATTCATAAACACTATATCATAAAAGTATACGATAGTTTCAAAAAGCTCCTTTTTTGAAAACCAATAAGTGTACCTTCTTACAACCTTTTATGAAAAAGATATTTTGTCATATAATAATTGTACCTTCTTACAACCTTTTATGAAAAAGACATTTTGTCATTGTACCTTACACTATATACAAGACAACAAAGGAATGTAGGAAAAAGACAAAAACATAACATCGACTACATGGAGAAAACAAATAAAATATGTTTTTTGAAAAGACTCTAGTTTCCCTCTTTAATGAAATGTTTCTTAATACAAGAAGAAGAAGACAAAAACATAACATCGACTACATAAGAAAAACAAATAAAATATGTTTTTAAAAGGACTCTAGTTACTTTTTCTCATAACCATAGAATGTCGACTTACTTGAAGTCATCATTCTCTTTACAAAGCATTAAATGCCTCCTGTAACAAATCCTTATTAATATCCTTCTCAAAGAATGTCGACCTTCCTTTTGGTCCTCATTCTCTCTGGAGACTTTGAAATACACAACATAAAGAAAACACTTGACATGACTATGTACAAATAAATATCTCAAAGCACTCATAGTACTTACACTCATTTAAAGTAAAGAAGTACTAATGTACCTCAAATCATTAATTAGAATAAAGACAAAACTACAACCCAACGTTCAATGTACTACTGTAAGAAATAGACTTTTTACATAAAATATGTATCACCTAAAATAATACAACGACTAGTGTACCCTCTATTTCACCTTTATGGAAAAAGGCATTCTCGAAAAGATGTTTTTGAAATGACCTAACATTTCACATTTCAAAAAGTTACAATTCCAAAGTGTAACGACTACTTTTTATAAGCTATATAAACACACACAAATAAACTATTCAAAACAAGGGAATGGAATAGACGTGTGAGCTTACAAAGAGAAAAATTTCTATTCGTGATTTGAAAAGAGAGCCTTGAAAAAGAAAGAGAAAAAGAAAAAGAAAGAAAAGAGAAAAAGTCAAGTTCAGCTCTTTGACAAAGAGTATCCTCTGAGTGACAAACAGAACATTCTTAGAATCCTTCATTCGTGCATTCATATCATTCTGAAGGTTCTATAGGAAGTATTGTAACTCTGTTATTCACTGTATTCCTTCTTTGTTTAAAGAAGTAGACCTCTGTGAAAGAGGGTGTTGCCCTTCTCTGTTGAGAGAAGAAGACCTCTTGGGAAGAGGGTGTGCCCCTTCTCTGTTGAGAGAAGAAGACCTCTTGGGAAGAGGGTGTTGTACTATTTATCCGGTAACTCGGATGTTATAGTGGAATCTCAAGTGGTTTGCTTGGTGACTGGATGTAGGTCTGGATATTGACCAAACCAGTATAACTTCTGTGTTTTATGTGTTGTGCCTTATTGCTTAATTATTTTATTTTATCGATCATTATCATATTTCACTATTCACCCCCCCTCTAGTGGAATTTCAATGTTAATCTTGAGAATCTCCCCAGAAAGTTTATCAAATTTTATTGTTCTGGCGACCCTAAGGCACATCTGGCTTTGTTCTTTGCTAAATGTACCAAATTCGAGCAAGATAATCAAGCTCTTTTCCTTTGTTTCTCTCGTAGTCTGGAGGGAACCACAACTAAGTGGTATTCAGAACATGTGAATCTGATTGAGCTGAAAGAATTTGATAAAGTAGTGAATATGTTCATTGAAAGATTTTTGTTTAATGTTGAGGCACTTCCCACCCTTAGTCATCTCTGCGGCTTCAAACAGAGGAAAAATGAGAAGGCCAGAGATTTTATTCACCACTAGAGGTCGGCCTGCGATAAGATGAGAGACCCCATATCAAAGGGACATGCTTTGTCTCTAATTTTAAATAATTTCTTACAACCTCTAAGAGGCCTCATCTCTACTGCACCATCCAGAACATTCATTGAGCTAACAGAGTGAGCCGAATGGCTCGAGTTGAGCATGGAGAATGGAGTCTATGAAGGCTTCACTTTTGCTAAAAATAGTGGCCAGAATGAATAGAAAAAGAAGACTCACTTCACCCATTCCATCAGAAATGACAAATGCAACCATCACAAGGGCAAAATAGAGATTTTTGTTATGGTGTAGGGGGTTCAAATCCCCACAAGAATGATAAAAAAGGAAAATCGATCCCTCAATTCAATAAGCCACTGCAGTTAGAGAAAGGACCGAAACCCCGAGAGAAAGTGGAGCATGAAGGGTGGAGCTACGATAGAAAATTCACCCCGCTTGATCAATCACTCGAAACCATGCTCGAATACATGTTGACCAAGGAGATGGTCAAATTGTCCAGGCTGGTAGATCCCTTTGCGCCCATGGGGAAGTTCAAAGATCAATTCTGCAAATTTCACAGAACAGTGGAGCACAATACTGAGAACTGCTTCGTTCTCAAGAATATTGTTCAGGATCTCATTGACAAAAATCTTCTGATAGAGGGAGCAGAAGATGAAAATATGAATATCATAAAGCAACCATTTCCCCCTCACAACACGACAATTATCTCTGAACAACCATTTCAACCGCAGGAGCATATCAGTCCATACTCTAAAAAGGATATGCAAGTTCAACATCAGGTTCTCGTACTTCAGCAGGCTCAGTCCAAAACTCAGAAGATGGACCTTATTTCAGCCTTTGGCAAAATGAAGGTATCTACAAAATCGGCCAAGGCATCCTCTGAGGCTACCAAAGGAATTCCTGAATTCCTTAAACACTTCATCAAGCCCGCCCCAGAGAAAAGTGAGTCATTTGCGCCAAATCCGATAACTGAAATTCCACTAGAGGGGGGGGGGTGAATAGTGAAATATGATAGAGATCGATAAAATAAAATAATTAAGCAATAAGGCACAACACATAAAACACAGAATATATACTGGTTCAGTCAGTATCCAGACCTACATCCAGTCCCCAAGCAAACCACTTGAGCTTTCCACTATAACATTCGAGTCACCGGATAAATAGTACAACACCCTCTTCCTCAGAGGTCTTCTTCTCTCAACAGAGAAGGGGCACACCCTCTTCCACAGAGGTCTTCTTCTCACACCAGAGAAGGACAACACCCTCTTTCACAGAGGTCTTCTTCTCTCAACAGAGAAGGGCAACACCCTCTTTCTCAGAGGTCTACTTCTTTCAACAAAGAAGGAATACAGTGAATAACAGAGTTACAATACTTCCTATAGAACCTTCAGAATGATATGAATGCACGAATGAAGGATTCTCAGAATGTTCTGTTTGTCACTCAGAGGATACTCTTTGTCAAAGAGCTGGACTTGACTTTTTCTCTTTTCTTTCTTTTCTTTTTCTCTTTCTTTTTCAAGGCTCTCTTTTCAAATATCGAATAGGAATTTTTCTCGTTGTAAGCTCACACGTCTATTCCATTCCATTGTTTGAATAGTTTATTTGAGTGTGTTTATATAGCTTTTAAAAAGTAGTCGTTACATTTTGGAAGTGTAACTTTTTGAAATGTGAAATGTTATGTCATTTCAAAAACATCTTTTAGAGAAGTTTGAGAATGCCTTTTTCCATAAAAGTGAAATAGCGGGTACACTAGTCGTTTGCAATATTTTAGGTAATACATATTTTATGTAAAAAGTCTATTTCTTACAATAGTACATTGAACGTTGGGTTGTAGTTTTGTCTTTATTCTAATTAATGATTTGAGGTACATTAGTACTTCTTTGCTTTAAATGAGTGTAAGTACTATGAGTGCTTTGAGATATTTGTACATAGTCATTTCAAGTGTTTTCTTTATGTTGTGTTTTTCAAAGTCTCCAGAGAGAATGAGGACCAAAAGAAGGTCGACATTCTTTGAGAAGGATTTTAACAAGGATTTGTTACAGGAGGTATTTAATGCTTTGTAAAGAGAATGATGACTTCAAGTAAGTTGACATTCTATGGTTTTGTAAAAAAAGGTAACTAGAGTCCTTTCAAAACATATTTTATTTGTTTTTCTTTTGTGTATCCGATTTATGTTTTTGTCTTCTTATAAAAAAAAAAAAACATTTCTTTAAAGAAGGTAACTAAAGTCTTTTCAAAAACATATTATATTTGTTTTTCTTTTGTGTAGCCGATTTATGTTTTTGTCTTCTTCTTGTATTAGAAATATTTCTTTAAAGAAGGTAACTAGAGTCTTTTCAAAAACATATTATATTTGTTTTCTCCATGTAGCCGATTTTATGTTTTTGTCTTTTTCCTACATTCCTTTTTTCATGTTGTCTTGAATATAGTATAAGGTACAATTATTACATGACAAAATGTCTTTTTCATAAAAGGTTGTAAGAAGGTACAATTATTACATGACAAAATATCTTTTTCATAAAAGGTTGTAAGAAGGTACAATTATTAGTTTTCAAAAAGGAGCTTTTTGAAACTATCGTATACTTTGATGATATAGTGTTTATGAATGAGTATGTAATATGCAATATGCAAGTTCCTGAAGGTTCTGTTACATATGACTCTAAAGAAGAAAGAAGTCTTCAACTTGAGGTAGCCGATCTCTTCATTTGAACTTTAGGAATGCATGGCTCATCAAGCTTTTTCTTCAAGGAGTATGATGGCACCATATTTGTACTTGAACAGGAAGTCTCCATCCTTATTGGGTGAGATATCCTTGCATCAAATACTCGTTAGATTCATGGCAAAACATATTCAGTCATAATATAACATTTTTCAAGAGGACATATTATCATATCATATAAAATCAAATGAGACAGTGTATCATATTATGTGACATCAAAACAGAGTTTCTCAACATTCTCCCCCTTTTTGATGATGACAAAATATGCTCCCCCTGTCAAAAAGACATTATGCATAGAAATAATAATATGATAAAAATTTTGAAAAATGTTTTAAAGAGAGTATTTCTCCAATAATGGAGACAGGTTTTCTCCCCCTTTGTCATGGACAAAAAGAAAGGGATCAGAGTAAGAGAGTTATTACAGACCAAATATTACAGTCCAAAAGTAATTAAAAGTTATTACAGACAAAAAAAATGAGTTTATCTCGAAGGTGGAGGAGGTGAATGTGTTCGGTCGACATGATTTCGCTTGCGAGTCTGCTGCAACAGGGCTTGATTACGAAGGATTCGATCCTGAGAGTGCTCGATATCCATCATAGCAGAAAAGTAATTGAAGGAGGATGTTGGATCTGCTTCATCAGAGCCGGGCTTGTGCAGGGACCTTAGATTGAAGGTGGTACCATCGAGGACTTGCGAGGGACGGAGGATGACTTCGTTGTGAAGTGGTACTTGGAAGTATTTGAGAATGGGAGTTATGAAACACCCATAAAGAAGAGGCTCGAATTTTTGATACCGAATAAAAAGGTCGAAAAGAATGGATGACCAATTTATCAGAAGAGAAGAAAAGATTGCATAGATAAGAAGAGAGATTTTTCGAGGAACTAATCCCTGGCGGGGAAGCTTGGGATAGATGTTGTGGAGAAGAATCTGGGCAAGTAGCTGAGCATGAGGTTGGAGATTCCTCATGTGCCACGGAAGTTGGTAGCAGTTGGTGCAGAGAAGCATTTTTCGAAGTACCGATCGTTCGATTGGTACTATGGTGTTAAGGTCGGTACCGGTGGAAGGTAGGTTTAGAATTCTACCTAGGTCGGAAGCATCGAAAATCATCAGCTGTCCACGGACTTTGCTGGTGATTGAGGTTTGTTCATGATCACTAGAGAAGTTGGTATAAAACAGTCGAACTAGTTCGGGATAATAGGCAGCTGGGGATGAAGATCCTAGTAGAGGTTTGAGTTCAGGGAGATAGTTGTCTAAGTCAAAGAGCATGAAGTCGTCAAAGTTAACTAATTTACCTTCATGAATGGGGCGAGAGCATAGTAAGTTGTAAGTGTGAAACAAGTCTGGATACCTTAGATCTGCTGCGGTAATCACATTGTTGGAGGAGGAAGAGGCCATTGCAAGAGTTTGTAAGAAAAAAAGAACTAAGGAGAGCGAGTTTGAAGTGGGTAATAGTTTGTAGGAGAATTGATAGATACGAGTGGAATTGTTATGGGATGAACCAATCCATTAAATAGAAGAAGGAAAATAATTTTGATAGGTTTTTGAATGACATTGGAAGTGAGTGATTTTTAGAATTTAGTCAAATAAAGAAATCCGTGAGAAGTAAGTTAAGAGGCTTGTGAATGACAAATCAAATCAAGTTTGGAGGATAGTGTATTATATTGGAGAAGAAGTCAAGGAGGACATGGTTTTGAATTATTCTTTTATATAAGAAAAAATTATCATGTGAGATTTTTATCGAATTGTGAGTTTATATCATGTATGGAGTGACTTGATGTGAGATAAAGTCAAAACAGTGAATTTTTCTATGGTTTTTAAAGATTTTCGAGAGATGAGGTGAAATAATGGCCTAATAAAAACAAATATCCTTTTATAAGATGTTTCTGCTTTATGGAGAGTATTCGTGAAGAATGTGTTTGGAATAAGACAAATAGAGATGTGTGAGTGACATAAGATGAAGTTTTTCTTGAGGACAAGTTTTTACTGAATCTTGATTGGAGAGAAAGATATACAATATGAAAAAGGTCATGATTGCTAAAGACGATAATTGATTGTACATAGCCTATGATATAGTAGATGATATAGTAAAAAATTATGTGAAATATAGCAAATTTTTGATAGGTTTAGAGAAGTATATTAATAGGTCAAAGAAAGAGATATATCATTTGAATATGAGGAATATACTATTTTGTTGGAGATCGGCTAGCCTATCGTGAGAGAGAGGAGTGATAATGAAAAAAAATATTTTGATTAGACATAAAGTTGTTTTGAGAGAAACAAAGAGAAACTCGTGAAGAGAGAGAGAGAGAAAGAGAGAAAAAGTGAGAAATGATGGCCTACTAAAACAAGAAACAAGTGGGTGTTATAATGCATGGGTTGAAGTGTAGAAGATTGTTATTCGTATGAGGGGTTTTCACAAGAGGACAAAAGGTGATGAAAGGATGTTATGAGATGAGTGATATGAAAGAGTGTCATAATTACTTATATTTAAAGAAGGCAGTACTCATGGGTATGCGTGGAGGAGGATAGGACAAAGTGTGATTATTAATGTGTACTTGAAAGGTGACAAAATGAAAGACATAAAGAATGTGTTGTTATTCATAGAAGTTTTGGTTTGAGGAACAAGGTTTTTGGAGGAATTCGATTGAAGGAGTTCATAGTTTCTTTAGGAAAATAGTAAAGAAGTCAAAGTTATGAATGGAGTTTCAAATCGTATGTGTGAGAGAGAGAAAAGTAACTAAAGTAACTATATAGTAAAGAGAAAGTCAAGTTATGAGAAACAATAATTATGAAAGTGATGTGAAAGATGTTGTGACAAGAGGTAGAATGTACTTTGACATGAAGTTTCAACTTTTAAGGCAATGTGTGGTATTCGAGACCCTTAGAAATGATTCTTTTGTAAAAATAAAATAAAAAATTGAAAAATGAAGACACGAAAATTTTTAAAGTTCTTTTATTATCCTTATTAAGATGAATTTAGTGAATATTATGAACTTGAGTGAACTCAATATTTTAGTTTTATATATCATTCAATTTACATATACCTAGTTCTCTTCTTATTCTTATAAAATCTTCATTTTTTAAAGGTTTAGTAAAGATGTCTGCTAGTTGTTTATCTGTGGGTATAAATTCTAGTTTAATTATATTATTTAAGACTTGTTCTCTTAGAAAGTGATGTCTAATTTGAATGTGTTTAGTTCGTGAATGTAAAATAGGATTTTTGGAAAGGTTAATAGCACTTGTGTTATCACATAAAATAGTTGTATTTTCGAATTTTAAACCAAAATCTTTCAAAGTTTGTTTCATCCAGATGACTTGTGTACAGGCTAGGCTAGCAGCAATGTATTCGGCTTCAGTAGTTGATAAGGATACACAGTTTTGTTTCTTACTGAACCATGATACTAGTGAGTGCCCTAGCATGTGACATGTTCCACTTGTGCTTTTTCTGTCAGATTTACTTCCAGCAAAGTCAGCATCGCTGTATGAGATTAGATCAAATGTAGAGGATTTTGAATAGAATAATCCAAAATCAACTGTCTTTTAAATATCTCATTATTCTTTTTACAGCTTTAAGATGTGATTCTTTTGGATTTGACTGAAATCTAGCACACAAGCAAACACTAAACATAATATCTGGACGGCTAGCAGTTAAATAAAGAAGTGATCCTATCATACCTCGGTATACCTTTGTATCAACAGACTTACCATCTTCATCTTTGTCCAACACAGTAGTAGTGCTCATAGGAGTAGATTTTGAAGCAGTTGAGTTCATGTTGAACCTCTTCAGAAGTTCACGAGCATACTTAGATTGATTGATGAAAACTCCATCCTTGGTTTGCTTAATATGCAGTCCAAGAAAGTAGGTGAGTTCTCCCATCATACTCATTTTGAATTCCTTCTGCATGGACTTAGAAAAATCTTCACAAAGAGTGCTGTTAGAAGATCCAAAGATGATGTCGTCGACATATATTTGAACAATAAGGGTATGATTATTCACTACTTTAACAAATAATGTAGAATCTGCTTTGCCAACAGAAAAACCAGTTTTTAATAGAAAGGTTTTGAGTCTATCATACCAAGCACGAGGTGCTTGTTTTAAACCATATAAAGCACGTTTGAGTTTAAAAACATGATCTGGGTATTGTTCATTTTCAAATCCTGGAGGTTGTTTTACATAAACTTCTTCATTTATAAAACCATTTAAGAAAGCACTTTTCACATCTATTTGATATAATTTGAAATCCATATAGCTTGCATATGCTAAGAGCATTCTAATAGATTCAAGTCTAGCAACAGGAGCAAATGTTTCATCAAAATCAATACCTTCCTCCTGGTTGTATCCTTGAGCTACTAGTCTGACCTTGTTTCTTATAACATTACCTGTTTCGTCTAGCTTGTTTCTGAAGATCCATCTTGTCCCAATGATTGGATGATCCTTTGGTCTAGGTACAAGATCCCAAACATCATTTCTTTGGAATTAATTCAGTTCTTCAGTCATGGCTAGCATCCAGAACTCATCAATGATGGCTTCATCAATCTTCTTTGGTTCAAGTTGAGAAATGATTGCCATGTTTGCAATCCGTTCTAGCTGAGCTCTAGTTTGAACCCCTTTTGTTAGTTCTCCCAAAATCTGCTTTTGAGGATGATCTTTGATATCGACAAAGGTTCTTTGATGATCATCTTCATTAAACTTAGCTGTGTTATCTAAAAGTAAATCTGTACTTTCAACATCATCATCATTAGTTTGTATATGAACAGATTAATCAATAGATTCACAAAAACTAACATGCATAGATTCTTCAATAGTATTATGACTCTTATTGAAAACTCTGTATGCTTTACTATGACTTGAATATCCTAAGAATATGCCTTCAACGGATTTTGCATCAAATTTATCCAGGCTATCTTTTGTGTTTAGGATAAAGCATTTACATCCAAAGACTTTGAAATAGTCTATTCTTGGAGTTCTGTCATAGAATAGTTCATAGGGAGTTTTATTTAATAAGGGTCTAATGAGAACTCTATTTGTTATGTAGCATGCAGTATTAACAGCTTCTGCCCAAAAAGATTTTGCAAGATTATTGTGTTGGAGCATAGTCCTGGCAGATTCCTGAAGGGTTCTATTCTTTCTTTCTACTACACCATTTTGAGGTGCAGCTCTAGGAAAGGCAAAGTTATGAGAAATACCATGCAAGTTACAAAAATTTTCAAAAAGATCATTTTCAAATTCTCCTCCATGGTCACTACGGATTTTAACAATAGAACAAGATTTTTCGTTTTGTAATTTTTTACATAAGATTTCAAATTGACAAAACGTGTCACTTTTGTTTTTCAAAAATATTACCCAAGTAAATCTTGAGTAGTCATCTACAATAACAAAAACGTATTTATTGTGATTATGACTAGCTACTCTAGAAGGACCAAAAAGATCCAGGTGGAGAAGCTCTAAAGGTTTTTTACTTGAAATGATATTTTTTGATTTGAAAGATGATTTTGATAATTTTCCTAATTGACATGCATCACAAAAGTGATCCTTTTTAAAAGAAATTTTGGGTAACCCATGTACTAACTTATTTTTAGCTAATTTAGACATGTACTTAGAATTTACATGACCCATTCTCAAGTGCCATAAATGTTGAGAGTCATTATTAGTTATAAGACAATGTTCTGTGATGTTTTCTAGGTATAGTTCATATATATTATTCTTTCTTATACCTTTTAAGATGATGTTTTCATTGGTGTCTGCTATGAGGCATGCATCATGATTAAAGCTAACATTATAACCTGTGTCACACATTTGACTGATACTTAGTAGATTATGTTTTAATCCTTTAACAAGGAGAACATCTTTGATAAGAGGTTTATCTATGTTACCAATATTTCCAATACCAATTATCAAACCTTTGTTGTTATCACCAAAGGTGACGGTTCCTCCTTTATGATAAAGAACAGCAAAAAGGTCTGGATGTCCTGTCATGTGCTTTGAACATCCACTATCTAGTATCCATCTGTTCTTCTTCTTTGGAGCCTGCAAAACATTTAGTAAATCTCCTTTTTGGTACCTAATCGGGTCCTTATTTGTTAGACTTTGGAACCCATATCCATTTGGATTTGGGTTTGTCTATATCTTTAGAGGAGTTAAAAAGATTATCATTATAATACTCCTTATTTGGTTCAGATGAACTTTTCACAAATGTGGTCTTTTGATTCATACAAGAAGGCTTTTTGAAATGAGAGTAGCCAATACCATTCTTGTAAAAAGAGACTTTCTGAGAGGATAAGAGTTTATCCAAGTTCTCTTTACCTTTAGTAAACTTGAAAACCGTTTTCATGAGGTTCTCAGTTTTACTTTTTAGCTCTGAAATTTCTACTTGCAGATTTTTAGTTTTGGAGCTAGTAGAAGAAATTTCAGACATAAGCATAAGATTTTTCTTTTTCAACTCAGAATTTTTACTACTGAGTTTTTCATTCTCTTGGGAAAGCTTTAGATTTTCAGATTTTAAATCTTTATTTTTGAAACTCAATTTTTTAGATTCTTCAAATAGTTCTTGAAAAGCATCTAGAAGTTCTTCAAAGGAAAAATCAGAGATTTCACTTACCGAACTTTCGTTTGCCATGAAGCACATATTTGTAGTTTCAGCTTCATCATCACTTGACTCTTCAATAGTGGATGGTTCTGAATCATCCCATTGAGCATGCAGAGCCTTTTTCTTGAAGAACCTCTTCTTTGGTTCCTCAGTCTTGGACTTTCGTTTGAGAAGGGGACAATCACGTCTTAAGTGGCCTGGCTTATTACACTGAAAGCACATGGGATCTTCTTTAGGATCTTTTCTTTTCTTGTGCCTGTTTGGAAGCTGGTTCCTTCTCATGAAGCGCTGAAATTTTCTGGTAAGTAGCGCAATTTCTGATTCTTTATCTGAGTCTTCATTCTCAGATAGGGCTGGGAAAGCTAGAGTTTTCTTTACTGGTTGCTCTTCTTCCCTTTTTTCTTTCATGTGGACTTCATAGGCCATAAGATTGCCTATTAAGTCGTCCAAAGTAAGCTTAGATAAATTATGAGCTTCTTCAATAGCAGTAGTCTTTTTCTCCCAATCAGTTGTGAGAGATCTCAAGATTTTCTTCACCTTTTCAGTCTGGGAATATGTTACACCCAGAGATTTCAGATCGTTGGTGATGTTGGTGAATCTAGTAAACATCTCTGTGATGGGTTCATCTTTGTTCATTTTGAACAACTCATATTTTCTAACAAGAGATGAAATTTTGGCTTCTTTCACTTTGTTGGTTCCTTCATGAATCACTTCCAGAGAATGCCAAATATCATATGCAGATTCACATATAGATATTCTATTGAATTCGTTTTGATCAATGGCACAATATAAGGCATTCATAGCCTTTGCATTTAGGTTTGCCATTTTCTTTTCTTCATCAGACCATAAGCTATAGTCTGCGGATGGAGATGTGTATGGATGCTCAACAATTTTCCATACAGCAAAATCTATGGATTTGAGAAATATAGTCATTCTGCACTTCCAGTATCCATAGTTGGAGCCATTGAAGAAAGGTGGACGAGATGCGTGTTGACCTTCAATATCACGAGCATAGGAGGTAGATGCCATTTGTGCTGGAAGACTTGTTACGTCGAAACCAGCAAACCTGCTCTGATACCAAATGAAATTCCACTAGAGGGGGGGGTGAATAGTGAAATATGATAGAGATCGATAAAATAAAATAATTAAGCAATAAGGCACAACACATAAAACACAGAATGTATACTGGTTCGGTCAGTATCCAGACCTACATCCAGTCCCCAAGCAAACCATTGAGCTTTCCACTATAACATCTGAGTCACCGGATAAATAGTACAACACCCTCTTCCTTAGAGGTCTTCTTCTCTCAACAGAGAAGGGGCACACCCTCTTCCACAGAGGTCTTCTTCTCACACCAGAGAAGGACAACACCCTCTTTCACAGAGGTCTTCTTCTCTCAACAGAGAAGGGCAACACCCTCTTTCTCAGAGGTCTACTTCTTTCAACAAAGAAGGAATACAGTGAATAACAGAGTTACAATACTTCCTATAGAACCTTCAGAATGATATGAATGCACGAATGAAGGATTCTCAGAATGTTCTGTTTGTCACTCAGAGGATACTCTTTGTCAAAGAGCTGGACTTGACTTTTTCTCTTTTCTTTCTTTTCTTTTTCTCTTTCTTTTTCAAGGCTCTCTTTTCAAATATCGAATAGGAATTTTTCTCGTTGTAAGCTCACACGTCTATTCCATTCCATTGTTTGAATAGTTTATTTGAATGTGTTTATATAGCTTTTAAAAAGTAGTCGTTACATTTTGGAATTGTAACTTTTTGAAATGTGAAATGTTATGTCATTTCAAAAACATCTTTTAGAGAAGTTTGAGAATGCCTTTTTCCATAAAAGTGAAATAGAGCGTACACTAGTCATTTGTAATATTTTAGGTAATACATATTTTATGTAAAAAGTTTATTTCTTACAATAGTACATTGAACGTTGGGTTGTAGTTTTGTCTTTATTCTAATTAATGATTTGAGATACATTAGTACTTCTTTGCTTTAAATGAGTGTAAGTACTATGAGTGCTTTGAGATATTTGTACATAGTCATGTCAAGTGTTTTCTTTATGTTGTGTTTTTCAAAGTCTCCAGAGAGAATGAGGACCAAAAGAAGGTCGACATTCTTTGAGAAGGATTTTAACAAGGATTTGTTACAGGAGGTATTTAATGCTTTGTAAAGAGAATGATGACTTCAAGTAAGTCGACATTCTATGGTTTTGTAAAAAAAGGTAACTAGAGTCCTTTCAAAACATATTTTATTTGTTTTTCTTTTGTGTATCCGATTTATGTTTTTGTCTTCTTCTTATAAAAAAAAAAAAAACATTTCTTTAAAGAAGGTAGCTAAAGTCTTTTCAAAAACATATTATATTTGTTTTTCTTTTGTGTAGCCGATTTATGTTTTGTCTTCTTCTTGTATTAGAAATATTTCTTTAAAGAAGGTAACTAGAGTCTTTTCAAAAACATATTATATTTGTTTTCTCCATGTAGCCGATTTTATGTTTTTGTCTTTTTCCTACATTCCTTTTTTCATGTTGTCTTGTATATAGTATAAGGTACAATTATTACATGACAAAATGTTTTTTTCATAAAAGGTTGTAAGAAGGTACAATTATTACATGACAAAATATCTTTTTCATAAAAGGTTGTAAGAAGATACAATTATTAGTTTTCAAAAAGGAGCTTTTTGAAACTATCGTATACTTTGATGATATAGTGTTTATGAATGAGTATGTAATATGCAATATGCAAGTTCTTGAAGGTTCTGTTACATATGACTCTAAAGAAGAAAGAAGTCTTCAACTTGAGGTAGCCGATCTCTTCATTTGAACTTTTGGAATGCATGGCTCATCAAGCTTTTTGTTCAAGGAGTATGATTGCACCATATTTGTACTTGAACAGGAAGTCTCCATCCTTATTGGGTGAGATATCCTTGCATCAAATACTCGTTAGATTCATGGCAAAACATATTCAGTCATAATATAACATTTTTCAAGAGGACATATTATCATATCATATAAAATCAAATGAGACAGTGTATCATATTATGTGACATAAAAACAGAGTTTCTCAACAATAACTGCCTTATCAAATGTCTCAATTCTGGACTTAGCACAAGCTTCCGTCAAACATCAACAAGTATTGGATAATCTGCTACGGAAAATCAAGGTGAAACCGAGCATAACTCCTGAAGACATGGCCCGGATAGTCAATGACACCATGACAAATGCTCCAATTACTTTTTCAGATGAGGGTCTCCCCAAGCCTCATGTATTCCACAACAATGCTCTATACGTTGTGATTCGAACAAGAGGAAAGACAGTTCCTCATGTGCTGATAGATGGAGGCAGCAGCCTCAACATATGCCCAGAAATGACAGCCAAAGCTTTGGACATCAAAGAAGAGGAATACATTTCGGACCCAATAACTATTTATGGGTTCAATAATCATGGTCAAATTGCAAAAGGAAAAATCTTCTTAGAAATTTTCATCGACTACTCAGTGTAAACACCCCAAATTTTCACTCACCTCCCCGACATCTCCACCAACCATTGTGAACCATCCGTTAGGATCATCGGAGCGCAAAATGGTCATTCTCTGAGCTTGAATCCTGCAAAACTCTAGATTTCATCCCCGATTCTCAAAATTTTCCTATTGTTTTGCTCAAAATTATCTCCAGTCACAAAATCTCAAAGTCTTATTCACATCAAGAGATTGAAATCTCCAGTTCTTCATGCAGTATGAAATCCCCTGAGACATGTCATTGCATATCATCGCATGAGAATTTCATATCAATGCACGACACAACATGTCATTTTGAGGTCCAGAACTCCTAATTTTCAAAATTCTCAATCCAGATTTGAATTTCAAACTCTTTTGAAATCAATTTCCAGCCCTTGTGTCTTCAAAACTGCTATCTTTTCCCATTTTAACCCCAGGAGCTGTAAACACCCCAAATTTTCACTCAGCTTCCTGATATCTCTATCAATCAGCACATTTCAGTTCTCCGGAATCAATAAAGGGCAAAATGGTCATTTTCTGAGGTTGAACCTTGCAGAAAGTCTAAATTTTCATTCTTGAGCCTCAAAATTTCTATATTTAGGTTCAGATACATCTTCAAACTGCAAATTTTCAAAATCCTATTCTTGACAAAAAGTTAGAATTTCCAATTTCTGGTTCAGAGTAACATTTCTTGAAACATGTCTTTGCATTGCATTGCATGAACATTTCATATCATTTCACTGCACAGCATGTCATTTCAAGGTCCAGAAACTCTCGATTTCAAAAATTCTCAATCGAGATTCGAGTTTTAACTCTTTTCAAAATTGATTTTAAAACCCAGGGTTTTCAAAATTGCCAATCTTTCCCATTCTACCCCCAAGACTTTGAATTACAAAAGTTTTTCTCAGGAAAACAATCTGGATATTTGGATATTGATTTTAAAGATTTTATCTCAAAACTTTTTGCAAAAGATTTTAAATCTCTTTACAAAATTTCTGTATTTTCTTTATCCATATTTTTGCCCTGAAAAACCAATTCTTTTTCCAAATTCTTGAAAACAAACAAAGTTTTATCTCGTATTATAAAAATTCCAAAAAAGAAGTTATTTCTTCTGTTTTTTTATTTTCAAATAAATAGAGCGGAACCCGCGTTTGAACTAGCATCATATTCAGATTCCCAGGTAAGTTTCTTATTTTCAAGCGGAACCCACCCGGAGATCGCACCAATTTGCAAATTCTTCTTTTTAATTTCTTAATGTTATTTGTTTATTTATTTTTTTAAGTTAGTGGGCCCACACACGTGGCACCCCAATTGAAAATAAAAGATTTGCCAAAACAAAATAAAACTTTATTTTCCAAAAGGATCTTAAAAGTGGGTTGAGGTGGCATTTCCATAAAAGCCTCTCATTTATTTTTCACTATTCATTTTTTTATTTCTTTTTATTGATTTGCTTATATAATTTTTTTTTTAAAAAAGAAGCAGCCTTAAATGGCACAGCCGAACTTCCCTAAAAATAAATAAATTTCATTTTGCCTAAAACTTAGGTAAATGAAATGAAAATTTTGAAAAACACAAGATGTGCCCCTTTTGATTTTCAAATATTGGTTTAAAAAAAAAAAATCAAAAACCATAACGGAAACTCAAAACTGCGGTTTTTCTTCAAGAGGCTGAAAGTTTTTAAAAGGAGAAAAAACTTGGCCGATTGAGGGGGGCTTTTGTGCTTATCGCAGGGGATTCACCAAAGAGGGGAACCATTTTCCTACAGCCAAAGGGGGAAGAGGGGAGCCAATTGAATTTTGCTTTTTCGGTTTTACAGGGGTCTTCCACCTCCAGCCAGCTGCTGTCCATCTTTCCTTCATCCCAGCCGCAGAAGAGCCAGCGTCTTCACCATCTGCATCTCCTTCAGCCCACTAGCAGAGGAAACTCCGGCAAGTTGTCCATCTCCATCTTTCCTTCAGCCCAGGAGGAAATTCCAGACAGCAAACCGCCCTTTCTTTCAGCCCAGCCGCAGAGTATCCAGCTGGCTGTCGTCCCCTTTTCCTTCAGCCCAGCAGCTGCAGATCTGCCATCTACCAAGTTCAATGGAAGCAGAACATCTGCAAATCTGCTGCCAATCGTCCTTCAACCCAGCTACAAAGGACCAACCCCCTTTCTGCCATCTATAGGTCGTGTGGTGCGTGGGATCCACAAGCGTGCCTTCCTCCTGCCATTTGAATGTGTTTTTCTTTCCATTTCACCCTTAGTTTAGCCATAGTGATGTTTTGACAGCACCGTAAATTGGGTCTTTCACATTTAGTTTAGCAGTCATTTTTGTGCTTTGTGTTTTTGAATGTTAAAGTGTCTATCTAGGTTATGGTTAACGCAGTAGTAAACATAATTTTGTTTATTAGGTGCAAAGTTTTCAGTTTGAATATAAATAGTTGTTGCATATTTGATTACTTCTAGTTCCCTAATTGAACATTGATCTCTGTTTCAAGCTCTGTTTGATTTATTTCTGTCATTAGTTTTGATTCCATCATGTGTGCTTCTCGAATTGAACTGCCAGCTATTATTCATGTTGACACTCCAGTGGATATTGGTATCCCCTGGGCATCTGAAATCCCTCAACAGGCAGAAATTCCATCTGAGTTATGTGATTGTGCTTTATATAGCTTAATGCTAAAATTCCTGTTTGATAAAGCTATGGCTAGACATCACCATCTGAGTTATATGATTGTGCTTTATTTAGCTTAATGCTAAAATTTCTGTTTGATGAAGCTATGACTGGACATCACCATCTGAGTTATGTGATTGTGCTTTATTTAGCTTAATGCTAAAATTCCTGTTTGATGAAGCTATGGTTGGACATCACCATCTGAGTTATATGATTGTGCTTTATATAGCTTAATGCTAAAATTTCTGCTTGATGAAGCTGTGTCTGGACATCACTGCCTGAGTTATGAGATCATGCTTTGTTTAGCTCAATGCTAAAATTTGTGTTTGATGAGACTATGGCTGGGCATCATTGGAAATCAGTGGTTTTCATTCAAAACCGTGAGAAATCTTTTAGAAATAATTGGCATTCAGTCGTTTTGGTTGTGTGATCGTGGTGCTCATTTTCAGTGAAAATGAACATCTGATTTTCAACCTATTTCTGTTTGTCAACTATTTTTGAATGTCAGTTGTGAATGGCTTAGCTGGAATATTTTATTTCCTGCAATTGACGACTTATGAATGTTTAGTTCCAGCTGAATGTCATTTGCTAATGTTGAGTGGATAGGAAATTTTTATTGAGTGGTTGCCTTTGCTGCATCTGATGTTATTGAACATGAATGGCTACACCTGTACATAATTCCCAGCAAGGGTTAGTGTGAATATAGAGAGCTATCATGGTTTGATATAATGCTGCATTATGGATTGGATGATTGGGAATTTCTATGAATTGATGGTCATGCATTTGGTTTTGTAAGAAGGTTTTACAGCAACTACCTTTCCAGCATAAAAGTGATTATTTAAACATATTGATTCTTAATCACTATGATTCCTACGCGTTAGTGCTCGCAAGATTGGGGTATTCGTAAGGCAACTCAATTGTTATGCATTTAACCCATCATCTTTTTTGCAGATGTGCAGTCTTGATAATCGGCCATATTCATGAACGGATATATCAATATCCATTCATGATTTATGGATCATATTTGGTATGCCTTTTTATTGATATATAGGGAAGCTCTATACCCAATTTTACTAAGAAATATGTTATAATTTGGGAATTACGGCTTTGTGAAATCAGATACAGAAACTATATACACCCTATATTTTCTGATTTTACCCATTATATATGAAATGCTAATTACTATATATATTTTCTCATTATATGTATATATGTCTATATATATATATATATCTATGTATATCTACATATACATATATATATACATGTATATACATATATATATATATGTATATATATATATGGATATATATATACTTATATATATATATATATATATAGGGATATCTTCATGTACACTTGTTTTCACATATATTTTTCTTTTCTTTTTGTAAATACATCTCCATTATCACATGTCATTTATCATAAATTCAAGCATTTAGATATAACCATGTATATCTTCGTTGTATATAGTATATATACCCATTTCCTTGGATATCTTATATTAATTCTCATTTTGCAGGAAAATCTGGAGGATGCTGATTCTTTTATACCATGTATTTTTTTATTATTATTTCATTTATTTTGACTTATGTCAGAGATGTAACAATCAAACTTGGAATAATATTTGCTTTTACTGCTTAGATTAGGATTTATCTCATGCAGTTTGATTCCTGCAATACCCTGATTCTATGATGCATATATTTCAATTTTCAAAATTCACTGTGGATGAACATGAATGGCACGTGCACCAACTCTTAGAGAGTTGATGAACTCGGTGGAGTCCATATTTACGGCCCTAGTCGGAATATGGACGAGACCCAGATCCATCATCTTTCTACTAGTCACACCGAGCCTACACTCTTAGGCTATCTTAAAAATGCACATCATGTTTTCAATTTTCAAAATATTGTGAATTAACTCAAATAAACCCTGAACATATTCATTGCCACAGTCAGAATATGTGAAGGATTTATTTTGACTTAATACACATTTTTCCAACAAAATTTTCAGAAAATCTTTTCAAAGTGCATTCATTCATTCAAATCATCTCCATCATGGCATCATCTGCTTTTCTTATGATTTTTTCAAGAAATTTTCACTCGGAAATCGATCTCTCAAGAAACTATGAAGATTTCCGAAGTTGGATTTCCCAAGTCAAAGTTTTTCCGTGATTTTCCCTGAAAATATTATTTTCTTAAGATGCTTTTCAAAAAGGAATTTTTCATCTTTCTCAAGAATCAAAGTCAATTTTCAAATACTTCAAAGACAATATTCTCAGGATTTCAACTTCCTAAGTTTTGAATTTCCTTCTCCAATGAGTTTTCCTATAAACTTTCCATCATTTTCGTAAGAAAAATCTCAAAGTTCGAGTTTTCCTGACAAGTGTTTTCTTTTTCAAATATCCATCTTTTCTCAAGAACCTTCTCCATTTTCCCAGGATTTTCATCCATTTACGATTTTCCCAAAACTTCATAAACTTTCTGGCGATTTCCAAATCCTTTCATCTGAGTTTCCTGAGAGATTGATTTTCTGAGAAACGCTTTTCAACTCCAAATGTTTTCTAAGCATACATCATTTTTTTCCAACTTACACTTTACAAAATCTCATGGCACATGCCTGAATTCTCTGTGCATTTAGGATAGAACACAATTTCGATAATTTCACTAAGTCAAGCACAATTTTGGTCCTTGGTTCGATTACCCCTGTTAAAGGCCGCAAGAACGGTCGAACCTCGTATCGACAGGTCGAGCCCCATCCCATGGATTTTCCCACGATTTTCAAAAACGGAGGCGAGTATTTCAAAACAATTTCCAAAATCCGGTCAAGTTTGACTCGCGAAAGCATTTTCCTCTCTCTTCTGCAAGGAAGGGAAGACGGGAAAAATTTTGGTACGATAACAGGTTTGGCGACCGTAATGGGACCTGTCCTTTTCTGATCAAAATTGTGCTTGATTTAGTTCCATTATCGAAACTGTGTTCACAAAATGTCAGCTCTTTTTACTTTTGATATCATGCAAACCTAGGAGCCTAGATTTTGACCTAGCTGACATTGATTGCATATAGACTAGGCATGGTTTGGTAGGACCAGATTGAGGAGATATTTTCATGCTCACATAGACTTAGGTCTGAATACAACTCTCCTCAATTTAGGATCTGAATACAAACAATGTATGCTTCTTCAAAGTTTTCAAAATCTATCTCTCTAGGATTTAGAGCCCTTTATTTCTTGCATGTGATCATTTTTTTTAAAAAACCTCAATTACCTATCATTACCCAACCATCACGTTGCTGGGCTCTCTTCCAGAACCCTAGTTTGGAACAGAGCCTCACAACTGAGCCACTTATTTGGGTTAACACCCCCCTACCACGTACCGCAGGCCACAGTCCAAAGTATATCGGTAGGCGCTCAAGGATGTTGGAAAACCTTACCTTAGAACCGGAGTTGAAATTGTATGCCACGTATCTTGGATTTCGATTCGGGTATATCGACATAACTGGATTGGACAAAGATGATCTGAACCTAGAGTTAGGATTAGAGCCCTACAACTGTTTTCAAAATGATGCATCTAAAGTCAGCCTTTTAGGGAGTGTTGTATGTGCATAAATGTTTATGCAGGATGTGATTGTTTGTATGTTACCTCTATTTTCTTACATTTTTCCCAAAATATTTTCAAATACCCATATTTTCATCCTTTCCCTTTATTTTCTCAAACCTTGGATGATTTTCCCAAATATCCAATTTCTTTCAAAACTTCAGGTGATTTTGCATTCTTCCGTTCTACTGGATTTTGAATTTCCAGTTGCATTTTATCCTGCCTGTAATTTTCAAAAATCATATGTTTTCTCTCATTGGATTTTCAATCCTTTTGTCTATTTGCAAAATTCTTTATCTTATTTTCCTCATGCATACCTTGACTATTGCGGTGGAAATTGTTTACCCACTTGCCTTTTCCTTATTCTAAATCCGTTTGCGAATTGTTTTTTTCCAAGAGATATCTCTTTCCTTCAAAAATGGTGTTTTCCTCGTGGTTGACGACCTCGCCTAGGTAACAAGGCACATTTTCCATTGTTTATTTCTCTTACAAAGAATGACAACATAATTGTCGTGATTTCAGCGGCGACTCCATCCCTAGTAATGGGATATTCTTCCAATTGTCTACCATATCGTCAATAATCATTTTTCTCCCAATCCAAAATTCCCTCAGAGTCTAATCAAGACTTCATCCTGCAGAGAGAGCAGCCACAACATTTGATGGTTTGAACAAGGTCAGGAAGAAGAACCACATCACCATAGCACTCCTCAGCCTCAGAAGGAGAAATGGATCCCCCCGGAAGTCAAAATCAGCAGCAAGAGGAGGATGGCATAGACCCACAGATGTATGCCATGTTCTAGAAAATGATGACCAAAATGATGAACGAGCATCCCGGGACCAGTTCAGAAAAGAATACATTCAGAGAGAAGTTCCACGAGCACAAGGATAAGAAGACTTCCAAGAAGCAAGTTCAGCTGGAGAAAATTTTAGATAAATCAGAATCAGCGGAAGACACTAAGGAAGAATATGAGGTACCTCCGGCATTTCAGAAACCTAGCCAAGAACAAAGGAGGAGTCACAAATCAAAAGGTCAAGTTGCAGAAAAGCTCTTGCAGACACAGTTCAAAGAAATGGCCAGAGTTGTTAAAGACCTGCAAGCTCGCGACAAGGGCAAGAAAGTCTTCACCAGCGAGGACTTCTATGATGGCCTAGAAGGAGACGAAGATCTGGAGAATCTTCCCCACAAGTTCATCAAATTCGATGGTTTTGGTGATCCCAAAGCCCACCTCGCCATGTTCTTCGCCGAATGCTCCAAATTCAAGAGAGACAATAGAGCCCTATTTCTCTGTTTTCCCCGTAGCCTAGAAGGCACTGCCGCCCAGTGGTACTCTGAGCATATCAATCCAATTGAGCTGCGAGAATTCAATAAGGTGGTCAATCTATTCATCTAGCGAATTATGTTCAATACTCAAGCGCTACCAATGTTAAATCACCTCTGTAATCTGAAGTAGGGAGATAGTGAAAAAGTCAAGGACTTCATTCGCAGATGGAGAGAGATCTGCAACAAAATGAGGGATCCTATATTAGAGAGGCATGCTTTATCACTGATCCTCAACAACTTTCCACAGACTTTGAGGAGTCTCATTTCTACCTCACCATCCAAGTCTTTCATTGAACTCATTGAACGAGCCGAATGGCTCGAGATGAGAATAGAGAATGGTGTCTATGATGGTATCACCCTCGTCAAGAACAATCTAGATTCAAAGAAAAAGGCAAATTTTGCCTCCTCCACCAACATCAGCCGCAATGATAACAAAAGTAGTAAGGGCAACCATGTGGATCGAGAGGAAAAACAGAATAGCAAGCTATCTCAGCCCAACTTTCCACAAAAGGAAAAGATAAAGCGTGAAGGTTGGAGTAATGATCGTGTGTTCACTCCTCTCAAACAAACACTCGAAGAAGCCCTTGAATTCATGCTGACCAAGGGATTAGTGAAGCTCCCAAAGGCCACAACTCTCCCCACCATCATGGGAAGGTTCATGAATCAGTTCTGCAAGTTCCATCGGGCAGTAGGGCATGACATCGATCATTGTTTTGTCTTCAAAAATATTGTTCAGAACTGCATTGACAAGAGACTCCTTGCTGAAGCTGAAGAAGACGACGAGCTGGCCATCCTGACCAAGCCTTTCCCAGATCATTCAGAAAGTTGATGATGTCAAAGTTCCCTGCTTTCTTCCTTTCATTTTGCCAGTCACCTCGTAGGAGCAAGTCAGTCCAGTTTTTGCAACCTTTTGGTCGAGTGCTTATAAATATGCAGTCTTTTTGTTATTAGTTTTGCTTATCAATAAAATGTCAATTTTCTTCATACAATACTTCTTTCTTTTGCCCCATTAGGGCACCTGTTTTCGTTTTAAAGAATCTTTTTTGCCCATTCTTTTCAAGATGAGGGGCAATCCCAACATCATTCATGAGAGAAATGAAATTACCTATGAGGGTTTTTCAAAAATCATGAAATTTTTGAAAATTTTCTACAAACATCTTCGTTATGATCACCCAAAAGTTTAATATTTCGGTCCAATCTTTTTCAAAAATCAACCATCACGGTGGTCTTCTTTTTTTACATTGGTTTCAAACCATTATCTTTTAAAATCAACCTTTGTGTTGATTTTCTTTTCTAAAATTATTGTTAAACCAATTCATTTTTAAAATCAACCCTCATGATGATCTCTCTTCAAAATCAACCCTCGTGTTGATTCCCCTTTTAAAGACCAACTCTCACGCTGATCATTCTTCAAAATCAACCTCGCAGTTGATTTTCTTCCCCAAAATGATTTCTCACTTTCAAAATAACATTTTCCTTTTACTTTAAAGATCTTCTATGCAAACACTTTCTCACTTCTCATTTTGCTTTTATCATTTCAAAGGGATAATATAATTTTGTTTCCTTTCCTCGATTTTTAAGCATCAATAAAATTATTAAATTTGCCAATAGTTTGGCACCATTTTATTTGTGTCTCTTTCCTTTTCACAATATGTCTCTTGTGAGGAACGACCTTGAGGACGTCCCTCAATCAAGAAGCCTGTCACCTTATTCCTCGATTATCTTTCTTTGTATTCAAAATTTTCCTCCCTAGTTACACTAGGGCATTTTTTTTTAAAATCTATCTTTACCTCAAAACATCCTGTATGTAGGCAGGATAAACCAATCTCTCATTTTGCATATATATACACCCACTTGCATTAATTTCGCATTCATTTACATTTCATGTGCATTTCATTTTGCATTAATTCTGCATCCATTTTTTTTTTCCTTCAGGTTAAGGGATAAACCTGAATCATTTTCCATGATTTTCCAATTTCTATTCATATCCCCATTCAGGATAAGGGGTTAATCCTAAAAATCAGACCGCATACATCTAAATATGATGGTCTTTTTCATTGCAAGTCAAGTAATCCAGTCCTCGAACTAGCCATTCTCAAAACTTTCAATCCCAGCCCTCGCACTATCGATTTCCAAAAACCAATCTTCTGATTAAAGATCCTTTAAAATTCGAGCTTTGACTCAAACTTTCCAGCTTTCCTTTGAAGATTTGAGTTTTAACTCAAGTTTTCTTTCCTTCAAAATCTGAACTTCCCAATTTTCCTTTGAGATTCGAGCCCCGACTCGAACTTTCCAACTTTCCTCTGAATATTTGAGTTTCGACTCAAAAATCTGAATTGGCCTAGTTTTTCCTTTGAAGATTTGGGTTTCGACCCGAATTTTCTCCCCTTAGAAACCAAACTTCCTAGCTTTATTTTGAAGGCTCAAGTTTCGACTCGAATTTTCCAGCTTTCCTTGTAAAAAACTAAGTCCTGATTCATATAGTATTTCAAAACCAGCTTTTGAGTTAGGCTTACCTTCAAAATCCCGCATTATGCCAGGACTTATTTTCAAAATTCCAACTTCGTATTGGATTTACCTTCGAAATTGAGTACCATCGTCAGGGATGTGTCAACTCGGATGTCAAGCGATCTCTTTTACTAAGGATTTCAAGAACACTTTGTCAATTTATCAATCAATTACCTGTTGATTTCAGAATTTTATTGCACAAATTTTTACCTCAGTTTACCTTCAGTATTACTTCCAAAAAGGCAAAGCTTTTGTGAAGAAGGATTCAAAATCCAAATTTTTTCTATTGGTCAATCAAAAGGATGAAGGATAAATCCTCGATATGGCTAGAAAAGAAGATTCAATGTTTTGTAAAGCCATAGATGATTGATATTGATCGCAGTCAATGGCACATTTTTAAAAGACCATTCTTGTGAAAATGAGGCAGTGGAAATATCCTGAGCGCTAGAAAAAGAGAGAATTCATTCAAGCTCTATCTCCTCAAAATTACCTAAGCTGCAATTAAATATCCGCAAAAGGGATCTCTCACTTGTTGTCAAGATGAAGGCGAATTAAGCAAGTAAACCCCCGGGGCCAAAGAAGATTTGAAACATCTCCAAGATGATGGAGTTTGTGACGGATCCTTCCAGGGAAAGTCCAAAGCACTGTCGAGATGAAGGCAGATGCGATGAACCTCCCGACAATCCCTAAAAGATATTCAATTTTAGCTATTACCCAAAGATCTCCAAGCCAATGAGCCAATATCATCAACATGACCCCTGAGGCAAAAAAAGGATCGAAACATCTCCAAGTTGACGGAGTTTGTGACGTACCCTTTTCAAAAAGAGAGAGAGAGAAGAAAAAGAAAAGAAGAAAAGTCAAAGACATCTCCAAAATAAAGGAGAATGCAACCGAAAACCAAAAGAGCCCAAAAGAGTGCAGAAAGATTATCATGAGAGAAGCTCCTAGGATACCAAACTGCCAAATCTATCAAGAATTCTCTTTAATTTTGTGAAATTCTATTATCAATATCCTTTCATCAATTGCTTTCATAATATCAAATTCTCTTTCATGTTCATATCAAGGAAATTGATAGCTTCCTTAAAGAAGGTCAATTGTAAGCAATTTGGATTTCAAATCTCGATTCTACGAAGTGAACCTTGTTTGGAGATAATGCTTCAGGTAGAAAAGAAGGAATATTTTCACAACAATGAGCATCATTTTCAATTACTTTGAATCAACAAAATTTTCAACATTTTGACCATATTTTCTAGCTATCCTGACGTTAAGTGAGAGCTTGATGTTCATATTGATGCATCTTGACCCCTTCGAGAGATTTTCCTTTGTCGTCTTTCACATTGCTGAAAGATTAGCGTTCTCTTTGAAAGGATCACCTTTGTCATCTTTCGCGTTGTCAAAAGAATCACCTTATTCCTTTGGATTACCTTTGTCATCTTTCGCGTTGTCGAAAGAATCACCTTATTTCTTTGGATTACCTTTGTCATCATTCGCGCTATTGAAAGAATCACCTTATTCCTTTGGATTACCTTTATCATCTTTCGTGTTGTCGAAAGAATCGCCTTATTTTTGGATTACCTTTATCATCTTTCGTGTTGTCGAAAGAATCGCCTTGTTCCTTTGGATTACCTTTGTCATCTTTCGCGTTGTCGAAGGAATCACCTTATTCCTTTGGATTACCTTTATCATCTTTCGCGTTGTCGAAAAAATCGCCTTGTTCCTTTGGATTGCCTTTTGTTATCTTTTGCGTTGTCGAAAGAATCACCTTGCTCCTCTGGATTGCCTTTGTCATCTTTCGCGTTGCCGAAAGAATCGCCTTATTCCTTTGGATTTCCTTTGTCATCTTTCGCGTTGTCGAAAGAATCGCCTTGCTCCTTTGGATTGCCTTTGTCATCTTTTGTGTTGTCGAAAGAATCGCCTTGCTCCTTTGGATTGCCTTTGTCACCTTTCGCATTGTCGAAGGAATCGCCTTGATCCTTTGGATTGCCTTTTGTCATCTTTCATGTTTTCGAAAGAATCGCCTTTTTCCTTCGGTTTACCTTTTGTCATCTTTTGTATTGTCAAGAGAATCGCCTTGTTCCTTTGGATCGCCTGCATTCATCTTTCGCATTGCCGAAAGAGTTGCCTTATTCTTCATTGGAAAAATTGCCTTATTCATCTTTTGCGTTGTCAAAAGAGTTGCCTTACTCTTCTCTGAAAGAGTTTGCCTTGTCTGTCTTTCGCGTTGCCGAAAGAGTTACCTTATTCTCGTCAAAAGAATGCCATATCCATCTTTCGCGTTGTCGAAAAAGTCGTCCTATTCCTTACCTTATTCATATTTCACATTGATAAAAAATTCACCGGATTGTCTTGATCATCTTCTAAAATTGCCTCTTACAATTCCATTTCCATCGTCTCGTTCTTCTTCAAGAAAAGTTGTCTTATTCACCTTCCAAATATTCCATTTTCCACCCGATCAGGATAAGGGTATAAACCTGAACCTCATTCAAAGAGGTATTTCATTTTTCCACCCGATCAAGATAAGGGTACAAACCTGAGCCTCATTCAAAGAGGTATTTTATTTTCTGCCCAATCAGGATAAGGGTACAACCCTGAGCCTCATTCAATGAGGTATTCTACTTCCCACCCGATCAGGATAAGGGTATAAACCTAAGCCTCATTTGATGAGGTATTTCATTTTCCGCCCGATCAGGTTAAGGGTACAAACCTGAGCCTTATTCAAAAAGGTATTCCATTTTTTGCCCAATCAGGATAAGGGTACAAACCTGAGCCTCATTCAAAGAGGTATTTCATTTTCTGCCCAATCAGGATAAGGGTACAAACCTGAGCCTCATTCAATGAGGTATTCCACTTCCCACCCGATCAGGATAAGGGTATAAACCTGAGCCTCATTTGATAAGGTATTTCATTTTCCACCTGATCAGGATAAGAGTATAAACCTGAGCCTCATTTGATGAGGTATTTCATTTTCCGCCCGATCAGGTTAAGGGTACAAACCTGAGTCTCATTTCCATGAGATAGTTTCATTCCCCAATCAGGTTAAGGGTTAAAACCTGAGCTTCGTTCTATACTAGGTATTTCTGTCCCATCCAGGTTAAGGGCATAAACCTGAATTTCACTCTCACCGAGTGAGTCTTTCCTCTTTATTCTCCATTTCATATCTATCATCTTCATCGGGCTAATTTTCTTCATACCCAGTCAGATCCTTCTAACTGGGGCATTTTTATATAGCCCAAATTTGGTGTGTTTTCTTTGCCACTAAGCTCGACCATAACCCGGCTTAGTAGCAAAGAGGGGCATCTGTAAACACCCCAAATTTTCACTCACCTTCTTGATATCTCTATCAATCAGCACATTTCAGTTCTCCGGAATCAATAAAGGGCAAAATGGTCATTTTCTGAGGTTGAACCTTGCAGAAAGTCTAAATTTTCATTCTTGAGCCTCAAAATTTCTATATTTAGGTTCAGATACATCTTCAAACTGCAAATTTTCAAAATCCTATTCTTGACAAAAAGTTAGAATTTCCAATTTCTGGTTCAGAGTAACATTTCTTGAAACATGTCTTTGCATTGCATTGCATGAACATTTCATATCATTTCACTGCACAGCATGTCATTTCAAGGTCCAGAAACTCTCGATTTCAAAAATTCTCAATCCAGATTCGAGTTTTAACTCTTTTCAAAATTGATTTTAAAACCCTGGGTTTTCAAAATTGCCAATCTTTCCCATTCTACCCCCAAGACTTTGAATTACAAAAGTTTTTCTCAGGAAAACAATCTGGATATTTGGATATTGATTTTAAAGATTTTATCTCAAAACTTTTTGCAAAAGATTTTAAATCTCTTTACAAAATTTCTGTATTTTCTTTATCCATATTTTTGCCCTGAAAAACCAATTCTTTTTCCAAATTCTTGAAAACAAACAAAGTTTTATCTCGTATTATAAAAATTCCAAAAAAGAAGTTATTTCTTCTGTTTTTTTATTTTCAAATAAATAGAGCGGAACCCGCGTTTGAACTAGCATCATATTCAGATTCCCAGGTAAGTTTCTTATTTTCAAGCGGAACCCACCCGGAGATCGCACCAATTTGCAATTTCTTCTTTTTAATTTCTTAATGTTATTTGTTTATTTATTTTTTTATGTTAGTGGGCCCACACACATGTGGCACCCCAATTGAAAATAAAAGATTTGCCAAAACAAAATAAAACTTTATTTTCCAAAAGGATCTAAAAAGTGGGTTGAGGTGGCATTTCCATAAAAGCCTCTCATTTATTTTTCACTATTCATTTTTTTATTTCTTTTTATTGATTTGCTTACATAATTTTTTTTTTAAAAAGGAAGCAGCCTTAAATGGCACAACCGAACTTCCCTAAAAATAAATAAATTTCATTTTGCCTAAAACTTAGGTAAATGAAATGAAAATTTTGAAAAACACAAGATGTGCCCCTTTTGATTTTCAAATATTGGTTTAAAAAAAAAAAATTCAAAAACCATAACGGAAACTCAAAACTGCGGTTTTTCTTCAAGAGGCTGAAAGTTTTTAGAAGGAGGAAAAACTTGGCCGATTGAGGGGGCTTTTGTGCTTATCGCAGGGGATTCACCAAAGAGGGGAACCATTTTCCTACAGCCAAAGGGGGAAGAGGGGAGCCAATTGAATTTTGCTTTTTCGGTTTTACAGGGGTCTTCCACCTCCAGCCAGCTGCTGTCCATCTTTCCTTCATCCCAGCCGTAGAAGAGTCAGCATCTTCACCATCTGCTTCTCCTTCAGCCCACCAGTAGAGGAAACTCCAGCCAACTGTCCATCTCCATCTTTCCTTCAGCCCAGCAGGAAATTCCAGCCAGCAAACCACCCTTTCTTTCAGCCCAGCTGCAGAGCATCCAGCAGGCTGCCGTCCCCTTTTCCTTCAGCCCAGCAGCTGCAGATCTGCCATCTACCAAGTTCAATGGAAGCAGAACATCTGCAAATCTGCTGCCTATCGTCCTTCAACCCAGCTACAAAGGACTGATCCCCTTTCTGCCATCTATAGGTCGTGTGGTGCGTGGGATCCACAAGCGTGCCTTCCTCCTGCCATTTAAATGTGTTTTTCTTTCTATTTCACCCTTAGTTTAGCCATAGTGATGTTTTGACAGCACCGTAAATTGGGTTTTTCACATTTAGTTTAGCAGTCATTTTTGTGCTTTGTGTTTTTGAATGTTAAAATGTCTATCTAGGTTATGGTTAATGCAGTAGTAGACAGAATTTTGTTTATTAGGTGCAAAGTTTTCAGTTTGAATATAGATAGTTGCTGCATATTTGATTAGTTCTTATTCCCTAATTGAACATTGATCCCTGTTTCAAGCTCTGTTTGATTTATTTCTGTCATTAGTTTTGATTCCATCATGTGTGCTTTTCGAATTGAACTGCCAGCTATTATCCATGTTGACACTCCGGTGGATATCAGTATCCTCGGGGCATCTGAAATCCCTCAATAGGCAGAAATTCCATCTGAGTTATGTGATTGTGCTTTATATAGCTTAATGATAAAATTTCTGTTTGATGAAGCGATGGTTGGAGATCACCATCCGAGTTATATGATTGTGCTTTATTTAGCTTAATGCTAAAATTCCTGTTTGATGAAGCTATGGCTGGACATCACCATCTGAGTTATGTGATTGTGCTTTATTTAGCTTAATGCTAAAATTCCTGTTTGATGAATGGTTTGACTTTTGGATATGGTTATTTTTAAAATAATATTTTCAATGAAATCAAGGGAAAATCATCAAACAAAGATATAAAAATCCGACTTTCCACAGAGTGGCGAGTATGGGTCGAATCCACAGGGAACGGGATACTTCTGAATGAATTCTAAAATAACACTTTATTAATATCACAAAGTTTACAATCTATGTCAATATTACAATTTAAATCAAATTACAATCTAAACTATGAAAATAAACTAAAATAGGAGGCTAAGTCTTCTGCAGGTCTCCAGGGGCAAAACTGTCTTTTCACAACAAGTGCAGTTGCACTTTATAATTGAATTACACCTGTGAACTTGTTCTAACTTATCAACCTACACAATAAAAACACAAAGTCAGTAACTAAATCAATAATTAATCTAAATTACATCTACAACTAATGTTAAACGAATTCTACAATTAAACTATAATTAAATAAATATAGAACACTAAAATTAAACTGTCTGATTAGACTAACTAAGTAAATCAACTCTAATTAATCTAACTAACTTTAATTTAGTCACTACAAGACTAGAAAACACTAAAACTACACGAAATCAAACAATTTAATAAAAGACTGTTTTGTCCCTAAAGAAGGCAAAAGTGGACTCTGACAGCTTTTCGCAAATTACAGATTTGAGGGATCAAACAATTTTCAAAATTCATGAAATTCTTCTATTTTGTAAAAGACAGATCCAAAAAACTGACACATTTTACAGATTTGAAAAATACGTTCTGGATCTCTAGATCTAAGTGTTTCAAAATCAGAATAATCTGGGAAATCGCAGGACCCGAAATTTGAAAATCCGAAAAAGTTGTTTTCATAAAACACTTAAAAACCAGACCAAATCAACTCGAATCGAGCTGAAATTTGGTCTGCAGACAGTTAAAACACCAATGTGGAGAATAGAAAAATAATTTTCATAAAACTCAATAAAAATCTACATGCAATGACGAGTGCACGATGGAGTAAAAATTAGGGTTTTGGTTCAGTGCACTATTCATTTCTTTGAATCCACAAATGACATTAAAACCTTAAAAGAAAGACAAATACAGTTCTAACTAAATCTAAACTACTGTTAAACTACAATAAGGACACAATTAAGCTAATTATCTACAATCTAAGAAATAAGCTAAACAAACAATATTAATTCTAATCTAAACTACTTGTTAAATCTAATCTAACCTAGACTCACTCACTAACTAACTAAACTATAGTTAATTCTAACACTTAGTTAAAGCAAGCATTATCCTAATACTATGACTAGGGTTAGCCACTAACTAATTTACTAACTAAATAGGATTAATCTAACTAAGACTAGGGTACGTTTAATGTTAGATACCTAGGGTTAGACAACTAAAGCTAAGTGCTAACTATGGTTAATTCATTACTAATATAACTAATTAATCTAGAGTTAATTCTAATTTAATCACACATCTACTAACCTACGGTTAGGCTAACTAGGCTAATCAAGGTTCGAATCAACTAACTAACTAGGTTAGTTTCCTAAGGTTGACTAATGCTAATCACTAACTATGGCTCGCTAGGGGTTGGTTAACTAAGGTAGCTAAAATAATTAATTACTTAGGGTACTAACTAAGGTTCTAGGATCGGTTGGGATTAGGTAGGGTTGTTAATTAGAATTAACTAAGGTTTTGACTAAGGTTTAACTACCTACTAGGTTTGACTACTACTTAGGTTAGCTAGGGGCGGTTAAGTTAATAGGATTAACTAAGGCAATTAACTAACTAGAGTCGACTAGGGTTTAGCTAGGGTTAACTAATGAGAGTTAAATAACTAGCTAGGGTTCTAACTAGAGTTAGGGTGGCTGTTTTAAAAATGCTTGAATAGGGTCCACGCCACCTAAGTTAGCTAACTAGGTTAATTACTAATTATTTCCTAAAACACTAATATAAATCTAAATTAATTCCTAAATTAATGGTAAACTAATATCAACACCTAAGCATACATGACTTCTAAAACCTGCACTAAGGCACACCTTACTAAATTAATTACACCTAATTAATTCTAAGTCAATTGAATCAATTAGTAATTAGGGCTAGTAAATATGAGAAACACGATTTTGGTAAGGATCCTCTCCTCTCTTTCTTGCTTTAATAGTTCATTTGGAAAATCTTCAATATCAAAAACCGTCCAGCCTCAAAGGCTCATGCGTTTTGAATTTCTTTCATTAAAAGCCATAGAGCCCATTTTGAAAACCTTTCCAAAATCACATTCCACGAATTTGGCTGGATGTAAAAGAGGATATAGCATTCAAATTCTAGCCAAAATCGTGTAAGACCATTTTAGAAACTCTTTGAAATTCAATCCACATAAAAAAAAGTAACTCTTTGGTAATTTGGCTGGATTTCATTTATTAGGACTTTCCTAGAATGTCATTCACGAATTGGAGGAGTTGTTTCATACCAAAAACGCCTAGTACACTAAAAGACCACTTAGCCCCTTCTCTACACTCTACATTAATTCACTACCTAAGCTAAAATGGAATTGATCTAATTGCATTAAAATATATACAAGTCAATCAAAAGGGCATACAGGGAAGGAAAACGAAAATCACAACCTATCTATCTTAACTACTACACGCAAATAACAATAACACGTTAAACCTAAATTACCTAGAATACAAATCATGAAATTAATATACTAATTAACCTATAATTAAATATAAAATCCAAAACAGCCACCAGCTACGAAGACCTACAGAATTTTTAATCAAATGAAACAAAATAAAATCTTACATTGAATCTAAATGCAATTACAAAATGCAACCTAAAACTAAGAACATAACTCTACCCAAAAATTAATTATCCTACACTAATACACGTTAATGAATGAAATTGTAAAACTATGAAACACTAAAAATTAAACACATAATATGCTGGACTTAATTCAAAACTGAAAACAGATTATCTACCTACACTACCATCGGCTAACAGCAACAAAATATAATTACCACAACAGAAAACACATTGGACGACTTAATCTACACAGCACACAATTAGTTTAACCTAAATTATCAGCAAACTTAACATTAACACAACACATACTACAACCAGATGGACGACACACCTAAATAACAGATTAACATAACTCGACTTTTACTTTTCTTAAAATCTAAAAACACCTAAGACAGCAAATGACATCTATACGAGTCCTAAAGTATCAAAATCGATCAAAACAAGATATATGAGATTGGAACACACTGAAAAACGCAGACACCTTTCACATTGCAAATAAAAAACACACGCACACTCAACTATATCCAACATTGGAATGAAAAACATTATTTTAATAAACCAAACACCTAAACACTCTACATGCTTTTCTATGCACGAACAATATCTATTCTATGGCTGACAAAATACAGAAAAACGCAGTACATGACTCACACACAAGATAGGTTCTATCTAGAAGAAAGGGATGAGAGAACCAACCTCCAGGGCGATCCGACGACTGAGGGGGAGAAAAGAGCGGACTTTGCTTGATTCCATGCCACGAGGAACCTCGGTGATGCTGTCTAATATCCTTTTGTTGTCTCCTTTGCAGGGATCTGCAAATGGTGTGCTCCGGGGTTCAGGGCCGACCGACCATGGAGGAGCGGGACCTCCACCATGATGGATACACTCCAGCTGCAACTGCGTATAAACCAATCAAAAGTTAGTTTCAGCAGGGTGAGAAGCAAGACAAGATATGAGAAGAAAAGAATGGAAGAAGAAGACAACATCTCCATTGAAGGTGGGCTTCATGGATGAGGAAGAAGATGGATGAGAGTGGCGGCTGGGTGGAAGTGGAGTTGAGCAAGAATCGTGCCCCTAGGGCACGAAAATCAAAGCAAAGACAAATTGGTTTGGGCGTGTTCTCTCCCTTTTCACGATTTTGCCTATTTTCAGCATTTTAAAAAAACAGTGTTAAAATATAAATTATGCCTAGGTGCCTCTTTCTACAGGGGGTTTTTAGAAAAATATTTATGAAAAACTCAAATGGGCTGGAGCTGGGTTGATTCCATGTGTTTTGACCCGAATCCAAGATCCAAATGGGCGTCTGGATCCAAATCTCTCAAATCTGCTCTGAGGTTTGACCCGCTACACTGTAAATGCATTAATTCCTTCATTTTAAGTCCAATTTCGCTGAAATTCAAACCAGAGCTCCCTAACATCATTATGCACCTAAGTGTATGTCTTTAATATATAGATAATGCATTTATGCAGTGAAAATGTGTTAATAAAACAGAATATTTATGCATCATCAATGAAGCTATGGCTGGACATCACCATCTGAGTTATATGATTGTGCTTTATATAGCTTAATGCTAAAATTTCTGCTTGATGAAGCTATGTCTGGACATCACTGCATGAGTTATGAGATCATGTTTTGTTTAGCTCAATTCTAAAATTGCTGTTTGATGAGACTATGGCTGGGCATCATTGGAAATCAGTGGTTTTCATTCAAAACCGTGAGAAATCTTTTAGAAATAATTGGCAATCAGTCGTTTTGGCTGTGTGATTGTGGTGCTCATTTTCAGTGAAAATGAACATCTGATTTTCAACCTATTTTTGTTTGTCAACTATTTTTGAATGTCAGTTGTGAATGGCTTAGCTGGAATATTTAATTTCCTGCAATTGACGACTTATGAATGTTTAGTTCCAGCTGAATGTCATTTGCTAATGTTGAGTGGATAAGAAATTTTTATTGAGTGGTTGCCTTTGCTGCATCTGATGTTATTGAACATGAATGGCTACACCTGTACATAATTCCCAGCAAGGGTTAGTGTGAATATAGAGAGCTATCATGGTTTGATATAATGCTGCATTATGGATTGGATGATTGAGAATTTCTATGAATTGATGGTCATGCATTTGGTTTTGTAAGAAGGTTTTACAACAACTACCTTTCCAGCATAAAAGTGATTATTTAAACATATTGATTCTTAATCACTATGATTCCTACGCGTTAGTGCTCGAAAGATTGGGGTATTCGTAAGGCAACTCAATTGTTATGCATTTAACCCATCATCTTTTCTGCAGATGTGCAGTCTTGATAATCGGCCATATTCATGAACGGATATATCAATATCCATTCATGATTTATGGATCATATTTGGTATGCCTTTTTATTGATATATAGGAAAGCTCCATACCCAATTTTACTAAGAAATATGTTATAATTTGGGAATTACGGCTTTGTGAAATCACCTACAGAAACTGTATATACCCTATATTTTCTGATTTTACCCATTATATATGAAATGCTAATTACTATATATATTTTCTCATTATATATATATATATATATATATATATATATATATATATATGTATATACATATATATATGTATATATATATGGATATAATATATATATGTGTATATCTACATATACATATATATATATATATACATGTATATACATATATATATGTATATATATATGGATATAATATATACTTATATATATAGGGATATCTTCATGTGCACTTGTTTTCACATATATTTTTCTTTTTTTCTTTTCTTTTTGTAAATACATCTCCATTATCACATGTCATTTATCATAAATTCAAGCATTTAGATATAACCATGTATATCTTTGTTGTATATAGTATATATACCCATTTCCTTGGATATCTTGTATTAATTCTCATTTTGCAGGAAAATCTGGAGGATGCTGATTCTTTTATACCATGTATTTTTTTATTATTATTTCATTTATTTTGGCTTATGTCAGAGATGTAACAATCAAACTTGGAATAATATTTACTTTTACTGCTTAGATTACGATGCATCTCATGTAGTTTGATTCCTGTAATACCCTTATTCTATGATGCATATATCTCAATTTTCAAAATTCACTGTGGATGAACACGAATGGCACGTGCACCAACTCTTAGAGAGTTGATGAACTCGGTGGAGTCCATATTTACGACCCTAGTCGGAATATGGACAAGACCCAGATCCATCATCTTTCTACTAGTCACACCGAGCCTACACTCTTAGGCTATCTTAAAAATGCACATCATGTTTACAATTTTCAAAATATTGTGAATTAACTCAAATAAACCATGAACATATTCATTGCCACAGTCAGAATATGTGAAGGATTTATTTTGACTTAATACACATTTTTCCAACAAATTTTTCAGAAAATCTTTTCAAAGTGCATTCATTCATTCAAATCATCTGCATCATGGCATCATCTGCTTTTCTTATGATTTTTTTAAGAAATTTTGACTCCCTGGAAATCGATCTCTCTAGAAACTATGAAGATTTCTGAAGTTGGATTTCCCAAGTCAAAGTTTTCCCGCGATTTTCCCTGAAAATATTATTTTCTTAAGATGCTTTTCAAAAAGAAATTTTTCATCTTTCTCAAGAATCAAAGTCGATTTTCAGATACTTCAAAGACAATATTCTCAGGATTTCAACTTTCTAAGTTTTGAATTTCCATCTCCAATGAGTTTTCATATAAACTTTCCATCATTTTCGTAAGAAAATTCTCAAAGTTTGAGTTTTCCTGACAAGTGTTTTCTTTTTCTCCATCTTTTCTCAAGAACCTTCTCCATTTTTCCAGGATTTTCATCCATTCACGATTTTCCCAAAACTTCATAAACTTTCTGGCGATTTCCAAATCCTTTCATCTGAGTTTCCTGAGAGATTGATTTTCTGAGAAATGCTTTTCAACTCCAAATGTTTTCTAAGCATACATCATTTTTTTCCAACTTACACTTTACAAAATCTCATGGCACATGCCTGAATTCTCTGTGCATTTAGGATAGAACACAATTTCAATAATTTCACTAAGTCAAGCACAATTTTGGTCCTTGGTTCGATTACCCCTGTTAAAGGCGACAGGAACGGTCAAACCTCATACCGACAGGTCGAGCCCCATCCCATGGATTTTTCCGCGATTTTCAAAAATGAAGGAGAGTATTTCAAAACAATTTCCAAAACCGGTCAAGTTTAACTCGCGAAAGCATTTTCCTCTCTCTTCCGCAAGGAAGGGAAGACGGGGAAAATTTTGCGACGATAACAGGACCCTAGATTTTTGAAAAGTTTTCTCAGGAAAATGATCTGGATAGTTTTCAATATGGATCTTCTAATTTTAACAATTGGATTAGCTCTACCTGAAGAAGGGGTCAAAGCTTTGAATTCAGCAATTTTATCTCAGAGTTTGCCCTTTTAGTCAGCAATTTCAAATATCATTCTTTTACAAAATCACCTTGCAGGGGCCACCTCTTTTCAAAATTTCTGCAATTAGGCCAAGTATTTCTTATTTGCCAGTTAGTCTAGGTTTTTATGAAAAATCCAAAAAGAGGTTTTACTTTCTTGCTTTTATTTCAATAAAAAAGCGATGTGGGTCCACCCTGAGCTGGCGCCACATAGACCTTCCTTTTGTAAAACTTGAATTTTGAAAAACCCAAAAATGTAGGAGCCTTGTCTCTGAATTGGCGCCACTTGGCACTTTCTCTCTCCTTTCATCCTCTACCATGTGTCAGTGTGGAGTTCACCTAGAGGTGGTGCCACATGTCACTTTCTCTCACCTTCCATTTCTTTGCCATGTGTCAGTGTGGGGTCACCCTGAGGTGATGCCATGTGTCTTTCTCCCTGCACCTCCATTAGTTGCCACTTGTCCTCCCTAGTTGTCACTTATCCTCCCTACATCTTCCTCTTTTTACTTTTTGACATATGTCAGTGTGGGGACTCTTTAAGGAAATGTCATGTGTCTTCAGTCGTCTTCTTTATTTCATGCCATGTGTCACAGGTCCACTCCCTTTGTTTCTCTCTCACTTGCTACATGGCACTGTGGGGCCACCCTGAGGTGGAGCCACATGGCCATCCCTCCTTCTTCCAGAACCAACCAAGCTCAAATTTCAAATGATTCCTGAGGTGGCGCCATCTGAGGTACTTCCTCCTCCAGCTGACATGTGTCAGTGTGGAGCCACCATGAGGTGGTGCCACATGTTCAGCCCTCCCTTCTTCAGAAAAAGCAAAATTGCCCCCTTGAGGTGGCACCATTTCTAAAAAGAGCTCTCCTCAAAAATAGCTATGCAGCTTGCTTTTAGGAAAAGGAAAAAACAAAATTCAAAAGGCTTATGAGGTGGCGCCATATGCTTCCTCTGCTCCTTCCCTCTGACACATGTCAGTGTGGAGCCACCCTGAGGTGGCGCCACATGTCCATCTCTGCTTCCTCCAGAAAAAGCAAAAGTTCAAAATTTCAAATTCTACACTAAGGTGGCGCAAATCCAGAATTTGCAATTTTATTTTCTACTTTATTTATTTTACAAAATCCCAAAGTGGGCCCACACATAGATGGCGTCACATGAGAAGCTTCTGTAGAGAAAATCAAGCCAACTCCTTTTCAAAAAATTTTGAATTCTGATGAGGTGTCTTATTTACAAAATTTGCATTTATTTTATTTCAAAAAAATCCAAAGTGGCATCCTCTGAGATGGCGCCACATAAAGGGTCCAGATTCATTCTGTTTGAATTTTAAAATCCTTCCAGAAATCTATAAATACCCTAGCCCACGCCCAACTATAGAGGAGGCTTTTTCTCTTTGGATCTGAATTTTAACCTGAGTTTTAGATTCCCATTTTCTTCTCTGAGTCCACGCCCCCTTTGGTCCCATCTGAAACTTTGCACCTGAAGCTCCAAAAATACCAGAAGAACAAAAGGTGAACTCCCATTCGAATTTGTTCTACTGAAATAATGTTCTTATTTTAATTTACATACTGAATCACATGAATTTTTGTTTTAAAGAAAGGGTTCGTTCGGATGATGGATCGAACCATTCCCACAAAATGACATATATTAAGTATGATCATGCTTCCTTGATGATTTTTCAGCATTCATGCGTTAATTAGATTTAATTTATATTTTATTTTGTTAATTTAGCATATTTTAGAAGTTAATTAGGTGGTATTTAGTGTTTATTTCAATTCTCTTTCATTTCAGTAGTTCTCTGTTTTTAGCAGCCAGTCCATACGTTATTTTATGTTTTTATTTTTCTTCAAAAATGCCAAAAAATCATATTATGTGCGAATAGCTGTCCCTGATAATCTGCAAAAAAATCTGAATCGTTTGAGTTCATTTGCTTTGTTCAAAATTCAAAATGCCAAGTCGGGTTTTAAAACCAGGGAAACGTTCAAAACATTGGGTCTCAACTTGTAAAATCAAGATTTCCCTCATGATCAGATTTCTGATCTGAAAAATGCCCTGAATCTGGGATTAAGTCTAGTATTTAATAGGATTTTATCACATTTTTCTGAATTTTTTTGCTACCTAAAAAAATCTGAGAGCTCGGGACATGTGTCAGAGCCTAATTTGAGCCTCTGAGACTCAAGATCGATTTGAGTCAACTTTTTCTCTCTTGATATAGCTCCAAATCCGGATCTGTAAAAAAGAAACTTTATATTCTAACTGTCCTCTATTTGATTCTAAAAATTTTGTAATTTTTAGGATAGTTTGCATCCCCTTTTCATATTTTTTATTTCAGTCTTATGTTTTGGTATTTATATCTGCTCTTCTGGTTTATGCGTGTAATGTTGTATTTTTATTTCTTATCCAGTTAGTCAAATGCCAAATCCATACAAATGAAAGTTGTTCATATGATGTCAGTAGTTTTCATTTTAATTTTCGGAAATTTTGGTGAAAATTTATCATTTTTATTCATTTTCACAGCAGATCCTATTGATTTCAGTCCTGTCAGAATTAAATCTCTGCTACCGAACTCACCGTAGGTCAAATCTCAGAGTTGTAAAAACCAAATCTGTTCATTTTTATGTCCTTCAGCATCCTGCAAAATATCAAACATTTCTATGGTGTATTTTTGCATTATTGTGTTAAATGCTATGTTTGGTTCGTACCCGTAGGCAAAATTTGCTTATTTTAGGGTTTTCTTTGAAATTTTGCATCTAAGCCATGTTATTCCATGTATTTTATCATTCTATATTATTCTTAAGGGTAGAGGGATGCTCCTTGTCGAATTTGGCATGATTTGAGAACCGTTTGATGACCGGTTTAGCCGTATCATCAAATCAGGGTTCCAGCAGGACCCTGATTCGGGCAAAAAACAAGCGAAATTCATTATTTTGGCCAAATTTCAAATGTTAATTCTGATTTTTACAGTCCCATTATATTTAGTAGCATGTCATCATGCATTTCATCATCGTTTGATTCCATTTTCATTTTAAAATCCCTAAATTTTGTCAAAACTCCTTCAAAAACCCTGATTTTAAAGGTATAACCTTAATATTAGGAGTATTTTGGTCATTTTGACCACAATTCCGAATTTCAAACTATTTATTACCTAATTTTCATGCATTTGCATCATTCAAATATCAAAAAAGTATGAAAATCGGGTTTATATCCAACTCAATCCAATAATTTCAGGATATTATTGGAAAATCTTGGAAAAACCCACATATTCGAGCTAACCCCATTTCAAGTTTGGCAGGGACATTCAAGGGAAGGAGCTGGAATATGAAATTTTCCTTCTTTCATTTTATTTAGTGATGTAATAATGTAACTTTGGAATAAGAGATTTACTTTTTCGCTTATATTAGGATGCATATCATATAGTTTAAATTTATGCAATATCATGATTATATGATTCATGCATTGTATTTAGAAAATCACTATGGATGTACACGAATGGCATGTGCACCAACTCTTAGGGAGTTGATGAACTCGGTGGAGTCCATATTTAAGGCCCTAGTCGGAATATGGACGAGACCCAGATTCAGCATCTTCCTACTAGTCACACCGAGCCTACACTCTTAGGCTATCTTCCAAAATTCATTGCATATCCTTGATTTTTTAACAAAATATTTTAGAATTAACTAAGTAAATTACAAACATATTTACGGCCATAGTCGGAATATGTGGTAATCTTACCTTAGTTTAATTCTAAAACTGTATATTTTCATGAAAAGACATTCATTCATTCAGGATAGTTTGCATCATGAACTCATAGGCTTTTCCTTTTGATAAAGTCAAAAAGATCCTTTTCCAAGAAAATCGATTTCTCAAAGATGCCCTGAAAATGTTTTCAAAGATTGATTTTTCCAAGCTAAGTTTTCCCTGATTCTCTCAGAAAATATTTCATCTTAGACTTCATTTCCAATTTTTTAAATGAAACTTTCCATCATTTTCCAGAGTCAAAATCGTTTTTCGATTCCTCAAGGCCAAGATTCTCAGAATTTCAATTTCCTAGGATTTGATTTCCTTCCTCAAAATCGTTTTCCTACAAATCTTCAATCATTTTCCAAAGAAAATTTTCACAGTTGTAGTTTTCTTGACAAACATTTTCTCTTTCAATGTTTATCTTTTCCCAAGAATTCTTTCTATTTTCCTAGGATTCTCATTCCTTCATGATTTTCTCAAACCTTTATAAACTTTCTTGAGATTTCAAATCCTTTTATCAAGGCTTCCTTGAGAAATCAATTTTCATCTTTTGCCTAAGAAACCTTTTCCAACTCCAAACCATTTTCCAAGCATACATCATGTTTTCCAACTTGCATTTTACAAAATTTCATAGCACATGCCTGAATTCTCTGCGCATTTAGGATAGAACACAATTTTGTTAATTTGGCTAAGTCAAGCACATATTTGGTCCTTGGTTCGATTACCCCTGGCAAAAGGTGTCAGGAACGGTCGAACCTCGTACCGACAGGTCGAGTCCCATTCTACGAAATTTTCCCGCTATTTTCAAAACAGAGGTGAGTATTTCAAAACAATTTTTAAACTCTGGTCAAGTTTGACTTGCAAGAGGTTTCCTCATGTTATCATCGCAAAATTTTTACTTTTGCAAGTCAAACTGACCTTTGAAAAAGATTTTGAAAATAACTCGCCTCCGTTTTAAAATGCGGGATAATTCCGAAAAATGGGACTCGCTTGTCGGTACGGGGTTCAACCGTTCCTGGTGCCTTTACCAGGGGTAATTAAACCAAGGATCAATTGTGTGCTTAACATTATTCAACTTGTTTAAATCATATTCTATTTCCTAAATGCACAAAGAATCGGGCATGTGCTATGAATTTCTGAAAATGCATATTTGAAAAAATGATGTTTGCTTTAAGATTTGACATACTTGGAAATTTTTGGAAAAGATAACACTTGGAAAATCATGAGCTTTGTGAGAGAAAATTTTTGAGGAAAGTGAAAATCGATTTCTGAAGAATTCAAGTGTTTTAGGAAAATCGATTTTTGAGAAATGTCTAAATTTGGAAAAAACTTGATTTCTTTGAATTGAAACTTTGACATTGAGGCTATAACTTGGAAAATCGAATTTTGAACTTTGAAAATGCTTGAAATATCATTGAAAACTTACAGTTTTGAGAAAATCGATTTTAGAATAAGACTTAGAAATTTTGAGACAATTGATTTCTCTGAATTGAAATTGGAATTTGCAAATGAATGAATTGAATGAATATGGATTTGAAAGACTTGATTTTGAGGAATTGAGGAAATCCTTTTTGTATTTTTGAGAAATGTAGTGCATTTTTGAAGTTAGCCTAAGAGTGTAGGTTGAATGTAGCTAATACGAAGATTACAAATCTGTGTATCATTCGTATTCTGACTATGGCCATAAATACAAATTTCACTGAGTTTGTCAACTCCATAAGAGCTTGTGCACGTGTCATTCGTGTAGACCATAGTGAATTTGAAATATGTGCATGAATAATGCATTCATCAGATATTAAAATTTGCAAAATTAAACTATATGCAATGCATCCTATTCTATGAAGGAATTGAAATTCTTATTCCAAATTTACATTTAATTTACATCACTAATCAAATTTAAATACAGGAAAATAAAGTCTTCAATGTCTCTGCAAAACTAGAAAAATGAATTAGTGAAGATATGTTGGCTTTTCTAGGGTTATCCAGCAATATCTGGAAATTATTGGATTTTTGTAGATATAAGCCATTTTCCATATGATTCCCTTATATAAACTTAATAAAATATGAAATAAGATGTAATAAATATGAAGATATAATTTGAAATTTCGAAATTGGGGTTAAAATGACCAAAATACCCCTGATAGCAAGACTATGGCCTTGAAATCAGGGTTTTCAGAAAGATATTTTGTAAAATACAACTTTTAAAATCCAAATAAGGATGAATTAAACTAAGTATGATATGAAATAATTAAAAACATGAAAATTAGGGTTTTAAATTTCAAAATTTAGGTCAAATGACCAAATTACCCCTGATAGCAAGACTATGGCCTTGAAATTAGGGTTTTCTGAAATAAATTTTGGTAAAAACTTGAGATTTATGATTGAAATAAACACAAAATCAAACATGAAACACCCTAATATGATTCTAGACATGAACCAACCCTAAAAACATGAAATTATACACAAAAGTCAAGAAATATCACAAATATCATGACTTTGTTAGTGTTTTTTGGATCTTTCAGGTACCCTGTTTTGTAATTTAATATATTCAAACATCAAATGAATTCTAAATTTCATAAAAATTGGCACATACATTTATTATAACCTTAAAATCATATTAGAATTGCAAAAATAACTTTTTGACATTATTTTAATCCAAAAATTGTATTAAAACCCTAAAATATGCTATTTTTAACCTAGGTCACAAACCAGTTTCAGAGTTAGACCCGAATCAGGGGTTAATCCTCCATAAAAATTTCTGACTTTTTACAGAGTTAAACTATACATAAAAACAGAGGTTTTCCTATTTACAGATCGGAAAAACCATCTTCGGTTAGGGAGAAACCCTTCCGACAATCGGAATTAAAATATAACGAATCTAACAGGGGTTAAAACAGCTACTTTGGATTGAAAATACAGAAATAAATAACAAACTTAATCCAAAAATTTTGAAATTTTAGTAATAAACAGAAGACAAAAAAATAAGGAAACTCTTTTTTTACAGATCATGAATCGGATCTGTGGTTTGAGATCTATGGTCATTACAAGTCTGATTAGGGTTTTGGTAAACCCTAACGAGTTTTAAATTTAAAATCATACTTTCTGTCAAAGAAAAAATACTAAACAGAGACAAAAAATTACTAACATTTCACAGTAAATAGAGCATCTCAACACAAATCCACAGCATTTTACGGATCTCAAATCGGATATCAGATGAGAAAAATAACATAACAGCAAGTTACCTCTTGAATTTAAATAACGATTTTAAAGATTTAAAATCACGGTTTGATATCCTATTTTTCTGACAGGGTTCCCGAATCCCAAAACATCCGAATTTTTTATAGTAGTTCATTGACATATCCATGTATCACATATTAAAAAATCAAAAATTTACAGTCAATGCTTCAATACGAAATAACATATTCTTTGCTGAACATGCTTAAAAACACACAGAAATCTAATTAAACCTAATAAACCATGCATTAATTAATGAAAACAATAAGGAAAATACCTAAACAATAAAATAAAATTGATTTTTATGCTGGAAAACGTGTAACAAACATAAATAAGCAAAGTAAATAAATAAACACAGGGAATCATTGGTTGGAATTCGATTTTACCTTTAAAACCATGGATTTAACCCATTAAAAGGGTAAATCTTATGATTTATTGGTTAATAACATGAAAATCGATACAATACTCGATTCTAACAGATTAGAATCCCTGTAAACACAATGAAGCAGAGTTAGATCACTTTCTTGGACCGTTCTTGAGGTTCTTGAACTTCAATCCATGGTTTAATCCATGCAAGGGTAGGTGCCAATGGCTAAATTGATGTTTAAATTAATAAAAGCATTAAATAAACTAAAGAAATTAAAAGAAATAATTACCTTGGAGTTGCATCAATGGAGGAAAGCCTGGAGAGGATATAGAAGCTCCAAGAATCCTCAAGAGAAGAGTTGGAAAAATTGACCCTCCTTATGCTCCTTTTTATAATAAAAAATTAGGTTAAAAATTAAGAGTTTTAAAAATTTTGGATTTCTAAAAAGGGGGGGGGGCGATTTTGGGGTGGAGTTACCTATCTACCCCTAGCCTAATTATCCTAATTAAGTCCTAATTAGCCCCTAGCTAAACCTAAAAAATTCCCAAATGTGGCGCCACTTGGCGTTTTCCCACATTGGGTTTTTTAAAGTTTTAACTAAAACTTTTTAAACAACAATTTAAAACTAAATTTTCAAATGGGTTTTTCAAAATGGATTTTGACCTTTTTTTAAACTTCTAAAACTAACCAAGACACTGACTAACCCTAGTCTAGCCCTGACTTTCTCAAATGTAGCGCCACCTCGAGTGGGCTCCACTTGAATTTTCAAAAATGATTTTAAAACTTGAAATTGAGAGAATTTTCAAAAGATTTCCAAAAGTAAGCTTGAAATTAAAAGTTTTGAAATGGCATAGAGTTACAACTGGGTTAGAACTCCTCTGGATGTGGCGCCAACTGAGTGGACCCACATCAGGTTTTGAGAAATTTGAAATAAACACTGAAAATAACTTTGAAAAGAGGTTAAAATCAATAATTGAAATTCAAGATATTTGAAAATAGAGTCTCAGGCGAACTGGAACTCTGTGTTAGAGTTTTGGATTTTTAGGACTCTGAGATTTTGGGTTTTAAAATCCAAATGAAGGATTTTTTGAAAAGATTTCATCGAAAATGGTAAAACAATTCAGAAAATACAATTAGGGTTAGACTCCTAACTCGATCAGAACTCTGAAATAGAGTCCCGAATTAACTGGACTTTACAAAATGACCTAATTTTTGAAAACAAATGGAAATAAATGAAAATGGAAGTAACAACGGACTTCAGAACTGACTCCTGACTGGACTAGGACTCCAGGACAGAGTCCTGATCGGACTGAAACTCTAGATTTTTTTTTTGGTATTTTTTTGAAACATAGATGAAAGAACTTGTGAAAACAGTTAAAAACCATAACAAATATTGAAATAAAACAAAGTTATGATTCAATTGAGACTCTGAGGACAGAGTCCTAATTGAACTAGGACTCTCAAATTTTTGGATTTTCTGAGAAAACAAATGAGAGAATTTTGAAAAACAGTTAAAAACAGGATAAAATTGAAGTTTTGGTTCAGAGTCCTGATCTGATTAGGATTCTAAGAAAGAGTCCTGATTCGATCAGAACTCTAAGAATTTTGGTTTTCTGATAAGCAAATGATGAAATTTGGGCAAAGCTTTTGAAAACCAGTGAAAATAAAGTATGGAAACCAATTTTGGATAGAGTCCTGATTCGATCAGGACTCTGGGGTAGAGTCCTGATTTGATGAGGACTCTGGGATAAAACCTCAGAATTTTGAAATTCTTTGATAAAAGTGTAACAGTTTTGATAGATGGAAAGAATTTTGAAAGATTCTCTCAAAATTGATATCAGGATCAGAGTCCTGATCCAACTAGGACTCTCTGAACAGAGTCCTGTTTTGACTAAAACTCTGAGTTTCTGACTCATTTTGAAAGATTTGATTGAAAATGGATCAAATAGCTGTAAAAGATTAGAGTTTTAATCCGATTAAAACTCTGAAGAAGCGTCCTGATCCGACTGAACTCTTGAAGAAGAGTCCTGATCCAACTAGGACTCTAAGATTTTGGCCAAAATAGAGGAAATGGACAAGGGATAGGACCATAACTGGTTTAAAATCAAAATGATGTTTTAAAAAAGTTCAAAAGATTCAAACTGATGAAAATACAGAGTCCTGATCCAACTAGGACTCTAAAATTTTTAAGATTTTTGATAAATGAAAGAATCCATAAGCGACACCACCTAAATGGGTCTCATCTGAGAATTGAAATCAGTTGAAAATTGGATTTGAAACGAATTCAGATTGTTTTCTAAGAAAAACATTTCAAAATATAAGGTCCTGGGGGTTGACAAATGACAGAATGTTGATTAAAAATCCAGGTTTTAAAATTGATTTTGAAAGAAAAGCTTTAAAACTCAAATCTGGATTAAATATTTTGAAAGCAGGAGTGCTGGATCTCGATGATGAGATGCAATGACAAGCAATGCTATGCAATGCAATGAAATGACATGCTGAATGCATGCAATGATATGCAATGACATATGAAATGTAAGCACTGGATAAGAGTGAAAATTTGGGGTGTTTTCAGATGGCCCTCTTTGCTACTAAGCCGGTATAGGGCCGAGCTTAGTAGCAAAGAAAACGCACCAAATTTGGACTATAAAAATGCCTCAATTAGAAAAATTTGGCTGGGTGTGGAAGAATTAACTCTGATGGTATTCATAATAGGTATGAAATGGAGAGTAAAGACGAAAGATTTATTTTGTGAGATTGAAATTCAGGTTTTGCCTTTATCCTGGATGGGACAGAAATACCTCGTGTAGAAACGAAGCTCAGGTTTTAACCCTTGACCTGATTGGGGAATGAAATACCTTATCAAATGAGGCCCAGGTTTATACCCTTAACCTGATTAGGCGGAAATGAAATACCTCCTCAGAGGAAGCTCAGGTTTGTACCCTTACCCAGATTGGACAGAAAATGAAATACCTCATCAAATGAGGCTCAGGTTTAACCCCTTATCTTGACCGAGAAATGAAATACCTCCTCAGAGGAAGCTCAGGTTTGTACCCTTATCCTGATTGGGCGGAAAATGAAATACCTCATCAAATGAGGCTCAGGTTTGTACCCTTATCCTGATCGGGCGGAAATAAAATACCTCATCAAATGAGGCTCAGGTTTGTACCCTTATTCTGATCGGGCAGAAAATGAAATGGAATCCTCGAAAGAAGAGACCGTGATGGAACCTTCGGATTTTGCATAATAAATCTGATAGGGGTTTTGCAAAAGGATGAAATTGGGGTCCCTAAAGCTTGAAAAGGGGTTTGATTTTGGGCGCCTCATTACTGAGACTAAATAACTTTTGAAATTGGTGGCCTTTTGCGAGAAAACGATTTGTGGCTTAACCTTAAGCCGAAATTGGACTGTCTATGGTGGGACAGTGGGGACACAGGAAAGTGTGCGAATCTGAGAGCCTAGGCGCTCAGATTATACCAAAGAAGGGAAGGAATCTTGAAAACTCCCGTTATCAAGTCCTAAAAGGGATAACAATTGATGTCAGGATGCACCAAAGATGAACCTCAAGCTCTCGCTTCACGTCAGGATGGCTAGAAAATATTGTCAAAATGTTGAGAATTATTGTTGATTCAAAGTAATTGAAAATGATACACATTGTTTTGAAGATATTCCCACTTTTCTACCTGAAGTATTACCTCCGACTGGGCTAAACTCCGTAGAATCAAGATTCAAATTCAAATTACTTGCTGTGATCATCGCAAAATTTTTCCTATTCTCTTGTGGTTTCTCTCTCTTCCTTCTCTTTTCCTTTTCTAACCTCTATTTTCCTCCTTTTTGAAGAGAGTAAAATAAAAGAAAGAAAGAGAGAAGAGAAGAGAAAAGAAAGAAAGAAAAGAGAAAAGAGGAACTCTTTTGCGCGGTCTCACTTGACCTTAATTTAGAAATTTAACTCGCCTCCATTTTGAAAATTTGCGGGAAAATGGAGAGACGGGATTCGCTCGTTGGTACGAGGTTCGACCGTTCTTGGCGCCTTTACCAGGGGTAATCGAACCAAGGATCGAATCTATGCCTTTTGCTTTGCCTAAATATAATCTAAGAATTTATTCTAACTCTAAATGCACAAAGAATCATGCTTGTGCAATGCAAGGATGTATGCTCTTTTGAAATTTGATTTGGAAATTTCCAAGTATTCTGAGATGAACTTGGTAAAGGAGTGAAGAAATGATTTAGAACTTGAGATAGATCAGAGAAGTTCTAAGTCTCCGAAGTAAATCAGAATTGGGAGAATAAATCTTGATTGAAAGAATGATTTGAAGCTTTGAAATGAAAGGAAAATGAAGTTTCAAAGTCAGAAATGGACTTTGAATTTAATCATGGATTTAGGAGACGAAGATGAAATTTTGAAGTGATATTGAATTTGAATCTTAGAATGGACTTGGGAAAATCAAAATGGTATTTAAGAATATAAATGGATTTAGGAGTTCAAATGAGATCTGGAAATGGACTTGGATTTGAAATTCAGATTTTGAAATAGAATTGGATAAAATGGATTTAAGATCTGGGATCTAAGATCTGATGTAAAATTGGGTTCTGGATCCTAAGATAGATTTGGATCTGAAGTCTGAGATCCAAGAAGTGGAATTGGATCTGAAGTCTGGGATCCAAAGTAGAGTTGGTTTTTGGATTCTAAGGTGGAATTTTGGATCTCAAGTCTGGATCTTTGAATTTGAATTGGATTCGAAGTTTGAAATAGATTTTGGATCTGAGATCCAAGATGGAATTGAATTCTGGATCCAAGGATAGGCCTTGATCTGAAGTTTTAGATCCAAAGTGGAAGTGGATTCTGGATCCTAAAATGGATTTGGATCTAAAGTCTAAGATCCAATATAGAGTTGGATTCTGGACCCTAAATGGATTTGGATCTGAAGTCTGAGATCCAAAGTAAAATTGGATTCTAGATCCTAAAGTGGAATTGGATCTGAAGTCTGAGATCCAAAGTTGAATTGGGTTCTGGATCCTAAATGGATTTTGGATCTAAAGCCTGAGATCAAAAGATAGAATTGTATTTAGGAAAGTTGGATCTAAGTTGATCTGATTTTGGATTTAAGTTTTGAAAGTCCAAATGGGACTTTTTTTTTAATATGGATCTGGGTTTTGAAAACCCAGATTGAATTTAAAATTTAGAAAAGGCCAAGCTTTTGAGATTCAGGATCAACCTCAAACTTTGATTTTGGATTTGAAGATGAACTTGGTTTTGAGTTTGAAGATGAATCAGAAGTTTCAAAGTTAATTTGAACTTTGAAATTTCATTTAGAATTTAAAATTTGGATATACAAATGGATTTCAAAGTCAAATTGGACTTTGAATTTGAAGTTTAGAATTTGAATTTTGGATATACAAATGGATTTCAAAGCCAAATTGGACTTTGAATTTGAAGTTAGAATTTGAATTTTGGATATACAAAAGGGATTTCAAAGTCAAATTGGACTTTGAATTTGAAGTTAGAATTTGAATTTTGGATATACAAAGGGATTTCAAAGTCAAATTGGACTTTGAATTTTGGAGTTTAGAATTTGGGATCAAAAGATGAATCAGAATTTCAAAATTAAATTGAACTTTGAACTTTGATTTGAATTTAGAATTTGAATTTCGGATATACAAATGAATTTCAAAGTCAAATTGGACTTCGAATTTAGAATCTGAAAATGATATTTGAATTTATAAGAGTTAAAAAATTGATTTGAGAAGTGAAGAAGATATCTGAAGGAAATCACTTGGATTTATGAAAAAGAATTTTGAAAATATGATGTAATTCTATCCTAAATGATGAATGAATTTAAAGAATTTTGAGATTGGATTTTGAAAATCGTATTTCATTCTTTATATGAATTGAAATAAGATTGAAAATATAATACATCCTTGACTATGGTCATTGAACGTATTATATAATGATCTATATTTAAATTCAGGTGAAGAATGAAACATATTTTTGTGCTTTTATAGAGTTTAAAATGAAATTAACTCTCAATATACCCTGACTATGGCCATTGGTATATATTTTGAGCTAATTTTAAGTTAAACTCTAATAAAAGAAGGAAATATTTGAAAATATGATGATTTTTTAAAAAGGATCCAGTGTGGACCTAGTGTTATTTGATAAAAGATAACAATCCTAAGTTTTGTTTACATCCTGACTATGGCCATTGATGTAAATCATCAACTTAGGATTAATTACCTATTTATGAAATGGTGCATGTGTCATTCGTGTTGCCATTTGTAAGAATTTGAGAAATAAAGGCAAAAATGCATGAAAACAAGCAATTTCTGATGTTTACAATGCTCATTCATTCTATCTAAGACTGGAAACGTAAATTCTCATTAATATCTAACTATTACAATTATTAAACTAAAATTGAAATAATAAAGTCTTAATCTAAGAAAGAGAATCAACATTTTCCGTATATCCCTGCAAAACAAGGTTAGCATAAAGCAAGACGCAGAAGGTATATAAGGGAATGAAGAACTTTACATGAAGCTTGGCATATATATGAGAAGGTCTATAAAAAGTGCATGTGAGGATGCCTATATGGCTTAATATTTAGGTCCAAAGAAAGCATATGATCATGCATGCATAAAGCTAATCCTAAGTGGATGATGAAGACACTGATGCATCATATGGACAATGGAGGAAGACCTACTATGAATGGAAAATCACACATATATATATTTATATATGTATATATGCACATTATGTTATACATGGAAATGAGAAGGGTGTAATATAGAAAACGTGGGGAGGTGCTGAAATCCAGGTAGCGGATATTACATAAAATGTATATAGTGTATGAGACTGCATATGCTAGGGTATATACGAAGGTGCAGGAAAAGTAATACATGCACATATATATATATATATAACAGAGATACGGGGTAAATGGGCTACCACAGTCCATTGGGCTGCTGCGCTGGGGAGCAAGACTACCAGGGATGTTGCTGGGAGCAAAGGAGGATGGTGATAGGTAGGAAGATGTTGAAGCCAGAATGATCCAGGATGAATCATTAGAGAAGGCAACTATTATGGAAATGAAAGACTACGATGGTTCATTGTGAACCATTGCAAAAGACCATGCTATAGTAGTTCCTCGATGAACTACTATGGAAATGAAGAGCCACAGTGGTTCCTTGTGAACCACCGTGAAGAATTATAACTATAGTAGTTCTTGACGAACTACTATAGAAAGAAAGACTACAATGGTTCTTTGTGAACCACTGTGAAGAATTGCAGCTGTAGTAGTTTTTAATAAACTACTGTGGAAATGGAGGACCATAGTGGTTCATTGTGAACCACTATGAAAGATTCTTTTTCCTGTGGTGAAATCTGTGGTTGGGAAGAGGGTTGACAACAGGTGTGAAGTGACAGGTAAGTGGGGAAAAGACTAAACCTGTTAAAACAGAAAATACCGAAGACATGATGGATGTGAATGCTTTAACGAGAGCAACAAATATCTCTAGCAAATGAAAAATTATTGCAATAGGCATACAGTGAAAATGTATTGAGATATTTGAGGATGGAGCAGATACTGACCTTGCCAATCTCACGAAATAGGATTCAACGACTTTTGTAGTAGATTGACCATACGCAGTCGACTTATTTGCTGTAAGCTTCCTTGGAAGTGTAAGTAGTTTGTGAAACCCAGATCTTGGCTGCTCTGACTTTACCCACAAGAGAGTATCTATGGCACGGCACTGTTCCTTCTGATAGCTCACGGGCTCCATCTTCCGGATCCAAAACTTGTATTGGAGGGCAAATTGCTTGCTGCGTTATAGCATCATTCAGCAAATGCTTCTCAAATGGCAAATGAGAAAGAAAGTCAGTTGTAAGTTGTTTTATTGCCGATAAAGTTAAATCTGATGGTAATGTGATGGACATACCATTAGAAGATGTGTATAGGGTGAAGGGCACCAATAGGTTGTAGGACACCTCATTGCCCAGCACATGAAAACACATGATCATACCATAAAAGGTAAAGGTGAAGATGCAACATGGAAAAGAGACTGTAGGTTTGCCAATATAACACTTGACCAAGGAAAGTTTTTTTTTTTTTTTAGCCACACAGTATTATCCTACTCCAATTGACACCTTTTTGCAACCAATGGTTGTGACGTCCCACAATGACCAACTAAATACCAGGTAGCAAAATAAGCTAGGTAAAAATTAGGAAATTCATGGGCATTCATAGAAGAATACAAAGGCCTAAATGCAGAGGAAGGCAAGGTCCATATATCATAAAGACAAAAGGAAAAAAAATGCAAACACAGGAAGCAGAAATTTACAGAACAGGGATAGAGCATTAATAATGCAGATGTGATCTGATAAACATTACCTATTCATTCATGAATCAAGATGATGCTTGGGGATATTGTGCAAAGATGTTCCTGTCCGGTGTTCATTTTTCACAGTTTGCAGTGAATATTTCCTCTACAAAATTTCTTTTGCTTTGGGGCCTGGACCATAGATTTCTCCCGAATTATCAGATTTGAAACAACTCTCATTTGCACTTTTGAGATGGATTTCTTTGCACAAGTTCAATCCCAGAATTGAAATCTTCAAGATGCAGAGTGAGATCTCCCTGCATGTCTTCAAGGCTTGACGTGAATATATATAGAACAGGTATTAACAATATTTATCAGGTAAAACAAAAATTAGAAGGAGAAGCCCTTTAGCTACAACTGGATTAACGTTTGTCATCAAAACCCATGTTTCAGTTGTACATCTTAGAGATTCCTTGGCATGAGATACTTAGGTCCTAATGACATCCATTGTTTATCCTATTTGCTAAAATTCCCTGTGGGGGTTGCAATAGCATGATCATGCCTTCCCCTGAAAGAAAAATGATACCAGACCTCGTCCATTGATGGCAATACAAATTTTTTTTCCTTTTTTTTTTATAATACATTGATAACGGGGTCATGATGCCATATGGATGCAGAAAAAAAATCTAATGTCGATGGAACAGGAAGCAAATCTCTTGTCGACTGATGAGGATATATTAATGATGAAACAAACCTTGGGAAAACAACAATTCATTAGCATGATAATGAAGATAAAGTAGCTCAAGGGAGGATTTAGAAAATATGGATGATAACGATTTTCAAAATCAGTCTTCATACAATATTTATGGCATATAGAAGATATATATATATATATATATATATATATATATATATATATATATATATATATATATATATATATATATATATATATATATATATATATATATATATATATATGACACATGGTGTGAGAGATATGCAGATATGTAGGATACATGGCAGGCTTGCAAAACATGAAGAACCATCTATATATATATATATATATATATATATATATATATATATATATATAAACAACAATCTGTAAACGCAAAACATGAAGAGCAGGCTAGAGAGAAATTTCGATGGAGTTTCAGCACCGACTGATTCTTATCAATAGGTCGATCTCTCACATTCCCCTGTCACAACATAACTGCTTGATAAGATTCTCTCAGCAGCGAACCCATTCTCAATGAATCGATCTCTGTAAGTTAATTTATGATGAGTAGAATAGTAAATGATGAAGTCTGAGCATTGCATTTCATCCTCGATGCAACAGCTTACTGCCTCGATTGGTAATGTTCACAACAGATGTATAGGTAACAACACACGAGTGAGAATTAATGGTAACAGAGGATCAGTACAAAAACATGAAGATCGCAAATCAAACAAAATAAAAGACAACAAAACATAGAAACGACAAATGCACAGATATGAACAAAGGCTTATAGAATCGACATATCGTATTGATAGTGCAAATAAAATCCAGTGAACGCAATACATTGTTTACAAATCGTAATGACACTTGGGGATAATCGAAACTTGAAAAGACAATCAGAATCCAAATGGTCAATCACAGTGAAAATAAGAAATAATAAAAAAAAAAAACCCAAGAATCCAAAGAATATTTTAACAAAAGAAAGAGGATGTTGAAATGGGGATTCCATTTACTATAGCAGCAGGGTGGGTCGATCATGCTATATGCAGATCGATCCCACCTCCAATGCGTTTTGGTAAAAAAAAAAAACAAAGTCTGAATGGTAGGATAAAGTTTCTATAAACAAAATCAAGATAAAATGGGGAAGAAAAACTGGAATACGGTAAATCAATGAGGAAGATAAGCAATATGAAAGAAAAAGGAAAAGATGGGCCACTTACCTCCGATTGCTTTTACTGAAACTGAGAAATCTTCGGGTCTATCACAAGAGAGGCTTTCCTTTTGTGCACTACCACAGGCTCGATCACATTTTCCACCAAGAGAGTGAAAGAGAAGAGGCCGAGAGGGAATGGGAAAGGGAAAACGAAGAAGAAGAAGTTAAGAGGGTGAAGGAGGGATGGATTCGGGGGGGGGGGGCGATGGGGATATGCAGTGGAGAGGTAGGAGAAGGACCGTGAGAGAGAAAGATGATGCGTGAAAGCAGGAAACTATGTACAGGGAAGGAGAGAGGTGAAGATGGTCCCGAATCCTTCCCCTTCGTGCTTCTTTTAAAGAGGAGGAGGGATTCGGTTGAAGATGAAGGGTGGAGCTGCAGTTGTTGGTGATGGGTGAAGAAGGTTTGAAGATGGGAAGGCCGTTCCGCGAGAGGGGAGACCGCCATGGAGAGGGAAGGAGAGCGGCGGCTGAGGGAGGAGAAGGGCGAGAGTTAGGGTTTTCAAAACCCTAACTCGACTCTTAACATCAAATATAAGCTTTTTCCACAAAAGGGCTTCTTTAAAAAAAAAAATTCTAAAATAGGGGTTTTCAAAAACCATTTTTTTGCAATTTCCTTCATTTATTTCTGAAATTTTTCGTTCTTTTCTCAATATTTTTATTTTTTTGTATTTTCGGAATGAAAATCTAAGACTTTACGAGAAAACAAAGATTAGACACTATTTTTTTTGTATTTTTCTGAGAAATATTTATAAAAGTATTTTTCTGAGAATTTCGGACCATTTCGGGGAAATTTCTTCAGAAAAAGGGGTTTTGACCCAGGTTTTGAGAAAATATTCGAGTTTTGACACTTGAATCGAGAAATTCAATGTGATGGATCCAAACGGATGTCGAATGGACTATCCGAGTTATTTAAAGGCTATTTTTGGTATTTTCTATAATTTTAATTTAAAATTTAAACAAGGAGATTCAGATTTGGATCTGGGCAATGGATCTAGATCCAAAATCAATTTAAACATATGAAATGAATTTAATTTCAATAAAACTTGAGAAATGAACTAGAATTTAGATTTAAAATGACTCATTTGCTCAAAAAAAAATGAATTTAGGGGCAAAAAGGGAATATGAAAAGATTTTGAAAAATTTGGGGTGTTTACAGATGCCCCTCTTTGCTACTAAGCCGGTTGAAAGCCGAGCTTAGTGGCAAAGATAACACTCCAAATTTTTTAAAAGTGCCCCAGTCAGCAGATCTGAACTGGGCGTGGAAGAATTATTTTGAAAAGATGGTTTTTCAGGCTTAAAACCTTATCCTAAATGGCTTTGGGAAGACGAAATCCTCGAAAAATGATATGATTGGAGAAAGAATGAGGAAATCGTGATGGAACTTTGGGTGATGATATCGAATTGATGAAAGATAGGGAATTTAGATCAAGTCTCGTGGGTGAGACTAGATCAGCCTTGTGGAATGACTCAGGTTTTAGCCCTTGACCTGGTTGGGACGAATATATCTCAACATAACCTGAATGGGGAAGGGAATATATGATGACCTTGATGGGACATTTTTTGAGAAAATGCCTCATGAGATGAAGCTCAAGTAGGATTTTATTTCGGACGGATATACAAAGCATGGATTCCTTAATGGGAAGATCCATGATGGGACTGAAGGAAGAAACACCTCGTCGAAACGAGACTCAGGTTTAACCCAAACCTGAAAAAGGAAAATACCTCGAGGGGCGAGGTTCAGGCTTGACCCTTAACCTGAAAGGGACGACCATATGGAATCCTAGAGTGAAAAGACCATGATGGGACCTTCGGAGTTTGGACGAACAAATCCGAAAGGGGTTTGCAAAAGGAGGAAGGAAATGGGGTTCCCTAAAGCTTGAGAAAGGAATGAACTTTGGCCATCTCATTGCTGAGACTGAAACCAACTTTTGAATTTAAAGACCTCTCGCAGGAAGTACAGGTTTTGACCCTTAACCTGAGTGGGAAACAACCATACGGATTTCTTGAAACCGTGATGGGACAGGAGAGATACTTCAACTGAATGGGGTAACTCTTCTGGAAGATATGAACAACGCTAGGTTGCATCAAGATGGATATTGACTACTTATTTCATTCTTTAGAATATCTAGAAAATTTTGTCAATAAGATAAATTTATAGTTGACTTCAACACTTGAAAATGTGTACATGTGTGCCAAGATATTCCCTCTTTTACCTAGAGTATTTCCTCCAATGAGGTTAACTCCTTGGTTTTTAAGAGTCAAATTCAGAACTTTAGCGCTGATGATTTTCTTCAAGGAAGCTATCGATTTCCTTGATATAAGAAGAGAAGAAAATATTCTCAATTTCATAGAAGCAAGTAGTGAAAAGACATTGATAAAAGAATTTTGCATGAGAAAATATGACTTCTGGCAATTTCGGCAGTTTGATATCTGTGTGTTTTCTCACGATGATCTTTTTGCACTCTTTTTGAGTCATTGAGCTTTTTCGGGCTTTTACATCATCCTTCATTTTGGATGTTCCTGACTTTTCTCTCTTTTTCAGGGAAGGGTACGTCACAAACTCCTTCATCTCGGAGATGCTCTGATCCTTCTTTTTCTCAAGGATTATATATGATATTGGCTCAAAGGTCTTCAGATGATAGCTGAAATCAAATATCATTTAGGGTTTGTCAGTAGGTCCATCACATCTGCCTTCATCTCGACGGTGATCCGAACTTTCCCTGGAAGGATCCGTCACAAACTCCGTCATCTTGGAGACGTTTCAAATCTTTCTTTGGCCCCAGGGATCTGCTCGCATAATTCGCCTTCATCTTGACGACAATTGAGAGATCCCTTTTGCAGATATTTGATTGCAACTTTAAACTGGATAAGGAGATATGGATTAAGTGGATTCTTTTATGGCTCAGGATATTTCTACTGCCTAATTGCCAGAAAATCATTTTTAAACATGCACCATAGCTATGATCAATATTGATTCGCTTCCGGCTTTTCAATGTCATCGAATATTTCTTTCGCCAATCATACCGAGGATATTTCTTTCATCCTTTTGGTTGATCAAACAGGGAAAAGATTTGAATTTTACCTCTTTTTCGCAAAAAGTTTCACCTTTTTTAGAAAGAAATACTGGAGGTAATCTAAGGTAATTCTTTTGTGTAATAAGAATATTGAAATCAACAAATACTTTTAGCAAATTGGCAAATTTTTCATGACTTCTATGTGAAATATTTACTCAATATAGATTTTAATGCGACCCTTAGTTGCAATTTATGATTTTGGACATTTTGACCAGTAAAACCGAAACCTTTCATTTAACGACCAACAAAAGAGCTGGAACCTTTTATTTAACGACCAATAAAAACTGGGACCTTTCATTTAACGACCAGCAAAGTAGCTGGAACCTTTCATTTAACGACCAGCGAAGTAGCTGGGACATTTCATTTAATGACCAGCGAAGTAACTGGGACATTTCATTTAATGACCAGTAAAAACTGGGACCTTTCATTTAATGACCAGTAAAAACTGGGACCTTTCATTAAACGACCAGCGAAGTAGCTGGAACCTTTCATTTAATGACCAGCGAAGTACCTGGGACATTTCATTTAACGATCAGCGAAGTAGCTGGGACATTTCATTTAACGACCAGCGAAGTAGCTGGGACATTTCATTTAACGACCAGCGAAGTAGCTGAGACATTTCATTTAATGACCAACGAAGTAGCTGGAACATTTCATTTAACGACCAGCGAAGTAGCTGGGACATTTCATTTAATCATTTAACGACCAGCGAAGTAGTTGGGACATTTCATTTAATCATTTAACGACCAGCGGAGTAGCTGTGACATTTCATTTAATCATTTAACGACCAGCGAAGTAGCTGGGACATTTCATTTAATCATTTAACGACCAGCGAAGTAGCTGGGACATTTCATTTAATCATTTAACGACCAGCGAAGTAGCTGGGACATTTCATTTAATCATTTAACGACCAGCGAAGTAGCTGGGACATTTTATTTAATCATTTAACGACCAGCGAAGTAGCTGGGACATTTCATTTAATCATTTAACGACCAGCGAAGTAGCTGGGACATTTCATTTAATCATTTAACGACCAGCGAAGTAGCTGGGACATTTCATTTAATCATTTAGCGACCAGCGAAGTAGCTGGGACATTTCATTTAATCATTTAGCGACCAGCGAAGTAGCTGGGACATTTTATTTAATCATTTAACGACCAGCGAAGTAGCTGGGACATTTCATTTAATCATTTAGCGACCAACGAAGTAGCTGGGACATTTTATTTAATCATTTAACGACCAGCGAAGTAGCTGGGACATTTTATTTAATCATTTAACGACCAGCGAAGTAGCTGGGACATTTTATTTAATCATTTAACGACCAGCGAAGTAGCTGGGACATTTTATTTAATGACCTTTGATTTAATGATCTCATCTAAGATTTGAAGCTTCCTGAAAGACAAACAGTACGAGGACTGAGTTTTGTGACTGAACTTGATCTTTAGATTTGAAAATTTAGCAAAATGGCTAGCGCGAACACTAGGTTTTCCAACTGAGAGTCGGGAAGGAGATTGGCCTATTTAAGATATTTAGAGATTGAAGCAAGAAGAATGGCCGGGGTTTCAGGATTATCCCTTATCCTGAAGGGAAAATAGAATAGACATTTTGAAGAGAATTTAGAAAAAGAATGATTCAGGTTTATCCCTTAACCTGAAGGGGGAAATATAAGATTTTATGAAGAGATAACCTAAGACTTGAATTTAGAAGGGATATGACAAGATTTAGAATTTATGATCTATGATTTAGATGGACCAGGTATGTGACGGGAAATATAAAAAGAATAAACTTTGAGAAGACAAAAGGATATGGAACTTTGAAAAAAATGTAGAACATTTGAGAAAATTGATTTATTTTTGTAAAAAGAATTCTCACAGGTAGCATGGTTGCCCCTATGAGTGATCTCAGGGTTATCCCTTATCCTGAATGGGAAAAAGAATAGAATTTAAGAAAATTTAATGAAAGGAAATTGATATAAATCTAGAAAATCAATAAAGATTGGCAAAACTTGTATTTACAAAAGAATCCTTATAGGTAGCGTTATTGCTCCTACGAGGGGTCTCAGGATTTTCCCTTATCCTGAATGGGAGCACCTCGGACAACGAGGGTCAGGTTTTTCCCTTAACCTGAAAGGGGACAACCTCGGACAACGAGGGTCAGGTTTATCCCTTAACCTGAAAGGGCACACCTCGGACAACGAGGGTCAGGTTTTTCCCTTAACCTGAAAGGGGTAACACCTCGGACAACGAGGGTCAGGTTTTTCCCTTAACCTGAAAGGGGTAACACCTCGGACAATGAGGGTCAGGTTTGTCCCTTAACCTGAGCGGGAACACCTCGGACAACGAGGGTCAGGTTTATCCCTTAACCTGAGGGGGAACACCTCGGACAACGAGGGTCAGGTTTATCCCTTAACCTGAGGGGGAACACCTCGGACAACGAGGGTCAGGTTTATCCCTTAACCTGAGGGGGAACACCTCGGACAACGAGGGTCAGGTTTATCCCTTAACCTGAGGGGGGTAACACCTCGGACAACGGGGGTCAGGTTTTTCCCTTAACCTGAAGGGGTAACTCCTCGGACAACGAGGGTCGGGTTTATCCCTTAACCTGAGGGGGAACACCTTGGATAACGAGGGTCAGGTTTATCCCTTAACCTGAGGGGGAACAAAGAATATTTAGAAAATACCTCATGGGAAAGAGGCATCAGGTTTATCCCTTAACCTGAAAGGGAAACAAAGAATTGATAAAATTCAATGGAATTTGAGGAAATATTGATAAAACTTGGTAAAATTGATGTAAACTTGATAAAATATGAATAAAATGAATGAAACAGATAAAGATACCAAAATTAACTGAAGATTTACAAGATTTGAGAAAAAAAGGAGTTTTTCTGATCCTGCCTGCATATGGGATCTTGGAAGGAAAATGTTTATTTAAAAGATAAATGAGAAATCATTTTGGGGGAAGAAAATCCACCACAAGAATATCAGCGCGAGATCTGATCCTTTAAATCAAACATGAGAGATCATCATGAGGGTGAATTTTCAAAGGCAATTGTTTTGAATACCTAATTTTAAAGAAGAAGATCAACACTGGATCTGATTTCTAAAAATGACAGTTCGAAATTGATAATAAGATCAATACAAGGGTTGATCTTTGAATATAATATTTTAGAAACCAATCTTGGAAGATAAGATCAACACAGGGGTTGATCTTGATTTAAAACTCATTTTTGGAAGATAAGACCAATGTACGGATTGATCTTTGAATATAATGATTTATAACCCATTTTAAAAGATAAGAACAACGCCAGGGTTGATCGTTGAATATGACGGTTTTGACAAATCGCTTTTGGAAAATATGATCACCACAAGATTTGAGACAATTGTGTTGTTTACTCCACGAGGGAGAGTAACCAACTAAAATATGAAAGAAAATACCATTTTGAAAAGGATATCTCTTGACGGAAAGAGATTTTTATGAAAATATAAACAAGAATATAAAAACAGAAGAAAATAAAAGAAAAAATGGAATTTTGAGAATAAATGGTAAGGATTTAAAATTTGAAGAACTTGCAGGCAGGATCAGAAGAATTTTTTTGAAGAAATTTAGAAGAAGGAGAAAAAGAAGAGAAAGAAAAATACACCTGGGTTTTTAGAAATAAAAAGAGGAAATTTTGAAGTATATACCCAGGGTTTTGGAAAATATAAGAAAGATATATATATAAAGTATCACACAATCACATATATACAAGCAAGGATACACAAACAACATTCCCTAAAGCTGACTCTATATGCAATATTTGAAATGGCAAATAGGATCTTAATCCTAACTCTAAGATTTAGATCACCTGATTCCAATCAAGGTACGCCGATATACTCAAGCCGAAGCTCGAAGTACGTGGCATATAAAGATATCTCTTTGGTTCTAAGGCAATGGCTTCCCAACATCCTTGAGCACCTACCGATATACCTCGGACTATGGCCCTTAGGTACGTGGTAGGGGGGCACGAACCCAAATAAGTGGTCCAGTTGTGAGGCTCTCTCCCGAACTATGGTTCAGTGAGACAGCCCAGCAACGTGAAGACCGGGACAATATAGGTAGGGATGTTTTCAAAATATGATCAACATGCAATAAAACCAGAAGGCTCTAATGCAAGTCCTAAAGAGATAGAATTTAAATGAACAGAAGCATACACTTGCATACATTGTTTTGCATTCAATCCCTAAAATTGAGGAGAGTTGTATTTAATACCTAAGTCTAATGTGAACATGGAATAATCTCCTCAATATGGTCCTACCAAACCATACTTAGATCCTATATGCAATGATGTCAGCTTTAGGACAGAATCTAGGCTCCTAAGGTTTGCATGGAAAATATAGCTGACATGTGTTAGAATAAAGACATAGATTATATAAAAGCAAAGCAAAGGCATCAATTCGACCGGACAAAGACGAGTCCCATCACAGTCGCCAAAATTGTGATCATCGCAAAAATTTTCCTATTCTCTTGTGGTTTCTCTCTCTTCCTTCTCTTTTCCATTTTTAACCTCTATTTTCCTCCTTTTTGAAGGGAGTAAAATAAAAGAAAGAAAGAGAGAAGAGAAGAGAAAAGAAAGAAAGAAAAGAGAAAAGAGGAACTCTTTTGCGCGGTCTCACTTGACCTTAATTTAGAAATTTAACTCACCTCCGTTTTGAAAATTTGTGAGAAAATAGAGAGACGGGATTCGCTCGTCGGTACGAGGTTCGACCGTTCCTGGCGCCTTTACCAGGGGTAATCGAACCAAGGATCGAATCTATGCCTTTTGCTTTGCCTAAATATAATCTATGAATTTATTCTAACTCTAAATGCACAAAGAATCATGCTTGTACAATGCAAGGATGTATGCTCTTTTGAAATTTGATTTGGAAATTTCCAAGTATTTTGAGATGAACTTGGTAAAGGAGTGAAGAAATGATTTAGAACTTGAGATAGATCAGAGAAGTTCTAAGTCTCCGAAGTAAATCAGAAATGGGAGAATAAATCTTGATTGAAAGAATGATTTGAAGCTTTGAAATGAAAGGAAAATGAAGTTTCAAAGTCAGAAATGGACTTTGAATTTAATCATGGATTTAGGAGAGGAAGATGAAATTTTGAAGTGATATTGAATTTGAATCTTAGAATGGACTTGGGAAAATCAAAATGGTATTTAAGAATAGAAATGGATTTAGGAGTTCAAATGAGATCTGGAAATGGACTTGGATTTGAAATCCAGATTTTGAAATAGAATTGGATAAAATGGATTTAAGATCTGGGATCTAAGATCTGATGTAAAATTGGGTTCTGGATCCTAAGATAGATTTGGATCTGAAGTCTGAGATCCAAGAAGTGGAATTGGATCTGAAGTCTGGGATCCAAAGTAGAGTTGGTTTTTGGATTCTAAGGTGGAATTTTGGATCTCAAGTCTGGATCTTTGAATCTGAATTGGATTCGAAGTTTGAAATAGATTTTGGATCTGAGATCCAAGATGGAATTGAATTCTGGATCCTAGGATAGGCCTTGATCTGAAGTTTGAGATCCAAAGTGGAAGTGGATTCTGGATCCTAAAATGGATTTGGATCTGAAGTCTAAGATCCAATGTAGAGTTGGATTCTGGACCCTAAATGGATTTGGATCTGAAGTCTGAGATCCAAAGTGAAATTGGATTCTAGATCCTAAAGTGGAATTGGATCTGAAGTCTGAGATCCAAAGTAGAATTGGGTTCTGGATCCTAAATGGATTGTGGATCTGAAGCCTGAGATCCAAAGATAGAATTGTATTTAGGAAAACTATATCTAAGTTGATCTGATTTTGGATTTAAGTTTTGAAAGTCCAAATGGGACTTTTTTTTTAATATGGATCTGGGTTTTGAAAACCCAGATTGAATTTAAAATTTAGAAAAGGCCAAGCTTTTGAGATTCAGGATCAACCTCAAACTTTGATTTTGGATTTGAAGATGAACTTGGTTTTGAGTTTGAAGATGAATCAGAAGTTTCAAAGTTAATTTGAACTTTGAAATTTTATTTAGAATTTGAATTTTGGATATACAAATGGATTTCAAAGTCAAATTGGACTTTGAATTTGAAGTTAGAATTTGAATTTTGGATATACAAAAGGGATTTTAAAGTCAAATTGGACTTTGAATTTGAAGTTAGAATTTGAATTTTGGATATACAAAGGGATTTCAAAGTCAAATTGGACTTTAAATTTTGGAGTTTAGAATTTGGGATCAAAAGATGAATCAGAATTCCAAAATTAAATTGAACTTTGAACTTTGATTTGAATTTAAAATTTGAATTTCGGATATACAAATGAATTTCAAAGTCAAATTGGACTTCGAATTTAGAATCTGAAAATGATATTTGAATTTATAAGAGTTAAAAAATTGATTTGAGAAGTGAAGAAGATATCTGAAGGAAATCACTTGGATTTATGAAAAAGAATTTTGAAAATATGATGTAATTCTATCCTAAATGATGAATGAATTTAAAGAATTTTGAGATTGGATTTTGAAAATCGTATTTCATTCTTTATATGAATTGAAATAAGATTGAAAATATAATGCATCCTTGACTATGGTCATTGAACGTATTATATAATGATCTATATTTAAATTCAGGTGAAGAATGAAACATATTTTTGTTCTTTTATAGAGTTTAAAATGAAATTAACTCTCAATATACCCTGACTATGGCCATTGGTATATATTTTGAGCTAATTTTAAGTTAAACTCTAATAAAAGAAGGAAATATTTGAAAATATGATGATTTTTTAAAAAGGATCCAGTGTGGACCTAGTGTTATTTGATAAAAGATAACAATCCTAAGTTTTGTTTACATCCTGACTATGGCCATTGATGTAAATCATCAACTTAGGATTAATTACCTATTTATGAAATGGTGCATGTGTCATTCGTGTTGCCATTTGTAAGAATTTGAGAAATAAAGGCAAAAATGCATGAAAACAAGCAATTTCTGATGTTTACAATGCTCATTCATTCTATCTAAGACTGGAAACGTAAATTCTCATTAATATCTAACTATTACAATTATTAAACTAAAATTGAAATAATAAAGTCTTAATCTAAGAAAGAGAATCAACATTTTCCGTATATCCCTGCAAAACAAGGTTAGCATAAAGCAAGACGCAGAAGGTATATAAGGGAATGAAGAACTTTACATGAAGCTTGGCATATATATGAGAAGGTCTATAAAAAGTGCATGTGAGGATGCCTATATGGCTTAATATTTAGGTCCAAAGAAAGCATATGATCATGCATGCATAAAGCTAATCCTAAGTGGATGATGAAGACACTGATGCATCATATGGACAATGGAGGAAGACCTACTATGAATGGAAAATCACACATATATATATTTATATATGTATATATGCACATTATGTTATACATGGAAATGAGAAGGGTGTAATATAGAAAACGTGGAGAGGTGCTGATATCCAGGTAGTGGATATTACATAAAATGTATATAGTGAATGAGACTGCATATGCTAGGGTATATATGAAGGTGCAGGAAAAGTAATACATGCACATATATATATATATATATATATATATATATATATATATATATATATATATATATATATATATATATATATATATATATATATATATATATAACAGAGATACGGGGTAAATGGGCTACCACAGTCCATTGGGCTGCTGCGCTGGGGAGCAAAGGAGGATGGTGATAGGTAGGAAGATGCTGAAGCCAGAATGATCCAGGATGAATCATTAGAGAAGGCAACTATTATGGAAATGAAAGACTACGATGGTTCATTGTGAACCATTGCAAAAGACCATGCTATAGTAGTTCCTCGATGAACTACTATGGAAATGAAGAGCCACAGTGGTTCCTTGTGAACCACCGTGAAGAATTATAACTATAGTAGTTCTTGACGAACTACTATAGAAAGAAAGACTACAATGGTTCTTTGTGAACCACTGTGAAGAATTGCAGCTGTAGTAGTTTTTAATAAACTACTGTGGAAATGGAGGACCATAGTGGTTCATTGTGAACCACTATGAAAGATTCTTTTTCCTGTGGTGAAATCTGTGGTTGGGAAGAGGGTTGACAGCAGGTGTGAAGTGACAGGTAAGTGGGGAAAAGACTAAACCTGTTAAAACAGAAAATACCGAAGACATGATAGATGTGAATGCTTTAACGAGAGCAACAAATATCTCTAGCAAATGAAAAATTATTGCAATAGGCATACAGTGAAAATGTATTGAGATATTTGAGGATGGAGCAGATACTGACCTTGCCAATCTCACGAAATAGGATTCAACGACTTTTGTAGTAGATTGACCATACGCAGTCGACTTATTTGCTGCAAGCTTCCTTGGAAGTGTAAGTAGTTTGTGAAACCCAGATCTTGGCTGCTCTGACTTTACCCACAAGAGAGTATCTATGGCACGGCACTGTTCCTTCTGATAGCTCACGGGCTCAATCTTCCAGATCCAAAACTTGTATTGGAGGGCAAATTGCTTGCTGCGCTATAGCATCATTCAGCAAATGCTTCTCAAATGGCAAATGAGAAAGAAAGTCAGCTGTAAGTTGTTTTATTGCCGATAAAGTTAAATCTGATGGTAATGTGATGGACATACCTTTAGAAGATGTGTATAGGGTGAAGGGCACCAATAGGTTGTAGGACACCTCATTGCCCAGCACATGAAAACACATGATCATACCATAAAAGGTAAAGGTGAAGATGCAGAAGATGCAACATGGAAAAGAGACTGTAGGTTTGCCAATATAACACTTGACCAAGGAAAGTTTTTTTTTTTTTTTAGCCACACAGTATTATCCTACTCCAATTGACACCTTTTTGCAACCAATGGTTGTGACGTCCCACAATGACCAACTAAATACCAGGTAGCAAAATAAGCTAGGTAAAAATTAGGAAATTCATGGGCATTCATAGAAGAATACAAAGGCCTAAATGCAGAGGAAGGCAAGGTCCATATATCATAAAGACAAAAGGAAAAAAAATGCAAACACAGGAAGCAGAAATTTACAGAACAGGGATAGAGCATTAATAATGCAGATGTGATCTGATAAACATTACCTATACGTTCATGAATCGAGATGATGCTTGGGGATATTGTGCAAAGATGTTCCTGTCCGATGTTCATTTTTCATAGTTTGCAGTGAATATTTCCTCTACAAAATTTCTTTTGCTTTGGGGCCTGGACCATAGATTTCTCCCGAATTATCAGATTTGAAACAACTCTCATTTGCACTTTTGAGATGGATTTCTTTGCACAAGTTCAATCCCAGAATTGAAATCTTCAAGATGCAGAGTGAGATCTCCCTGTATGTCTTTAAGGCTTGACGTGAATATATATAGAACAGGTATTAACAATATTTATCAGGTAAAACAAAAATTAGGAAGAGAAGCCCTTTAGCTACAACTGGATTAACGTTTGTCATCAAAACCCATGTTTCAGTTCTACATCTTAGAGATTCCTTGGCATGAGATACTTAGGTCCTAATGACATCCATTGTTTATCCTGTTTGCTGAAATTCCCTGTGGGGGTTGCAATAGCATGATCATGCCTTCCCCTGAAAGAAAAACGATACCAGACCTCCTCCATTGATGGCAATACAATTTTTTTTCCCTTTTTTTTTTATAATACATTGATAATGGGGTCATGATGCCATATGGATGCAGAAAAAAAATCTAATGTCGATGGAACAGGAAGCAAATCTCTTGTCGACTAATGAGGATATATTAATGATGAAACAAACCTTGGGAAAACAACAATTCATTAGCATGATAATGAAGATAAAGTAGCTCAAGGGAGGATTTAGAAAATATGGATGATAACGATTTTCAAAATCAGTCTTCATACAATATTTATGGCATACAGAAGATGATATATATATATATATATATATATATATATATATATATATATATATATATATATATATATATATATATATATATATGACACATGGTGTGAGAGATATGCAGATATGTAGGATACATGGCAGGCTTGCAAAACATGAAGAACCATCTATATATATATATATATATATATATATATATATATATATATATATATATATATATATATATATATAAAGAATAATCTGTAAACGCAAAACATGAAGAGCAGGCTAGAGAGAAATTTCGATGGAGTTTCAGCACCGACTGATTCTTATCAATAGGTCGATCTCTCACATTCCCCTGTCACAACATAACTGCTTGATAAGATTCTCTCAGCAGAGAACCCATTCTCAATGAATCGATCTCTGTAAGTTAATTTATGCTGAGTAGAATAGTAAATGATGAAGTCTGAGCATTGCAATTCATCCTCGATGCAACAACTTACTGCCTCGATTGGTAATGTTCACAACAGATGTATAGGTAACAACACACGAGTGAGAATTAATGGTAACAGAGGATCAGTACAAAAACATGAAGATCGCAAATCAAACAAAATAAAAGACAACAAAACATAGAAACGACAAATGCACAGATATGAACAAAGGCTTATAGAATCGACATATTGTATTGATAGTGCGAATAAAATCCAGTGAACGCAATACATTGTTTACAAATCGTAATGACACTTGGGGATAATCAAAACGTGAAAAGACAATCAAAATCCAAACGGTCAATCACAGTGAAAATAAGAAATGATAAAAAAAAAACCCAAGAATCCAAAGAAGATTTCAACAAAAGAAAGAGGATGTTGAAATGGGGATTCCATTTACTGTAGCAGCAGGGTGGGTCGATCATGCTATATGCAGATCGATCCCACCTCCAATGCGTTTTGGTAAAAAAAAAAAAACAAAGTCTGAATGGTAGGGTAAAGTTTCTATAAACAAAATCAAGATAAAATGGGGAAGAAAAATTGGAATACGGTAAATCAATGAGGAAGATAAGCAATATGAAAGAAAAAGGAAAAGATGGGCCACTTACCTCCGATTGCTTTTACTGAAACTGAGAAATCTTCGGGTCTATCACAAGAGAGGCTTTCCTTTTGTGCACTACCACAGGCTCGATCACATTTTCCACCAAGAGAGTGAAAGAGAAGAGGCCGAGAGGGAATGGGAAAGGGAAAACAAAGAAGAAGAAGTTAAGAGGGTGAAGGAGGGATGGATTCGGGGGGGGCGATGGGGATATGCAGTGGAGAGGTAGGAGAAGGACCGTGAGAGAGAAAGATGATGCGTGAAAGGAGGAAACTATGTACAGGGAAGGGGAGAGGTGAAGACGGTCCCGAATCCTTCCCCTTCGTGCTTCTTTTAAAGAGGAGAAGGAGGGATTCGGTTGAAGATGAAGGGTGGAGCTGCAGTTGCTGGTGATGGGTGAAGAAGGTTTGAAGATGGGAAGGCCGTTCCGCGAGAGGGGAGAGTGCCATGGAGAGGAAAGGAGAGCGGCGGCTGAGGGAGGAGAAGGGCGAGAGTTAGGGTTTTCAAAACCCTAACTCGACTCTTAACATCAAATATAAGCTTTTTCCACAAAAGGGCTTCTTTAAAAAGTTTTTTTCTAAAATGGGTTTTCAAAAACCATTTTTTTGCAATTTCCTTCATTTATTTCTGAAATTTTTCGTTCTTTTCTCAATATTTATATTTTTTTGTATTTTCGGAATGAAAATCTAAGACTTTACGAGAAAACAAAGATTAGACACTAATTTTTTTTGTATTTTTCTAAGAAATATTTACAAAAGTATTTTTCTGAGAATTTCGGACCATTTCGGGGAAATTTCTTCAGAAAAAAGGGGTTTTGACCCTGGTTTTGAGAAAATGTTTGAGTTTTGACACTCGAATCGAGAAATTCAATGTGATGGATCCAAACGGATGTCGAATGGACTATCCGAGTTATTTAAAGGCTATTTTTGGTATTTTCTATAATTTTAATTTAAAATTTGAACAAGGAGATTCAGATTTGGATCTGGGCAATGGATCCAGATCCAAAATCAATTTAAACATATGAAATGAATTTAATTTCAATAAAACTTGAGAAATGAACTGGAATTTAGATTTAAAATGACTCATTTGCTCAAAAAAAAATGAATTTAGGGGCAAAAAGGGAATATTAAAAGATTTTGAAAAATTTGGGGTGTTTACACTTGCAATTAGATTTCTTCCTATGAAGCTATCAATTTCCTTGATATGAACTGAAAAGAGAGTATTCTTGATATTGTAAAAGCAATTGGTGAAGGAATATTGATAATAGAATTTCACAAAATTAAAGAAGACTCTTGGTAGATTCGGTAGTCTGATATCCTGGAATTCTTTTCTCATGATGATCTTTCTGCCCACTTTTTTCTTTTCTTTTTATTGGCAGAATTAGAGTTCTTTTGGGTTTTTGGGGGATTACATCATCCTTCATTTTGGAGATGTCCTGACTTTTCTCTCTTTTTTTTTTGAAGGGTACGTCACAAACTCCTTCATCTCAGAGATGTTCAGATCCTTCTTTTCACTCAGGGATTATGTTGATGGTTATTGGCTCATGGGTTGGAAATCTCTTGATGATAGCAAAAATTAAATATTTTTTAGGGTTTGTCGGGAGGCTCATCGTAGTCGCCTTCATCTTGACGGTGCTCTGAACTTTCTCTGGAAGGATCCGTCACAAATTCTGTCATCTTGGAGATGATTCAAATTCTCTTTGGCCCCGGGGGTCTACTCACCTAATTCGCCTTCATCTTGACGACAGTTGAGAGATCCCTTTTGCAGATATTTAATTGCAGCTTAGGTGATTGAGGAGATATGAAGATTATATGGATTTTTCTATGTCACCCGAGATATTTCGACTGCTTTTATTTTCCAAGAATGATCTTTAAAAATGTGCCATTGACTGCGATCAACATCGATCACTTATGGCTTTGCAACAACATTAAATTTCCTTTGCTGGCCATATCGAAGATTTATTCTACATCCTTTTGGTTGGCCAATAGAAAGATTTTGAATTTTGAATTCTTTTTTTGCGAAAGCTTTGTCCTTTCAGAAGTAATACTAGAGGTGTTCCGAAGTAATTCTTTTTTTTGTAATAAAGATTTTTGAAATCAACAAATATTTAATGACAAATTGGCAAAATGTTCTTGAAATCCTTTATGAAAGCGAGCATTTGAAGCACAACTCAACTCATCCATGACGGAAATTTTCTTCTCCTTTCCCCAAAGGAGAAGATTCAGAAATTGAAAATAGAAATTACTCCTCTCTTCCCTGAAGAGGAGGTGTTTGCAAAATGAACTTTCGAAGAGAAATTAAGCTTTCATCAAAACTTCCTAACACTAGGCTTCTCTTATGGAAAGGGGGGCGGTAATGGCGAGGTCGGTGAATTGGTCATGAAGGAACGAGTCCATCACACTCTCCCTGAAAAGAGGGTCCTTCACGACAAAATGGCCTAGTACGAAATTGTAGTCACAAGGAAAGCGAACTTCCGTCGAAGTTCTCCCTGAACTAAGGGTTCCTTGTATGAAATTGGAATTTTATTTTGCAAACGGTTCACGAAGACACGAGTCCCTTCAAACTCTCCCTGAAAAGGGACTAAGTGAACAAAGGATAACATGCGAAAAGAACGAGCTCCCTCGAACTCTCCCTATGAAAAGGGTCTCTCGCAAGAGAAATGTTTGAAATTGGTATTGAGTGACCAAAAGGTCGAAATTGGAAATTGGAAATTGAAAATTTGAAATTTGAATTTTGAGTTTTGAATTTGGAAATTTGAAACTTGAAATCTGAAATTTGAAATTTGAAATTGGAGATTGAAAAATTGGAAATTGAAATTTTGAATTTCGAAATTGAAAATTTGAAATTTGAAATTTGAAATTTGAAATTTGAAATTTGAAATTTGAAATTTGAAATTTGAAATTTGAAATCTGAAATTGGAAATTGGAAATTGGAAATTGGAAATTGGAAATTGATTGACCTGAAGGTCGCAATTGGAAATTGGATGGCCTGAAGGCCGAAATATGAATACTGGTTTTTGAAAATGTGTAAACATTGGATTTTGAAAATATACGGGTTCAAGCACTTGGTTTTGAAAGATATATCAGCTCGAGCTCTGGATTTTGGAAGTGTACCAGTTTGAGCACTGGATTTCAAAAATGTACCAGTTCAAGCACTGGGTTTTGAAAATATACCTTGTTTTTAATTTGAAATTTGAATTTTTGAAAGAGACCTATGCTCTTAAAGTATTTGGGAATTATAATGAGAATGTTGGTCGGGGTCTCAGGATTATCCCTTATCCTGAATGGGTATTGAATTTGATGCAAAAGTCTGCCAATGAATACCGACACCGATGAATACAGATGTATGCGGATATGAACATGATATAACTGAGTGCACATGCGAGCAAAATAGGAGATTTGTTTATCCTGCCTGCATACAGGGTATTTATAGATAAAAATAAAATTTTAAAATTCCCTAGTATAACTGGGAAAAGAGAATTTGATCATTATTCGAAGAAAATTTTGGAGGAATTACAAAGGATAAGACATGATTTAAGTATAAATTTTTTTCAAATGTCGAGCATTGATGGGATCTGGTAATGCCTCTTTGACAACATAGGGACCTTCCCAATTGGGTGACCACTTGCCACCCGGACGGTGTTTGAGATAAGTCGTTGATCTGAGCACTAGATCATGGACTCGAAACTTTCTTTCAATAACATATTTTGCATATTGTCTGGCTATCCTTTGACGATATGATTGAGCATGCTCTGCTGCTTTGAGTCTTCTTTCATCTAGCAAATCAAGTTGTACTAGCCGTTGTTGCTGATACTGATCAAGAGGTAATTCTAGAAGTGATGCAAATTTCAGAGCAGGTTTCTGAACATGTAGAGGCAGTACTACTTCAGTTCCGTAGACAAGTTCTGACGGAGTTGCATTAGTTGGAGTTCGAATGGTGGTTCTATACGCCCACAACGCATCATGAATCTTTTCATGCCAGTCACGACCTGTCTCCAGAGTTCGCTCCAGGATTCAAATCAGAATCTTATTGGTGGCCTCTGCTTGACCATTTCCTTGAGGATAATAAGGAGCGGAGAAATGATGATGAATTCTGAACTTTGAGCTGAACGTTCTCATCCTCTCATTCTTGAAGTGACTGCCATTGTCTGACATAATATCATGCAGTATGCCGAAATGACATAAGATATTCTTGTGGATGAATGAGACCACATGTCGACCTTCTACTGTGCGTAGAGTGACTGCTTCTACCCATTTAGTAAAATATTCTGTTGCGGCAAGAAAATACTTGTGACCATTTGAGGCAGATAGAGTAATGGGGCCTACGATGTCAAAAGCCCACATGGAAAATGGCCATGGTGAGACGACAGATTGCAAGTATGTCGCCGGCGCATGAATAGAAGGTGCATGCATCTAGCATTGAACACACTTCTTCACAAAATGATAGCAATCTTGTTGCATGGTCCTCCAATAATATCCTGCTCGGATGATTTGTTTGACAAGAGTTTGGTAGCCAACATGACCACCGCAAATGCCTTCATGTGCTTCCTGCATAACTTCTTTGGCTTCTTCTTCATCCAAACATCTGGAATATTCAGAACTGAATCCACGACGATAGAGGACGTCGACAAGAATAAAATATCGAGCAGACATGCGCTGAATTGCTCGTTGCTCTTTCTTTGAGAGTTCCGGAGGAAATTCGCTAGTTTTAATGAAATTCTTGATGTCATGATACCAGGGCTTCTTCTTTTGCTCAGCCTGGTTTATATGCTCTACTGGGACGAAAGCAGGTTGATCAAGTCTACCAATTTCAAAGGAGCGATAAGATTCTCCGCTCTTGAAAGACATGATGGATCCCAGATTGGCTAGACTGTTTGCGACTTGATTAAAGTCTCTCTTGATATGGAAAAGTTGGAATTCTTCGAATTTGTCGGCAAGAGTTGAGACGATCTTCTGATAAGGAAGTAATTTTTTATCCTTCACTTGCCATTCGGCTAGGATTTGATTTACGACAAGCAAAGAATTGCCATAAGCATGCACTCTTTAGACATTAAAGTCTTGTAGAATTTTCAGACCCTGTATCAAAGCTTCATACTCGGCCATATTGTGAGTGCACTGAAAATCCAGTTTGAAAGAAAAAGGGATCATCTCCTTCTCTGGTGTGATTAGGAGAATCTCAATTCCTATGCCTGCCATATTCTTAGAACCATCGAAGAATAAATTCCAAATTGGGGATTGTTGAATATTGCAGATCCGCTCATCGGAGAAATCATCCTCAGCTTTAACATCCTCTGCCAGAGGAAAATTTGCCAATTGGTCGGCAATTGCTTGGCCTTTGATAGATTGTTGGGAGACATATTCCAAGTCGTATTGCATTAATAGGACTTGCCATTTGGCAATCCGTCCACTGAGGAATGGTTGCTCGAGAATGTACTTGAGAGGATTTAATTTGGATAGAATCTTGACTTCTGATGCTAACAGATAATGCCTCAACTCTTGACACATCCAGACCAGTGCTAGACATGTCTTCTCTATATGAGAGTACTTCTTCTCGTCGTCAATAAAAGTCTTGCTTACATAGTAGATGGCATGCTCAATCAGACTGCCTTCTTCGTATTGCGCCAAGAATCCGCCGCAAGCAACTTGATTGATTAAAATGTATAGCAGTAGGGGTTTCCCCAATTCTGGCAGTTTTAAAACAAGAGGGTTGAGCAAATATTTCTTTATGCGTTCGAACGATTGCTGATACTCTGGTCCCCATTCGAACTTCACTATTTTTTTGAGCAAATGATTGAACGACTCACATCTCATGGCCAAATTGGATATGAATCGCTGAATTGATTGCATGCGTCCTTGAAGGTTACGCAATTCTTTGAGATTGGTCGGGGGCGGCATGCCAATGATAGCCTTTGCCTTAGCGAGATCCACTTCTATCCCCTTTTTGCTGACTAGAAAGCCTAACAACTTGCCAGATTCGACTCCAAAGACACATTTTTGTAGATTGAGTCTTAGCTTGTAAAGAATGAGTCACTTGAAAACTTGATTAAGAGCTTTGATGTGATCTTCCTCTTCTTTTAATTTTACCAGAATATCATCGACATATGCGTCCATGATTTTGTGCATCTGATCATGGAAAATAACAGCCATAGCACGCTGATAGGTGGCTCCAGTATTTTTAAGCCCAAATGGCATGACTGTATAACAAAAAGTGCCCCAAGGGGTAGTGCTGAGGAACTACAGGCTCGAGACGACCATCTTCATTTTTGCCGAGGCCTTGAAAAGGCTGATAACCATGCTTCATTAATAGATCAAATCCTCTTTTGGCCTTCATAAACTGAGAGAACAAAGGATGATCTTTGAATGCACTATAGTTAATTCGTCCTCCAATTTTGAAGAACTGTGGGCCTCTCCATCGAGTCATAGGCACTGTATGCTCTGGTTGCTCTGTTATTTGCATTATTTCTGAATTTTCTTCGATGCTGACCTCATCAATGCCCCTAATGCTAGGGATATCGGTAGTAAAAGTGGGTCTAGGAATTATAGGTTGTGCTAACCTCTGCTCTGGATCTTCGGCCAAGATTGTAGTGATCATTCCGCCTTTTGACCACTTGACACACTGGTGAAGAGTAGATGGCACAACGTTCGTGTTGTGAATCCACGGTCTCCCGAGAAGCAGATTATAGGTAGGTGGCACATTGACCACATGAAAGAGAACTGAATGGATCGAGTAATCAATGAAAATCTCTAGGAAGATTTTTCCTTTCACTGTTTGGCCATGATTATCGAACCCGTAGATGGTGATCGGGTCCGGGATGTATTCTTCTTCTTTGATGCCCAAAGCTTTGGCCGTCATTTCTGGGCATATATTGAGGCTGCCGCCTCCATCTATCAACACATGAGGAACTGTCATCCCTCTGGTTCAAATCACAACATAAAGAGCATTGTTGTGAAATACATGAGGCTTTGGGAGATCCTCATCTGAGAAAGTAATTGGAGCTTTCGTCATGGCCTGATTGACTATCTGGGCCATGTCCTCAGGAGTTGTGCTCGGTTTTACTTTGATTTTCCGCAATAGATCATCCAATACTTGCTTATGCTTGGCGGAAGCTTGGGCTAAATCCAAAATTGAGACATTGGATAATGCTGTAAGCGACTTTGGTGCAAATGTCTCATTTTTCTCTAGGGCGGGCTTAATAAAGTGTTCGGAGAACCACGACATTCTTTTAGCCACATCAGGAGATACTGTAAACACCCCAAATTTTCATTCACCTCTCCAACATTTCCACCAAGCATCAGCATCCAGCCTCTGAAATCGCTGGAGGGCAAAATGGTCATTTTCTGAGCCCGGACCTTGCAAAAGTCTAAATTTCATCTGCAACTCTCAAAATTTCTCTATTTTTAGCTCAAATGTTCAAAATTTTATTCTTGACAGGAGACAGGCATCTCCAAGTCTTGGTTTACGATTCTATTGCATAAGGCATGGTATTGCATATCATTGCATGAGCATTTCATATCACTGCACTGCACAACATGTCATTTCGAGGTTCAAAACTCTCGATTTCAAAATTTTCAATCCAGATTTGAGTTTCAACTCTTTTCAAAATAGATTTCGAAACCCTGGGTCTTCAAAATTATCAATTCTTCCCATTTTACCCCCAGGACTCTGAATTTCAAAATATTTTCTCAGGAAAATGATCTGGATAGTTTTCAATATGGATTTCAGCCACTTCACCTCAGATTTTGCCCTTTTTGTCAAACCATTTCAACTATCATTCTTTTACAAAATTGCCCTACAGGGGCCAACTCTTTTCAAAAACTTTTGTTTTACCAATTAGTCCAGATTTTATGAAAATTCCAAAAAGAGGTTGTTGTCTTGTCCTTATTTCAATAAAGAAGCAATGTGGGACCCACATTGAGGTGGTGTCACACAGGCTTTCCTTTTGAAAAAATTTGAATTTTGAAAAACCCAAAAATATAGGAGCCTTGTCCCCTGGATTGGTGTCACTTTTCATTTTCTATCTCCTCCCATTTCCATGCCAAATGTCAGTGTGGGGCTACCTTAAGAAGCCGCCACATGTCATCCCATTTATCTGCCATGTGTCAGTGTCCACCATCTTCACCCTGTGCCATGTGTCATTCCAAGGCCACCATGAGATGCCACGTGTCATGTGTTGTCCTGTCCAGAAAAAGCAAAACTTGTCTCCTCTGAGGTGGCGCCATTTGAAGAGTGTCTCCTGCATAGGACACGTGTCAACCTCTCCCTCTTTCAGAAAAGTAGACTGACACATGTCTCTTCCTACTTTTCTCAGAAAAGTAGAAGACACGTGTCACTCCTAGCTTCCTCCAGAAAAAGGTAGGCTTGTCTCCTCTGAGGTGGCGCCATTTGAAGTGTGTCTCCTGCAGAAGACACATGTCAATCTCTCAATTCCTCAGGAAAAGCAAATGTCATGTGTCACTCTCTGCTCTTCTTAGAAAAAGCAGGTGACATGTGTCATTCTCTGCTCTTCTCAGAAAAAGTAGATGCCATGTGTCATTCCCTGCTTCCTTCAGAAAAAGTAGAGGACACATGTCACCCTTGGCCTTCTTCAGAAAAAGCAACCATTCAAAAATTTTCAGACAAGGCCTAGGTGGCACAAATCCTGGATTCTACCTTTTTCTACTTTGTCTATGAGGGCGCCACATGTTCCTTGCTTTTCCCTCCTGCCACATGGCATTGTAGGAGCCACTCTGAGGAAATGCCACGTGTCCATCCTCCATTCCTCCAGAGCCAACCTCCATTTGAAATTTAAAACTTCCTCTGAGGTGGCGCCATTTGAGAAGGCTTCTCCAGACAGCTGACACTTGTCTGCCACATGTCCAGACCTCTCTGCATTAGAAAAAGTAGAAAAACCCCCCCTCTGAGGTGGCGCATTTTGCTTCTTCCATCCCTGTTCTCTTGCCACATGGCAGTGTGGAGCAACTTGGAGGTGGCGCCATATGTCAGCCTCTCCTTTCCTGCAGAAAAGTAGATATTATTTTTCCTCTAAGGTGGCACAGTCTGCTTCTTTCACTCCTGTCCTTCTGACATGTGTCAAGAGCTTCCAGAGGTGGCGCCACATGGCATGCTCATACTGTTTCCAACTTTACACCTCAAACCTCCTTTTGAGGTGGCGCCATCCCAGAGCCCCACTTGGCTTCAATTTTCATTTTTTATTTTATTTAAAATAAAAATAGCCCCATGAGGTGGCACCACCTGAGGGCTCCCTACAAAAGGCAAATTTTGAATTTCACACCCCAGGTAGCACCCTCTAAGGTGGCGCCATTTGGGAGCCTTCTGCAGAGAAAATCAAGCAAGCTTTTTGAAAAATTCCAAATTCCCCTGCTGAGGTGTCTCACTCACAAAATTCTCATTTTTATTTTCTCAAAAATCAAAATAGAATGCCCTGAGATGGCGCCACATGGAAGGTCCAGATTCACTGTGTTTGAATTTTGAAAATCTCCAAAATTTCTACAAATACCCTAGCCCATGCCCAGCTTAGGGGGAGCCCTGTTTGAGAATTGAACTTCAGAATTTCATTTTCTTTCTTTCTTGGTTTCCTCTGGATTCACGCCCCTCTGGAGCCCATTGTCAAGGTAGTCGTTCATTTTGGGAGTTCCAAAACCGTAGGAGAACAGAAGGTAAGCCCCTATTCCAATCAAGTTCATCATGATTTGATTTGTGTTGTCGTTTGAAGAAAGAGCTCATCCGAGGCATGGATCGAGCTATTCTCATAAAACGACATATATAAAAATATTCAATTATGCTTCCTTGATGATTTTTAGCATTCATGCATTTAGATAGATTTAATTTGCATTTTATTTTGTTAATTTAGCATGTTTCATGAATTAATTAGGATTAATTAAGTATTTATTTTGATTCTGCTCAATTTCAGTAGCTCTCTGTTTTTGTCAGTCAGTCCACACGTCATTTCATGCATTTATTTTTTATTAAAAATTCCATAAAAATCATGGAATGAGACGTTGGGTGTCCCTATAAGTGTGCCAAAAATTAGGAGAGATTTGAATTCGTTTACTGCGTTAAACGTTCAAAAAGAGGAGTCGGGTTTTATTACCCGAGATGCATTTTAAAATCTCTTTTCAGAATTGTAAAATCGAGATCTCCCTCATGGAAGATCCGATTTTCGATCCAAAAGATGTTATGAGCTCGGGAGAATGTCTAGTTTTTAACATAAATTTCTCAGAGTTTTAGGATTTTTTTTAATGTCTGAAACAAGTCCGAGAATGCGGAACACGTGTCAGAGCCTGATTTGGGCCTCTGAAACTGTGGATCGACTTATGTCGATAGGTTCTCTTTAGGTATTGCTCCAAATCCAAAACTGTAAAAAGTGAATATTATTTACAAGATGTATTCTGTTTGCATATGAAAGGCTATGATTTTTAGAATAGTTGGGACATCTGTTTCGGATTTGTCTTGTCAGTCCTCTGTTTTGTCACATTTGTCTGTTCTGTTATTTTAGGCATAACAAAGTTATATTTTTATATGTGTTTCTGTTGATCAAATGCCAAAGTCATGAACATGAAAGTTCTCCATGTAGGTGTCGTGAGTATCTCTGTTAAAAACCAGAAATTTCCATGGCGTTTTATATTTGTTTAGTATTTTATATTAAATTAGGTCGATTTTGCCTCTATCAGAACCAAATCCTTGTTACTGAACTCACCATGGCTCAAATCCCGAGACTGTAAAAACCAAAAATGTTCCATTTAGGGTCCTTTAGCAGTATGCAAAATATCAAAAGTTTTCATGGTGTAAATCTTGCATTATCATATTAAGCATTGCATTTTGTTCGGGTCCATAGGCAAAATCCACCCTTTTTAGGACTTTCTTTAAATTTTAGCATTCAAATCATATCATTTCATGATTTTTAGCATTCTATACTATTTATCAGAGTAGGTAAATGCTTCATACCGAATTTGGTGTAATTTGGAATTCATTTGAGGCTTGATTTAGCCATAATATCAAAACAGGGCCCCGCGGGACCCTGATCCAAGCGAAATTCGTCATTTTGGATAAATTGCAAAATGTCAAATTCTGATTTTACAGTCCTAATGTGTTAATAAGCATGTCATCATGCCTCATCATGCATTTCATCATCATTTGATTCAATTTGAATTTCAAAATCTCAATTTTACCAAGTTTTCCTTCAAAAAACCCTCATTTTAAAGGTGTAACTTTATAATTAGGGGTATTTTAGTCATTTTGACCACAATTTCGAATTTCAAACTATTTTATACTGAATTTCCTGCATTTACATCATTTCAAATATCAAGGAAGCATGAGAATAGGGTTTATATCCAATTAAATCCAATAATTTCATAATATTATTGAAAAATCTTGGAAAAACCCACATATTTGAGCTAACCTTATTTCAAGTTTGGCAGAAACATTCAAAAGAAGGAGCTGAAGTCTGCAAATTTCTTTTATTTCATTTATTTAGTGATGTAATAATGTAAATCTTGGAATAAGATTTTAATTTCCTGCTTAGACTAGGATGCATATCATATAGTTTGAATTCATGCAATATCCTGTTTCTATGATTCATGCATTTTATTTCAAAAGCACTATGAATGTTCACGAATGACACGTGCACCAACTCTTAGGGAGTTGATGAACTCGGTGGAATCCATATTTACGGCCCTAGTCGGAATATGGACGAGACCCAGATCCATCATCTTTCTACTAGTCACATGGAGCCTACACTCTTAGGCTATCTTAAAATGCACATCATATTTCTAATATTTTCAAAGTATTGTACATTAAATCAATTAAACTCTGAACTTATTCATGGCCACAGTCAGAATATGTGAAGGATTTATTTTGACTTAATACATATTTTTCCAACAAATTTCTTAGAAAATCTTCCAAAATGCATTCATTCACTCATATCATTTGCATCATGAAATCCTTGGTTTTCCCATGATTTTCTTAAGAAAACTTCATTCTTAAGAAATCGATTTTTCAAGAAACTATGAGTATTTTCCAAAATCGGTTTTTCCCAAGTCAAGTTTTTCCACAGTTTTCCAGGGAAAAGGTTATTTTCCCAAGATTTTCAAAAGAAGTCTCTCACCTTTCTCAAAGATCAAAATCGATTTCCAAGTATTTCAAGGGTAAGATTCCCAGAATTTCAATTTCCCAAGTTTCCGTTTTTCCTCTCCAATGAGTTTTCCTATAAACTTTCCATCATTTTCCTAAGAAAATTCTCAAAGTTCAAGTTTTCCTGAGAAGTGTTTCCCTTTTCAAATGTTCACCCTTTTCTCAGGAATTCTTGACATTTTCTCAGAATTTTCATCCATTCATGATTTCCCCAAATCTTTATGAACTTTCTCATGATTTCAAAAACCCCTTTCATCTGAGTTTCCTGAGAAATTGACTTTCATCTTTTGCTTGAGAAATGCTTTTCCAACTCCAAATGTTTTCTAAGCATACATCATGTTTTCCCAACTTACATTTTCCAAAATCTCATAGCACATGCCTGAATTCTCTGTGCATATAGGATAGAACACGATTTTGATGATTTAACTAAGTCAAGCACAATTTTGGTCCTTGGTTTGATTACCCCTGTTAAAGGCGGCAGGAACGGTCGAACCTCGTACCGACAGGTCGCGCCCCATCCTATGAATTTTCCCGCAATTTTCAAAACGGAGGCGAGTATTTCAAAACCATTTCCAAAATCCGGTCAAGTTTGAATCGCGAAAGCGTTTCCCTCTCTCTTCCGCAAGGAAGGGAAGATGGGAAAAATTTTGCGACGATAACAGGTTTGGCGACCAAGATGGGACCTGTCCTTGTCTAATTAAAAGTGTGCTTGACTTAGATCAATTATCAAAATTATCTTCACAAAATGTCAACTCTTTTACTTTTGATATCATGCGAACCTAGAGCCTAGATTCTGACCTAGCTGACATTGACTGCATGTAGCTTAGGCATGGTTTGGTAGGACCAGATTGAGGAGATATTTTTATGTTCACATAGACTTAGGTCTAAATACAACTCTCCTCAATTTAGGATCTGAATGCAAACAATGTATGCTTCTTCAAAGTTTTCAAAATCTACCCCTCTAGGATTTAGAGCCCTCTATTTCTTGCATGTGATCATTTTTCTAAATCTCCATTACCTATCATTACCCGGTCTTCACGTTGCTGGGCTCTCTTCCAGAACCCTAGTTCGGGACAGAGCCTCACAACTAGGCCAATTATTTGGGTTAACACCCCCCTACCACGTACCGCGGGCCACAGTCCGAAGTATATCGGTAGGCGCTCAAGGATGTTGGAAAACCTTACCTTAGATCCGGAGTTGAAATTATATGCCACGTACCTTGGATTTCGATTCGAGTATATCGGCATAACTAGATTGGACAAAGAGGATCTAAGCCTAGAGTTAGGATTAAGGTCCTACAACTGTTTTTCAAAATGATGCATCTAGAGTCAGCCTCTTAGGGAGTGTTGTATGTGTATGATGTGATTGTATGCTACTTTTATTTCCCTCATATTTTCCCCAAAAAAAATATTTTCCAAATATCCATATTTCTCACATTTTCCTTTATTTTCTCAAACTCTAGATGATTTTCCCAAATATCCAATTTCTTTCAAAACTCCAGGTGATTTTTCCATTCTCCCGTTCTACTGGATCTCGAATTTCCAGTTGCATTTTCATCCTGCTTGCAATTTTCCAAAATCATATGTTTTCTCTCATTGGATTTTCAATTCTTTTGTCTATTTGCAAAAATTCTTCACCTTATTGTCCTCGTGCATACCTTGATTATTGCGGTGGAAATTGTTTACCCACTTGCCTTCTCCTTATTCTAAATCCGTTTGTGGATTGTTTTCCAAGAGATATCTCTTTCCTTTAAAATGGTGTTTTTCTTCGTGGTTGACGACCTCGCCTAGGTAACAAGGCACATTTTCCGTTGTTATTTCTCTTACAAAGAATGACAACACAATTGTCATGATTTCTGCGGCGACTCCATCCCTAGTAATGGGATATTCTTCCAATTGTTTACCATATCGTCAATAATCATTTTCCTCCCAATCCAAAATTCCCTCAGAGTCTAATCAAGACTTTATTTTGCAGAGAGCATCCACAACATTTGATGGTTCGAACAAGGTTAGGAAGAAGAACCACATCACCACAGTACTCCTCAGCCTCAGAAGAAGAGATGGGCTCCCCGCGACCCGTCAAAAGTCAAGAACAGCAGCAAGAGGACGATGGCATAGATCCTCAGATGTACGCGATGTTTCAGAAAATGATGAAGAGGATGATGAGTGAGCAGGCTGGCACCAGCTCAGACAAAAATCCATTCAGTCAAAAAATTAGAGATCGTGTGGCCAATAAATCAACCAAAGAGCATGTTCAAGATACTTCGGACGAAGAAGAATCAGCAGATGATACCGAGGAAGAATGCGAGATCATTCATGGAGCAACTCGCAAACCAAAGGGCCAAGCAATAGAAAAACCGCTTCAAGCACAGTTCATAGAAATGACCAAAGTTGTTAAAGACCTGCAAGCTCGCGACAAGGGCAAGAAAGTCTTCACCAGCGAGGACTTCTATGATGGCCTCGAAGGGAATGAAGATCTGGAAAACCTTCCTCGCAAGTTCATCAAATTCGATGGTTCTGGTGATCCCAAAGCCCACTTCGCCATGTTTTTCGCCAAATGCTCCAAATTCTAGAGAGACAATAGAGCCCTATTTCTCTGTTTTCCTCGTAGCCTAGAAGGCACTGCCGCCAAGTGGAACTCCGAGCATATCAATCCAATCAAGCTGCGAGAATTCGATAAGGTAGTCAATCTATTCATCAAGCGATTTCTGTTCAATACTGAAGCGCTACCAACGTTAAATCACCTCTGTAATCTGAAGCAGGGAGATAGTGAAAAGGCCAAGGACTTCATTCGTAGATGGAGAGAGACCTGCAACAAAATGAGGGATCCTATATCAGAGAGGCATGCCTTATCGCTGATCCTGAACAACTTCTCACAACCTTTGAGAAGTCTTATCTCCACCTCGCCTTCCAAGTCTTTCATAGAGCTTACTGAACGAGCCGAATGGCTCGAGATGGGGTTGGAGAACGATGTCTACGATGGTATCACCCTCGTCAAGAACAATCTAGATCCAAAGAAAAAGGCAAATTTCACCTCCTCCGCCAATATCAGCCGCAATGATAGCAAAAGTAGTAAGGGCAACCATGCGGATCGAGAGGAAAGACAGAATAGCAAGCTATCTCAGCCCAACTTTCCACAAAAGGAAAAGATAAAGTGTGAAGGTTGGAGTAATGATCGTATGTTCACTCATCTCAAACAAACACTCGAAGAAGCCCTTGAATTCATGTTGACTAAGGGATTAGTGAAGCTCCCAAAGGCCACAACTCCTCCCACCATCATGGGAAGGTTCAAGAATCAGTTTTGCAAGTTCCATCGAGCAGTGGGGCATGACATCGATCATTGTTTTGTCTTCAAAAATATTGTTCAGGATTCCATTGACAAGCGCCTCCTTGCTGAAGATGAAGAAGAAGACGAGCTGGCCATCTTGACCAAGTCTTTCCCAGATCATTCAGAAAATTGATGATGCCAAAGTTTCCTGCTTTCTTCCTTTCGTTTTGCCAGTCACCTCGTACGGGCAAGTCCGCCCAGTTTTGCAACCTTTTGGTCGAGTGCAACCTTTTGGTCGAGTGCTTGTTATCAGTTCTGCTTATCAATAAAATGTCAATTTTCTTCATCAAATACTTCTTTCTTTTGCCCCATTAGGGCACCTGTTTTCATTTTGAAGAATCTTCTTTGCCCATTCTTTTCAAGACGAGGGGCAATTTATGAGAGAAATGAAATTACCTATGAGGGTTTTTCAAAAATTGTGAAATTCTTGAAAATTTTCTACAAACATCTTCGTTATGATCACCCAAAAGTTTAATATTTCGGTTCAATCTTTTTCAAAAATCAACCATCGCGGTGATCTTCTTTTCTTAAATTGGTTTCAAACCATTATCTTTAAAATCAACCTTTGTGGTGATTTTCTTTTCCAAAATTAGTGTTAAACCAATTCGTTTTCAAAATCAACCCTCATGATGATCTCTCTTTAAAATCAACCCTCGTGTTGATTCCTCTTTCAAAGATCAGCTCTCACGCTGATCATTCTTCAAAATCAACCTTGCAGTTGATTTCCTTCCCCAAAATGATTTCTCACTTTCAAAATAACATTCTCCTTTTATTTTAAAGATCCCATGTGCAAACACTTTCTCACTTCTCATTTTGCTTTTATCATTTCAAAGGAATAATATAATTCTGTTTCCTTTCCTTGATTTTTAAGCATCAATAAAATTATTAAATTTGCCAATAGTTTGGCACCATTTTATTTGCGTCTCTTTCCTTTTCACAATATGTCTCTTGTGAGGAATGACCTTGAGGATGTCTCTCAATCAAGAAGCCTGTCACCTTATTCCTCGATTATCCTTCTTTGTATTCAAAATTTTCCTCCCTAGTTACACTGGGGCATTTTTTTTGAAAAATCTATCTTTACCTCAAAACATCTTGTATGCAGGCAGGATAAACCAATCTCTCATTTTGCATGTATATGCACCCACTTGCATTAATTTTGCATTCATTTACATTTCATGTGCATTTGCATTTCATTTTGCATTAATTTTGCATCCATTTTCTTCCCCTTTAGGTTAAGGGATAAACCTGAATCATTTTCCATGATTTTCCAATTTCTATTCATATCCCCGTTCAGGATAAGGGGTTAATCCTGAAAATCAGACCACATACATCTGAATATGATGGTCTTTTTCATTGCAAATCAAGTAATCCAGTCCTCGAACTGGCCATTCTCAAAACTTTCAATCCCAGCTCTCGCACTATCGAGTTTCAAAAACCAATCTTCTGATTACAGATTTTCCTTTAAGATTCGAGCCCTGACTCGAACTTTCCAGCTTTCCTTTGAAGATTTGAGTTTTTAACTCAAGTTTCTTTTCTTCAAAATCTAAACTTTCCAGGTTTTTTTTGAGATTCGAGTCCTGACTCGAACTTTTCTGCTTTCCTTTGAAGATTTGAGTTTTAACTCCAGTTTTCTTTCCTTCAAGACCTAAACTTTCCAGTTACCTTTTGAGATTCGAGTCCTGACTCGAACTTTTCTGCTTTTCTTCGAAGATTTGAGTTTTAACTCAAGTTTTCTTTCCTTCAAGACCTAAACTTTCTAGTTACCTTTTGAGATTCGAGTCCTGACTCGAACTTTTCTGCTTTCCTTCGAAGATTTGAGTTTTAACTCCAGTTTTCTTTCCTTCAAGACCTAAACTTTCCAGTTACCTTTTGAGATTCGAGTCCTGACTCGAACTTTTCTGCTTTCCTTCGAAGATTTGAGTTTTAACTCAAGTTTTCTTTCCTTCAAGACCTAAACTTTCCAGTTATCTTTTGAGATTCGAGTCCTGACTCGAACTTTTCTGCTTTCCTTCGAAGATTTGAGTTTTAACTCAAGTTTTTTTTCCTTCAAGATCTAAACTTTCCAGTTTCCTTTTGAGATTCGATCCCTGACTCAAACTTTCCAACTTTCCTTTGAATATCTGAGTTTCGACTCAAAAATCTGAATTGGCTTAGTTTTTTCTTTAAAGATTTGGGTTTCGACCCGAACTTTATCTCCTTAGAAACCAAACTTCCTAGCTTTCCTTCGAAGGCTCGAGTTTTGACTCGAATCTTCTAGCTTTCCTTGTAAAACCTCAGTCCTGATTCAGATAGTCTTTCAAAACCAGCTTTTGAGTTAGGCTTACCTTCAAAATTCAGCATTATGCCAGGACTTACCTTCGAAATTCCAACTTCGTATTGGATTCACCCTCAAAGTTGAGTACCATCGTCAGGGATGTGTCAACTCGGATCTCAAGCGATCTCTTTTACTAAGGATTTCAAGAAAACTTTGTCAATTTGTCAATCAATTACCTGTTGATTTCAGAATTTTATTTCACAAAATTTTACCTCAGTTTACCTTCAGTACTACTTCTAAAAGGGCAAAGCTTTTGTGAAGAAGGATTCAAAATCTAAATTCTTTCTATTGGCCAACCAAAAGGATGAAGGATAAATCCTCGATATGGCCAGAAAAGAAGATTCAATGTTTTGCAAAGCCATAGATGATTGATATTGATCGCAGTCAATGGCACATTTTTAAAGACCATTCTTGTGAAAATGAGGCAGTGGAAATATCCTGAGCGCTAGAAAAAGAGAGAATTTATCCAAGCCCTGCCTCCTTACAACCACCTAAGTTGTAATTAAATATCCGCAAAGGGATCTCTCAATTGTGGTCAAGATGAAGGCGAATTAAGCGAGTAGACTCCCGGGGCCAAAAAAGATTTGAAACATCTCCAAGATGACGGATCCTTCAAGGGAAAGTCAAAAGCACTATCGAGATGAAGGCAGATGCGATGAACCTACCGACAATCCCTAAAAGATATTTAATTTCAGCTATCCTTCAAAAATCTCCAGCCAATAAGCCAATACCGTCAAAGAAGGATCGAAACATCTCCAAGTTGATGGAGTTTGTGACGTACCCTTCCCAAAAGAGAGCAAGAGAGGAAAAAGAAAGAAAGAAAAAGTCAGGACATCTCCAAAATGAAGGAGAATGCAACCAAAACCCAAAAGAGTGCAGAAAGATTATCATGAGAGAAGCTCCCAGGATGTCAAACTGCCAAATCTATCAAGAATCCTCTTTAATCTTGTGAAATTTTATTATCAATATTCTCTCATCAATTGCTTTCATAATATCAAATTTTATTTCCTGTTCATATCAAGGAAATTGATAATTTCTTTGAAGAAGGTCAATCGCGAGCAATTTGGGTCCCAAATCTTGATTCTATGAAGTCAATCCTTTTTTAAGGTAATACTTCAGGTAGAAAAGAAGGAATATTTTCACAACAATAAGCATCATTTTCAATTACTTTGAATCAACAACAAATTTTCAACATTTTGACAATATTTTCTAGCTATTCTGACGTTAAGTGAGAGCTTGATGTCCATATTGATGTATCTTGACCCCTTCGAGAGATTTTCCTTTATCATCTTTCACGTTGTTGAAAGATTAGCCTTATCTCCGAAAGGATAGCCTTTATCATCTTTCACGTTGTTGAAAGATTAGCCTTCTCTCCTAAAGGATTGCCTTTATCATCTTTCATGTTGTTGAAAGATTAGCCTTCTCTCCTAAAGGATTGCCTTTATCATCTTTTGCGTTGTTGAAAGATTAACCGTCTCTCCGAAAGGATTGCCTTTATCATCTTTTGCGTTGTTGAAAGATTAGCCTTCTCTCCGAAAGGATAGCCTTTATCATCTTTCGCGTTGTCGAAAGAATCGCCTTGTTCCTTTAAGTCGCCTTGTCATCTTTCGCATTGTCGAAAGAATCGCCCTGTTCCTTTGGATTGCCTTTTGTCATCTTTCGCATTGTCGAAAGAATCGCCTTGTTCCTTTGGATTGCCTTTTGTCATCTTTCGCATTGTCGAAAGAATCGCCCTGTTCCTTTGGATTGCATTTTGTCATCTTTTGCATTGTCGAAAGAATCGCCTTGTTCCTTTGGATTGCCTTTTGTCATCTTTCGCATTGTCGAAAGAATCGCCTTGTTCCTTTGGATTGCCTTTTGTCATCTTTCGCGTTGTCGAAAGAATCGCCTTGTTCCTTTGGATTGCCTTTTGTCATCTTTCGCGATGTCGAAAGAATCGCCTTATTCCTTTGGATCGAATTGTCATCTTTCGCATTGTCGAAAGAATCGCCCTGTTCCTTTGGATTGCTTTTTGTCATCTTTCGCATTGTCGAAAGAATCGCCTTGTTCCTTTGGATTGCCTTTTGTCATCTTTCGCATTGTCGAAAGAATCGCCTTGTTCCTTTGGATTGCCTTTGTCAGCTTTCGCGTTGCCGAAAGACTCGCCTTGTTCCTTTGGATTGCCTTTTGTCATCTTTCGCATTGTCGAAAGAATCGCCTTGTTCCTTTGGATTGCCTTTGACATCTTTCACGTTATCGAAAGAATCGCCTTGTTCCTTTAGATCGCCTGCGTTCATCTTTCGTATTGCCGAAAGAGTTGCCTTATTCTTCGTTGAAAAAATTGCCTTATTCAACTTTTGCATTGTCAAAAGAGTTGCCTTACTCTTCTCTGAAAGAGTTTGCCTTGTCTGTCTTTCGCGTTGCCGAAAGAGTTACCTTATCAAAAGATTGCCATATCCATCTTTCGCGTTGTCGAAAGAGTCGTCTTACTCCTTACTATATTCATATTTCACACTGATGGAAAATTCACCGGATCGTCTTGATCATTTTCCAAATTTGCCTCTTACAATCCCATTTTCATAGCCTCGTTCCTCTCCAAGAAAAGTTGTCTTATTCACCTTCCAAATGTTCCATTTTCCACCCAATCAGGATAAGGGTATAAACCTAAGCCTCATTCAATGAGGTATTCCACCTTCCGCCCGATCAGGATAAGGGTACAAACCTGAGCCTCATTCAAAGAGGTATTCCATTTTCCGCCCGATCAGGATAAGGGTATAAATCTGAGCCTCATTCAAAGAGGTATTCCATTTTCTGCCCAATCAGGATAAGGGTACAAACCTGAGCCTCATTCAAAGAGGTATTCCACCTTCCGCCCGATCAGGATAAGGGTACAAACCTGAGCCTCATTAAAAGAGGTATTCCATTTTCCGCCCGATCAAGATAAGGGTATAAACCTGAGCCTCATTCAATGAGGTATTCCACCTTCCGCCCGATCAGGATAAGGGTACAAACCTGACCCTCATTCAAAGAGGTATTCAATTTTCCGCCCGATCAGGATAAGGGTATAAACCTGAGCCTCATTCAAAGAGGTATTCCATTTTCTGCCCGATCAGGATATGGGTACAAACTTGAGCCTCATTCAAAGAGGTATTCCACCTTCCGCCCGATCAGGATAAGGGTACAAACCTGAGCCTCATTCAAAGAGGTATTCCATTTTCCGCCCGATCAGGATAAGGGTATAAACCTGAGCCTCATTCAAAGAGGTATTCCATTTTCTGCCCGATCAGGATAAGGGTACAAACCTGAGCCTCATACAAAGAGGTATTCTATTTTCCACCCGATCAGGTTAAGGGTACAAACCTGAGTCTCATTTAGATGAGATATTCCATTCCCCAATCATGTTAAGGGTTAAAAACCTGAGCTTCGTTCCATGCGAGGTATTTCTGTCCCATCCAAGTTAAGGGCAAAAACCTGAACTTCGCTCTCATAGAGCAAATCTTTCCTCTTCATTCTTCGCTTCATATCTACCATCTTCCTCAGGATAATTTCTTCATACTCAGTTAGATCCTTCTAACTGGGGCATTTTTATATATATAGCCCAAATTTGGTGTGTTTTTCTTTGCCACTAAGCTCGGCCACAAGCCGGCTTAGTAGCAAAGAGGGGCATCTGTAAACACCCCAAATTTTCATTCACCTCTCCAACATTTCCACCAAGCATCAGCATCCAGCCTCTGAAATCGTCGGAAGGCAAAATGGTCATTTTCTGAGCCCGGACCTTGCAAAAGTCTAAATTCCATCTACAACTCTCAAAATTTCTCTATTTTTAGCTCAAATGTTCAAAATTTTATTCTTGACAGGAGACATGCATCTCCAAGTCTTGGTTCAAGATTCTATTGCATAAGGCATGGTATTGCATATCATTGCATGAGCATTTCATATCACTGCACTGCACAGCATGTCATTTCGAGGTTCAGAACTCTCGATTTCAAAATTTTCAATCCAGATTCGAGTTTCAACTCTTTTCAAAATAGATTTCGAAACCCTGGGTCTTCAAAATTATCAATTCTTCCCATTTTACCCCCAGGACTCTGAATTTCAAAATATTTTCTCAGGAAAACGATCTGGATAGTTTTCAATATGGATTTCAGCCACTTCACCTTAGATTTTGCCCTTTTTGTCAAACCATTTCAACTATCATTCTTTTACAAAATTGCCCTACAGGAGCCAACTCTTTTCAAAAACTTCTGTTTTACCAATTAGTCCAGATTTTATGAAAATTCCAAAAAGAGGTTGTTGTCTTGTCCTTATTTCAATAAAGAAGCAATGTGGGACCCACATTGAGGTGGTGTCACACAGGCTTTCCTTTTGAAAAAATTTGAATTTTGAAAAACCCAAAAATATAGGAGCCTTGTCCCCTGGATTGGTGCCACTTGTCATTTTCTATCTCCTCCCATTTCCATGCCAAGTGTTAGTGTGGGGCTACCTTAAGAAGCCGCCACATGTCATCCCATTTATCTGCCATGTGTCAGTGTCCACCATCTTCACCCTGTGCCATGTGTCATTCCAAGGCCACCATGAGATGCCACGTGTCATGTGTTGTCCTGTCCAGAAAAAGCAAAACTTGTCTCCTCTGAGGTGGCGCCATTTGAAGAGTGTCACCTGCAGAGGACACGTGTCAACCTCTCCCTCTTTCAGAAAAGTAGAATGAGACATGTCTCTTCCTACTTTTCTCAGAAAAGTAGAAGACACGTGTCACTCCTAGCTTCCTCCAGAAAAAGGTAGGCTGTCTCCTCTAAGGTGGCGCCATTTGAAGTGTGTCTCCTGCAGAAGACACATGTCAATCTCTCATTTCCTCAGGAAAAGCAAATGTCATGTGTCACTCTCTGCTCTTCTCAGAAAAAGCAGGTGACATGTGTCATTCTCTGCTCTTCTCAGAAAAAGTAGATGCCACGTGTCATTCCCTGCTTCCTTCAGAAAAAGTAGAGGACACATGTCACCCTTGGCCTTCTTTAGAAAAAGCAACCATTCAAAAAATTTCAGACAAGGCCTAGGTGGCGCAAATCCTGGATTCTACCTTTTTCTACTTTGTCTATGAGGGCGCCACATGTTCCTTGCTTTTCCCTCATGCCACATGGCATTGTAGGAGCCACTCTGAGGAAATGCCACGTGTCCATCCTCCATTCCTCCAAAGCCAACCTCCATTTGAAATTCAAATCTTTCTCTGAGGTGGCACCATTTGAGAAGGCTTCTCCAGACAGCTGACACTTGTCTGCCACATGTCCAGACCTCCCTACATTAGAAAAACTAGAACCCCCCCCCTCTGAGGTGGCGCATTTTGCTTCTTTCATCCCTGTTCTCCTGCCACATGGCAGTGTGGAGCAACAGGGAGGTGGCGACACATGTCAGCCTCTCCTTTCCTGCAGAAAAGTAGAATTTGAATTCCTCTGAGGTGGCACAGTCTGCTTCTTCCACTCCTGTCCTTCTGACATGTGTCAAGAGCTTCCAGAGGTGGCGCCACATGGCATGCTCCTACTGTTTCCAACTTTACACCTCAAACCTCCTTTTGAGGTGGCGCCATCCCAGAGCCCCACTTGGCTTCAATTTTCATTTTTTATTTTATTCAAAATAAAAATAGCCCCATGAGGTGGCACCACCTGCGGGCTCCCTACAAAAGGCAAATTTTGAATTTCAAACCCCAGGTAGCACCCTCTGAGGTGGCGCCATTTGGGAGCCTCCTGCAGAGAAAATCAAGCAAGCTTTTTGAAAAATTCCAAATTCCCCTGCTCAGGTGTCTCACTCACAAAATTCTCATTTTTATTTTCTCAAGAATCAAAATGGCATGCCCTGAGATGGCGCCACATGGAAGGTCCAGATTCACTATGTTTGAATTTTGAAAATCTCCAAAATTTCTACAAATACTCTAGCCCATGCCCAGCTCAGGGGGAGCCCTGTTTGAGAATTGAACTTCAGAATTCCATTTTCTTTCTTTCTTGGTTTCCTCTAGATTCACGCCCCTCTGGAGCCCATTGTCAAGGTAGTCGTTCATTTCGAGAGTTCCAAAACCGCAGGAGAACAAAAGGTAAGCCCCTATTCCAATCGAGTTCATCATGATTTGATTCGTGTTGTCGTTTGAAGAAAGAGCTCATCCGAGGGATGAATCGAGCTATTCTCATAAAACGACATATATAAAAATATTCAATTATGCTTCCTTGATGATTTTTAGCATTCATGCATTTTGATAGATTTAATTTGCATTTTATTTTGTTAATTTAGCATGTTTCATGAATTAATTAGGATTAATTAAGTATTTATTTCAATTCTGCTCAATTTCAGTAGCTCTCTGTTTTTGTCAGTCAGTACACACATCATTTCATGCATTTATTTTTTATTAAAAATTCCAAAAAAATCATGAAATGTGCCTTTAGGTGTCCCTAAAAATGTGCCAAAAATTAGCAGAGACTTGAATTCGTTTACTATGGTAAACGTTCAAAAAGATAAGTCGGGTTTTATTACCCGGGATGCATTTTAAAATCTCTTTTCCGACTTGTAAAATCGAGATCTCCCTCATGGAAGATCCAATTTTCGATCTAAAAGATGTTCTGAGCTCGGGAAAATGTATAATTTTTAACATGATTTTCTTAGAGTTTTAAAATTTTTGTTAATGTCTGAAAAAAATCCGAGAATGCGGAACACGTGTCAGAGCCTGATTTGGGCCTCTGAAACTTTGGATCGACGTATGTCGATGGGTTCTCTTTGGGTATTGCTCCAAATTCAAAACTGTAAAAGTAAATATTATATACAAGATGTCCTCTGTTTGCATATGAAAGCCTATGATTTTTAGAACAGTTGGGACATCTGTTTCAGATTTTGCATGTCAGTTCTCTGTTTTGTCACATTTGTCTGTTCTGTTATTTTAGGCATAACAGAGTTATATTTTTATATGTGTTTATGTTGATCAAATGCTAAAGTCATGAACATGAAAGTTGTCAATGTAGATGTCTTGAGTAGCTCTGTTAAATATCAGAAAGTTCCATGGCTGTTTTATATTGTTTTAGTATTTTATATTAAATTAGGTCGATTTTGCCTCCATCAGAACCAAATCCTTGTTACCAAACTCACCATGGCTCAAAACCTGAGGCTGTAAAAACCAAAAATGTTCCATTTCGGGTCCTTTAGCAGTCTGCAAAATATAAAAAGTTTTTATGGTGTAAATTTTGCATTATCATATTAAGCATTGCATTTTGTTCGGGTCCATAGGCAAAATCCACCCTTTTTAGGACTTTCTTTAAATTTTAGCATTCAAATCATATCATTTCGTGCTTTTTAGCATTCTAGGCTGTTTATCAGAGTAGGTAAATGCTTCATACCGAATTTGGTGTAATTTGGAATTCATTTGAGGCTTGATTTAGCCATAATATCAAAACAGGGCCCCGCGGGACCCTGATCCAAGCGAAAAACAAGCGAAATTCGTCATTTTGGATAAATTGCAAAATGTCAAATTCTGATTTTATAGTTCTAATGTGTTAAGCAGAATGTCATCATGCATTTCATCATCATTTGATTCAATTTGAATTTCAAAATCTCAATTTTATCAAGTTTTCCTTCAAAAAACCCTGATTTTAAAGGTGTAACTTTATAATTAGGGGTATTTTAGTCATTTTGACCACAATTTCGAATTTCAAACTATTTTATACTGAATTTCTTGCATTTACATCATTTCAAATATCAAGGAAGCATGAGAATAGGGTTTATATCTAATTAAATCCAATAATTTCATAATATTATTGGAAAATCTTGGAAAAACCCACATATTTGAGCTAACCTTATTTCAAGTTTGGCAGGAACATTCAAAAGAAGGAGCTGAAGTCTGCAAATTTCTTTTATTTCATTTATTTAGTGATGTAATAATGTAAATCTTGGAATAAGATTTTAATTTTCTGCTTAGACTAGGATGCATATCATATAGTTTGAATTCATGCAATATCCTGTTTCTATGATTCATGCATTTTATTTCAAAAGCACTATGGATGTTCACGAATGGCACGTGCACCAACTCTTAGGGAGTTGATGAACTCATTGGAATCCATATTTACGGCCCTAGTCGGAATATGGACGAGACCCAGATCCATCATCTTTCTACTAGTCACATTGAGCCTACACTCTTAGGCTATCTTAAAATGCACATCATATTTCTAATATTTTCAAAGTATTGTGCATTAAATCAATTAAACTCTGAACTTATTCATGGCCACAGTCAGAATATGTGAAGGATTTATTTTGACTTAATACACATTTTTCCAACAAATTTCTTAGAAAATCTTCCAAAATGCATTCATTCACTCATATCATTTGCATCATGAAATCCTTGGTTTTCCCATGATTTTCTTAAGGAAACTTCATTCTTAAGAAATCGATTTCTCAAGAAACTATGAGTATTTTCCAAAATCGGTTTTTTCCAAGTCAAGTTTTTCCACAGTTTTCCAGGGAAAAGGTTATTTTCCCAAGATTTTCAAAAGAAGTCTCTCACCTTTCTCAAAGATCAAAATCGATTTCCAAGTATTTCAAGGGTAAGATTCCCAGGATTTCAATTTCCCAAGTTTCTGTTTTTCCTCTCCAATGAGTTTTCCTATAAACTTTCCATCATTTTCCTAAGAAAATTCTCAAAGTTCAAGTTTTCCTGAGAAGTGTTTCCCTTTTCAAATGTTCACCCTTTTCTCAAGAATTCTTGCCATTTTCTCAGAATTTTCATCCATTCATGATTTCCCCAAATCTTTATGAACTTTCTCATGATTTCAAAAACCCCTTTCATCTGAGTTTCCTGAGAAATTGACTTTCATCTTTTTCTTGAGAAATGCTTTTCCAACTCCAAATGTTTTCTAAGCATACATCATGTTTTCCCAACTTACATTTTCCAAAATCTCATAGCACATGCCTGAATTCTCTGTGCATATAGGATAGAACACGATTTTGATGATTTAACTAAGTCAAGCACAATTTTGGTCCTTGGTTTGATTACCCCTGTTAAAGGCGGCAGGAACGGTTGAACCTCGTACCGACAGGTCGAGCCCCATCCCATGGATTTTCCCGCAATTTTCAAAACGGAGGTGAGTATTTCAAAACCATTTCCAAAATCCGGTCAAGTTTGAATCGCGAAAACATTTTCCTCTCTCTTCCGCAAGGAAGGGAAGACGGGAAAAATTTTGCGACGATAACAGATACCTCAGCGGGCTTGGCAGATATTTTCATTTTTCCAAAGGCTGAGATAAGATCCATCTTCTGAGCTTTGGACTGAGCCTGCTGCAGTACAAGGACCTGATGCTGAGCTTGCATGTCCTTTTTAGAGCATGGCCTGATATGCTCCTATGGTAGAAAAGGTTGTTCAGAAATAACTGTCGCAGAATGATGGGGAAATGGTTTCTTCAAAATATCCATATTTTCATCTTCGGCACCCGCTACCAGAAGATTCTTGTTGATGAGATCCTGAACAATATTTTTGAGAACGAAGCAGTTCTCAGTATTATGCCCCACTGTTCTGTGAAATTTGCAAAATTGATCCTTGAATTTTCCCATGGGCACAGGAGGATCGACCAGTCTAGGCAATTTGACCATTTCTTTGGTTAACATGTACTCGAGCACAGTCGAGTGATTGATCCAGTGGAGTGAACTTCCTATCATAGCTCCATCCTTCATGTTTTACTTTCTCTCGGGGTTTCGGTCCCTGTTCTAACTGAAGTGGCTTGTTGAATTGCGGGATCGACTTCCCTTTCTGATCACTCTTGTTTGAACTTCCGACCCCATAACAAAAATCTTCGGTCTGCCCCTTGCGATGATTCCATTTATCATTTCTGGCAGAGTGAGTGAAATGAGTCTTCTTCTTTGACTCATTTTGATTGTTGTTCTTAGCAAAAGTGAAGCCTTCGTAGAAACCGTTTTCCATACTTAGCTTGAGCCATTTAGCTCGCTCTGTTAACTCAATAAATGTTCTGGATGGTGCGGTAGAGATGAGGTTTTTCAAAGATTGCGAGAAATTACTCAGAATTAAGGACAAAGCATGCCCCTCTGATATGGGGTCTCTCATCTTATTGCAAGATGACCTCCAGCGATGAATGAAATCTCTAGCCTTTTCATTTTCTCTCTGCTTGAGGCTGCAGAGATGACTGAGGGTGGGAAGTGCCTCGGCATTAAAGAGGAATCGCTCAATGAACATGTTTATCACCTTGTCAAATTCTTTCAGTTCAATTGGGTTAACATGCTCCGAGTACCATTTAGCTGTTGTTCCCTCTAGATTGCGAGAGAAACAAAGAAAAAGCGCCCGATTGTCTCGCTTGAATTTGGAGCATTCATCAAAGAACATAGCGAGGTGTACCTTGGGATCACCAGAACCATCAAATTTGATGAACTTCTTAGGGAGATTATCCAGATTGTCGTCTCCCTCCAAACCATTATAGAATTCTTCGCTGGTGAAGACCTTCTTTCCTTTGTCGCGGGCCTGCAGATCCTAAACTATTCTGACCACATCTTTGAATTGTGGCTGGTCAAAGTCACTGATAGACTGATCTTTGAATTTATGGGCTGACCTCTGCCCCTGAGTTGACTTCCGAAATGCCTGATGAGCCTCAAACTCTTCATCTGAATCTTTCGCTGATTCTTCTTCATTGGTCGAATCAGCATACTGAATGGACTTCTTGGCTGCCTTCAAGACCTCCTTCATTGTTCGGCCTTTCGCCTTTTGCTTAACTTGGGTTTGCTCTGCACTGGCTTCAGCTTGCTCTGCCAGCATTTTGGTCATCATTTCTTGAACATGACATACATTTGAGGATCAATGTCGTCCTCAACCTGCTGCCCTTGATTTCTGCCGAAATGCGGGGAACCCATCTCTTCTTCTGAAGTTGTTGAGTGTGTCATGCCTTCGATTGGTGCGGTTTTCTTTTCGGACCTTGTATGAACCATTGAATGTCACGACAGCTCTCTAGAGGTTGCTAACGCTCTCTGCAAGGCAGAATTGATGGTTAGGCTTTTGAAAGAAATTTTGATTAGAGGAAAATATTTATTGAGAATTTTGGTAGACAATTGAAAGAGTATCCCATTACTAGGGATTGAGTCGTCGCTGGGATTACGACAATTGCATTGTCATTCCTTTGCAAAAAAAATAAACAACTGAAAAATATGCCTTGTTACCTAGGCGAGGTCGTCAAACCAAGATAGGATGAAAAATTAAAGAAATTTTATTGAAGAAAGGAAAAACATGATTTTATTAATAATAAACTTGACAAAGGGGAGGGGGTCGAACAATTTTCCACCACTCTTGATAATCAGAGGACACTCTAGGACCAGGAAAAATAGTGAGAGTAATAAAAGAATCTCAGCCATGTCTGGCAGAATGGTATGCTCCGGACCACTGATCTTATGTGAGATCGAACTCTGGCAAGATTCTTGATAGTGGGCGAATTTCCATGCGCCTCTGTCTCTGAGAGAACTGTCTGACACACTGCTCTGGATGGTAGTATGCACAGAAGAATGGGCCAAGTAGCCTGAACCGCTTGCCGTATGCATAAGTATATCTGGGAGGTGACTCCTGACGATCAAAGTAGTCCCATACGACCTCTTCCTCCTGAAGGTTATCGATCAAGAACCGGTATCGTGCAACTGGAAGAAGCTTTTCACCACTGTATCTGAATGAGCTAGCTCGGGCTGGCACATGCCGGAGGAACCAAGATTGCAATGCGTAGGTACACCCTTCAACTAGAATTGATTCTCCGAGTGTGAAACGGGTTAACCCTCGGTACAGAAAAGCGAGTGCAGCCATGGCTATAGAGAGGTGGTTGGTCTGTCGACTTCCCCACCTTCGCAGAAGTTGAACTATCTTGATATCCATGTAATTTTGTCCATCTGGAAAGAGAGCTAATCCCACAATACATAAGACCATCGCATGCTGGATTCTATCTTAAGCTGTTCGAGACAAGTAGCTGACCTCCGCAAATGCTCCATACTGTCTGTAGATTTCAAGTAGGTCCACATATTTGTTTCCATTCTCCTCGATCAAGGGCCAAGACTTGCGTCCTGTCATGCGGGTTAGAGCGTCTCGGGGATCCAGACCCTTGACATTGATCAAAAATTGCTTCTCCAATGGGTCTCCAGGCTGACCAACTGGTTCAGGTAATCCCATAATCCTTGAGAATTTGTCCATCAATAAAGTCATTTCCCCCCATGGGAACCAGAATGTACTAGTGCTCGGATTCCACCGCTCTGCCAGTGCGTGGATCAGATTGTCGTTAACTATCTGCTTTCCCACTGCGGATGCCAGTTCCAATCCACAATCGTCCAGATGGTCCGGAAACATACGAGAGAAGTTCTTGAACCATGAATAGTACCACCGGGGAATGAAGGATTCGGTGCTGAGAGTTCAATGTTCTAGAAGACCTTGTCGCACCTCGTAGGAGATGTGACCCTCAGGAAAGACTGAATTGAGTTGACTGGATGCCATCAGAATAGACTGGAAAACATGGAAAATTTGGAATAAGACCTAGGAAAATACAAGAATTTTGAAAAGAATGCAGGCAGGATAAAAATAAAGCAGGAAATTCGAGATCCAGAAGAAAGAAAGGATGGAAATCACCTGTAGTTTTGAAGGAAATAGAGGAGAATTTGGAAAATCGTCCAGGGTTTGAATAAAACATGAATTTTAGATAGTATATGGAAACAGATGAAAAAATTGGGGATTTTTTAAAATCGTCCAGTATTTCAGAAAACTTATAGAAAAATGTAATAAAAGAAACTGACATTCAATCACATTCTACACAAACAAGTATGCACACACAACACTCCCTAAAAGCTGACTCTAGATGCACAAGTTTTGAAATAGTTGTAGGATCTTAATCCTAACTCTAAGGTTCAGATCATCTGTGTCCAATCATGCTATGCCTATATACTCGAGTCGAGGCCCGATGTACGTGGCATAAAATCAATTTCTCTGGTTCTAGGTTCAAGTTTTCCAACATCCTTGAGCACATGCCGATATACGTTGGACTATGGCCCTTGGTACGTGGCAAGGGGGTTTTCACCCAAATAGGTGACCCAATTGTGAGGCTCTGTCCCAAACTATGGTTCTGGAAGAGAGCCCAGCAACATGAAGACCGGGTAGATATAGGTGGGGTGGTTTTTGAAAACATGAGCACATGCAAGCAAATCAGAAGGCTCTAAAACCTAAAGAGATAGAGATTTTGAAATATTTGAAGAAGCAAACATTGTTTCCAATCAAACCTAGATTGAGGAGGCTTGTATTAGACCTAAGTCTATGTGAGCATGAAAATTTCCTCCTCAATATGGTCCTACCAAACCATACCTAGTCTACATGCAGTCCATGTCAGCTGGGTTCAAGTCTACGCTCTTAGGTTCACATGATATCATGAAATAAAAGCTGACATTTCATGGAACACGATTTTGATAACTTGAACTAAGTTAAGCACATAATTGATCAGGCGAAGACAGATCCCATCACGGTCGCCAAACCTGTTATCATCGCAAAATTTTTACTTTTGCAAGTCAAACTGACCTTTGAAAAAGATTTTGAAAATAGCTCGCCTTCGTTTTAAAATGCGGGATAATTCCGAAGAATGGGACTCGCTTGTCGGTACGAGGTTCAACCGTTCCTGGCGCCTTTACCAGGGGTAATTAAACCAAGGATCAATTGTGTGCTTAACTTTATTCAACTTGTTTAAATCATATTTTATTTCCTAAATGCACAAAGAATCAGGCATGTGCTATGAATTTCTGAAAATGCATATTTGAAAAAATGATGTTTGCTTTAAGATTTGAAATTCTTGGAAATTTTTGGAAAAGATAACACTTGGAAAATCATGAGCTTTGTGAGAGAAAGTTTTTGAGGAAAGTGAAAATCGATTTCTGAAGAATTCAAGTGTTTTAGGAAAATCGATTTCTGAGAAATGTCTAAATTTGGAAAAAACTTGATTTCTTTGAATTCAAACTTTGACATTGAGGCTATAACTTGGAAAATCGAATTTTGAACTTTGGAAATGCTTGAAATATCATTGAAAACTTAGAGTTTTGAGAAAATCGATTTTAGAATAAGACTTAGAAATTTTGAGACAATTGATTTCTCTGAATTGAAATTGGAATTTGCAAATGAATGAATTAAATGAATATAGATTTGAAAGACTTGATTTTGAGGAATTGAGGAAATCCTTTTTGTATTTTTGAGAAATGTAGTGCATTTTTGAAGTTAGCCTAAGAGTGTAGGTTGAATATGGCTAATACGAAGATTACAAATATGTGTATCATTCGTATTCTGACTATGGCCATAAATACAAATTTCACCGAGTTTGTCAACTCCATAAGAGCTTGTGCACGTGTCATTTGTGTAGACCATAGTGAATTTGAAATATGTGCATGAATAATGCATTCATCATATATTAAAATTTGCAAAATTAAACTATATGCAATGCATCCTATTCTATGCAGGAATTGAAATTCTTATTCCAAATTTACATTTAATTTACATCACTAATCAAATTTAAATACAGGAAAATAAAGTCTTCAATGTCCCTGCAAAACTAAAAAAATGAATTAGTGAAGATATGTTGGCTTTTCTAGGTTTATCTAGCAATATCTGGAAATTGTTGGACTTTGCTAGATATAAGCCATTTTCCATATGATTCCCTTATATAAACTTAATAAAATATGAAATAAGATGTAATAAATATGAATATGGAATTTGAAATTTCAAAATTGGGGTTAAAATGACCAAAATACCCCTGATAGCAAGACTATGGCCTTGAAATCAGGGTTTTCAGAAAGATATTTTGTAAAATACAACTTTTAAAATTCAAATAAGGATGAATTGAACTAAGTATGATATGACATGATTAAAAACATGAAAATTAGGGTTTTGAATTTCGAAATTTAGGTCAAATGACCAAATTACCCCTGATAGCAAGACTATGGCCTTGAAATCAGGGTTTTCTGAAATAGATTTTGGTAAAAACTTGGGATTTATGATTGAAATAAACACAAAATCAAACATGAAACACCCTAATATGATTCTAGACATGAACCAACCCTAAAAACATGAAATTATACACAAAAATCAAGAAATATCACAAATATCATGATTTTGTCAGTGTTTTTGGATCTTTCAGGTACCCTCTTTTGTAATTTGATCTATTCAAACATCAAATGAATTCCAAATTTCATAAAAATTGGCACATACATTTATTATAACCCTAAAATCAGATTGAAATTGCAAAAATAATTTTTTGACATTATTTTAATCCGAAAATTGCATTAAAACCCTAAAATATGCTATTTTTAACCTAGGTCACAAACCAGTTTTAGAGTTAGACCCGAATCAGGGGTCAATCCTCCATGAAAATTTCTGACTTTTTACAGAGGCAAACTAGACATAAAAACAAAGGTTTTCCTATTTACAGATTGGAAAAAACATCTTCGGTTAGGGAGAAACCCTTCCGACAATCTGAACTAAAATATAACGAATCTAACAGGGGTTAAAACAGCTACTTCGGATTGAAAATACATAAATAAATAAAAAACTTAATTAAAAATTTCTTAAATTTTATAAGTAAACATTAGACAAAAAAATAATGAAACTCTTTTTTTACAGATTATGAATAGGATCTGTGGTTTGAGATCTATGGTCATTACAAGTCTGATTAGGGTTTTGGTAAACCCTAACGAGTTTTAAATTTAAAATCAGACTTTCTGTCAGAGGAAAAATACTAAACAGAGGCAAAAAATTACCAAAATTTCACAGTAAATAGATCATCTCAACGCAAATCCACAGCACTTTATGGATCTCAAATCAGATATCAGATGAGAAAAATAACATAACAGCAAGTTACCTCTTGAATTCAAATAACGATTTTAAAGATTTAAAATCACGGTTTTATATCCGATTTTTCTGACAGGGTTTCCGAATCCCAAAACATCCAAATTTTTTACAGTAGTTCTCTGACATATCCATGTATCACATATTAAAAAATTAAAAATTTACAGTGAATTCTTCAATGCGAAATAACATATTCTTTGCTGGTCCATGCTTAAAAACACACAAAAATCTAATAAAACCTAATAAACCATGCATTAATTAATGAAAACAATAAGGAAAATACCAAAACAATAAAATAAAATTGATTTCTATGCTGAAAAACGTGTAATAAATATAAATAAGCAAATAAAATAAATAAACACAGGGAATCATTGGTTGGAATTCGATTTTACCTTTAAAACCATGGATTTAACCCATTAAAAGGGTAATTCTCATGATTTATTGGTTAATAACATGAAAATCGATACAATACTCAATTCTAACGGATTAGAATCCCTGTAAACATAATGAAACAGAGTTATATCACTTTTTTGGACCGTTCTTGAGGTTCTTGAACTTGAATCCATGATTTAATCCATGCAAGGGTAGGTGCCAATGGCTAAATTGATGTTTAAATCAATAAAAGCATTAAATAAACTAAAGAAATTAAAAGAAATAATTACCTTGGAGTTTCAGCAATGGAAGAAGGGATGGAGAGGAGAGAGAAGCTCCAAGAATCCTCAAGAGAAGAGCTGGAAAAATCGACCCCCCTTATGCTCCTTTTTATAATAAAAAATTAGGTTAAAAATGAAGAGTTTTAAAAATTTTGGACTTCTAAAAAAGGGGGGGGGGGGGGGCGATTTTGGGGTGGAGTTACCTATCTACTCCTAGCCTAATTATCCTAATTAGCCCCTAGCTAAACCTATAAAATCCCCAAATGTGCGCCACTTGGCATTTTCCCACATTGGGTTTTTTAAAGTTTTAACTAAAACTTTTAAAACAACAATTTAAAACTAAATTTTCAAATGGGTTTTTCAAAATGGATTTTGGATTTTTTTTTAACTTCTAAAACTAACCAAGACACTGACTAACCCTAGTCTATCCCTTACTTTCTAAAATGTAGCGCCACCTCGAGTGGGCTCCACTTGAATTTTCAAAAACGATTTTAAAACTTGAAATTGAGAGAATTTTCAAAAGATTTCCAAAAGTAAGCTTGAAATTAAAAGTTTTGAAATGGCATAGAGTTCCAACTGGGTTAAAACTCCTCTGAATGTGACGCCAACTGAGTGGACCCACATCAGGTTTTGAGAAATTTGACATAAACACTAAAAATAACTTTGAAAAGAGGTTAAAATCAATAATTGAAATTCAAGATCTTTGAAAATAGAGTCTCAGGCGAACTGGAACTCTGGGTTAGAGTCCTGTATTTTTAGGACTTTGAGATTTTGGGTTTTAAAAGCCAAATGAAGAAATTTTTGAAAAGATTTCATCGAAAATGGTGAAACAATTCAGAAAATACAGTCAGGGTTAGACTCCTAACTCGATCAGAACTCTAAAATAGAGTCCTGAATTAACTGGACTCTACAAAATGACCTAATTTTTGAAAACAAATGGAAATAAATAAAAATGGAAGTAACAACGAACTTCAAAACAGACTCCTGATTGGACTAGGACTCCAGGACAGAGTCCTGATCGGACTGAAACTCTAGATTTTTTTTTGGTATTTTTTTGAAACATAGATGAAAGAACTTGTGAAAACAGTTAAAAACCATAACAAATATTGAAATAAAACAGAGTTCTGATTCAACTAAGACTCTGAGGACAAATTCCTAATTGAACTAGGACTCTCAAATTTTTGGATTTTCTGAGAAAACAAATGAGAGAATTTTGAAAAACAGTTAAAAACAAGATAAAATTGAAGTTTTGGTTTAGAGTCCTGATCAGATTAGGATTCTGAGAAAGAGTCCTGATTCGATCAGAACTCTAAGAATTTTGGTTTTTTGATAAGCAAATGATGAAATTTGGGCAAAGCTTTTGAAAAGCAGTGAAAATGAAGTATGGAAATCAATTTTGGATAGAGTCCTAATTCGATCAGGACTCTGAGGTAGAGTCCTGATTTGATCATGACTCTGGGATAAAACCTCAGAATTTTGAAATTCTTTGATAAAAGTGCAACAGTTTTGATAGATGGAAAGAATTTTAAAAGATTCGCTCAAAATTGAAATCAGGATCAGAGTCCTGATTCAACTAGGACTCTCTGAACAGAGTCCTATTTTGACTAAAACTCTGAGTTTCTGTCTCATTTTGAAAGATTTTGAAAGATTTGATTGAAAATGGATAAAATAGCTGTAAAAGATTAAATTCTAATCCGATTAAAACTCTGAAGAAGCATCCTGATCCGACTGAACTCTTGAAGAAGAGTCCTGATCCAACTAGGACTCTAAGATTTTGGCCAAAATGGAGGAAATAGACAAGGGATAGGACCATAACTGGTTTAAAATCAGAATGATGTTTTAAAAAAGTTCAAAAAGATTCAAACTGATGAAAATACAGAGTCCTGATCCAACTAGGACTCTAAAATTTTTGAGATTTTTGATAAATGAAAGAATCCAGAAGCGACACCACCTAAATGGGTCTCATCTGAGAATTGAAATCAGTTGAAAATTGGATTTGAAACGAATCCATATTGTTTTCTGAGAAAAACATTTCAAAATATAAGGTCCTCGAGGTTGACAAATGACAGAATGTTGATTAAAAACCCAGGTTTTAAAATTGATTTTGAAAGAAAAGCTTTAAAACTCAAATCTGGATTAAATATTTTGAAAGCAGGAGTGTTGGATCTCGATGATGAGATGCAATGATAAGCAATGCTATGCAATGCAATGAAATGACATGTTGAATGCATGCAACGATATGCAATGACACATGAAATGTAAGCACTGGATAAGAGTGAAAATTTGGGGTGTTTACACCCCTCTCTCCCGCAGGAAAGGGAAACATTTTGCGACGATAACATGTTTGGCGACCGTGATGGGACCTGTCCTTGTTTGATCAAAAGTGTGCTTGACTTAGTTCAATTATCAAAATTGTGTTCTCAAAATGTCAGCTCTTCTGCTTTCTGATATCATGCAAACTTAGGAGCCTAGATTATGTCCTAGCTGACATTGATTGCATATAGCTTAGGCATGGTTTGGTAGGACTATATTGAGGAGATATTTTCATGCTCACATAGACTTAGGTCTAAATACAACTCTTCTGAATTTAGGATCTGAATGCAAACAATGTATGCTTCTTCAAAAGTTTTCAAAAATCTATCTCTCTAAGACTTAGAACCCTCTATTTCTTTCATGTGATCATTTTTCAAAACCCCCATACCTATATTTACCCGGTCTTCACGTTGCTGGGCTCTCTTCCAAAACCCTAGTTCGGGACAGAGCCTCACAACTGGGCCACTTATTTGGGTTGACGCCCCCCTACCACGTACTAAGGGCCATAGTCCGAAGTATATCAGTAGGCGCTCAAGGATGTTGGGAAACCTTACCTTAGAATCGGAGTTGAAATTCTATGCCACGTACTTCGAGTCTCAACTCGAGTATATCGGCATAACTGGATTGAACAAAGATGATTTAAACCTAGAGTTAGGATTAGGGTCCTACAGCTATTTGAATTCAAAATGATGCATCTAGAATCAGCCTTTTAGGGAGTGTTGTATGTGCATAAGTGTTTATGCAGGATGGGATTGTATGCACCTTATTTCCTCATTTTCTCATATTTCCCAATTTTTCCAAAATATTAGTCCATTTTTCAAATATCTTTATTCTTTCCATTTTCACAAAATATTTCTCTTATTTTCTCCAAACCCTGGACGATTTTTCCAAACCATCTACTTTTATTCTCAAAACTCCATGTGATTTTCATTCTTCCGTTCTACTAGATCTCGAATTTTCCACCTCATTTTTATCCTGCCTGCAATTTTCCAAAATTTTCATATTTTCCCAAAGTCTGATTCAAAGCTTTCATCTATTTTCAGTCTGATGGCATCCAGTCAAATCGATACTATTTTTCTTGAAGGTCACATCTCCTACGAGGTACGACAAGGTCGTCCTGAACATCGAGCCCTCAGCACCAGAACTTTCATTCTTCGATGGTATTATTCATAGCTCAAGAGCTTTTCTCACATGTTCACGGACTATTTGAGTGAGTGCGGATTAGAATTGCCAGTGACAATCGGAAAGCAAACCATCAATGGCAACCTGATCCATGCAATGGCGAAGTGATGGAATCCACGAACCTGTACCTTCTGGTTCCCGTGGGGAAAGATGACCATTTTAATGGATGAATTTTCAGAAATTATGGGATTACCAGAGCCAGCTGGTCAACCAGGAGATCCGTTGGAGCATCAATTTCTGATTAATGTTAAGGGTTTGGACCCTCGAAATGCCTTAGCTCGTATGACAGGCCGCCTGTGAACACCCCAAATTTTTTAAAATTTTGTAAATATTCCCCTTTCACCCCTAAGCCCCATTGTCTGAGAAAATTGAGTCAATTTCAATATAAATTTTAGTTATTCTTTGGATTTTCTCGAATAAACTCCATTTTTATATATTTGACTCGATTTTGGATTCGGACCCAGTGTTAAAATCCAAATCTGAGCCTTGTTATCCAATCTTTAAACCAAATTCGCAAAATTACCAAAAAAGAATTTCTTAAAGGCTCAGAGAGTCGATCCGGTATCCATTTTGATTCAATGATCTGTATCTCTAGATTCGAGGTTAAAAACTCCAATATTTCCTCAAAATCTGAATCCAAACCTGTTTTCTGAAGAGATTTCCAAAAATCTAAAAACCTGAATTCTCAGAAAAACCTTTCTTTTGTAAATATTTTTCAAAAACACAAAAAAATAGTTTTTAATCCCTTATTTTCCCATATCTTTAGAATTTTATTTCCAAAATACAAAAAAATAGAAATTATAAAAAGAACAAAAAAATATATATATAGAAAAGAAAAATGCAAAAGATAGTTTTAAAGACCCCTTTTTCTTTAGAACCAACTTTTTGCTTAAAACCTCCTTTAGAAAAGCCTTTTTGAAAACAAACCACTATTTTGAAAATTTCTAAAAGGGTAAAGGGACCCCTGGTGAAAATGCTCAATGGCCCCTTCCCGCAGAGCTCTCGTATGAGATCGAAGGGCAAAAGACCTCTCGATCGACTGCCCTCATCTCAGCCATTGATGCTCAACCGTCACCCCTTTCTCGATCTTTCCTTCATCTCCTATATAAACAACCACAGGGATCAAAGGTTAGGCACCCATCTTTGCATTATTGCTCCTTTGCATCCATTAGATCGATTACATCCATCCATCTTTGCGTTATTAACCCTTTTGGATCCATCGATTAGCAACATCCATTGTTCTCGCAAGCCTTTCTTCACTCTTTTCTCCTCCTCTCTCCCTGGTGCTCCCCTGGAGGCTATTGAAGATTGCTTCCCTCTTTCAAGGTCCCTGCAAGCAAGAGGAATCAGCGAACCTCCCTTCTGGTTCCTCTGAAGGAGCATCGCCTCCCCCTTTTCCGAATTTCTGCAGCGCTTCAGTGAGTACCCCTCCCTCTTTCATTCTCTTTAAGTTTTTCGTCCATTTCTTTCCTTTTCATTTTGATCTTCGTTAACGCACCTTTGAGGGAGTTGGGTTGCTTTTTAGCAACACCAATCCCTCTCTTGTGCTATAGCAAATGAAATTTCTTAAATTTCGACATATCTTTTGTATTGTCATCATTATTCCCTTGGTTTGCTTTGCAATTTACTTTGGCTCACGCTATCGGGTTCGACGCTTCCCTATGGTTCATTTGAACCCCCAATCTGATCTCCTTGCTAATTCCCAGTTTTGCTTTCATTTAATTTTCTTATTTCCTGTTCATATTATCGATCCCCCATTTCTTTCCTCATTTCGATTTTGGTTTCTTGTTTTCCCTGTTTGTACCTTAATTTTGACGTATCGTTGGTGTCAGGACCATCTCCCTTGATGCTTGATTTCCTGTTTTTATCGACCGTCGCATTTTGATTCATGTTTTTCTCTTCTCTTCAGTGTCATCGGTTTGCGTTTGCGATATCACCTGTTCGTTTGTTAGCTGTCTAATAACTGCATCGCCCTGCATTATCCATTATAAGCAGTATCAGCATATTTGAATTTCATGTCTAAAGGAATCCCAACTAATCCATCTGCTCCTACGAGGGTGCCTGGAGGATCCTCTCGTGGCTCAGCTGTTGCAGTTGCTGCAAAGCTCGTGGATCCTCCCTTGGTACCGATACGGGTGGTAGTGTGAGAGTGCCTGCAGCTTTTTGTGGTATTTTGGTTTCCGACCTTCACATTCAACTATTTCTACAATCAACGTCATTCCTATGGATCAAAGCTTCAATATTGTTGCATTAATGGAGAAAATAAGCACTATGGCACCCCTATACATCGATATTTATATCTACACTTGGTTTAGCATAATGTACATCATAATCCCCATATGCTTGGTACAAACTTTAGATTTTTTTTTATCTTCATTTTTATCTTATTTATATCAGAGTTTTGTTTCTGCTCCGTCGATCGGATTGTATTCTGATTTCTAGTTCTCTGTTTGCGTTTAGATTTGAGTTCTTATTTTGCTTCCCCATTATTTTCTATTAATCAGAATTATTGATAGCATTGTGATTTCAGGTTTTCTTCTATTTGCTGCTATCTATGGCTTGACGTCTCCTCTTTACCTTTTGTCACTTCGTATCTCCCGTTTGGGTTCTATTTCTTGCATTTTAATAGTTACAATGTGGTATGTTCATAGTTGACATCAAAGTTTACTGCATGTCCTTGATTTCCTTGTCACTTGCATTTCGTTTTTACTATATTATGTTGAATTGTTTTTGCTTCACCATGAATCAATTCAAAGTCACGGTAAAGAATGATGTAAAGGCTTGTCGCTACAAGGAGGCCCCTGAAATGCGTGTCAATGCCTCTGGTGCATAAGTCTTGCTGGACTCCCCGTGAACGGGGTATTGCTCATAAAAAAAATAGAGTAATGAGATTCTGCAAAACCCATGACTCCTTAGAGGCGTTGGTCGCTGTGAATGAACCCTAAGCGCAGATAATTTCATTTGCTACCTCTATGATGGTTCCTGTTCTTGTATAAAATTCTAGTGATCCTGTGTTCAAAGTGCCATGTGATCCCAGTGTCTTCTGCAAGGGATAGAGAAAAGCTAGGTGCTCAAATTGCAGAGATGACCTCTTTGCTGACCTGCAATGGCAACTCTGGAAGAAGAAACTCAGTTAAAAATCGCATAACACCTGAACTGGAAGGCATACTAACTCACTTGGATGCCAGGATACAAAGTCTTTATGAGGTATTACCTACTAATTCTATGTTTATTCGGTCAACTGGACATGGCAATATTGCCATTGTCCGAAGGTAATTCATGCCATCAAGACAAGTTTGATGTGATTCTTGTTTATTATTATTTTTCTTTCTTTTAGTCTGTTTTAACTTCATGCCATATGGTTTCTTAGTCTTCTTGCAAAGGTATCCGATTGTGGCTTACAGTAGTGACTTAGTGACTCAGATTTCCATGTTGTAGTCTCATTGTGAACACCCAAAATTTTTCAAAATATTGTAAATATTCCCTTTTTGCCCCCGACCCCATTTTCTAAATAATTGAGTCAGTTTTAAATCTAAATTCTATTTTATTTCTCAAATTTTACTGAAATTAAATTCATTTTATAAATCTGACTCGATTTCGAATCCAGATCCAATATAAGAATCCAAATCCGAGCCTCATTATTCAATTTTTAAACCAAAATTCTCAAAATTACCAAAATAACCTTTTTGAAAGGCTCAAACAGTTCGTCCAGTATCCGTTTGGATCCATCGCATTATATTCCTCGATTCGAGGTTTGAAATTCGAATATTTTCTCAAAACTTGATTCCAAACCCATTTTCTGAAAAAAATTTCAAAAGATAACATCGAACTTTCAAAAAAAGCCTTCTTTTATAAATATTTGTAAACTTTTTAGAAATCCCATAGCTTTAGAGTTTTTGTTTTCAAAAATACAAAAAAAAATATATATAGAAAATGAAGAAAAGAACAAAAAAATAAAAAAAATAGAAAAGAAAAAAATAGTTTTGAGAACCTCCTTTTTGAAAATGTCCTTTTTCTAAAAAACCCTTTTTGAAAATCAAGAACCACCTTTTAGAAAAACTCTTGAAGGAAGCCCCTATTTGAAATTTGAAGAAAATTACAACGGCTGCAGGCTCGCCTCTCTCGCCCTCCGCCTTCGATCACCCTGGGATCTCCCTCCATCATTCATCCCCAACCAAATCCCTCTCTCTCGAACCTTCCTTCTCCCCCTTTAAGAGAAGCACGCAGGATCCATCCATTCTCCACTTCATCCACCTTCTTCTCTACGCATCCATTATCGACCCTAGCATCTTTCTTCCTCTCAAACCATCGTCTTCACCCCCGCACTGACTTCTTCTACTCAATCCTCTATTTTCCTATTCTGAGCATTTTTTTTCTCTTCTGGTTCTTTGAAGAGAATCCCTGCGGGCAAGTAAGTAACCCTCTCCTTCTTTTAATCCCCTGTGAAGTTTTCCTCTCCTGCTTTGCTTAATCCCTTTCATTTTGATCATATCCTTCTCGTTTATCTGTACTTTTTTCTCTCTCTTAAGGTACCCACGGTGGAGTCGACCTGCATGTAGCAGGATCGATCCACCTGCTACTACAGTAATGGAATGCAACGATTCCAACATCTTTTTCTTCTCCCCTTTTGCTAAATCCCTTTAGTTTTTGCAAGTTCTTGAGCATCTGCTCACATTTGATTTTTGGTTTTTATTTTAACTGATTGTTATCTACGATTTCCTGTTTCTATTTCTGAAATTATATGCTCATTCGGACTTTCGATTGATGTTTTGATTCTCCATTTTGTCTCATACTTTGCATTATACATAGTTGATTAGTGTTAGCATTTTGCACCCTCGTTAATTCATCCACTAATGTTATTTGTTCGCTGGACATTCCTTTCGATCGTGTGATTGTATCATTCCCATTTGCTCTGCATCATCTTGAATTTTGAATATAGACTATGAATTAGAAATGTGGTTAATTGTGCATTATGATCCATACCGCCCACTGTGGTTGATTGACTAAACACTGAATCTGAAGCTCTCTAGCTTCAAATCAGTGTTAATCATTCACCCTTTTTCATTCCTTAAGGGGTTGATGCATCCAGAAAATTGAGAACCTCACCTAAAGTATTTCTTCTTGGCATTGTCAAAATGCCAAGATTCAGATATCACCCAAATCGATTATGTGTGGGTTTAGGCTCTATATCTGCAAGCATGGCTTAGTAGCATGACCTTGAGATGAAGATGCTAGAGCGATCAATGAGACATCGAATGTGAAAAGATGCAATGCCAATTTGTAATTTGGGGATCAGTCACTTGTTTGAAGAGCGATTGGGCTCAGACCAATTTGGGGTCATCGGATCCTGTTCATATAAGTTGACAGGGGAGATGTTGGTATGCAAATCCATTGCAAAGAATGGGATGGTCACATTGAAAGATGTGTGTAGTGTTAGAGATGGAAATCGTGGCTTGATTATCATATCACCCGAATGTTGATATCAAAACAAGCATTTCCATTTGTTATAGAGAATTTGATTGGTGATTTGGGATTAAATGTTAAAAAAAAAAAATCAAGAGCAAGAACGAAACTCCTTAATTAACCAAATGCCTTCGATTCTGTGAGAAAGATAAAGTTAGCAGACCAAATATTACAGTGGGCAATCCCTTGAAAAGTGTCCAGATCTGATAAGTAAACTCTTGGCAAGTATTAGATAAATGATCCCATCAGGTATGGCTTTTCTGTTTTTTTCTTCTTTCTTTTCTTTTTCCCTTTTTTTTTTGGTAGTCAGGAAGGACAGAATGTGATGAGCATATTCTCCATATTATGGTGAAAAGATACCAAGCTATCAGCTCTCACAGTTTTTGGATGGTGAGCAGGGGATGAAGCATTTTTGTGGTGGCTGCCAAGATTGAAGACCTGCCTCTTTCTTGGAGTAAAGCCTTTTCCTGATGACTAGCTATGAGAATGCATCCCATCTTCCTCGCCACTGCACCTTCTTTGGTAAAAGTTCTAAAAATAGTGCTAAGAAGGCAACCCAAGATAAGTCCTGAAACCCTGGATATTCAATCTTCTTTTCAGTTCTCACCATTTTTTTTTCTGTCATTATTTGCTCAGTTGACCCATTCCGTTCCATTTCTGTAATTTTTTTTCTCACATAATATCCCTAGATTCTAGACAACCTACAGCAATTCCATTTCATTGTTTACAGCTCCATATTTGTATTTTTTCACTCCATACTCCATCCGAAGTTCCACTTTTTTTTTTGATCGAGTAAAGGGTTTAAGAAAGAAGTATGAGGATGATTCATTATTCAAACTTTCAAGAATTCCTGACATATTTAGCAGATATACCATGCTTGGATGAGAGTGACACAGAGGCATGGCATGTACAGACATTCCACTCAATTGACTCCAATTCTGTCAAAGGATTTCTAGAGGATCCGAAAATGGCAATGAGCAAAAATTTGACATGTAAAAAAGAAAAAAAATGCAACAATTGATATGAGCGTACATACAACATATGTTGAGGCCATTTTAGCCTCACAACATTTCCTTTATATTGAGAATTAGTACTTCATTGGGTCCTCGTACAACTGGTCTTTTCACAATGATGTAGGTGCTAACAACCTAATACCCATGGAAATAGCACTGAAAATTGCAAATAAGATCCAAGCAAATGAAAGATTTTCTTCTTATATTATAATCCCAATGTGGCCTGAGGTCTTCCAACTACTACTACTACCCAGCCTATTCTCTTTTGGCAGGAAACTGGGGCAATCTATACTCATCATCAAAAGTCAGTGACCTTGGACTCTGATGCTGGACATTACAAACTGTGCATAAAGAAGATTATCACAATCCATCTCTTCCAGCAGGTGTGACTTCCCCAGGAGAGCCATGGCATGACTTGCACTGCAAAATTAATGGTCCTGTCGCCTATGATGTTTTAACCAACTTTAAGGAGAGGTGGTTCAAATCTTCAAAGCGCCATGGGATTGAAAAACTCAAGACATCTGAGGATTGTTATAGAATTTGGCATCCTTGGCAGAAGACATGTTAAAGTTTATCTGTAATTAAGGCTGGCCCATTCTACATAGGCCAAAGAAGGATGATGTCACCATTGTGGCATCCCACATCATCCCACTCCCTAGTGAGTTCCACCAGACTGTTGTACCCATCATCTTCATCTCATTCATCTGCTGCATAATTATACAGTCTCCACCAAGCCTATTGGCCCATGATAGTCTTGATGTACAACACAATGCATCCAGCCCAGTCGAAGAGCCAGATTACATTCTTGGTAAGGAAGCAGAGTCGACAGAGTTTGTATCCTGAATACATTCTGAAGAAGCTATCACCACAGAGGAGTATGTTTTCTCAGAGCAACAAGTTTCTAGAGCAAATACCCTTGTTGAAGAAGACAATGATGATTATAATTTTGTTCCTCACCCAGAGGTCAGTAATGCTATGCTGAAAACAATACAGATTCCCATTGAGGAATCTGTTGAACCTATTAAGTCACCTACTGCATGCTTGTGACTCTCCTCTTAGATGTATCTTCTTACAACATTCACCTTCATTTGATATCATTACTGTTGTAAATCATATGCTCATATTTGCATTAGATGTACATAAATACATGAATGAGTCTTGGCCTGTGCATTATATCACATGCAATTTTCATCTAGTAGATAGACATCAATATAGGCATTTTCATTTTCATTGAAACACGAGCATGTGCTCTGCATCTCTCTCTCTCTCTTTATGTATATATATATATTACTTATATGGATGCATATAGGCTCTTGATGTTTCATTTTTTTTCTTTTCTATTATATTCCGCATTTTATATCTTCTATCTTGTACTAACTTGGGTTTTGCGGGAATCAGGTAAAAAGTGTTATTTTTCTTTCTTAGTTTAGGAATTCTAAATTTTAATATCAATTCAAGTTTGTATCAATGAGAATTTTCTTTATCAACACTAGATTAGAATGTATGAGCATACATATCTCCTAGAAATACATGTTTCATGTCATTTTCTCTTTTATTTTAAAAAGTCACAAATGGTGAAACACGAATGGCATGGGCACCGTCCCATAAGAGGTGATTAAATCCTAAGTTGATGATTTACATCAATGGCCATAGTCAGGATGTGAACAAAACTTAGGATTTTCATCTTTTATGGAATAACATTGGATCCACACTGGATCTCTTTCTAAAATCATCATATTTTTTAATATTTCTTCTTTTATCAGGGTTTAACTTAAAATTAACTCGAGATATATATCAATGGCCATAGTCAGGATATATTGAGAGTTAATTTCATTTTAAACTCTATAAAAGCACAAAAATATGTTTTATTCTTCACCTGAATTTAAATATAGATTATTATATAATACATTCAATGACCATAGTCAAGGATGTATTATATCTTCAATCTTATTTTAATTCACTTAAAGAATGAAATATGCTTTTCAAATCGAATTTTAAATTCTTTAAATTCATTCATCATTTAAGATAGAACAACATCATACTTTCAAAATTCTTTTCCAAAATCCAAGTGATCTCAAATATCTTTCCTCAATCTCTATTTTAATTCATTCTTCTATCTTATTTCCAAGATTTAAATTTCGATTTTAAAGTCCAATTTGACTTTGAGATTTCAAATTCAATTTTATATTCAAAAATCCATTTCCAAATTCAATTTCAAAGTTCAATTTAACTTTGAAATCCCTAATTCATCTTATGATTCACACTCAAGTTTATTTTCTTATCTTCAAATTCAAAAATCCAAGTTTTGAGATTGATTCTGAATCTCAAAATTCGATTCTTTTTTTAAAAAGTTTTAAATTCAATCTGAGTTTTCAAAACCCAGATCCATCTTCAAAAGTCCCATTTGGGTTTTCTAAATCCATTTTAGGATCCAGAATCCAACTCCATCTTGGATCTCAAACTTTAGATCCAAAATTCATTTTAGGATCCAGAATCCAACTCCATCTTGGATCTCAGACTTTAGATCCAAAATCTATTTTAGGATCCAGAATCCAATTCCATCTTGGATCTCAGACTTCAGATCCAAAATCCATTTTAGGATCCGGAATCCAATTCTATCTTGGATCTCAGACTTCAGATCCAAATTCCATTTAGGAATTCAGATTTCAGAACTCAACTTCCTTTTGGATCTCAGACTTCAGATCCAACTCCAGATTTCAAATCCAAATTCACTTTCAGATCTCAGCTGGATTTCTTAAATCTATTTTTATTTTAACTTCCATTCGGATTTCTCAAGTCCAAATTCCATCCTCATATCAAACTTCAAATCTGAAATTCAATTCCATTTTCAAATCTCATCTCTTCTCCTAAATCTAGGTTCAAAGTCTATTTCTGACTTTGAAACTTTATCTCCTTTTATCTCAACTTCAAATCCCAATTTATTTCCCCAAAAACTCTGTTTATTTCAAAGACTTAGAACTTTAAATCTCAAGTTCTAAGTTAGAAACCATTTCTTCACTCTATTATCAGATTAATCTGAGAAACACTTGGAGATTTCCAAAATCATTTTTTCAAAAAGAGCATACATCCTTGCATTGCACAAGCATGATTCTTTGTATATTTAGATTTAGGATAAATTCTTAGATAATACTTTAGCAAAGCAAAGAGGCATAGATTCAATCCTTGGCTCGATTACCCCTAGTAAAGGCACCAAGAACGGTCAAACCTCGTACCGACAAGCGATTCCTGTCTCCCAATTTTCCTGCAAAATATTTCAAAATGGAGGCGAGTAATTTTTCTAAATATTTTCAAATTAAGGTCAAGTGAGACCCCACAAAAGAGTTCCTCTTTCTCTTCTTTTCTCTTCTCTCTTCTTTTCTGTCTTTTATTTTCCCCTTCAAAAAGGGAAAATAGAGGTTAGAAAGGAAAAGAGAAGAAAGAGAGAGATAAACCACAAGAGGAAAAATTTTGCGATGACCACACTCATCAAGCAATTATTTCTCTGAATCTTCCTTATCAGTCCCCCCCCCCCCCCCGCTTGAACTTGTTGAGTCATCCTGCATCTCTTCCTTGTAGCCATATATTTTGCAGTTCTTGTGTTATACAACCAATGAAATCTTGATCTGATTGCCCTGTTTGTAAACTACCGTATTCTTGGCAAGAGTTGCGTCCTGATCCATATATGGAGCAAATGGTAAACATATACAAAGGCATGGAGGCTGAATTTGGAGCTGCCATTTTGCACACAAACCTGAGGTGTAATCCCTCTGATTGTAAAGTTAGTGGAAAGCATGCAGTGGGGAAGGAGAGTTATAAGAGGCTTGTGGAGAATGTGGGAACTGATAGGGTACCGAAGAAGCAGAATGTATCAAACATTGGGCCTGACAACATGGTGATAGGAATTGGACTAGAGGATCAATTCAAAAAAGCCAACTGTGAATTTTCAGTAAATGATTCAAAAGAAGCAATCACAGAGTCAAACTCTTATTGCCTTGTTCCTTGTAACACTGTTTCATTAAATGCTTTCATTTACAAGTAAGTCTGGATGTTAATCTTGATAACACCCAGATTGAAACAAATAGTACAATTTCATGCGATCAATATCTGGATAGTGAACTGACTACTGCTGATGTGCATATGGAAATTGATCAATCTAAAGGCCTGTTCCAGTCAGGTGTTGTATCAAGTTCTAATGAGGCTCGTCCAGAATCCAACAATGTGATATGTGCATTTTGATAGTCTTTCAAGAAACTCAGAGGTGGAGTTCCCTGGTGGATGAAGGCTTGGCCAACACCAGTGACAATCCTTACAAGTGGAGTTTTCAGCCAAATTTTCTCTCGTTGCTACCAGATCAGTCGGCAAAATTATGGATCATTTGGAAGATTTGGCCTTAGCTCCAGCGTATCAAATGCCCCTAAAAATAACCCTTTTGGTGGCTTATTTTCTGGTTCAACACAAATGGACACTGCATCTTCCTTATCAGTCCCCCCCCCCCCCCTCGTTGTTGCATCCCTGCTGTAGATCACAGTCACCACACTTTGTACAGTCAAATTTCACAACTTAGACTTTTACATTTCCAGAACATTATACCTTATCTTCATGCTGCATTTCCATCACACCTCATTTGTATCTTCCATTGTACAACACACCTATGCAGATGGATACATTTTCTCTGTAACACAACCTTCATTGCCTATTGCTGTGATTCACTATATCGCCCTATCACTATCACCTCAGGGCATCCAGCACATATGCTGAAACGCCTGCCACAACATCATTTCCCAACATCTTTCACAGGGACATTCACTGTTGCACCATTGTCACTCATACACTTGCACACCCTATAATGCCTTTCATGGCTTTGGGGGCATGTATACTTAGCCTTCTCATTTGTATACATGTTAGTCCCATTCATACACTATAGATTCATGTTTTCATATATTTCCATCTTAAATGCATTATCATAAGCGGCTTTTCAATAACATAAACATGGCATTTCATGCATGACCTAAGCATCCTCATATATATATACACTCTCAACAACCCATGTATGGCATTTAGATGTTGTGTAAACATTCTATATTCAGATATATGCATTTCATCATTTATATCCTAAATGCAATATGATATCTCTTGCTACATGCATCTTTTGTGCTAACTCTGTTTTTGCAGGAATCATAGAAAATTCAGACTTCTTTTCTAAAGATAAGAGATTTTGATATTTTCAAATTTCGATGTCATAATGTAATAGTTAGATTCTAATGAGAAATTGGCTTTCCTGCACTAGATTAGAATGCATAAGCATGTAAATATCAGGAATTATCTGTTTCATACCATTTTTCTGTTATTTTCCAAAAAATCATGAATGAGAACACGAATGACACGTGCACCATTCTAATAAAAGGTAATTAAATCCTAAGTGAATGATTCACATCAATGACCATAGTCAGAGTGTTAACAAAACTTATGGTTTTTATCTTTTATGGAATAACATTGGGTCCACACTGGATCTTCTTAAAAAATCATCGTATTTTTCTGAATATTTTCTTGCTTTATCAGAGTTTAACTTAAAATTAACTCAAGACATATATCAATGGCCATAGTCAGGTGTAAACACCCCAAATTTTCCTCATTCATTTCTGGACAACCCTCCTCATGCAGTGCCAACTCTGTTAGGTCAGTGTAGGAGTCAAACCCTGAGTCAATTTTAGAAAATCACTACTTTACCAACTTTCATTAGGAAAATTACTATTTTACCCCTAGGTCATCCTGAACCCCAGTCAGTCGGAGTCAACCAAGCTTGTTGGTTAGTTCAGAACAATTAAGAATATCAGTCATCTCAAGCTCGCCCAAGCTCACAATGAACAAACCATTTTCATTCTTGACCATTCCTGCCAAAATGGGATCATTTCTTCGGAAATGAGCTCGTTTCTCACTCAAATCCAAGCTAATTGTCTCTGAGTTAGTCATTCACAGTCAGCCCTATTCCCCAGAGTCTAGCTTGAGTTTACCAGAAGTTCAAGTGCTCCAGTTTTAGTTCAAAACCATTTCCAAGTGTCTAGGGGCCCATTTTAGTCTGTTTCGGCTCTTTCAGCTGAAATTGAGCTGAGTTCAGTCATTTAAGCTAGTGTTCGAGCTTTGATTTTAGTTTATGTCAGTATTACTGATCTTTGTTCTAGCTCAAACCCAGCTCAGATTCGTAATTCACTTCACTCTAGTGACCATTCCGTACCATTTCTCTAAAAATGACAACTTTTCTTGAAAATTTAGTCGAAAAGGTCAGTTCAGTTAGTGCCTTGTTAGTCCAGTTGAGTTCTGAAACTCTAAAACCCAGCTCAATTCAGTTCATTTTAGTTCGATTCAGTTTAAACCCCAATTTTCAGTGTCACTCTAGCTCGGTAGAGCCTGAAAACCATTTCTTCAACCATTTTGCAAATTTTGTCAATTTTAACACTTTTTGAACTGGTACAAGTGCCAATAGGGGTTTAATATCCAAATTTCTTCATTCAGAGTCTGCATTTTGCATAGCACTTTATGTCATTTCATATCATTTCTCAGCATTTCATAACATTTCATCACATTTCATTTCATTTTTAAAGTCCAGAACTCCAATTTTATAAATTTCAATCCAGATTGAGTTTTAAAAGTTTTCAGAAATCAATTTCAAACCCTGGTTTTTTAAAATTAACATTTTTACCCCCGGGAGTCTAAATTTGGAAATATTTTCTAAAGAAAAATAATCTGGATTTATTTCAAACTCAAATTTTCAAATTCTACACTGGATTTGCTTCGCAACGAGGTATTGAACTTCAAAATCCAAGCTCGATTCAAAAACTGCCAAAAAAAGCTCGTTTCGTCTGAAAATTTTCTGAAAAGACTATTTTACCCCTCTAATCGTTAAAATGAATTTCAAAAGTGGAATTTGGACCCGCTCTGAGATGGCCCATCCATTTGCATTTGTTTTTTTTTTAATATATATATATATATATATATATATATATATATATATATATATATATATATATATATATAAGAGAAGAAAAGTTTATTTTAAATTTTTATTATTTTATTTAGTCTTTTTACCTAAGGTGGAACCCACAAGAGGGGTCGACCAACAGCCCTCTCCCTTCCTCTTTCTTTCCTTTTTCCTTCCCCTTTTTCCTTTTTCTTCTTCTTTTTTCTTTCCTTTTCTTTTTCTTCCCTTTTTTCTTCTTCTTTCTTTTCTTTTTCTTTCTTCTTTTTCTTCCTCTTTCTTCCTTCTTCTTTCTTCCCCAGCCCACTCACGTACATTACTTTCCTCCTTCTCTTCTTCTTCTTCCTCCTTTCTCTTCTCCTTCTTTTTCCTTTTCTTTCTTCCTTCTTTCTTTCCTTCTTCTCTTCCTTTTCTTTCCTTCTTCTTTTCCCTCCTTTCTTTCTTTCACTTCTCCATTGTTCAGCCACTATATGGCTTCCTCTCTTTCTAAATCCCAGCAACCAACACACGTTGGATCCTCCTCTCCAGCCTCTTATTCCCCTCTCATTAAACCTTAAAAAACTTAGGGAAAACCTGATTTCCCCCTATATCCAATACCAAAGAAGTGCATACGGTGGATTCCTCTCTGACGTCTCTCTCTCTTTCACATCTCTCTCCCCTTTCCTTCTAACCCTCTCTTGCCCAACTACAACTCCATATCTCCAGCCAGCCCTCCTTGGCAGCCACGACACCATCTTCAACCTCCACCATCATCAAGTGCGGTCAGCCACTACACTACCTTCAATCCTTCACGCCCAACGGCTCCAACACCACCACCTTCCACCGACGCCAAGGCCAGCAGTTGCACTCCTTTGTGGCAGCAACCTTCTTCACCTGCAACCCCCTCACTACTGCTGCAATATTTTTCAAGGCAACTCCAGCAACGTATCCAACACTCTCCACGGTTCGAGCTTCCACATTAGCCGGTGCATCATCAGCTCCTTCTCCTCCAAGCCAATAAAACTCCAAGCAGTCGAAACCTCCCTTCTTCAACCTTGCATCACATCCAACCGATCTAAGGTAAGGCTTCTTGTTTTACTTGATATTCTTTTTGTTGTTTGAAATTTAAAAAAAAATATATAGAGTAAAACAAGAAGATGCATGCTTATTACATGCGTGGGCTAAGAGAACGATAGATCCATCCATTCGATGGATTGGATCTATCATTGTGAGAGCCAATATCAAGATGGTTCATACTCCCCTATTTTTTCTTTTTAATTATTTATTTCAAGCATTCTTCTTATGTTTAATTAGTTTTTTTTAGTTTGTAGACCGATTTATTAGCTTCTTTAGTTTTTGCTTGAAAGTCTGCAAGTTTTGATTTGTATAGGGAGTCTATTTATTATTTTATGTAAATTTGTTTTTCAATAAATCCTGATAATTTCATGCTAAATTTCATTAAATGTTATTGATGTTCTACCAAAAATTTGAGTTCATTCGGGTTCTTGAACTTCAACAAATAAACTGAATCCCAAACTGGGATTTCACCTTTTCTAGAACTTTCAATTGTTGTTTTAGCAGACAAAAGCTTCCAAAATCACCCTAGTGGGAGATCCGAATCTCCCTCTAAAAATCACAGTAGATTCATGGTGGAATTTAATAATTGTCTGAAAATTTTGGGATCTTTATAAGTATATTTGATCTCTATTAAAAATCAAATTTTTCAGACCTCTGGGGAAACCTTGATTTTTCCTTGTCAGGGTATAAACATACCTTATTGTGCTGTGTCCGCTCAACCCGTAACCCGAATGCAAAAACTTTCAACATAAAAGTTATTTCTAACCCTTTACCCTGTCATTTCTCAAAATTTGAGAATTTTTGGGATTGTCCAAGTATTTTTCCTGAGATTATCTTTTCTGTCTGACAGATTCCAATATCCAGAAATTCCAGAGATTCAGGTCTCTGATAATAGTGTGCCCATTTCCAATCCGTAACCCGAATCCCAATGATATAAAAATATGAAATTTGCCTCTATTTGTCAGGGGAATTTTCCAAAAATTCCATCCATTTTTCCATCAGTCTGCTATTTTTCCCACATTTTCTCCTGAAACCTATTTGTTTGCCTTAAATCCTAGAGTCGCCGGATTCTGATCCGACTTGCCGGAGCTGTACAGCTCCGACCATAGGTCAAAACCAGAATGTGTAAAAGGAAAAACTCTTTGTCTAACTGTCCTATATCATCCCATAAAATTTGGGAAATTTTTATGGAAGTTTGATATCCGAAATCCCATTTAGAATCAACATTTTAGGCAAAATTCTGATTTTTTAAAAATTTTAGCTATTTTCCATATTAAGAAAATACAAAAAAATTAGATTTTTGAGCTTCAATATGTTTTTAGGGTTAGTATAAGTGTCCATGCCAAATTTGGCTCAATTTCAAGTTCATTTTCTTTGTATGTTAGTTTATTTTTAAATTCAGAAGCGAAAATCAAACGAAAATCAAGTTAAATTTGATATTTTATGATATTTTCGCCATTTTAGGGTTTTTATCATGTAAATAAGAATGCCATGTCATATTAGGGTTAATTTCAATCTCATTTGCATTTCAATTTCTCATTTTTGCAAAATTTATTTCAGAAAACCCTGGTGTCAAAGCCATAGTCTTGTTATCAGGGGTATTTTTGTCATTTTGACCTAAATTTCGAAATTCCAATTTCTAATTCCATAAATTTTCATTCATATCATCATATTTCATCATATCATGTTTGATTTACTTCATTTGATTTTCAAAATTCTAAAATTTACAAAAATTCTTTTAGAAAACCATGATTTCAAAGTCATCAGAGGCATTTTGGTCATTTTGATCCTAATTTCGAATTTACAGTCTTATTTTCGAAATTTATTCATTATTTATCATGTTTATATCAAAGGGGGTATGATTCTGGGTTTATATCTAATTAATATCTGATAATTTCCAATATTTTCGGATAAATTCAGAAAAAAACTACATTTCTGTGCTAACATTGTTTTCTAAGTTTTGCAGGAACATTCAAGAAGAAGACTTAGCTTTTATTCTTTTATTTCAATTCAATGTAACATCAAATGTAATAATTTGGAATAAGAGTTACTTTTCTGTTTAGAATAGGACTGCATTACATATAGTTTAATTTCAACAATTTTCAATATTTGATGTATCATTCATGCACATTTTTCCAAATTCACTATGGTTGACACAAATGGCACATGCACAAGCTCATATGGAGTTTATAAACTTGGTGAAATTTGTATTTTTGGCCATAGTCAGAATACGAATGAAACCTAGATTTATGATATTCATATTAGCCACATTCAGCCTACACTCTTAGGCTAACTTCAAAAATGCACTGCATTTCTCAAAACTCAAAAAGTTTTTCCCAATTCTTCAATGAAATTCCCTTTCAAATTCATTCATTCATTCAATTTGCATCATTTTTAAAATCATTTCCCAATTCTATTTCAGAAAAATCAGTTTTCTCAAAAAATTTCAAGTCTTTCTCAGGATTTGATTTTCTCAGAATCCTAAGTTTTCATATAAGACTTCAAAGTATTTTCCAAGTTCAAATCAAGATTTTCCAATGTTTTAAAATTCTCAAATTTCAAAATTCCAAGTTTTCAGAAATCGATTTTCTCAAAGATCTAATTTTCCTCAGAATCCATTTTCCATTTCAAAAATCATTTCCCAATGAGCTTTCTTGATTTTCTCAAAATTCTCAAATCCATTTCCTCAAAAAAGCAATCTAAATCTCAAAATCGATTTTCCAAAGTTCAAGTTTTCCTGAGTATTCATTTTCCAATGCAAATTTTTGATTTCCAATGAACTTCAATGATTTTCCCAAGAATTCAATTTTCAAGTACTTTGCCAATCATTTTCCAAGCATATTTCAACTTTCTAAGCAAACATCATCCTTTCAAAACTTGCATCTTTTCAAAATTCCATAGCACATGCCTGATTTTTTGTGCATTCTAGGAAAATAGAGCATAATTTACATACTTTAACTTAGTCAAAGCATACATTTGATCCTTGGTTTAATTACCCCTGGTAAAGGCGCCAGGAACAATTGAACCTCGTACCAACAGGTGGATCCCATTCCACAGAATTCTCTCACAAATTTTCAAAACGGAGGTGAGTAATTTTCAAAACCAATTTTCAAAACTTTGGTCGAGTTTGACTCGCAGAATTGTTTCTTCTCACTCTCGCAGAGGGAGGGAGAAATTTTTTTTCGATGATAACAGGTTTGGGTCCGAGATGGGACCTGTCTTCATCTGATTAATTGCGTGCTTGACTTAGTTCAATTTTCTGAATCATGTTCTATGAACTGTCAGCTTTTATTTTCTGATATCATAGGAGCCTAGACTTGAACCCAGCTGACATGGATTGCATGTAGACTAGGCATGGTTTGGTAGGACCATATTGAGGAGAATTATGCATGCTCACATAGACTTAAGTCTGAAATACAACACTCCTCAATCTAGGATTTGTATGAAAACAATGTTTGCTTCTTCAAAAAAATTCAAAATCTCTATCTCTTTAGGTTTTATAGCCCTCTGTTTGCTTGTATGTGCTCATGTTTTCAAAAACCACCCCACCTATGTCTACTCGGTCTTCACGTTGCTGGGCTCTCTTCCAGAACCATAGTTTGGGACAGAGCCTCACAACTGGGCCACTTATTTGGGCTAACTCCCCTCTGCCACGTACCAAGGGCCATAGTTCAACGTATATCAGCAGGTGCTCAAGGATGTTGGGAAAACACAAACTTAGAATCGGAGATGATTTTTTATGCCACGTACATCGAGCCTCGGCTCGATTATATCGGCATAGCATTATTGGAAACAGCTGATCTGAACCTAGAGTCAGGGTTAGGATCCTAAAGCTCTTTCAAAATCAATGCATTTAGAGTCAACTTCTTAGGGATTGCCGTATGTGCATAATTGTTTGTGATTGAATGTATGATATTCATTTTTGTCTTATTTTCTTATATTTTTCCCAATTTTTCCAAAATACCGCACAATTTTTCCAAAATACCTCATTTTCCATCTTTTATGAAATATCTCCTTTTTCTCAAAAACCCTGAACAATTTTTCCAAATTATCCACCTTTTCTACAAAACTCCAGGTGATTTTCCATTCTTTTGTTCCTCTGGACTTCGAATTTCCAACTTTTTATTTTATCCTGCCTGCAATTTTCAAAATTCTGGTACTTTCCAAAAGTCTAATTCCAATCTTCTTATCTTTCAATCCAATGGCATCCAGTCAGCTCGACTCTGTCTTTCCCGAGGGTCACATCTCCTATGAGGTGCGACAAAGTCTTCCCGAGCTTCGAGCTCTTAGCACCGGACCCTACTTTCCCCGGTGGTACTATACTTGGTTCAAGAACTTTTGTCGTATGTTTCTGGACCATTTGAGCGATTGTGGGTTTGAACTTGCATCTATAGTGGGAAAGTTGACAGTCAACGACAATCTGATCCATGCACTAGCAGAGCGGTGGAATTCGCGCACTTGCACGTTCTGGTTCCCGTGGGGCGAGATGACCCTGTTGATGGACGAATTTTCAGAGATCATGGGATTGTCCGAGCCAGCCGGTCAGCCTGGAGATTGATCATGCATATAATTCAGGGTTTATTAACATTTAAATATGCATGATATTATAAAATAATGTTTCAAAAACCCAATTTTATGTTAGTTTTCGAGTAAATGTGTTAAAATGATTTAAAAATAAAAAATGCATGAAAAATAGTTTTATTTTACATTTTTATACATATTTTAGTTTTTGTTATATTTATAGTAGTCTAGTGTTAGTTTTCAATTAAAAAAAAAATTAATAGAAAATAGAGAAAATAGTTTTTAAAATCATTTTAAGTGTTTGTTTTTTTTAGAAAAGAAGAAAAAAATTATTATTAGAATAGTTTTATTTTTAGTTTCTTTTTAAATAAAATAAATAAATAAAGAAAGAAAATTTTGTTTGTAATTTTTTTGAAAATTTTTCTAAACCGGTTTACACGGTTTTTGACTTAAAACTGAAAAAAAAATAATAATAGCAAACCGGCTGGAACCGGTTTGCGTTTTTTTTTAAAAGCTGAAAAAATTTGTTACAAACCGGTTCAAACCGGTATGTTGTTTTTAAAACCCCAAAAGCAGAAAAAAATCGGGCGCCTCCTCTCATTCACGGCTAAAGCCGTCTTTCCCCTTTTCCCCTCTATTCCCTCTCTTCTCTCTTCCCTCCACCATTGCCGGTGGCTACCCTTTTTCCTAATTTCTCCTTCTTCCTCTTCTTCTTCTTCTTTCCAGCCGGCGGCAGTGGTGGAAGCTCCTCATTCCGGCGATGGCAGTGGTGGTGGAGGTTGCCAACTTCTCTAATCCCTCAGGTTCACGGTGAGTGCTGAGTAATCTTCCTCTTCTCCTTCAGTTCTTCTTTTTCTTCAGCCAATTTATTTTTTTCTTTTTTATTTCATCTTCTTCCAATTTCTGTCGTCACTTTTTCTTTTGATTTCTTCAGTTCATCTTCTTCTTCATCCTCTGCATCTTTTTCTTCTTCTGCAGCTTCTTCTTCTTCTTTCATCTTTAGTTCTTCTTCTTCTTCTTCTTTTTTTCCAATCCGATCTTCATTTTCTATTTTCTTCTTCTTCTTTTTCCTCAGATCTTCTTCTTCCTCTTCTTCTTCTTATTCTTCTTCAGCTTCTTCTTTATGATGTTTTTATTTCTGTAAAACGAAAATTAAAAAAAAAACTGAAAAACGAAAATGAAAAAGATATATTCTCCATGTAATCTCCCAGTATCGTCTGATTTCCTGTCATTTGTATTTTGATTTCCTGTTTCTGCTGAGTTGTTTTTATTTTATTCAGTTTTTGTTTGGTTTGATTTGTTTGTTACAGCATTCCAATTGAATTAGCTATTCCCGATTCTTAATTTCGTGCATATCATGTTTTCATTCTCCACATTTATTGTTTTTTTTTTATGATTTTCGGTTTTTCCTTAAGTCATTTCCTATTTTGTTTTTCTTTCTGATTAGCTAAATTTTTAGTTCTGTTTTTTTTAGTAAATCATTTCTTGTTGTTTCTAATTGTTCTGTTTTTCACATTATGCATTTCCTGTAATTTTTTTTACATTCTGATTTTTTTTTACTTTCTGAATTTCATTTTCTGATTTTTTTGTGGTTTTTCCTTATTCACTTCATTTCCTGTTTTTACATTCTATTTTTTTTCAAATTCTGTTTTACATTCACTTTCTAGTTTTTCATGTTGTTTTCCTGTCTTTCAATTCATTGATTTTCATGTTTCTTCACTATATGAATTCTTGTTGTTCATTCTTTAAATTTTTGTTGTTCAATATTTGTTTTTCCTAGTTTTACATGCTGAGTTCTCTGTTTTACATTACAGTTAATCTTAGTTAATTAGTAACTAGTTAATTAGATTTAATTAGAATTCTATTTCATATGAAATTGTCATTTAGAATTCTTTCCTAAGTTCTTTTGTATTTTTAGCATTTAGTCAGTTTAGTATAGTTTCCCTTCTCTCTGGTACTGCTCGTGTTCATTTGAATTGTGCAGGATTGCACAGGACTGGAGCGTAATTGATTACCTGACACAAAGAATAGAAGAATAAAGCTTCGTTTTACTTTTTAGTTTAGAATTAGAAATTTGAAATTGGGTTTGTAAATATTGCACTTTACGCCCTCTGTGAAGGGTATTCATTTGTTGTAATAGTTAGTTGTTTTTACTTTTCTGAACATTTTACATTTCAAATAATTCGGCAATAAAGAGTAGTTTAGATTTGTGTGTTTGAATACAACATATTCCCGTTCCCTGAGTTCGACCCGATCTCATACACTAGTGAGAACCGGTTTTTATTATTTGATGTCTGGTTTTCACATGTTTTTCATATAAAAATCTTTTCAAAATTACAACAATTTAAAAGAAGACATCAAATTTTTGGCGCCGTTGCCGGGGAACGACGTAATATTAGTATTCACTTTATTGCCTAGTGTTTGTGTGTGCATTTAGGTTTAGAACCACGTATGTGCATATCTTAGAGATGAGCTTACTTTTCTGCACAGCCCACCTATTAGGATTCCCTTAGAGGTGACTGTGTACGATTGGTACCGTACACATAGATTTAATATTTCTTATGCATAATCTCTTTTATATGTAACTGCGTGGTGTTTGTTTAGTTTTGTGTTGTTTTTAGTTCACTCGCTTTGTGGTTTGCGTGGTTTGGCCGCTTAGTGCGTTAGTTAGGTAGAAAACCAAAGTTAGGACGTGTGCTACACCGGTTTACTCCAAGGTGTACGCAATGGCTGACGATCATCATTTGATCCGTCCTTTGAGGGAGTACTTCATGCCAAATACGTATACTCCCACCTCCTGCATCACAAGACCTGATGTAGGAGCGAGCCATTTTGAGATTAAGGCCAGTGTGATTCAAATGTTACATTCGTTTTATGGCCTTAGCAATGAAGACCCATATCGTCATCTCGACGAATTCCTTGAGATTTGCTCGACTGTGCGAATCAATAATTTTGGAAACGACGCTATGAGGTTAACTTTGTTTCCGTTCTCTCTCAAAGATAAAGCCAAGCACTGGCTAAAATCTCTTGAGACGGTTCGTATTACTACTTGGGAAGGAATGCAAAGAGAATTTTTAAAAAAATATTTCCCAAATGGTAAAACGAATCAGTTTCGTAAAGCTATAACCAGTTTTTCTCAAATTGAGGGAGAACAATTTCACGAGTCTTGGGAGAGATTGAAAGATCTTCTCCGCAAGTGTCCCCATCACCAGGTGCCTCGTTGGTAGTTGGTGCAGTATTTTTATGACGGGCTTACTGAAAAGCATCGTCAAATGGTTGATTCGTCTTGTGGGGGCACTTTTATGCTCAAAAGTGAGGACGAAGCGTGGTCTCTATTCGAGACCTGGAGTGAAAACATGATGCATCATAATTTGTCTTCACGGTTCGATAGGACTACATCTTTTCCTAGTGGTCCTAGGAAAGTTGGGATTTCCGAAGTTGGGTCTGAGTTAGAATTGCGTACCAAGGTTGACCAATTGACTAGGAAGTTAGATCAATTCCTAGCCAATTCTTCGAGAAATCCAGTAGAAAGAGTGTGCGAGATATGTGCTAGCCCTGCACACTGTGTTGCGGATTGTCCGACAGCGCCATTATATCTTGAATTCGTTCAGGGTGAATGCTGCCCAAGGTTTTGCTAGACCCATGCCTGATTCGTTTACATCATCATATAACCCAGGTTGGCGAAACCAGTCTATTTCCCCATCCCATCATCCCTCCCAGACACAGTATAGTCCCAGTAACCCTTCACAAGGTTACTCGCATCCTATATTTCCACAGGTTCATTCCCAGTATTGTCTACCTTCACCTCAGGAGCCCATTCCAAGTTCATCATTTCAAGAGAAGATGTTAGAAGCCTTTTCTGATATCAAGGCCACTCTTTGTTCCCATACGCAGTCAATAGCCAAGCTAGAGACTCAAATGGGACAATTAGCTCAGACATTGATCAGGCAAAACCAGGGGAACCTTCATAGTCAGTCTGTTGTCTCAAAGGGAGAGGATTCCATGTCATTTGACTTGCAACCCACTGATTCACATCATGAGCAAGTCAAATTTGTTACATCTCTTCAGTATGGGAAGGCATGTCACTCCACTCAGGAATCGACTCATGAATCCCATATCATTTCTGCTGACGAGTCGATCTCCATGAGACCTCAACAGAAGGGGCCTTACTCACAGCATACATTTTCATCATATAAAGCCCCATTTTCTCAGCCTTTAGGATCACCAATTTTTAGTAAGCAAGAGGTACAGATGCAGAAGGTGCTTGACCAAGTCAAGCCTGATCATATTCACCACTTGTCTGAAGTTGCATTAATTGATACTCGGTCGGTCCTAGACTCTCGATTCTTGACCAGTCTCTCAGATGAGACCAATCTATGTTCTTCACGACCAGAGAGTTATGATCCTACATTTGGAGGTAGAAGGGATGGAAACACAGTGCGTAGTGTCACATATGACACTCTTTTCTTCATAGAGCCCGGTTGAGTCTGACTTCACGTCCATTGATCTCATGGACGATGAAGGATTTTTTTCCAGGGATCCGTCTGGCTGTGGACGTGAAACTTAGCGCTTTATGGGAGGCAACCCATATTCTGTACAGTTTTACATTTGTTAGGATTTTTAGATTTTATTTGGTTTTATTTTCCGTTTTCTATTTTTTTCATGAGTTTCAGGTTTTGTCATGTATACATTGCATTCATTACATTCATAGAACGTGCATTTTTAATTCATGTCAGGTCATTCTACTCTTTTCCCTCATTTATTTCTCTCATGTGCATTCACTTAGTTTCATTCAAGCATGGGGGAGTGCCACTGGGACAGTGTCATTCAAGCATGGGGGAGGGTGTAGAATGCACACCTTGATATTTCTGTTTACGTTCTTGCACATGTTTACACTTATCTCATAAAAAGTAGATTTTTAAAGAAAGAGTTTGAACTTATATGAATGTTATTTCAAATCTGATGTTTTTAGAGGATTTTTAAGCCCCACGAAATTTTTTTCTGACATAGATCTAAAAATTATGGTTATTTATGTGGATTTTGAGGAAATGATGATAGATACATGTTAGAGTTTATTTTGAATCATAAATATGAATATGCACAGTGCTATTTTTGAAAAACTAAGCAAATGAACAAAAGTGTAAACAAATGAGCTCAAAAGAAAAAAATATAGCATGTGTTAGGTTGTTTGGATAATTCCACAATCCTTAGTAGATGGAACTTAGATGTAAGTTGAAACTTTTAATTCCATTTTCGAAAAGTTGAGTGGAAAACTTTGTGATCCTAAGTAACTGAGAACAGATACAAGTTGAAATGTTTGACTCTCATGTTATAAGGGTGAATGAAGGAAGTCACTTTTATGTCTTAGTTGATATCTTTTGGTATGTATTGAAAAAGTATAGAAGATATTGACATTGCACAAGGCATAAAAGCAGACCACACGCAAGCTATATGAGAAAAATAAGTGCGCAAAAAGGAAAAAAAAGCGTGAAAAGAAAAAAAAAAGAGAAAAGAGCTGAAAAAGAGAGAAAAGTTCAGTGCTTAGAAGTGTGATTGAGAAAACCTATGCAGAAAACATATGAGTGAGGATAAGTAAATAATAATATGTTTTTATTGGATTTTCTAAGAATAAAACATAAATAACTATGATATTTAGAAAAGTGAAAGAAATTCTTTTTCTGTGGTGGTATATAAAAAAAAACTCTAATTATATTTTGATTTTGAAATAATAGGAAATATTTGTGAAAACAAAGTCTTTAATTACCTACTGATTGTGAGGATGTGTAATATTATGACAGAGATGTTTGTGGGTAGCATCACTGCAAACCCTCACGAGACCTTACTCGTCCACTGGGGTAACCCAGGGGCTGAAAGGGCTTGTTGCATGAGCTAAATGCAACCGTGATTCCTACGAAAGTGAGTTAGGTGATAGTTTGATTTCTTGCATTTTTCTAGTTTGCTCGAGGACTAGCAAAACATAAGCATGGGGGTATTTGATCATGCATATAATTCAGGGTTTATTAACATTTAAATATGCATGATATTATAAAATAATGTTTCAAAAACCCAATTTTATGTTAGTTTTCGAGTAAATGTGTTAAAATGATTTAAAAATAGAAAATGCATGAAAAATAGTTTTATTTTACATTTTTATACATATTTTAGTTTTTGTTATATTCATAGTAGTCTAGTGTTAGTTTTCAATTAAAAAAAAAAATAGAAAATAGAGAAAATAGTTTTTAAAATCATTTTAAGTGTTTGTTTTTTTTAGAAAAGAAGAAAAAAATTATTATTAGAATAGTTTTATTTTTAGTTTCTTTTTAAATAAAAAAAATAAATAAAGAAAGAAAATTTTGTTTGTAATTTTTTTGAAAATTTTTCTAAACCGGTTTACACAGTTTTTGACTTAAAACTGAAAAAAAAAAAATAATAGCAAACCGGCTGGAACCGGTTTGCGTTTTTTTTTAAAAGCTGAAAAAATCTGTTACAAACCGGTTCAAACCGGTATGTTGTTTTTAAAACCCCAAAAGCAGAAAAAAATCGGGCGCCTCCTCTCATTCACGGCTGAAGCCGTCTTTCCCCTTTTCCCCTCTATTCCCTCTCTTCTCTCTTCCCTCCACCATTGCCGGTGGCTACCCTTTTTCCTAATTTCTCCTTCTTCCTCTTCTTCTTCTTCTTTCCAGCCGGCGGCAGTGGTGGAAGCTCCTCATTCCGGCGATGGCAGTGGTGGTGGAGGTCGCCAACTTCTCTAATCCCTCAGGTTCACGGTGAGTGCTGAGTAATCTTCCTCTTCTCCTTCAGTTCTTCTTTTTCTTCAGCCAATTTATTTTTTTCTTTTTGATTTCATCTTCTTCCAATTTCTGTCGTCACTTTTTCTTCCGGTTTCTTCAGTTCATCTACTTCTTCATCCTCTGCATCTTTTTCTTCTTCTGCAGCTTCTTCTTCTTCTTTCATCTTTAGTTCTTCTTCTTCTTCTTCTTCTTTTCCAATCCGATCTTCATTTTCTATTTTCTTCTTCTTCTTCTTCTTTTTCCTCAGATCTTCTTCTTCCTCTTCTTCTTCTTCTTCTTCTTCAGCTTCTTCTTTATGATGTTGTTATTTCTGTAAAACGAAAATTAAAAAAAAAACTGAAAAACGAAAATGAAAAAGATATATTCTCCATGTAATCTCCCAGTATCGTCTGATTTCCTGTCATTTGTATTTTGATTTCCTGTTTCTGCTGAGTTGTTTTTATTTTATTCAGTTTTTGTTTGGTTTGATTTGTTTGTTACAGCATTCCAATTGAATTAGCTATTCCCGATTCTTAATTTCGTGCATATCATGTTTTCATTCTCCACATTTATTGTTTTTTTTTTTTATGATTTTCGGTTTTTCCTTAAGTCATTTCCTGTTTTGTTTTTCTTTCTGATTAGCTAAATTTTTAGTTCTGTTTTTTTTAGTAAATCATTTCTTGTTGTTTCTAATTGTTCTGTTTTTCACATTATGCATTTCCTGTAATTTTTTTTACATTCTGATTTTTTTTTACTTTCTGAATTTCATTTTCTGATTTTTTTGTGGTTTTTCCTCATTCACTTCATTTCCTGTTTTTACATTCTATTTTTTTTCAAATTCTGTTTTACATTCACTTTCTAGTTTTTCATGTTGTTTTCCTGTCTTTCAATTCATTGATTTTCATGTTTCTTCACTATATGAATTCTTGTTGTTCATTCTTTAAATTTTTGTTGTTCAATATTTGTTTTTCCTAGTTTTACATGCTGAGTTCTCTGTTTTACATTACAGTTAATCTTAGTTAATTAGTAACTAGTTAATTAGATTTAATTAGAATTCATTTTCATATGAAATTGTCATTTAGAATTCTTGCCTAAGGTCTTTTGTATTTTTAGCATTTAGTCAGTTTAGTATAGTTTCCCTTCTTTCTGGTACTGCTCGTGTTCATTTGAATTGTGCAGGATAGCACAGGACTGGAGCGTAATTGATTACGTGACACGAAGAATAGAAGAATAAAGCTTCGTTTTACTTTTTAGTTTAGAATTAGAAATTTGAAATTGGGTTTGTAAATATTGCACTTTACGCCCTCTGTGAAGGGTATTCATTTGTTGTAATAGTTAGTTGTTTTTACTTTTCTGAACATTTTACATTTCAAATAATTCGGCAATAAAGAGTAGTTTAGATTTGTGTGTTTGAATACAACATATTCCCGTTCCCTGAGTTCGACCCGGTCTCATACACTAGTGAGAACCGGTTTTTATTATTTGATGTCTGGTTTTCACATGTTTTTCATATAAAAATCTTTTCAAAATTACAACGATTTAAAAGAAGACATCAGAGATCCATTAGAGCCGCAATTTTTGATCAATGTCAAGGGTCTGGACCCTAAAGATGCTGTGGCTCGCTTGACAGGGCGCAAGTCTTGGCCACTGATTGAAGAAAATGGGAATGAATATGTGAGCCTGATCGAGATCTACCGACAATATGGGGCATTTGCAAAAGTCAGCTCGTTATCTAGAACAGCTCGATTGAGAATTCAACATGCGATGGTTCTGTGCACTGTGGGACTCGCTTTCTTTCCAAACAGACCGAATTATGTGGATGTCAGAATAGTACAGCTTCTGAGAAGATGGGGAAGTCGACAAACCAGCTGTCTTTCGATAGCCATGGCCGCACTTGCTTTTCTATACAGAGGATTGACTCGTTTCACGCTTGGAGAGTCCATCTTAGTCGAGGGATGTACTTATGCACTTCAGTCTTGGTTTCTTCAGCATGTGCCGACCAGAGCTAGTTCATTCAGATACAACGGCAAGGAGCTCCTTCTAGTTGCGCGGTACCGATTCCTGATTGATCATCTGCAAGAAGAAGAAGTGGTGTGGGACTATTTTGATCGAGAGTTATCACCTTCCAGATACACCTATGCATATGGCAAGAGATTCAAGCTACTTGGTCCTTTCTTCTGTGCTTATTACCATCCAGAGCGGTGTGTTCAACAGTTTTTTCAGAGACAGAAGCGCGTAGAGATGCGGCTGCTATCAGAAGTTGTGCCAGAGTTCGACCTTACATCAGCACAGTGATCCAGAATATACCATTCTGCCAGATATGGCTGGGACTCTTTTGTTACTCTTAAACTTTTTCCTGGTCTTTGTGTCTCTGCTAATTATAAAGAGTGGTGGCAAATTGTTTGTTTTCCCCTCTTTCTCAAGTTTATTATTGATGCAATCATGTTTTCCCTTCAATGAATAAAAAATCTTTCAAATTCTTTATTCTTGGTTTGACGACCTCTCCTAGGTAACAAGGCATAATTTTCAGTTGTTTATTTTCTTTGTAAAGGAATGACAACACAATTATCGTAATCTCAGCGACGACTCAATCCCTAGCAATGGGATATTCTTTCAATTGTCTACCAAATTTCTCAGCAAATATTTTCTTCCAATCAAAATCTCTCTCAAAAGCCTAACCCTCAACTTTATTTGCAGAGAGCGTTCGTGATATTTAAATGGTTCAGACAAGGTCAGGAAAGAAAATTGCACCAGTCGAAGGCATCGTATATTCAACGGCCTCAGAAGAAGAAATGGATGCCCCGCATTCAGGCAGAAATCAAGGGCAGCAAGTTGAGGATGACATTGATCCCCAAATGTATGCCATGTTCAAAAAAATGATGAGCAAAATGCTGGCAGAGCAAGCTAAAGCCAGTGCAGAGCAAACCCAAGTCAAGAAAAAGGCAAAAGGTTAGGCAGTCAAGAAGGCCTCAAAGGTAGCCAAGAAGTCTATTTAGAATGCTAATATAACCGATGAAGAAGAATCAGTGAAAGATTCAGATGAAGAAGTTGAAACTCAGCAGGCATTCCACAAATCTACTCAAGGGCAGGGGTCAGCCCATAAATTCAAAGAGCAGTCCGTCAATGACTCTGACCAGCCGCAATTCAGAGATGTGGTCAGAATGGTTCGAGATCTGCAGTCCCGCGACAAGGGCAAGAAAGTCTTCACCAGCGAAGACTTCTATGATGGTTTGGATGGGGATGATAATCTTGAGAATCTCCCTAGAAAGTTTATCAAATTCGATGGTTCTGGCGACCCTAAGGCTCATCTCGCCATGTTCTTTGCTGAATGCGCCAAATTCAAGCAAGATAATCACGCGCTTTTCCTTTGTTTCCCTCGCAGTCTGGAGGGAACCGCAGCTAAATGGTATTCAGAGCATGTTAACCCAATTGAACTAAAAGAATTTGACAAGGTGGTAAACATGTTTATCGAGCGATTCCTCTTTATTGCTGAGGCACTTCCCACCCTCAGTCATCGTTGCGGCCTCAAGCAGAGAGAAAATGAAAAGGCCAGAGATTTTATCCACCATTGGAGGTCAGCCTCCAATAAGATGAGGGACCTCATATCAGAGGGGCATGCATTGTCCCTAATTCTAAGCAATTTCTCACAGCCTCTGAGAGGCCTCATCTCTACTGCACCATCCAGGACGTTCATTGAATTGACAGAGGGAGCCGAATGGCTCTAGTTGAGCATGAAGAACGGAGTCTATGAAGGTTTCACTTTCACTAAGAGCAACAGTCAGAATGAGCAGAAGAAAAAAGCTTATTTCACTCATTCTGTCAAAAATAATAAATGGAACCACCGCAAGGGGCAGAACAAAGATTTCTGTTATAGGGTAGGAAGTTCAAAGAAGAATGATCAGAAAGGAAAATCGATCCCTCAATACAACAAGCCACTTCAATTAGAGCAGGGATCAAAACCTTGAGAGAAAGTGAAACATGAAGGGTGGAGTTATGACAGAAAGTTCACTCCGCTAGACCAATCACTCGAGACGGTGCTCGAGTACATGTTGACCAAGGAGATGGTCAAATCGCCCAGGCTGGTCGATCCTGCTATTCCCATGGGGAAATTCAAAGATCAATTTTGCAAATTTCACAGAACTGTGGGGCATAATACTGAGAACTGCTTCGTTCTCAAGAACATTGTTCAGGATCTCATCGACAAAAATCTTCTAGTAGAGGGTGTCGAAGATGAGAATATGGAAATTCTGAAGAAATCATTTTCCTATCATTCTACAGTGGTCATCTCTGAGCAACCTTTTCAACCGCAGAAGCATATCTGACCATGCTCCGAAAAGGATATGCAAGCTCAACATCAGGTCCTTATGCTGCAGCAGGCTCAATCCAAAGCTCAGAAAATGGACCTTATTTCAGCCTTTAGCAAAATGAAGATATCTGCAAAACCTACCAAAGCATCCTCTGAGGCTACTAAAGGAATTCCTGAATTCCTCAAGCACTTCATCAAGTCTGCCTCAGAGAGAAATGAGACATCAACTCAAAAGCCAATAACTGCATTGTCCAATGTCTCAATTTTGGATCTAGCCCAAGCTTCCGCCAAACATCAGCAGGTATTGGATGATCTGCTGCAGAAAATCAAGGTGAAGCCAAGCATAACTCCTGAAGACATGGCCGAGATAGTCAATCAGGCCATGACGAATGCTCCAATTACTTTTTCGAATGAGGATCTTCCCAAACCTCATGTATTCCACAACAACGCTTTGTATGTTGTGATTCGAACCAGAGGAATGATCGTTCCTCATGTGCTGGTAGATGGAGGCAGCAACCTCAACATATGCTCCAAAATGACAGCCAAAGCTTTGGGCATTAAAGAGGAAGAATACATCCCGGACCCAATCACCATCTACGTGTTCGATAATCATGGCCAGACAGCGAAAGGAAAAATCTTCCTGAAAATTTTCATTGACTATTCAGTCCACTCTGTCCTCTTTCATGTGGTCAATGTTCCACCAACGTATAATCTGTTGTTGAGACGACCATGGATCCACAACACAAACGCGGTGCCGTCTACTCTGTATCAGTGCGTCAAGTGGTCAAAAAGTGGAATGATCACAACAGTCTTGGGCAAAGATCCAGAGCAGAGACTTGCACAACCCATGGTTCCCAGACCCACTTTCACTACTGATATCCCTAGTATTAGGAGCATTGAATAGGTCAATTTTGAAGAAAATTCAGAAATACTGCAGATGGCAGAAAAAACAAAGCATATAGTGACCATGACTCGATTGAGAGGCCCACAGTTCTTTAAGATTGGAGGATGAATTGATTACAACACATTCAAGGATCATCCTCTGTTCTCTCAATTTATGAAGGCCAAAAAGGGATTTGATCTGTTAGTGAAGCATGGCTATCAGCCTTTTCAAGGCCTGGGCAAAAATGGAGATGGTCGTCTCGAGCCAGTCATTCCTCAGCACTATCCTAGAGGAGCCAGATTGGGCTTCAATGGCAGAATTCTCAGAAGGGCACTATTTTCGTCAAGGGGACACATTAAAATCTGTTTGTCTTTTCATTTTTGTTCTTTTGTTGGGATGATATCCCGTTCTGTTTTCATCATTGTCATTTTGAACAATTCTATCTTTCAATAAAGTTGCAAGTTTCCTTTGTCTATACGGATGCCATTTGTCTCTTTACTTCTCATCATCAAATCTTTGCAAAATTGTCATTATTTTGCCCTTTTAGTTTTCCAATTATTTTCTCAATAAAAGCAATTTGTTTTGTGATGGGCGATTTCCCTGAATCAATTTATTCTCTAATTTTCAGAATGTCTTCCCGATCTATCAAGAAGCTCATTCTTAATTCAAATGTTTGTTTGAAGTTAGCGGTGATTCATCAGGTCCAAATAAGAGCAAAATGCAGTCAGACTACAAAGCAGTCAGAAAAACCTGCAGAGTTCGATTCAGCTCTTCAAGAATTACCAGAATTTGCATCAATTTAGAAACAAGATGAGCCATCATCCTTAGTTCAGGATCCGACTGAGGATATCAATATTGGATCAGAAGATGATCCCAAAATTCTCAAGATTGGCAGCAGTTTGAGCCCGAAAGAGAAAGAAAGGCTCACCCATTTTCTCAAGCAACATAAAGAAGTGTTTGCATGGACGTACGAGGACATGCCAAGTCTGGATACCAAATTGGTTGAGCATCGTCTTGTCCTAAAATTCGATGTCAAGCCAGTTAAGCAGAAACTCAGAAAGATGGATCTCCGAGTGGAACAACAAGTTAAGGAAGGTTTGGAAGACCTACTCAAAGCAGGGTTCATTCAAACCATTGATTATTCAGATTGGCTAGCAAATATTGTCGTTGTTCCCAAGAAGAATGGCAAGGTTCAAATCTACATCGACTTCAGAGATCCCAATAAAGTGACTCCTAAGGATGATTATCCGGTTCCTAATATTGATCGTTTGATCGATAGCACGACGGGCCACGCCATGTTCTCTTTTATGGACGGATATTCTGGATATAATGAGATCAAGTTGGCCACTCGTGATCAGTCCAAGACGTCTTTCACTACTCCTTGGGGCACTTTCTGTTATACAATCATGCCATTTGGGCTTAAGAATGCTGGAGCCACTTATCAGCGTGCTATGGCCGTCATTTTCCATGATTAGATGCACAAAATCATGGATGCATATGTCAATGATATTTTGGTAAAATCCAAAAAAGAGGAAGATCACATCGAAGCTCTCAATCAAGTTTTCAAGCGACTCATTCTTTACAAGCTAAGGCTCAATCCGCAAAAATGTGTTTCCGGAGTCGAATATGGCAAGTTGTTAGGCTTTCTAGTCAGCAAAAAGGGGATAGAAGTAGATCTCGCTAAGGCCAAGGCCATCATTGACATGCCGCCTCCGACTAATCTCAAAGAATTGCGTAGCCTTCAGGGACACATGCAATCAATTCGACAATTCATATCCAATTTGGCCATGAGATGTGAGCCTTTCAATCATTTGCTCAGAAAATGAGTGAAGTTCAAATGGGGACCAGAATGTCAGCATTCATTCGAACGCATCAAAAAATATCTTCTCAATTCTCCTGTTTTAAAGCCGCTAGAATTGGGGAAACCCCTATTGCTATACATTTCAGTTAATCAAGTTGCTTGCGGCGGATTCTTGGCGCAATACGAAGAAGGCAGTCTGATAGAGCATGCCATTTACTATGTGAGCAAAACCTTCATTGATTATGAGAAGAAATACTCTCAGATAGAAAAGACATGTCTAGCACTGGTGTGGATGTGTCAGAAACTGAGACACTATCTGCTGGCATCTGAAGTCAAAATCCTATCCAAATTAAATTCTCTCAAGTACATTCTCGAGCAACCCTTTCTCAATGGACGGATTGCCAAATGGCAAGTCCTATTGATGTAATATGATCTGGAGTATGTCTCCTAGCAATCTATCAAAGGCCAAGCAATTGCAGATCAATTGGCAGATTTACCTCTAGCAGAGGATGTTAAAGTCGAGGATGATTTTCTCGAGGAGCGGATCTGCAATATTCAGCAATCTCCAATTTAGAATTTATTTTTCGACGGTTCCAAGAATATGGCAGGCATAGGAATCAGGATTCTGCTAATCACACATGAGAAGGAGATGATCTCCTTTTCTCTCAAACTGGATTTTCAGTGCACTCACAATATGGCCAAATATGAAGCTTTGATACAAGGTCTGAAAATTTTACAGGACTTTAATGTGAGGAGAGTGCATACCTATGGTGATTCTTTGCTCGTCGTCAATCAAGTCCTAGCTGAATGGCAAGTGAAGGATCAGAAATTACTTCCTTATCAGAAGATTGTCTCAGCTCTTGCCAGCAATTTTGAAGAATTCCAACTTTTCCATGTCAAGAGAGACTTCAATCAAGTTGCAGATAGTTTAGCCAATCTGGGATCCATCATGTCTTTTAAGAGCAGAGAATCTTGTCGCTGCTTTGAAATTGGCAGACTTGATCAACCTGCTTTCATCCAAGTTGAGCAGATAAACCAGGCTGTGTAAAAGAAAAATCCCTGGTATCATGACATCAAAAATTTCATTAAAACTGGCGAATTTCCTCCAGAACTCTCAAAGAAAGAGCAGCGAGCAATTCAGCGCATGTCTGCTCGATATTTTATTATTGCCGATGTCCTTTATCATCATGGATTCAGTTCTGAATATTCTAGATGTTTGGACGAAGAAGAAGCCAAAGAAGTTGTGCAAGAAGCATATGAAGGCATTTGCGGTGGTCATGTTGGCTACCAAACTCTTGTCAAACAAATCATCCGAGCAGGATATTATTGGAGAACTGTGCAACAAGATTGCTATCATTTTGTGAAGAAGTGCGTTCAATGTCAGATGCATGCACCTTCCATTCATGCGCCAGCGACATATTTGCAATCTGTCGTCTCGCCATGGCCATTTTCTATGTGGGCTTTTGATATTGTAGGCCCCATTACTCCTTCTGCTTCAAATGACCACAAATATTTTCTTGCCGCAACAGAATATTTTACTAAATGGGTAGAAGCAGTCACTCTACACATAGTAGAAGGTCGACATGTGGTCTCATTCATCCACAAGAATATTCAGTGTCGCTTTGGTATACCGCATGATATTGTGTTAGACAATGGCAGTCATTTCAAGAATGAGAGAATGAGGACATTCTGCTCAAAGTTCGGAATCCATCATCATTTCTCTGCTCCTTATTATCCTCAAGGGAATGGTCAGGCAAAGGCAACCAATAAGATTCTGATTCGAATCCTAAAGCAAACTTTGTAAACAGGTCGTGATTGGCATGAGAAGACCCATGATGCATTGTGGGCATACAGAACCACCATTTGAACTCCAACTAATGCTACTCCGTGAGAACTTGTCTACGGAATTGAAGTAGTACTGTCTCTGCATGTTTAAAAACCTGCTCTGAAATTTGCATCACTTCTAGAATTAGCTCTTGATCAGTATCAGCAACAACGACTGGTGCAACTTGATTTGCTCGATGAAAGAAGGCTCAGAGCAATAGAGCATGCTCAATCATATCGTCAGAGGATAACCAGACAATATGCAAAATCTGTCATTGAAAGAAAATTTAGAGTCAATGATCTAGTGCTCAGATCAACGACTTATCTCAAGCACCGCCCAAATGGCAAGTGGTCACCAAATTGGGAAGGTCCCTATGTTGTCAAAGAGGCATTACCTCGCAATTCATATCGGCTCATCAATGCCGATGGAGTGGAATTACCAGATCCCATCAATGCTCGACATTTGAAAAAAAATTATACTTAAATCATGTCTTATTCTTTGTAATTCCTCGAAATTTTGTTCAATAATGGTTAAATTCTCCTTTCCCAGTTATACTGGGGCATTTTTAAAATTTTGTTTTTATCTACGAATGTCCTGTATGCAGGCAGGATAAACAAATCTCTTATTTTGCAGGCATGTGCACTCATTTATATCATTTTCATATTTGCATACATCTGCATTCATTTGTATCGGTATTCATTGGCATGCATCTGCATCAAGTTCATTACCCATTCAGGATAAGGGATAATCTTGAGACCCCGACAATTATTCTCGTTACAATTCTCAAATACTTTAGGAGCATAGGTCTCTTTCAAAAATTCAAGTCTCAATTTAAAAACAAGGTATGTTTTCAAAATCCAGTGCTCGAACTGGTATATTTTCAAAACCCAATGCTTGAACTGGTATATTTTCAAAATCCAGTGCTCGAACTGGTGTGTTTTCAAAATCTAGTGCTCGAACTGGTACATTTTTAAAATCCAGTGCTCGAACTGGTACATTTTCGAAATCCAGTGCTCGAACTGGTACACTTTTAAAACCCAGCACTCGAACTGGTATATTTTCAAAATCCAATGTCTATGTTGACATATTTTCAAAACCCGGTATTCATACTGGTATTCTTTCAAAACTGAGCACTAGTGTTAGTGTCTCACTGGTTGGTTTCGTGTCATCAAAATTCAAGATCCAATTACCAATTTCGGCTCTCGGACCATCCAATTTCCAAATTTCTAATTTTGACCTTCGGGTCACCCAATTTCCAATTTCTCAATTCCAATTTCTAATTTCCAATTTCCAATTTTCAATTTCCAATTTCCAATTTCCAATTTCCAATTTCCAATTTCCAATTTCCAATTTCCAATTTCCAATTTCCAATTTCCAATTTCCAATTTCCAATTTCCAATTTCCAATTTCCAATTTCCAATTTCCAATTTCCAATTTCGATCTTTTTGGTCACTCAATACCAATTTCTAAATTCTAATTTCCAATTTCCAATTTCCAATTTCCAATTTCCAATTTCCAATTTCCAATTTCCAATTTCCAATTTCTAATTTCCAATTTCCAATTTTCAATTTCCAATTTCCAATTTCCAATTTCCAATTTCCAATTTCCAATTTCCAATTTCCAATTTCCAATTTCCAATTTCCAATTTCCAATTTCCAATTTCCAATTTCCAATTTCGATCTTTTTGGTCACTCAATACCAATTTCAATCATTTTCTCTTACGAGAGACCCTTTTTACAGGGAGAGTTCGAGAGAGCTCGTTCTTTTCGCATGCTATCCTTTGTTCACTTAGCCCGTTTTTAGGGACAGTTTGAAGGAACTCGTGTCTTTGTGAACCGTTTGCAAAACAAAATTCCAATTTCATACAAGGAACCCTTAGTTCAGGAAGAGCTTCGATGGAAGATCGCTTTTCTTGTGACCACAATTCCATACTAGGCCATTTCATCATGAATGACCCTTTTTTGGGGGAGAATGTGATGGACTCGTTCCTTCATGACCAATTCAGCGACCTCACCATTACCGGCCCCTTTTCATAAGAGAAGCCTAATGTTAGGAAGTTTTGACGAAAGCTTAATTTCTCTTCGAAAGTTCGTTTTGCAAACAACTCCTCTTTAGGGAAGAGATGGGTAATTTCTATTTCCCATTTCTGAATCTTCTCCTTTGGAGAAAGGAGAAGAGAATTTTTGTCATGGATGCGTTGAGTCATGCTTCAAATGCTCATTTTCACAAAGGATTTCAAGAAAATTTTGCCAATTTGTCATTAAATATTTGTTGATTTCAAAATCTTTATTGCACAAAAACATTACCTCAGAATACCTTCAGTATTACTTTCGAAAGGACAAAGCTTTCACGAAAAAGGATTCAAAATTCAAGATCTTTCTATTGACCAACCAAAAAGATGAAGAATAAATTCTCAATATGGCCAACAAAATAAATTCAATGTTGTTGCAAAGCCATAAGTGATTGGTATTGATAGCAGTCAATAACACATTTTTAAAGATCATTCTTGGAAAATAAGGCAGTCGAAATATCCTAGGTGATACAGAAAATCCACTCAATTTCCATATCTCCTCCATCACCTAAGCTGCTATTAAATATCTGCAAAAGAGATCTCTCAATTGTCGTCAAGATGAAGACAAATTATGCGAGTTAGACCCCCGGAGCCAAAGAAGATTTGGATCATCTCCAAGATGAAGGAGTTTGTGACGGATCCTTCTAGGGAAAGTTCAAATCATCGTCAAGATGAAGGCGACTGCGATGAGCCTCCCGACAAACCCTAAAGGATATTTAATTTCTGCTATCATCAAGAGATTTCCAACCAAAGAGCCAATAACCATCAAGATAATCCCTGAGGTAAAGAAGGATCAGAACATCTCTGAGATGAAGGAGTTTGTGATGTACCCTTCCAAAAAAAAGAGAAAAAAAGTCAGGACATCTCCAAAATGAAGGATGATGTAATCCCCAAAAACCCAAGAGAGCTCTAATTCTGCCAATAAAAAAAAAGAGGGCAGAAAGATCATCATGAAAAAAGAATCCCAGAGTCTGCCAAGAATCTTCTTTAAATTTTGTGAAATGCTTTTATCAATATCCTTTCACCAATTGCTTTCACGATATCAAGAATACTCTCTATTTTGCTCATATCAAGGAAATTGATAGCTTCCTTGAAAGAAAGCCAATTGCAAGCAATTTGAATTCGAATCTTGATTCTATGGAGTTAAGCCCAGTCAGAGGTAATACTTCAGGTAGAAAAGAGGGAATATTTTCATACCAATGTGCATCATTTTTAATTATTTTGAATCAACAATAATTTTAAACTTCTTGACAATATTTTCTAGCTATCTTGACGTGAAGGGAGAACTTGAGGTTCGTTTTTGGCGCATCCTGACATGAGTTGTTATTACTTTTTTGACTTGATAACGGGAGTTTTCAAGATTCCTTCCCTTCTGTTGGTATAATCTAAGTGCTTGGGCTCTCAGATTCGCACACTTCTCTGTGTTCCCACTGTCCCACCATAGGCAATCCAATTTTGGCTTGAGGTTAAGTCGCAAATCATTTTCTCGCAAAAGGCCATCTATTTCAAAAGTTATTTAGTCCCAGCAATGAGGCGCCCAAAATCAAACCCCTTTTCAAACTTTAGGGACTCCAATTTCATCATTTTGCAAAACCCCTATCAGATTCATTGTGCGGAAGTCCGAAGGCTCCATCATGGGTTCTTCTTTTAAGAATCTCATCATTTTCATTCCCGGTCAGGTTAAGGGTTAAACCTGAGCCTCATTTTGATGAGGTATTTCATTTCCCGGTCAAGTTATGGGTTAAACCTGAGCCTCATTTTGATGAGGTATTTCATTTCTCGGTCAGGTTAAGGGTCAAACCTGAGCCTCGTTTCTACACGAGGTATTTCCCGTCTCATCCAGGTTAAGGGCAAAACCTGAATCTCACTTTTTTTGAAGTAAATTTTTCTTCTTCATTCTCCATTTCATATCTACCATTTTCATCAGGGCTAATTTCTTTATATCCAGTCAGATCCTTCTAATTGGGGCATTTTTATAGTCCAAATTTGGTGTGTTTTTCTTTGCCACTAAGCTCGGCCTTAAACCGACTTAGTAGCAAAGAGGGGCATCTGTAAACACCCCAATTTTTCCTCATTCATTTCTGGACAACCCTCCTCGTGCAGTGCCAATCTTGTTAGGTCAATGTAGGAGTCAAACCCTGAATCAATTTCAGAAAATCACCACTTTACCAACTTTCATTAGGAAAATTATCATTTTATCCCTAGGTCATCCTGAACCCCAGTCAGTCGGAGTCAACCAAGCTCGTTGGTCAGTTCAGAACAGTTAAGAATATCAGTAATCTCAAGCTCACCCGAGCTCATAATGAACAAACCATTTTCATTCCTATCCATTCCTGCCAAAATGGGATCATTTCTTCGAAAATGAGCTCGTTTTTCACTCAAATCCAAGCTAATTGTCTCTGAGTCAGTCATTCACAGTCAGCCCTATTCCCCAGAGTCTAGCTTGAGCTTACCAGAAGTTCAAGTGCTCCAGTTTTAGTTCAAAACCATTTCCAAGTGTCTAGGAGCCCATTTTAGCCCGTTTCGGCTCTTTCAGCTGAAATTGAGCTGAGTTCAGTCAATTGAGCTAGTGTTCGAGCTTTGATTTTAGTTCATGTCAGTATTACTGATCTTTGTTCTAGCTCAAACCCAGCTCAGATTCGTAACTCACTTCACTCTAGTGACCATTCCGTACCATTTCTCTAAAAATGGTAGTTTTTCTTGAAAATTTAGTCGGAAAGGTCAGTTCAGTCAGTGCCTTGTTAGTCCAGTCGAGTTCTGAAACTCTAAAACCAAGCTCAATTCAGTTTATTTCAGTTCGATTCAGTTCAAATCACAATTTTCAGTGTCACTCTAGCTTGGTAGAGCCTGAAAACCATTTCTTCAACCATTTTGCAAATTTTGTCAATTTTAACACTTTTTGAACTAGTACAAGTGCCAATAGGGGTTTAATATCCAAATTTCTTTATTCAGAGTCTGCATTTTGCATAGCACTTTATGTCATTTCTCATCATTTCATATCATTTCTCAGCATTTCGTAATATTTCATCACATTTCATCACATTTCATTTCATTTTCGAAGTCCAGAACTCCAATTTTATAAATTTCAATCCAGATTGAGTTTTAAAAGTTTTCATAAATCAATTTCAAACCCTGGGTTTTTAAAATTAACATTTTTACCCCCGAGAGTCTAAATTTGGAAATATTTTCTCAAGAAAAATAATGTGGATTTATTTCAAACTCAAATTTTCAAATTCTACACTGGATTTGCTTCGCAACGAGGTATTGAACTTCAAAATCCAAGCTCGATTCAAAAATTGCCAAAAATAGCTTGTTTTGTCTGGAAATTTTTTGAAAAGACTATTTTACCCCTCTAATCGTTAAAATGAATTTCAAAAGTGGCATTTGGACCCGATATGAGATGGCCCATCCATTTGCATTTGTTTTTTTTAATATATATATATATATATATATATATATATATATATATATATATATATATATATATATATATATATATATATATATATATATATATATATAAAGAGAAGAAAATTTTATTTTAAATTTTTATTATTTTATTTAGTCTTTTTACCTAAGGTGGGACCCACAAGGGGGGTCGACCAACAGCCCTCTCCCTTCCTCTTTCTTTCCTTTTTCCTTCCCCCTTTTACTTTTTCTTCTTCTTTTTTCTTTCCTTTTCTTTTTCTTTTTCTTCCCTTTTTTCTTCTTCTTTCTTTTCTTTTTCTTTCTTCTTTTTCTTCCTCTTTCTTCCTTCTTCTTTCTTCCCCAGCCCACTCACGTACATTACTTTCCTCCTTCTCTTCTTCTTCTTCCTCCTTTCTCTTCTCCTTCTTCTTTCCTTTTCTTTCTTCCTTCTTTCTTTCCTTCTTCTCTTCCTTTTCTTTCCTTCTTTTTTTCCCTCCTTTCTTTCTTTCCCTTTTCTATTGTCGAGCCACTATATGGCTTTCTCTCTTTCTAAATCCCAGCAACCAACACACGTTGGATCCTCCTCTCCAGCCTCTCATTCCCCTCTCATTAAACCTAAAAAACTTAGAAAAACCTGATTTTCCCCTAAGTCCAATACCAAAAAAGAGCATACGGTGGATTCCTCTCTCACGTCTCTCTCTCTTTCACATCTCTCTCCCCTCTCCTTCTAACCCTCTCTTGCCCAACTGCAACTCCATATCTCCAGTCAGTCCTCCTTGGCAGCCACGACACCATCATCAAGTGCGGTCAGCCACTACACTACCTTCAATCCTTCACGCCCAACGGCTCCAACACCACCACCTTCCACATACGCCAAGGCCAGCAGTTGCACTCCTTTGTGGCAGCAACCTTCTTCACCGGCAACCCCCTCACTACTGCTGCAATCTTTTTCAAGGCAACTTGTGAACCCCCCAAAATTTTCAAAATCTTTAATATATTTCCTTTTTGCCCCTGATATCATTTTTTGAGCAATTGAGTCACTTTTAAATCTAAATTCCAGTTCATTCCTGAAGTTTTACTGAAATTAAATTTGTTTTATATTTCTGACTTGATTTCGGATACGGATCCACTGTTCATATCCAAATCTGAGCTTCGTTGTCTAATGTTTAAAATCAAATTCTCGAAATTTCCAAAATAACTTTTTGAAAAGCTCGGGCAGTCCCTCCGACATCCATTTGGATCCATCACGTTGTATTTCTCGATTCGAGTTTTAAAAAGTCGAACATTTTCTCAAAACTTGGGTCCAAACCCATTCTTCTGAAGAAATTTCCCCAAAATGGCCTGAAATTCTCGGAAAAACACTTTTGTAATATTTCTAAGAAAAATACAAAAAAATTAAAGTTTAGTCTTTGTTTTCTCGTAAAATCTTAGATTTCTACTCCAAAAATACAAAAAAATAAAAATAACACAAAAATAAAAAAAAATGGAAAAATATATAAAAAGCAAATGGTTTTAAAGCTTGAAAGAGATGAATTTTGCTAAAAACCTCATTTTAAAACCATTTTACAAAAATTTTCTTAAAAGGGACCCTTCTTTTGAAAAAGGGAAAATTTTGCAACGGATCGTTCCCGCGCATCTTCCCTCTCGCTTTGCTACCCTCCGATCTCCAACAAATCCATGGGTTCTCCTCCATTCATCTCCAACGATTTTCCGCTCAAATCCTCCTCTTCTTCTTTAAAAGGGGAGCACGCAGGAGGATTGGGGGATCCCATTTTTCACCCCATTCGCACCTCTCCTCTCTCTCCTTCTGCAACTCCTTCACGATCCGCAATCTATGCTCCACCCCTCTGCGTATACGCTTCGATCTTCTTCTTCATTTTCTCCTTCCCCTCTCTTATTATCCTGATTCTTCAACCGGCTAAGAGGAGCAGATCAACCCAAAAAGCTACAGGTAAATGCTCTCCCCTCTCTAATTATTCCAAAATTTTCCTTCTCTTTTCAGACCATCGCCTTGTTCCTCTTTCATTTTTCTTTTTTTTTCCTTTCTTTTCGTTTCCGTTTTGGACTAATTAGATGCACAACCCCTGCTGTAAATTTTTCTGTAAATACTTCTCATTAATATTTGCTAACAATTCCATGTAAATTCACTTTATTAGATACTTGTTGTAAGTTACTTCACAAATACCTTCTGTGGGTACTTATCCTTTAAAATATATTCTATAGATATTCAGCACACCCACTATCTCCATGCCATACTTTCACCACCTGGGTATCAACTCCTTGTTACATGTATACCCAACACCCCTTCATCTTCAGGATTTCCACACACAACACCTGCACATCCAGCACATACACCACATTGCAACTCCTCTTTATTACCCTTACCTACAGTGTGCCTGTTGCTACAACCTCACTGTAGCATAACCAACATATATCACCACCTGTAATTTTTATATAGTCACTTACCATCCATACACACTACCTACAAATGACATTATCCCTCCACTTTGCTGCAACCACTGCAGCTATCTAATCCACACAGTTGCATCATTTCACAGCCCATTACAACACTGTCAATACACGTACCAGCCCCTATAGCTGCTACACCTACCCTATCTCCTGTCAGAAAATGCCAGCCATGCCCATTTTGCCTATTGTATGTTGTTTTAGCATAGCCTCGCATCACCTGTCAAAAACATCTTCCATTTCTTGCTACCACCCTCCAGCATTCACAGTCGCATGCTCACCCTTATCCACCACCATTTCCACCACCATCCATAGCAGTTGTTGTAATTTCCTACAGCCACCTTCACAAACACCTCACAGCATGTCTCCACTACACCTTTCGCGGCATCACATTCACATCCACTTTTCACTCCTTCACTTTCCTGCATCAGAGTTATACCCTTTGAAATCTGGCACAACAGTAATCCTGTGGCTTGCTGCATCTTCATGACATATCAGCCTTGTGGGCTGCTGTGGTTTCATAAAACAACAACGTTGTGGCTTCCTTCACATACCATATCCTGTCCTCACCCCCTATGCACAGCAACTACCACCTCTCACCCACTTCACTTGTTGTCATTATCTCACATGTATTTCAATTACATTTCAGCATTTCACCTGAGTTATTACCCATTTCATTATATATGTACATACCTTGTCATATCCCTCCGTTTTATGCTGCAAAGTGTTGTCTCATTCGGGATCAATTCTTGATTTAATATCCATTCTCCTGCTGGGAGACTGAAGTAGGCTGGAAGATAGGTAATCTGCTGAGCTAATACCAATTGCTTAGATCAACTCTAAACCAGTTATGGTAAAAAACTCAGATTTGTTGAAATCAATGTCTTACTAATTCACTGTGATTTGCTGCAAACTCAAATTGAGATTGGATCTCAATTTGCAATATTTATCCCAATATATCACTGTAGTATCTTGCATCTTCACCTCAGCCACTATGGACACATCATACCATTATATATCTCCATTAAATTGTATATATATTCCTCCACCAAACTTAGGTATCACATTTTGATAAAGGTGTATGAGTTCAATCCTTATAATAGGTCTTAAATTTTGGGTATCACCATTAATTTGGGTATCTCCATCATAGAGTAAGTATGATCATGTGTCTTTTCTCATTGGGTCCAAGTCCTATCTTTCAGTACATATATCCGCTCTTTTTCATAAACTTTCACATATATCTTAAATTCATTTCACCATTTGCTTTCTTGATCTCATGTGATATTTTCATACTTTCTTGTGTTCGTATTAACTCATTTTTTTGCAGGAAATATGCGGGAAATACCACTTTCCATCATAAGCTAGGGATTTTAATCCCAATTTCAATTCCAAAATTGTAATAGTTAGATTATAATGAGAATTTACATTTTCTGCACTAGATAGAATGAATGAGTATTTAAATATCATAAATTATTTGTTTTCATATTTCTCGTTTTTATTTTCAAAAAAAAAAAAATCACGAATGAGAACAGGAATGACACGTGCACCATTTCATAAGAGGTAATTAATCCTAAGTTGATGATTTATATCAATGGCCATAGTCAGGATGTAAACAAAACTTAGGATTTTTATCTTTTATAAAATAACATTGGATCCACACTAGATCCTCTTCAAAAAATCATTATATTTTCAAATGTTTCCTTCTTTTACCAGAGTTTAAATTAAAATTAATTCAATATATATACCAATGGCCATAGTCAGGGTATATTGAGAGTTAATTTCATCTTTAACTCTATAAAAGCACAAAAATATGTTTTATTCTTCACCTGAATTTAAATATAGATTATTATATAATACATTCAATGACCATAGTCAAGGATGTATTATATTTTCAATCTTATTTCAAATTTATGCAAAGAATGAAATATGGTTTTCAAAATCCAATCTCAAAATTCTTTAAATTCATTCATCATTTAGGATAGAACTGCATCATATTTTCAAAATTCCCTTCTTCAAAAACTTCAAGTGATGTTAATATCTTCTTCAATCAATCTTCAATTCTAGTAAAATCCTATTCATCTTTTTTCAATTCTTTTCCATTTTCAATCTCAAAGTCCAATTTAACTTTCAAATTTCAAATTCATTTTGTATTCAAAAATTCCAATTCAAATCAGATTTCAAAGTTCAATTTGACTTTGAAATTCTAAATTCATCTTATATTCAAAAACTCCAATCAAATTCAAAGTTCAAATTAAAACTTTGAAATTTCGGATTCATCTTCTGATTCCAAATTCAAACTTCAAATTCAAGGTCTAATTCGACTTTGAAATTCATTTGTATATTCAAAGTTCAAATTCTAAAATTTTCAAGTTCAATTCAAACTTGGAAGTTCTTGATTCATCTTCTGAATTTAAAATCTAAAAAATCCATTTTAGGATCCAGAACCCAATTCTACTTTGGATCTTAGACTACAGATCCAATTCCATTTTAGGGTCTAGAATCCAATTCTACTTTGGATCTTAGACTTCAGATCCAATTCCATTTTAGGATCCAGAATCCAATTCTACCTTAGATCTTAGACTTCAAATCCAAACCCATTTTAGGATCCAGAACTCAATTCTACTTCGGATCTCAGACTTCAGATCCAAAACCATTTTAGGATCCAGAATCCAAATCCACTTTGGATATCAGATTCGAGATCCAAAATCCATTAGAGATCCAGAATTCAATTACATCTTGGATCTCAGACTTCAGATCCAACCCTTAACCTCAGATCCAATTCCATCTTGGTTCTCAGACATCAGATCCAATTCCATGTTAGGATCTAGAATCCAATTCTACTTTGGATCTCAGATTTCAGATCCGAATCCATCTTAAGATCCAGACTTCGGATTTGAATTCCAAACTTCAAATCAAATTCTTTTTTCAATTCCAACTTTCAAATCCAATTCTATTTTTCAAATCCAACTTTCAAATCCAATTCTATTTTTCAAATCCAACTTTCAAGTCTAAATCCACTTCATTTCCAGATTTCAAATCCAAATCCATTCTCAAATCTCATCCGAACTTCCTAAAATCCATTTCTATTATACCATTTGGATTTCTCAAATCCATCCTGATTTCAAATTTTAAATTCAGTTCCATCTCAAATTTTATCTCTTCTCATAAATCTAAGTTCAAAGTCCATTTTCTGATTTTGAAATTTCCTTCCTTTTCCCCTTTTATCTCATTTTCCAATCATTCTTTCTCAAAATCAAGATTTATTTTCCTAACTCTGATTATTTCAAAGACTTAGAACTTATCTGATCTATCTCAAGTTCTAAAGTTAGATTCAATCATTTCTTCACTCCCTTATCAAGTTCATCTCAGAATACTTGGAAATTTTCAAACATCTTTCAAAAAGGGCATACATCCTTGCATTGCACAAGCATGATTCTTTTGTGCATTTAGATCTTTAGGATAAATTCTTAGATGATATTTAGGCAAATCAAAAGGCATAAATTCGATCCTTGGTTCGATTACCCCTGGTAAAGGCGCCAGGAATGGTCGAACCTCATACCGACGAGCGAATCCCGTCTCTCCATTTTTCCCACAATATATTTCAAAACAGAGGCAAGTTATTTGCTAAATATTTTCAAATTAAGGTCAAGTGAAACCCCGCAAAAGAGTTCCTCTTCCCTTTCTCTCTTCTTTTCTTTTCTCTCTTCTTTTTCTGTCTTTTATTTTTCTCCCTTCAAAAAGGAGGAAAATAGAGGTTAGAAAAGGAAAAGAGAAGGAAGAGAGAGAAACCACAAGAGAGGAAAAATTTTGCGATGATCACAGTTTTGGCGACCGTGATGGGACTACGTCTCCGTCTGGTCGAATTATGCCTTTGCTTTGCTTTAATATTTTCTAAGTCTTTATTCTTCTATGTCAGCTTTATTTCCATGCAAACCTTAGGAGCCTAGACTCTGTCCTAAAGATCACATCATTGCATATAGGATCTAAGTATGGTTTGGTAGGACCATATTGAGGAGATTATTCCATGTTCACATTAGACTTAGGTTTTAAATACAACTCTCCTCAATTTAAGGGATTGAATATAAACAATGTATGCAAGTGTATGCTTCTTTTCATTTAAATCTATCTCTTTAGGACTTGCATTAGAGCTTTCTGGTTTTATTGCATGTTGATCATGTTTTGAAAATATCCCTACCTATATTATCCCGGTCTTCACGTTGCTGGGCTGTCTCACTGAACCATAGTTTGGGAGAGAGCCTCACAACTGGACCACTTATTTGGGTTCGCGCCCCCCTACCACGTACCTAAGGGCCATAGTCCGAGGTATATCGGTAGGTGCTCAAGGATGTTGGGAAGCCCTTACCTTAGAACCAGAGAAATATCTTATATGCCACGTACTTCGAGCTTCGGCTTGAGTATATTGGCGTACCTTGATTGGAATCAGATGATCTAAATCTTAGAGTTAGTTATAAGATCCTATTTGCCATTTCAAGTATTGCATATAGAGTCAGCTTTAGGGAGTGTTGTTTGTGCATCCTTGCTTGTATGTCTGTGATTGAATAATATTATATATATATATATATATATCTTCCTTATATTTTCCAAAACCCTGGGTATATATTATTCAAAATTTCCTCTTTTTAAACCCAGGTGTATTGTCTTTTTCTTCTTATTTCTTCAAAAAATTCTTTTGATCCTGCCTGTAAGTTCTTCAAATTTTAAAATCTTTACCATTTATTCTCAAATTTCATTTTTTTCTCTTATTTTCTTCTGAGTTTATATTCTTGTTTATATTTTCATAAAAATCTCTTTTCATCAAGAGATATCCTTTTCAAAATAAACATCTTTTTTTCATGTTTTAGTTGGTTACTCCCCCTCGTAGAGTAAACAGCGCAATTGTCACAAATTTTGTGATGACTCAATCCCTAGTAATGGGATACAATTTTTTAGATTTCAACCTAAATCCTTCCTCTTGTCAAAACTTCTCCAAAAGTTTCTTTGGTCTAAAAAACTCCACTTTCCTCTGCAGAGAGAGCGCTGATATTCAAAATGGTTCAGACCAGAGCTGGAAAAGAAACAGTTCCTCAACATAGCGACAGTGAGGCAGAAGGGATGAGCTCTCCTAAATCAGTCAGGGGATAGGGTCAGAACAGGAAAGATGACATCAACCCTGCTATGTATGATATGTTCCAAAAGATGATGGCAAGAATGATGTCGGAGCAAGCCGAGGCCAAGCTGAAAGAGGCAGTTCCTAAAAGCAAGCTGAGGAAGAAGCCTGTAAAGAAGCAAGTCAGAATCATCAGAAAGAAGGTACAACCAGACACTGCTTCTGAGGATTCAGAGTCAGTCGAGGAAGAATCAGAAGAGTAAGATCAGATTGTCTACAAACAGGATCCTCCGAGGCAGTCCATAAAGATAGCTGCAGAAGAGCCCGAATCCGTCAACAAGCCCAAGTCTGGGGCTCCAGCAGAGGACCTGATGAGCAAGCAGATGAAGGAGATGAATCGAGCAATCAAGGACATTGAAGCCAAGGGTAAGGGCAAGCAGACCTACACCGGCGAAGATTTTTACGATGGACTAGATGGGGACGATAACCTGAAGAATCTTCCTCGCAAGTTTCTCAAGTTTGATGGAACTGGCAACCCTAAAGCCCACTTAGCCACATTCTATGCAGAATGTTGCCATTTCAGAAAAGACAACAGGGCTCTGTTCATTTGCTTTCCCCGCAGTCTGGAGGGTATAGCAGCCAGGTGGTATGCTGACCACATCAATCCTATCGAACTACGAGAGTTCGATAAGGTAGTAAATTTGTTCATTGAGTGTTTCTTATTCAACACTGAAGCTTCACCTACGCTCAATCAACTTTACAACTTAAAGCAGAATGAGACTGAAAGAGCAGTAGAATTCATTCACAGGTGGAGAAGCACCTGCAACAAGATGAAAGTTCCCATTCCAGATGAGCATGCATTGCAAATAATCCTCAACAATTTCTCTTAGCCCCTGAGAAGCCTCATTGCCACTTCTCTGGCAAAATCCTTTATCAAATTGATTGAGCGAGCTGAATGGCTCGAGGCAGAAATAGAAAGCAGGCTTTACGAGGGCATGCCTCTAGCCAAAAGTATCCAAGACCAGAAAAAGAAAGTGCAGTTCACTCATGCAGTTGATACCTCTGGCAATGATCATGACAACAGCAGAAGAAACAGAAATGACAGCAAGAATGGCCAGAATCACGGCACAGCTCAAAGGGAGAAGTCTTTCAAGCAGAATGACAAGTCGTCTCAGTCTAACTTTCCGCAAAAAGAAAAGATAAAGCGCGAAGGTTGGAGTAATGATCGTGAGTTCACTCCTCTGAAACAAACGCTCGAAGAAGCCCTTGAATTCATGTTGGCCAAGGGATTGGTTAAACTCCCAAAAGTCTCGGATCCTCCCACGGTCATGAAAAGGTTCACAAATTAGTTCTGCAAGTTCCATCGAGCAGTGGGGCATGACACCGATCACTGCTTCGTCTTCAAAAATATTGTTCAGGATTGCGTCGACAAGAGTCTCTTTGTTGAAGACGAAGAGGAAGACGAGCTAGCCGTCATGACCAAGTCTCTCCCGGGCTACTCAGAAGACTGAAGATGCCAGAATTCTCCTACTTTTCTCCCCTTTTCCAGTCACCTTGTAGGGGGCCAGTCAGCCCAATCCTTTTGTGACCTTTTAGTCAAAGTACTTGTAAATATTTCAGTCATTTGTTATCAGTTTTGCTCATCAAAAGAATATCAATTTTCCTTCATATCTCTGATATCACAATACTTCCTTCCTCTGTTGCATGGTGGCATTTGCTTTTTAAAATCTATATTTCAAAAATCTATTCATCAACTTCTATTAAAAACCACATTTTTTTCTGTTCTTCTCAGAATACGGGACCAATCCTGACATCCTTCACGAGAGAAATGATATTACCTATGAGGGTTTTTCAAAAATCATGAAATTTTGAAAGTCTTCATAAACAAAAAAATTCAAATATTCTTTTATCCAACTTTTGTCAAAGATCAACTCTCGTGTTGATCATATTTTCAAAATAGGTTTTGAACCATTGCATTGAAAGATCAACCCTCGTGTTGATCACATTTTCTAAAAAATTGATTTTAAACCATTGCATTGAAAGATCAACCCTCGTGTTGATCACATTTTCTAAAACAATTGATTTCGAACCATTGCAAAGAAAGATCAACCCTCGTGTTGATCATATCTTTCAAAAATAGGCTTTCAAATCATTATATTCAAAGATCAACCCCTGTGTTGGTCTTATCTTCCAAAATGGATTTCAAATCTTTATATTCAAAGATCAACCCTTGTGTTGGTCTTATCTTCCAAAATGGATTCCAAATCTTTATATTCAAAGATCAACCATTGTGTTGGTCTTATCTTCCAAAATGGGTTTCAAATCATTCAAAGATCAACCCTTGTGTTGATTGTAAATCATTATATTCAAGGATCAACCCCTGTGTTGGTCTTATCTTTCGAGATTGGTTTTAAAACATTATATTCAAAGATCAACCCTTGTATTGATCTTATTATCAGTTTCAAACTGTTATTTTTAGAAATCAGATCTATTGTTGATCTTCTTCTTCAAAAATAGGTTTTCAAACCATTGCCTTCAAAATTTGACCCTCATGATCTCTCATGTTTGATTTCAAGGATCAGATCTCGTGTTGATCATTCGTCTTGCAGTGGATTTTATTCCCAAAAATGATTTCTCACCTATCTTTTAAATAAACATTTTCCTTTCAAAGATCCCATATGCAGGCAGGATCAGAAAAACTCCTTTTTCTCTTAAATCCTATAAATTTTCAGTTAATTTGGATATCTTTATCAGTTTCACTCATTTTATTCATACTTTTATCAAGTTTACATCAATTTTTATCAAGCTTTATCAATTTCTCCTCAATTCTATTAAATCTTATCAAAATTTATGCCCGCTCAGGTTAAGGGATAAACCTGACCCTCGTTGTCCGAGGTTTTCCCATTCAGGATAAGGGATAATCCTGAGATCCCTCGTAGGAGCAATAACGCTACCTATGAGGATTCTTTTGTAAATACAAGTTTTGCCAATCTTTATTGATTTTTTAGATTTATATCAATTTCCCTTCATTAAATCTTCTTAAATTCTATTCTTTTTTCCATTTAGGATAAGGGATAATCCTGAAACCCCTCGTAGGAGCAATAATGCTATCTATGAGGATTTTTTTTTTATAAAGACCATTCTTTAATGTCTATCAATTTCTCTTTATGAATTTCCCCCAAAATTCTATTCTTTCACATTTCCCTTTCAGGTTAAGGGATAAACCTGATGCCTCCTTCCCATGAGGTATTCTTTTATTCTATATCCCCCTCAGGTTAAGGGATAAACCTGGCCCTCGTTGTCCGAGGTGTTTTTCCCCCTCAGGTTAAGGGATAAACCTGACCCTTGTTGTCTGAGGTGTTCCCATTCAGGATAAGGGATAATCCTGAAACCCCTCGTAGGAGCAATAATGCTACCTACGAGAATTCTTTTTGCAAACACAAGTTTTATCAATCTTTACTTGATTTTTTTTTTTTAAATTTATAGCAATTTCTCTTCATTTAAATTCTATCCCTGTTCCCATTCAGGATAAGGGATAATCCTGAAACCCCTCGTAGGAGCAATAATGCTACCTATGAGAATTCTTTTGCAAATACAAGTTTTATCGATCTTTATTGATTTCTAAATTTATATCAATTTCTCTTTAGATTTTATTCTTTTCCCCCTCAGGTTAAGGGATAAACCTGACCCTCGTTGTCTGAGGTGTTCCCATTCAGGATAAGGGATAATCCTGAAACCCCTCGTAGGAGCAATAACGCTACCTATGAGGACTCTGTTGTAAATACAAGTTTCGTCAACCTTTATTGATTTTGTAAATTTATATCAATTTCTCTTTATTTGTTTTCCTTAAATTTTATTCTTTTTCCCATTCATGATAAGGGAAAATCCTGAGACCCTTCATAGGAACACTAGTGCTACCTGTGAGAATTCTTTTCCAAAATAAATTTTCAATAAATTTCTTTTCCTTTTCTCCATTCTTATAAATTTTTATTCTTTTTCCCTTTCAGGTTAAGGGATAAACCTGAATAATTTTTTTCTAAATTCTCATCAAATGTCTATTCTATTTTCCCTTCAGGATAAGGGAAAATCCTGAAAACACCGACCATCATTCTCGCTCAATTATCAAGTATCTTAGAATATCAGTGTCCCTTTTTCTTCAAATCTCCATCAGAAAACCCAGTACTCATACTGGGACATTTTTTTGAAAACTCCAGTACTCATACAGGTAAGCCTAGCGCTCGTGCTAGTGTCTGGCTGACCGATCAGTTAGCCCCTCAGGTTCAGTCTTTGCACTAACCATTTATCAAAAATCAAAAAGCTCTAAATCCAATTTTGACCTTCGAGTTATTCAAATCTCAATTTCAAGCCTTCAGATTACAATCTTTCCTCAATTTTCCTTAAATTCTGTCAGTCTTTCATCAACTCTCCTTTGAGATTTGAGTTTCGACTTGAACTTCCAATTCTTTCTTTCGAGATTCGAGCTCTGACTCGAATTTTCCTGCTGTCCTTCAAAAATTTGAGTTTTATCTCAAGTTTTCTTGCCTTCAATAAATAAACTTTCAAAGTTTTCCTTCGAGATTCGAGCCCTGACTCGAATTTTCTTGCTTCCCTTCGAAAATTTGAGTTTTATGTCGAGTTTTCTTGCCTTCAAGAATTTTCAAGTGTTCCTTCGAGATTCGAGCCCTGACTCGAATTTTCCTGCTTTCCTTCAAAGATTTGAATTTTATCTCGAATTTTCTTGCCTTCAATAAATGAATTTTTAAGTTTTCTCTTGAGATTCGAGCCCTGACTCGAATTTTCCTACTTTCCTTCAAAGATTTGAATTTTATTTCGAATTTTCTTGCCTTCAATAAATGAATTTTCAAGTTTTCTCTCGAGGTTCGAGCCCTAACTCAAATTTTCCTGCTTTCCTTCAAAGATTTGAATTTTATCTCGAATTTTCTTGCCTTCAATAAATGAACTTTCAAAGTTTTCCTTTGAGATCTGAGCACTGACTCAAATTTTCCCTGCTTTTCTTCGAAGATTTGAGTTTTATCTCGAGTCTTCTTGCCTTCAATAAATGAACCTTCAAGTCTTGATTCGAGCTCTGACTCAAATTTTCCTGCTGTCCTTTGAAAATTTGAGTTTTATCTCGAGTTTTCTTGCCTTCAATAAATAAATTTTCAAGTTTTCCTTTGAGATTCGAGCCCCGACTCGAACCATCCAGTTTTCCTTTAAAGACTCGAGTTTCGACTCGAATTTTTCTGTTTTCATTATAGAATCCGAGTCCTGATTTGGTTGTTCTTTTAAGAGTTTACCTTCAAAATCTAGTTTTATGCCAAGCTTACCTTCAGAACTTTAAATTTACATTTACCTTCAGAATTCAGCCTCATGTTGGATTCCCCCCCAGAATCCCACTGATATATCAAAGTTCGATGTTAAGCAAAGGTTTTGTCATAAAGGATTTCAGGAATATCCTGCCAAATTGCCATAAAATAGTTGTTAATCTCAAAATTATATAAAGAATTTCCTCAAATCTCCTTAGTATTTCTTCCAAAAGGGTGAAGCTTCTGTGAAGAAAGGCTCAAACTTCAAATTTTATGTTGGTCAACCAAGAGGATGAAGAAAAATCTTCGACATGACTGGTAAAGAAAATATTCAATGATGCTGAAGAGCCATAAATGAGTTGATATTGATCATAGCTATGGCACATCCTTAAAGATTATTCTTTTTGCAGTAAGATAGTGGAAATATCCTGGGCAGTCAAAAAGAGACCTACCCAATCCATATATATCCTCAGTCCTTCAAAGCTGCAATCAAATATCCGCAAAAGGGATCTCACAATTGTCGTCAAGATGAAGACGAATTATGCGAGCTAGATCTCCGGCGCCAAAGAAGATTTGGATCATCTCCGAGATGAAAGAGTTTGTGAAGGATCCTTCCAGGGAAAGTTCAGATCACCGTCGAGATGAAGGCGAGTGTGATGAGCCTACCGACAAACTCTAAAAGATATTTGATTTCTGCTATCACCTAAAGACCTTTTGAGCCAATATCACGTATAATACTTGAGAAAATGAAGGATCGAAGCATCTCCAAGATGAAGGAGTTTGTGACGTACCCTTCCCCGAAAAAGAGAGAAAAGTCAGGACATCTCCAAAATGAAGGATGATGTAAAAGCCCAAGAAAGCCCTATGACTCAATAGAGTGCAAAAAGATCATCATGGGAAAATGCCCAGGATATCAAACTGCCCAAACTGCAAAGAATCTTCTTTATCTGTGTGAAATTCTTCTATCAATATCTTCTCATTTAATTACTTTTATGAAGCTAAGAATATTTCCTCTCCTTTCATATCAAGGAAATTGATAGCATCCTTGAAGAAAACCAACAATAAAATTTGAATTTGATTCTGGATTCTATAGAGTTAACCTAGTTGGGAGTAATACTCTAGGTGGAAGAGGGAACATCTTCCGAAAGTGCTTACCTTAAAATTACCTTGAAACAACTATAAATTTTATCATTTTGGCAAAATCTTCCAGCTTTCCTGATAAGAAATAATAACTTAATATCTGTTTTGATACATCTTGGTGTTGCCTTTTCCTTCTTTCGCATAGTCGAAAGAGTTGCCTTCCCCTCTTTCATAAGAGTTGCCTTCTTTGTCTTTCGCTTTGTCGAGAGACTCGCCTTCTCCTTGATAAAAGGATTGCCTTCTTCATCTTTCGCTTTGTCAATAGACTCGCCTTCTCCTTGATAAAAGGATTGCCTTCCTCGCCTTTCGCTTTGTCGAGAGACTCACCTTCTCCTTGATAAAAGGATTGCCTTCTCCGTCTTTTGCTTTGTCGAGAGACTCGCCTTCTCCTTGATAAAAGGATTGCCTTCTTCGTCTTTCGCTTTGTCGAGAGACTCGCCTTCTCCTTGATTTAAGGATTGCCTTCTCCGTCTTTCACTTTCTCGAGAGACTCGCCTTCTCCTTAATAAATGGATTGCCTTTCCCGTCTTTCGCTTTGTCGATAGACTCGCCTTCTCCTTGATAAAAGGATTGCCTTCTCTGTATTTCGCTTTGTCGAGAGACTCGTCTTCTTCTTGATTAAAGGATTGCCTTCTCCGTCTTTTGCTTTGTCGAGAGACTCGCCTTCTCGTTGATAAAAGGATTGCCTTCTTCGTCTTTCGCTTTTGTCGAGAGACTCACCTTCTCCTTGATAAAAGGATTGCCTTCTTCATCTTTCGCTTTGTCGAAAGACTCGCCTTCTCCTTGATTAAAGGATTGCCTTCTCCGTCTTTTGCGTTGTCAAAAGATTTGCCTTTCTCCTTGATTAAAGGATTGCCTTCTCTGTCTTTTGCATTGTCAAAAGATTTGCCTTTCTCCTTGATTAAAGGATTGCCTTCTCCGTCTTCTGCTTTGTCCAAAGATTTGCCCTTCTCCTTGCTAAAAGGATTGCCATCTTCATATTTCGCATTTTTTTCCTTCTTCTGTTAAAAGAATCGCCTTGTTCCATCTTTCGAGATTCTTCTTCTCCTTACTAAAAGGATCGCCTTATTATCTTTCACACCATCGAAAGATTTGCCTTCTATTACTTCATTCGTCGTTCATTGCCTCGCATCTTCTCATTTTCCATCTCTCACATTCCCAGAAGAGTTGCCTCATTCAGTTGAAGTATCTCTCTGGTCCCATCACGGTTTCGAGAAATCCATATGGTTGCACCCACTCAGGTTAAGGGTCAAACCTGTACTTTTTGCGAGAGGTCATTAAATTCAAAAGCTATTCCCTTTTTCAAAGCTTTAGGGAATCTCATCTTCCTCCTTTCGCAAACCCCTTTCGGATTTGTTCGTTCAAATTCCGAAGGTCCCATTATGGTTTCTTCACTCAAGGATTCCATTTGGTCGTCCCCTTTAGGTTAAGGGTTAATCCTGAACCTCGCCCTTGAGGTATCTTCCTTTTCAGGTTTTGGTTAAACCTGAGTCTTGTTTCAACGAGTTTCCTTCGTTTCGATGAGGTGTCGCCTTCCAGTCCCATCATGGCTCTTCCCATCGAGGAATCCATGCTTCATATACACATCCAGAAAGGATTTTACATGAGCTTCATTTCACGAGGCATTTTCTCAAAAAAATGTCCCATCAAGGTCCACTTATATTCCTTTCCCCATTCAGATTATCTTGAGATATCTTCATCCCATCCAGGTTAAGGGCTAAACCTGACTCGTTCCAAAGGCTGATCTTGTCTCACCCATAAGACTTGATCAAACTTCTTATCTTTCATAATTTCGGGATCTTCACCCGAAGTCCCATCACGATTTCCTCACTCCTGTTATCTAGTCATATCATTTTCGAGGATTTCGTCTCCCCAAAGCCATCCAGGACAAGGTATTAAGCCTGAGAAGCCATGTCTTTTAAATAAATTCTCCCACACCCAGTTCAGATCTGCTGACTGGGGCATTTTTTAAAAATTTGGAGTGTTATCTTTGCCACTAAGCGCGACTTTCAACCAGCTTAGTAGCAAAGAGGGGCATCTGTGAACACCCCAAAATTTTCAAAATCTTTAATATATTTCCTTTTTGCCCCTGATATCATTTTTTGAGCAATTGAGTCACTTCTAAATCTAAATTCCAGTTCATTCCTCAAGTTTTACTGAAATTAAATTTGTTTTATATTTCTGACTTGATTTCGGATACGGATCCATTGTCCATATCCAAATCTGAGCATAGTTGTCCAATGTTTAAAATCAAATTCTCGAAATTTCCAAAATAAATTTTTGAAAAGCTCGGACAGTCCCTCCGACATCCGTTTGGATCCATCGCGTTGTATTTCTTGATTTGAGTTTTAAAAACTCGAACATTTTCTCAAAACTTGGGTCCAAACCTATTCTTCTGAAGAAATTTCCCCAAAATGGCCTGAAATTCTTGGAAAAATACTTTTGTAAATATTTCTCAGAAAAATACAAAAAAGTTAAAGTTTAGTCTTTGTTTTCTCGTAAAATCTTAGATTTCTACTCCAAAAATACAAAAAAATAAAAATAACATAAAATAAAAAAAAAATGGAAAAATATAAGGAAAGCAAATGGTTTTAAAGCTTGAAAGAGATGAATTTTGCTAAAAAACTCATTTTAAAGCCATTTTACAAAAAATTTCTTAAAAGGGACCCTTCTTTTGAAAAAGGGAAAATTTTGCAACGGATCATTTCCGTGCATCTATCGCTTTGCTACCCTCCGATCTCCAACAAATCCATGGGTTCTCCTCCATTCATCTCTGTGAACACCCCAAATTTTCCAAAAATTCCAAAAATTCCTTCTTTGCCCCAGACCTCCGTTATCTGAGTAATCGGGTCAATTTTTAACCAAAACTCCATTCATTCCTTGGATTCATTAGAATTTGGACTCAAAATCTTATCTCTAACCCAGTTTTGATCCAAATCGGATCCAAACCCCATTTTGAAAAAAAAAAAAAACGAATTCTCAGAAAACACTCTTTTATAAATATCTTCGCAAAAATACCAAAAAAAATAGAAAATATAGAAAAGAAAAAAAAAAAATTGAAAATTTCCTTTTTAAAAATATCCTTTTCTAAAAATCTCCTTTCAAAATCATTTTAAGAAAACCATTTTAAAGGGGAGGGACCCTCTTTGTAAAAACTAGAAAATGAGAGGGCCCCATCGAAAATCCTTTTAGGGTTTTCTAAGAAACCCTCGTAAGGGGGAGAGAGGCAAGAAGGCTCCCTTTCTCTCTTTTCCCTCTCAGAAGCTCTCTCCATCGCCGCCTATCTCCAACAAACCCACCAAAATCCTCCTCCTCCATTTCTCCTCGCAGAGCCACCCATCGTGGAACCACCTGCCTCCTCCTACCTCTCCCGTCGATCTGTAACCGAATCCCTCCCGAAGCTTCTTCTTCCTCTTTAAAAGAGGCACGAAGGGGAAGGGTTCAAGGGTCGTCTTCTACCCCTCCACCTTCTTCTCCTTCGACGATCCATCTTCACCCTACCATCGCACCTCTTCTGAATGATCTGTTCTCACCTTCCCCTTTTCACGCATTTATTTTTCCTTTCACGCATTTATCTTCAGCGCCATCGATCGATTTCCTTGGCCATCTATTCTTCACCTTCTTCAAGGTTGCCTTGAGATCAAGGTAAGCAATCCTCCCTGGTCATTTTTTTTTCTCTCTTTCTTGGCAATAGTGTTTAATAGTACTGCTTATCTTTTTATGGTTTTTTCGCTTATTTTCTCTCTACTTTTCCTCTTTATCTCTGATTTCTTTCAAATTTCCTGGTTCTACCCCATCGAAGCACTCATGGTAACATGGATTTGTTTATAACAAATCAATCCACCTCTGTGCGACATTAACAGAAATAGCTCGATTCTGACATTCTAATTTCTCGTTTACATCGTTATTTTTTTTTTTGATTTAATTTCAGTATTAATTCACTTTGAATTTTCATTTATTTTCGAACTTCAGTCTTGATTCCGGTTTTATTTTGATTATGGTTCTGTTCTCTTATGATTTTTGTTTTATTTTTTATTTTTTTTATTATTTATTTTCCTCTTTTTTTTTTACGAGTCTTGGATCACGCTTTTGTGATCTTGCCCTTTTCTTGCGTTTATTAAGTCGTTCCTCCGTTATGTCTGATTTCTGGTTTTATTTTGATTATTCACATTCAATAGCCTTAGATCGTTCACTTTGTCCAACATTACTGCACTCGATTTCTGGGTTCTTCTCATGGAGGTGGGATTTAAACGTTAGCTTTGACCAATTTTTCTATGTTGTCACAGGACTCTACTTTCAAAAGCAGAGAAGATGTCAAGAGCGTTCACCATTATGCCTTGGTTACCTTGTTTAGTAAAATTCAATTATTGTCCTATTGGATTATTTGTGATTTTCTTTTGTATCATACCATAATTTGAGTTTTTCCTGATTTGGGTTGTGATGTTATCAAGATTCATGCTTTCTCCCTTTTAGGTTTAGTATGTTCCCTTTCGTTTCAGCATTTTTGCAAACCCCTCTGTATATGCCGACCCAGTATATTGCTCATATTTACACTCAGTATATCGTAACCTGTTTTCCTGCAATCTGGACTGATGATTGCAAAGGCATATGTTAAACCTTGATGATATTTGATGATATCTGATGGTATTTGCATGTGTACTTTCAAAAAAAAAAAGAGGAAATAGTATCAGGTGGTTTTTCTTGCATCTGAGCAACAATATAAAGTGTAGTTGACAGTAGCTTCAACTACTGTTGTGGATCTGCTCTTCAAGAAACTTCATTTCCCTCACCTCTGGAACATATCATACTTGTGATCAGTATTATTTGATGGTTCCTGGCTGGGTCATGGAAGTAACTCAAAGGCAAAATGGAGGCTTCAGAGAAATCTCAGGCCATAAATTGAAATATCTACAAGTGCCTTATCAGGTTCCCTTGTTGATGTCCTCAAACTGAAGATAATCCCTTACCCGTAACCATACCACCAGCCCACATATTCATCTATCCCCTGTAGCGGACAGACTGGTCTTTACTGTCTGTGCTATTAAAGCTGATGAATGGAGATATGCAAAATCTTCGAGAAGCCACCCTGTCTTCCTTCACCATTGCTGCAGGACTTGCTCTTGTTCAAGAAGCCATAAGGGACTGAGGTCTTTATGTTAAAGAAGAATGAGTTTTTCTTTATATTCAAAGAGATATACTATAGATATCCATGTAATCATTTTTTTTAACTTTGCCTGTTCTGCTTGAAACTATCTTGTTTTTGTTGTAAATACCACGGGTTAGCTGGCCATTGATCGAGTAAATTGCTACTAATGTTGCCATGAAAAACCTCCACCTATACCATTGCTCTTAGATATATCAAGGTATTTTCATTTTGCTATTATCTTGTGTGCTCTTATCATTCTCATTTCACAGGGGCATTTTGCAATCTTTCTTTTTATGTTTCTGCATTTGCTGTTTTCCATGTTAAGGGGATCTTCGTGTTCTCCGCACCTTGATTTCCATAACTCTTCGTTAGTGCATAGTCATTGGTGATCTTCGTCTATGTTCTATTACTTGTATATCCATCAGGAATCAAAAATCAAAGAATCTTGTGTTTATCACATCATGTTGTATGTAAATAGCTTATTGGACCTTACGATTGCTATTGTGTATGATGTTCATGTTGTTAGTTGGTCTTGGAAAGAACCTACTGTAGACTCCTTGGAGTCGTTGGTAATCTTTGTTATGTTTTCCACTAAATATAGATCTCTGGCCCATCTCTCCATACCCTGTGCCTTGAATCTCCATAAATCACAAACAACCACTTCTTCAGAAATCTCACTTGATTTCTGTTTCACCTTAGATTAACTTTTGTCCGGACCCACTTACTTCATTCTTTTTCTCATTTATACCTCCCCAATAAATTAGAAAGATCACCTGTAGCAACATGATCAAAACCCCATCTTCATCTTCACCACTGCCACAGATACAGCACAGTCAGCCCTACACTATTACTTCTTTTTCTTTTATTGTTTAACACCTGTAGTAGATTCACACCTCACCTATGCACTATCTTCATATTCCACTTCTACACTTATTTCTTGTGCTCATATCACCTCCAGCATGTTAACACTTCACCTCCCTTGCACCACTACCTTATATCTGTAACCTATTAATTTTCTGTGTGTTGCCTTCCATTTTTTTTTTACAGCCTATCACAGCTGCACACTATGAGCACCATTACAGCATAGTCCTATTTTTGCAGTCCTGCTACACTTTCCACCACCTGCAATTCACGTCCAGTACCTGACCACCCTGGTCAACCATTTGGATGTGATATATGGTTGCTTCTTCCCCTCGTCAAGCTGGAGCATCTTTTGATCAACAAATAAAGATGCAGTATGTGTAAAGCAAATGCTGGATGGGCATGAAGAAGGTGAAATGAGAAGTGTTCAAGGATGAGTACAACAGCTCATCTCTACAAAGTTCTAGAATTTTGCACTTGGAGCAAACAGCCAACGGTGTAAGGTAACATATTTTACCTTTCTCCCAATTTATGTTCATACTTTCTGTGATACTCTGGATCTTGGTCTCTTGACACCTGTACACCTTTTTCCATCATCAATATACACAGCCCTGTATTTTCTTCTGTTGTTCGAGGCCATCAAATTCTATCAGGTTATTAAATAGTCATTGTCCATGTAAAGATTAGTGAGACGGTCTTAGGGATATTTGCAATAATCTAAAGAAAAAGCTTGAAGATGCAATATTTGGATTGCTGTAGCATTTCAGCATTTCTGGAAATCTGATTCCTCATGGACCTGCAGATAGCCCTGTTGCGCCACCCACATTCCAAATGGATGCCGCCACACAGCCAGCGTCCCAGACAAATTCTGGAACCCCATTCTTGGTTCACTATTCACTGACATTTGGACCTATGTATGCACATTCCTCATGTAGCACACACCACCTATTACGAGCACTTTGTGTATTCACAATACACTCAGCTGCCCAACAACACCACCCTACTGGTGTTACCTTTTCAGCTGCATCCCATGACTCACCACCCGGAAGTCTATCGAATCCTTTAGAAGATTCTTCAATGAGATACTTTCCTACAAATGAATCAAGTGGCAGTGGTCTGAATCTGTTGGTTTCTAAAAATGATTTTGCATTTACTCAGTTCCTTGGGGCATAAGTTTGAAGGGGTCAACCCCTGGCATTTTGATCGTCAAATAGATTGCCCGATATTGCCAATCCTGGGTACCTTGGCAAAATCCTGAGAAGGGAAAAGGATGCAGTCCATCTTAGTCTGACTCTTCTTGGGGCGTTGTTATTTCTGCTATTGAAGGTCATGGCCTCGTGTTGGCAAAAGAGTTGCAAGTACAGTTGCAGAAGCAATAATTCAATGTAGCTGAACAACTTGCTTCAGCCAAATATGCCTTTTGGGAGGATTGCATACAGAATTCTCAGGTTTGGTCATGGACCTAATGCTCACTCTTGATCCAATATGGAATATCTGTTTTAAATCTCAACAATAGCATTCGTTGGATCTCTAAACACTGATATCCACTTGTTGCCACCTTTTCACATGTTGCACAGCATCATCCTCGATTTTACTATGGTCTTCACTTCGGGTATCTATACCCCCCCCCCTTGTCACCCATCACAACACTCATCACATTTTTTATCTCTTTTACACTCTCTGTATTATATTTGATCAGTTCACTGTGGTTCCTTTGCATCTACAGCAATATCGCACACTGCTGTGAATTCTTTTGCAGATATATTTCATTAAGTATTTGTTATAAATCATGTTATCAACACATTTTTTTTTGTTTTTTTGGCTTGCTGTAAATCATTTTTGTTTCAAAGCATATTCTACTGAGGTATGGATCACTTAGGATATCTTCTACTGCATTTTAATATACCTGTGCATATCTTTGCATACGGCATCCTACCTGTACACCCACTGAATTCCCACTATTGTTGCACTATATTCCTGTTAGCTGTAGTGTTCACCATTGCACATCACTGCTGCCAGTTGCATTCACTTTGCTACTGCACATTCATATCTTCCATTACATCACCATCTTTGCCATTTATTTATCTCCCACTTCATCTCATTTCACTACCCACTGCACTAAGCTGTCCTTATTTTAGTTATGTACATGACCCACATTTTCCATGCTTAGTTTAGAAATAATATATGTTCTTTAACTAGCATAGGTGTTATTCCCAGCTAAATGCATTCTTTAGATACAAAAACCCTTTTCCTACTCCATATAGGCAATATAGGATATATTATGCACATTCACTCTAAACATCTATATACTCATTCAGTATAACCATATGCATGCTGATTCCAATATGATGCTTCTTCTTACATGTTCGTTTTTCTATTTGCCTTGTACTAACTTACATTTTGCAGGAGATATATGAAAAAGGCTATCTTTATTCTTGAATTAAGATTTCAATTTCCAGTTAATGATGTAATAAGTTAGATCTTAATGAAAAACTCTACATTTCCTGTTTAGATAGAATGAATGAGCATTGTAAATATCATGAATTGCTTGTTTTCATGCATTTTTGCCTTTATTTCTCAAATTCTCACAAATGGCAACACGAATGGCACGTGCACCATTTCGTAAGAGGTAATTAATCCTAAGTTGATGATTTACATCAATGGCTATAGTCAGGATGTAAACAAGACTTAGTATTTTTATCTTTTATGAAATAACACTGGATCCACACTGGATCCTTTTTCAAAATCATTATATTTTCTTTAAATATTTTTCTCTTTTATCAGAATTTAATCTAAAATTAACTCAATATATATACCAATGGCCATAGTCAGGGTATATTGAGAGTTAATTTCATTTTAAATTCTATAAAAGCACCAAAAACGTATTTTATTCTTCACTTGAATTTAAATGTGGTTATTATATAATATATCCAATGACCATAGTCAGAGATATATTATATCTTCAATCTCATTCTTAATTCATTTAAAGAATGAAATAGCTTTTCAAAAATCTAATTTCAAAATCTTTAAATTCATTTCATCATTTAGGATAGAATTGCATCATATTTTCAAAAATTCCTTTTTCAAAATCCGAGTGATTGTGAATATCTCTTCTTCAATTTCTATTTATCAATTCTATCTCATTTTCAAACTTTGAAATCAAATTCAAAGTTCAAAATTCAACTTGATTCATTTTATAAAATTCCAAATTCAAATTCAAAGTCCAAATTGACTTTGAAAATCATTCTCAAAATCAATTTTGAAAATTCCAAAAATCCAAAGTTAGATCCTAATCTCAACTTGGATCCAGATTTCCAAGTATCAATCTCCACTTTGGATCTTAGGCTTAAGATCCAAAATCCATTTAGGATCTAGATCCCAATTCTACATTGGATCTCAGATTGCAGATCCAAAATTTCATTTAGGATTCAGAACCCAGATTCTAATTCTATTTTGGATCTCAGACCTTGGATCCAAAATCCATTCTAGGATCCAGAATTCAATCCACTCTTGGATCTCAGACTTCAGATCCAATTCCATTTTAGGATCCAGAATCCAACTTCTACTTTGGATCTCAGACTTCATATCCAAATCCATTCTAGAATCCAGAATCCAATTCCACTTTGGATCCCAAATCTTGGATCCTATTCTATTTAAAATTCAGAATCCAACTTCAGATTCAGATCCAATTTCAGATTCTAAATCCAAAATTCTATTTTGAATTCTATTCAGAATCCAAACTTTGGGTTCCGATTTCATCTTGAAATTCCAAATCAATTTTATTTCTCAATTCCCTTTAGATTTCCCACATTTCCTTCTGATTTCAAAACTTCAAAACTAGAATTCAATTCAATTTTCAAAACATTCATCCAAATTCAAAATTCTAAATTCAAAGTCCAATTATGACTTTGAAATTTTCTTTCTTCTTTTATCTCGAATTTAAAATCATTTCTTTCCAAATCCAGATTTATTTTCCCAAGCTCTTGATTATTCCAAAAACTTAGAACTTTAAATCTTAAGTTCTAAGTTAAAAACCATTTCTTCACTCTATCATCAGATTCATCTCAGAAACACTTGGAAAATTTCAAATTATTTTCAAAAGGAGCATACATCTTTGCATTCGCACAAGCATGATTCTTTGTGTAGTTTGACTTAGAATAAATTCTTAGATAATTTCTTAGCAAAGCAAAAGGCATGAATTCAACCCTTGGTTCGATTACCCCTGGTAAAGGCGCTAGGAACGGTCGAACCTCGTACCGACGAGCGGATCCCGTCTCCCTGTTTTCCCGCAAATATTTCAAAAACGGAGGCGAGTTATTTTCTCAAATACTTTCAAAATTAAGGTCAAGTGAGACCCCACAAAGGAGTTCCTCTCTCTCTTCTTTTCTCTTCTTTTCTCTTCTTTTCTCTTCTCTCTTTCTTTCTACCTTTTATTTCCTCCCTTTACAAAATAGGAAATAGGAGTTTGAAAGGAAAAGAGAAGGAAAAGAGAGAACATTATAAGAGAGGAAAATTTTTGCGATGATCACAGATTTGGCGACCGTGATGGGACTCGTCTTCGTTCGGTCAGATTTTTGCCTTTTGCTTTGCTTTGATATTATCTAAGTTTTTATTTTTCGAATTTCAGCTTCATTTCCATGCAAACCTTAGGAGCCTAGGCTCTGTCCTAAGCTGACATCATTGCATATAGGATTTAAGTATGGTTTGGTAGGACCATATTGAGGCGATTATTCCATGCTCACATTAGACTTAGGTCTGAAATACAACTCTCCTCAATTTTAGGGATTGAATGCAAACAATGTATGCAAGTGTATGCTTCTTTTCATTTAAGTTCTATCTCTTTAGGACCTACGTTAGAGCCATCTGATTTCTTGCATATTGAGCATATTTTTGAAAACCTCCCTACCTATATTGTCTCGGTCTTCATGTTGCTGGGCTGTCTCACTGAACCATAGTTCGGGAGAGAGCCTCACAACTGGACCACTTATTTGGGTTCGCGCCCCCTACCACGTACCTAAGGGCCATAGTCTGAGGTATATCGGTAGGTGCTCAAGGATGTTGGGAAGCCATTACCTTAGAACCGGAGAAATAATTCCTATGCCACGTACTTCGAGCTTCAGCTTGAGTATATCGACATATCTTGATTGGAATCAGATGATCTGAACCTTAGAGTTAGGATTAAGGTCCTACAAGCCATTTCAAATTATTACAGCTTCTAGGGAGTGCTATTCTGTGCATTATTGCTTGTATAAATTAATTCTTTTATAGATATCATCTTGAAAATTCTTATTCAAAACCCTGGATATGTATTTCATAAAAATTCTTTTCTCAAATCCAGGATTGTATATTTCTCATCTCTTCATTCTTTCATTTCTTAAAAACCTGGACGTCTTTTAAATCTTCTTATTTTTCAAAAAAGTCCAGGCATATTTCTTTCTTTTCTTCTGATTTATTTTAAATCTTTTTTATCCTGCCTGCAATCTTTCAAAAGTATTGAAGGTCTTGTCATCCATCTTCAAAGTACTCTTCTTCATATATTTTGTCTTCTTCATGTAAAATCCTTTTTATCAGGAAATCTCTTTTCAAAATCCTTAAAACTTTTTTACTATCTCTCTTCCTTTTCTTGTCGGTCTGAACCCTTCATTTATTCTACAGAAAACACCAACAGTTTCAATCATGGTTCAAACGAGAGCAGGGAGAAGGGCAGCTCAGCAGCACGATGACAGCGAAGTGGAAGATATGAACTCTTCCAGGTTGTCCCGAAAACATGATTTAGATGAGGATGATGTCGACCCAGCAATGTATAAAATCTTTCAAAAGATGATGGCAAAAATGATGTCTGAGCAAGCTGGGGCAGGTTTAAAGAAAACAACCTCTAAAACCAAGGTCAAAAGGAAGTCGGTAAAGAAACATGTCAGAATCAACAAGAAGAGGGTCCAGCAGGACAGCACCTCAGACGGTTCAGAGTCAGGAGAGGAGGATTCCGAGGAAGAACAATTTGTGTTCATCCCGAGACATCTGCGACAAGTCAAGAAGGTGACAGAGGAACCTGAATCAGTCAACAAGCCTAAAGATGGAGTCCCGGCGGAAGACTCAGTTCAAATATTGACGAAGATTGTCAAAGACCTACAAATCCGAGATAAGGGAAAGAAAGTGTATACCAGACAGGACTTGTACCTCGGTTTAGATGAGGACAACAGCTTGAAAGATCTCCCCCGAAAATTTATTAAGTTCGATGGGTCCGGCAACCCAAAGGCCCATCTCGCAATGTTCTTCGCCGAATGTGCCAAATTCAGTGAAGACAATCGGGCCCTCTTCTTGTGCTTTCCTTGCAGCTTAGAAGGCGTAGCCGCAAAATGGTACACAGAGCATATCAACCCCGTTGAGCTGCAAAATTTTGACAAGGTTGTTAATCTGTTCGTGGAAAGATTCATGTTCAACACTGAGGCACTTCCAACCCTCAATCACCTGTATAACCTGAAACAAGGAGATAAGGAAAAGGCCATAGACTTCATTCGGAGGTGGAGAGATACCTGCAACAAGATGAGAACCCCCATTTCAGAGGAGCACGCACTCCAAGTTATCCTGAACAACTTTTTCTCAGCCTCTTAGAAGCCTCATTTCCACTTACCCATCTAAATCATTCATAGAGCTTATCGAATGAGCTGAGTGGATCGAGATGAGAATGGACAATGGAAATTATGAGGGCATCACTCTCGTCAAGGGCAATCAAGACCTCAAGAAGAAGGTAAATTATACATTTTCAGCTAATTCTGGGGGCAGTGGCAGCAAAGATAAGAAGACCAAGCAGATGGGTCAGCGAGAGGAACCCTCTAAGAAGAATGACAAGCCAGTTCCAGCCAAGCAAAAGGAGAAGATAAAACGTGAAGGTTTAGGATATGACCGCCAATTCACTGCTCTTGAACAGTCCCTCGAGCAAGTTTTGGAGTATATGTTGAGCAAAGATATGATTAAACTTCCGAGAGTTGCTGATCCTCCGGTCTCCCTGGGAAAATGGAAGGACAAGTTCTGCAAGTTCCACCGAGCAGTGGGGCATGACACCGAGCACTGCTTTATCCTAAAGAACATCATCCAGGACTGCATTGATAAAAATCTTCTGATAGAGGACGAAGAAGAAGAGCAGCCCGCTGTCCTAACCAAGCCTTTCCCGGACCACTCCAAATGATGCTGAAGTTTCTCTGTTTTTTTTTTCTTTTCTTAGTAGTCATCTTATAGGGGCAAGTCAGCCCCAGTCTCCTGGAATCTCTTTTTTATCACTTGTAGATATCCAAGTCTTATTTTCAGTTTTGCTTATCAATGAGAATGTCAATTTCCTTTTATATCTTTTTGTTCAATTCTTATTCCTTTTGCCATATTGGGACCTCTTTTATTATTAAAAATTACATTTACACTTCAAAATATTCTTTTGTCGTTAAATTCCTGTTCTTTTTGAGGGACAAAATCCTGACATCATTCATGAGAGAAATGATATTACTTATGAGGGTCTTTTAAAAAATCATGAAAATTTTAGTTCAAATATTTTATTACAACATTTTTCAAAGAACAAACCCCGTGTTGATAATCTTTTCCAAGAATAGGTTTTCACCCATCGCATTCATAGATCAACCCTTGTGTTGATCATATTTTCTAAAATTTGATTTCAAAGCATTATGTTCGAAGATCAACCCTTGTGTTGATCATGTTTTCTAAAAATTGGTTTCGAACCATTGCATTCAAAGATCAACCTCTGTGTTGATCACATTTTCTAAAAAAGTGGGTTTCAAATCATTATATTCGAAAATCAACCCTTGTATTGATCCTATTATCAGTTTCGGACTATTATTTTCAAAAATCAAATCTGATATTGATCTTCTTTTTCAAAAGTGGGTTTTTAAACCATTGCCTTAAAAAATTGACCCTCATGATGATCTCTCATGTTTGATTTAAAAGATCAGATCTTGCGCTGATCATTCTTCTTGCGGTTAATCTTCTTCCCAAAAATGATTCTTCACTTGTCTTTCTCGTAAACATTCTCATCTCACTTTAAAGATCCTACATGCAGGCAGGATCAAATAAAACTCTTTTCTCAATGTTTATCAATTTTTTGTTTATCAATCTTTATCAATTTTATTCATCTTTATCGATTTTGTCAAAATCTTATTGATTTTTCATTCGTTTCTTAATTCTTCTTGTCATTTTTATTTTTTCTTACCCTTTCAAGTTAAGGGATAAACCTGATGCCTCTTTCCCATGAGATATTCCTTTTTTCCTTCTTCTTTTCCCATTCAAGATAAGGGATAATCCTGAAACCTCTCGTAGGAGCCACAATGCTACCTATGAGGATTCTTTTATAAATACAAGTTTTGCCAATCTTTATTGATTTTCTAGATTTATATCAATTTCCCTTCATTAAATTTTCTTAAATTCTATCCTTTTTTTTATTCCCATTCAGGATAAGGGAAAGTCCTGAGACTCCTTGTAGGAGCAATAACGCTACCTATGAGGATTCTTTTGTAGATACAAGTTTTATCAATCTTTATTGATTTTTTAGATTTATATCAATTTCCCTTCATTAAATCCCTTTAAATTCTATTCTTTTTCCTGTTCAGGATAAGGGATAATCCTGAAACCTTTCATAGAAGCAGCGCAACCTTCTATAATGGTCCTTCCAAATCCAGTCTAACACTGGTCCTTCATCAAAATCCTTCATAAAATCCAATTTTCGCATTGGTCATTCCAAATCCAGTTTTACACTGGTCCTTCAAAATTTTAATCAGTCCTTCAAATTCTAGTTTTACGCTAGTCCTTCAAAATTCCAATGTTTTTACATTGGTCCTTCCGAAATTCCAATTTTCATAAATTGGTCCTTCAAAATTTCAGTTTCACGCTGGTCCTTCAAAATCCCATTTGGTCCTTCATCAAATTCCAATGTTTACATTGGTCCTTTCAAATTCTAATTCTATGAATTGGTCCTTCAGAATCCCAATTGGTCCTTCAAAATCCCAATGTTTACATTGGTCCTTCAAAATTTCCAATTTTCACAAATTGGTCCTTCAAAATTCCAATTGGTCCTTCCTTCAAATTCTAGTTTTACGCTAGTCCTTCAAAATTCTAATGTTTTTACATTGGTCCTTCCGAAATTCCAATTTTCACAAACTAGTCCTTCAAAATTCCAGTTTCACGCTGGTCCTTCAAAATCCCATTTGGTCCTTCATCAAATTCCAATGTTTACATTGGTCCTTTCAAATTCCAATTCTATGAATTGGTCCTTCAGAATCCCAATTGGTCCTTCAAAATCCCAATGTTTACATTGGTCCTTCAAAATTTCCAATTTTCACAAATTGGTCCTTCAAAATTCCAATTGGTCCTTCCTTCAAATTCTAGTTTTACGCTTGTCCTTCAAAATTCCAATGTTTTTACATTGGTCCTTCCAAAATTCCAATTTTCACAAATTGGTCCTTCAAAATTCCAGTTTCACGTTGGTCCTTCAAAATCCCATTTGGTCCTTCATCAAATTCCAATGTTTACATTGGTCCTTTCAAATTCCAATTCCATGAATTGGTCCTTCAAAATTCCAATTGGTCCTTCCTTCAAAATTCCAGTTTTACGCTGGTCCTTCAAAATTCCAATGTTTTCATTGGTCCTTCCAAATTCCAATTCTATGAATTGGTCCTTCAGAATCCCAATTGGTCCTTCAAAATCCCAATGTTTACATTGGTCCTTTAAAATTTCCAATTTTCACAAATTGGTCCTTCAAAACTCCAATTTTACACTAGTCCTTCAAATTTTCAATCAGTTCTTCAAAATTTCAGTCAGTTCTTCAAAATTTCAAACAGTCCTTCAAAATTCCAATGCGTATATTGGTCCTTCAAAATTTCTAATTTTCTCAAAAATTGGTCCTTCTCAAATTCAAGTTTAGCACTGGTCCTTTACCAAAGTCTTTTTTACCAAAAAATCCTTTACCAAATTCTTTTACAAGATTCTTTACCAAAATTCTTTACTTAACCTCATTCTTTAAGTTGGTGTCGTAAAACCCAGTTCTACTTATCAAGATTGCCAAAAATAAAAGATGTTCAGCCCGAGGTCCTATCAAAATCTATATTGAGTGATTATTTCACAAAGGATTCTCGAAAACTTTGCCAATCTGCTAAAATATGTCTTGATTCCAATATTTTACTGCACAAAAAAAATCACCTCATATTACCTCTAGTATTCTTTTCAAAAGGGTGAAGCTTTTTGCAAAAAGGAGTGAAAATTCAAATCTTCTCTTTGTTGGTCAACCAAGAGGATGCAAGAAAGATCCTTGGTATGATTAGCAAAAGAAATATTCAATGATGTTGAAAAGCTAGAAGCGAATCGATATTGATCATAGCTATGACGCATGTTTTAAGATGACTTTCTGGCAATCAGGCAGTGGAAATATCCTGAGCGTTAAAAAGAATCCACTCAATCCATATCTCCTCATTCATTCATTTAAGCTTCAATCAAATATCCACAAAAGGGATCTCTCAATTGTCATCAAGATGAAGGCGAGTAGACCCCCGGGGCCAAAGAAGATTGGAAACATCTCCAAGATGACGAAGTTTGTGACGGATCCTTCCAGGGAAAGTTCAAATCACCGTCAAGATGAAGGCGAGTGTGATGAACCTACCGACAAACCCTAAAAGATATTTGATTTCTGCTATCATCTAAATACCTTTTAAGCCAATATCATCAATAGAATCCCTGAGATAAAAAAAGGATCGAAACATCTCCAAGATGAAGGAGTTTGTGACGTACCCTTCCCTCGAAAAGAGAGAAAAGTCAGGACATCCAAATGAAGGATGATGTGAAAAACTCAGAAAGCCCAATGACTCAAAAAGAGTGCAAAAAGATCATCGTGGGAAAACACTCAGATATCAAACTGCCAAAGTTGCCAGAAGTCATCTTTTCTCATGCAAAATTCTTTTATCAATATCTTTTCATTACTTGCTTTTATGAAATTAAGAATATTTCTTCTATTCTCATATCAGGGAAATGGATAGCTTCCTTGAAGAAAATCATCAACGCTAAAAATTTGAATCTGACTCTTAGAACTGAGGAGTTAACCTCATTTGGGGGAAATACTCTAGGTAAAAGAGGGAATATCTTTTGCACATACGTGCACATTTCCAAGCATTCGAATCTACTACGATTTCATCTTATTGGCAAAGTTTTTTAGCTATTCCAAAAATGATATAAAAGCTCAATATCTATGTTGATGCGACCTAGCGATGTTTATATTCTTTAAGAGAGAATTGCCTCATTCTGGTAAGGTATTTCTCCCAGTCCCATCATGGTTTTCCTCACCAAGGAATCTATGCTTTGTATATCCATTTCAAATAAAGATTATATCTAAAAACCTCGTCCCACGAGGTATTTTTCAAAAGTGTCCCATCCAGGTTAAGGGTTAAACCTGTGTCTTTTAAAAAAAAATCCTTATCTTTGTCTCAGCCATGAGACTTCTTCAAAATTTCTCCTATTACCATTTTGGGATCTTCATTCGAAAGTCCCATCACAGAATTCTCTCCTTTTCCTTTATCTGATTATTTTCTTCTTGAGCATTTTATTTCCTTCCCAAAAACCTTTCAGGGAAAGGTACAAGACCTGAAAAATAAAGCTATTGAAAGCCAGTTCTTCCACACCCGGTTCAGACACTCTGATTGGGGCATTTTTAAAGAAAATTTGGCGTGTCTTCTTTGCCGTTAAGCTCGGCTTACAACCAGCTTAGCAGCAAAGAGGGGCATCTGTGAACACCCCAAATTTTCCAAAAACTCCAAAAATTCCTTCTTTGCCTCAGACCTCCGTCATCTGAGTAATCGGGTCAATTTTTAACCAAAAAACTTCATTCATTCCTTGGATTCATTAGAATTCGGACTCAAAATCTTATCTCTAACCCAGTTTTGATCCAAATCGGATCCAAACCCCATTTTAAAAAAAAAAAAAACTGAATTCTTAGAAAACTCTCTTTTATAAATATCTTCGCAAAAATACCAACAAAAATAGAAAATATAGAAAAGAAAAAAAAAAGTTTTGAAAATTTCCTTCTTAAAAATATCCTTTTCTAAAAATCTCCTTTTAAAATCATTTTAAGGAAACTGTTTTAAAGGGGAGGGACCCTCTTTGTAAAAACTGAAAAATGAGAGGGCCCCATCGAAAATCCTTTTAGGGTTTTCTGAGAAACCCTCGTAAGGGGGAGAGAGGCGAGAAGGCTCCCTTTCTCTCTTTTCCCTCTCAGAAGCTCTCTTCATCGCCGCCTATCTCCAACAAACCCACCAAAACCCTCCTCCTCCATTTCTCCTCGCAGAGCCACCCATCGTGGAACCACCCGCCTCCTCCTACCTCTCCCGTCGATCTCTAACCGAATCACTCCCGAAGCTTCTTCTTCCTCTTTAAAAGAGGCACGAAATGGAAGGGTTCAAGGGTCGTCTTCTACCCCTCCACCTTCTTCTTCTTCGACGATCCATCTTCACCCTACCATCGCACCTCTTCTGAACGATCTGTTCTCACCTTCCCCTTTTCACGCATTTATTTTTCCTTTCACACATTTATCTTCAGCGCCATCGATCGATTTCCTTGGCCATCTATTCTTCACCTTCTTCAAGGTTGCCTTGAGAGCACGGTAAGCAATCTTCCCTGGTCGTTTTTTTTTCTCTCTTTCTTGGCAATAGTGTTTAATAGTACTGCTTATCTTTTTATGGTTTTTCCTCTTATTTTCTCTCTACTTTTCCTCTTTATCTCTGATTTCTTTCAAATTTCCTGGTTCTACCCCATCGAAGCACTCATGGTAACATGGATTTGTTTATAACAAATCAATCCATCTCTGTGCGACATTAACAGGAATAGCTCGATTCCGACATTCTAATTTCTCGTTTACATCGTTATTTTCTGTTTTGATTTAATTTCAGTATTAATTCACTTTGAATTTTCATTTATTTTCGAACTTCAGTCTTGATTCCGGTTATATTTTGATTATGGTTCTGTTCTCTTACGATTTTTGTTTTATTTTTTTTTATTTATTATTTCTTTTCCTCTTTTTTTTTTATGAGTCTTGGATGACGCTTTTGTTATCTTGCCCTTTTCCTACGTTTATTAAGTCGTTCCTCCGTTATGTCTGATTTCTGGTTTTATTTTGATTGTTCACATTCAATAGCCTTAGATCGTTCACTTTGTCCAACTTTACTGCACTCGATTTCTGGGTTCTTCTCATGGAGGTGGGATTTAAACGTTAGCTTTGACCAATTTTTCTGTGTTGTCATAGGACTCTACTTTCAAAAGCAGAGAAGATGTCAAGAGCGTTCACCATTATGCCTTGGTTACCTTGTTTAGTAAAATTCAATTATTGTCCTATTGGATTATTTGTGATTTTCTTTTGTATCATACCATAATTTGAGTTTTTCCTGATTTCGGTTGTGATGTTATCAAGATTCATGCTTTCTCCCTTTTAGGTTTAGTATGTTCCCTTTCGTTTCAGCATTTTTGCAAACCCCTCTGTACATGCCTACCCAGTATATTGCTCATATTTACACTCAGTATATCGTAACCTATTTTCCTGCAATCTGGACTGATCATTGCAAAGGCATATGTTAAACCTTGATGATATTTGATGATATCTGATGGTATTTGCATGTGTACTTTCAAAAAAAAAATGAGGAAATAGTATCAGGTAGTTTTTCTTGCATCTGAGCAACAATATAAAGTGTAGTTGACAGTAGCTTCAACTACTGTTGTGGATCTGCTCTTCAAGAAACTTCATTTCCCTCACCTCTGGAACATATCATACTTGTGATCAGTATTATTTGATGGTTCCTGGCTGGGTCATGGAAGTAACTCAATGGCAAAATGGAGGCTTCAGAGAAATCTCAGGCCATAAATTGAAATATCTACAAGTGCCTTATCAGGTTCCCTTGTTGATGTCCTCAAACTGAAGATAATCCCTTACCCGTAACCATACCACCAGCCCACATATTCATCTATCCCCTGTAGCGGACAGACTGGTCTTTACTGTCTGTGCTATTAAAGCTGATGAATGGAGATATGCAAAATCTTCGAGAAGCCACCCTGTCTTCCTTCACCATTGCTGCAGGACTTGCTCTTGTTCAAGAAGCCATAAGGGACTGAGGTCTTTATGTTAAAGAAGAATGAGTTTTTCTTTATATTCAAAGAGATATACTATAGATATCCATGTAATCATTTTTTTTAACTTTGCCTGTTCTGCTTGAAACTATCTTGTTTTTGTTGTAAATACCACGGGTTAGCTGGCCATTGATCGAGTAAATTGCTACTAATGTTGCCATGAAAAACCTCCACCTATACCATTGCTCTTAGATATATCAAGGTATTTTCATTTTGCTATTATCTTGTGTGCTCTTATCATTCTCATTTCACAGGGGCATTTTGCAATCTTTCTTTTTATGTTTCTGCATTTGCTGTTTTCCATGTTAAGGGGATCTTCGTGTTCTCCGCACCTTGATTTCCATAACTCTTCGTTAGTGCATAGTCATTGGTGATCTTCGTCTATGTTCTATTACTTGTATATCCATCAGGAATCAAAAATCAAAGAATCTTGTGTTTATCACATCATGTTGTATGTAAATAGCTTATTGGACCTTACGATTGCTATTGTGTATGATGTTCATGTTGTTAGTTGGTCTTGGAAAGAACCTACTGTAGACTCCTTGGAGTCGTTGGTAATCTTTGTTATGTTTTCCACTAAATATAGATCTCTGGCCCATCTCTCCATACCCTGTGCCTTGAATCTCCATAAATCACAAACAACCACTTCTTCAGAAATCTCACTTGATTTCTGTTTCACCTTAGATTAACTTTTGTCCGGACCAACTTACTTCATTCTTTTTCTCATTTATACCTCCCCAATAAATTAGAAAGATCACCTGTAGCAACATGATCAAAACCCCATCTTCATCTTCACCACTACCACAGATACAGCACAGTCAGCCCTACACTATTGCTTCTTTTTCTTTTATTGTTTAACACCTGTAGTAGATTCACACCTCACCTATGCACTATCTTCATATTCCACTTCTACACTTATTTCCTGTGCTCATATCACCTCCAGCATGTTAACACTTCACCTCCCTTGCACCACTACCTTATATCTGTAACCTATTAATTTTCTGTGTGTTGCCTTCCATTTTTTATTTTTTTATTTTTACAGCCTATCACTGCTGCACACTATGAGCACCATTTCAGCATAGTCCTATTTTTGCAGTCCTGCTACACTTTCCACCACCTGCAATTCACGTCCAGTACCTGACCACCCTGGTCAACCATTTGGATGTGATATATGGTTGCTTCTTCCCCTCGTCAAGCTGGAGCATCTTTTGATCAGCAAATAAAGATGCAGTAAGTGTAAAGCAAAAGCTGGATGGGCATGAAGAAGGTGAAATGAGAAGTGTTCAAGGATGAGTACAACAGCTCATCTCTACAAAGTTCTAGAATTTTGCACTTGGAGCAAACAACCAACGGTGTAAGGTAACATATTTTACCTTTCTCTCAATTTATGTTCATACTTTCTGTGATACTTTGGATCTTGGTCTCTTGACACCTGTACACCTTTTTCCTTCATCAATATACACAGCCCTGTATTTTCTCCTGTTGTTCAAGGCCATCAAATTCTATCAGGTTATTAAATAGTCACTGTCCATGTAAAGATTGGTGAGACGGTCTTAGGGATATTTGCAATAATCTAAAGAAAAAGCTTGAAGATGCAATATTTGGATTGCTGTAGCATTTCAGCATTTCTGGAAATCTGATTTCTCATGGACCTGCAGATAGCCCTGTTGCACCACCCACATTCCAGATGGATGCCGCCACACAGCCAGCGTCCCAGACAAATTCTGGAACCCCATTCTTGGTTCACTATTCACTGACATTCGGACCTATGTATGCACATTCCTCATGTAGCACACACCACCTATTACGAGCACTTTGTGTATTCACAATACACTCAGCTGCCCAACAACACCACCCTACTGGTGTTACCTTTTCAGCTGCATCCCATGACTCACCACCCGGAAGTCTATCGAATCCTTTAGTAGATTCTTCAATGAGATACTTTCCTACAAATGAATCAAGTGGCAGTGCTCTGAATCTGTTGGTTTCTAAAAATGATTTTGCATTCACTCAGTTCCTTGGGGCATAAGTTTGAAGGGGTCAACCCCTGGCATTTTGATCGTCAAATAGATTTCCCTATATTGCCAATCCTGGGTACCTTGGCGAAATCCTGAGAAGGGAAAAGGATGCAGTCCATCTTAGTCTGACTCTTCTTGGGGCGTTGTTATTTCTGCTATTGAAGGTCATGGCCTCGTGTTGGCAAAAGAGTTGCAAGTACAGTTGCAGAAGCAATAATTCAATGTAGCTGAACAACTTGCTTCAGCCAAATATGCCTTTTGGGAGGATTGCATACAGAATTCTCAGGTTTGGTCATGGACCTAATGCTCACTCTTGATCCAATATGGAATATCTGTTTTAAATCTCAACAATAGCATTCGTTGGATCTCTAAACACTGATATCCACTTGTTGCCACCTTTTCACATGTTGCACAGCATCATCCTCGATTTTACTATGGTCTTCACTTCGGGTATCTATACCCCCCCCCCCCTTGTCACCCATCACAACACTCATCACATTTTTTATCTCTTTTACACTCTCTGTATTATATTTGATCAGTTCACTGTGGTTCCTTTGCATCTACAGCAATATCGCACACTGCTGTGAATTCTTTTGCAGATATATTTCATTAAGTATTTGTTATAAATCATGTTATCAACACATTTTTTTTTTGTTTTTTTGGCTTGCTGTAAATCATTTTTGTTTCAAAGCATATTCTACTGAGGTATGGATCACTTAGGATATCTTCTACTGCATTTTAATATACCTGTGCATATCTTTGCATACGGCATCCTACCTGTACACCCACTGAATTCCCACTATTGTTGCACTATATTCCTGTTAGCTGTAGTGTTCACCATTGCACATCACTGCTGCCAGTTGCATTCACTTTGCTACTACACATTCATATCTTCCATTATATCACCATCTTTGCCATTTATTTATCTCCCACTTCATCTCATTTCACTACCCACTGCACTAAGCTGTCCTTATTTTAGTTATGTACATGACCCACATTTTCCATGCTTAGTTTAGAAATAATATATGTTCTTTAACTAGCATAGGTGTTATTCCCAGCTAAATGCATTCTTTAGATACAAAAACCCTTTTCCTACTCCATATAGGCAATATAGGATATATTATGCACATTCACTCTAAACATCTATATACTCATTCAGTATAACCATATGCATGCTGATTCCAATATGATGCTTCTTCTTACATGTTCGTTTTTCTATTTGCCTTGTACTAACTTACAATTTGCAAGAGATATATGAAAAAGGCTATCTTTCTTCTTGAATTAAGATTTCAATTTCCAGTTAATGATGTAATAAGTTAGATCTTAATGAAAAACTCTACATTTCCTGTTTAGATAGAATGAATGAGCATTGTAAATATCATGAATTACTTGTTTTCATGCATTTTTGCCTTTATTTCTCAAATTCTCAAAAATGGCAACACGAATGGCACGTGCACCATTTCGTAAGAGGTAATTAATCCTAAGTTGATGATTTACATCAATGGCCATAGTTAGGATGTAAACAAGACTTAGTATTTTTATCTTTTATGAAATAACACTGGATCCACACTGGATCCTTTTTCAAAATCATCATATTTTCTTTAATATTTTTCTCTTTTATCAGAATTTAATCTAAAATTAACTCAATATATATACCAATGGCCATAGTCAGGGTATATTGAGAGTTAATTTCATTTTAACTTCTATAAAAGCACCAAAAACGTATTTTATTCTTCACTTGAATTTAAATGTGGTTATTATATAATATATCCAATGACCATAGTCAGAGATATATTATATCTTCAATCTCATTCTTAATTCATTTAAAGAATGGAATAGCTTTTCAAAAATCCAATTTCAAAATCTTTAAATTCATTTCATAATTTAGGATAGAATTGCATCATATTTTCAAAAATTCCTTTTTCAAAATCCGAGTGATTGTGAATATCTCTTCTTCAATTTCTATTTATCAATTCTATCTCATTTCCAAACTTTGAAATCAAATTCAAAGTTTAAAATTCAACTTGATTCATTTTATAAAATTCTAAATTCAAATTCAAAGCCCAAATTGACTTTGAAAATCATTCTCAAAATCAATTTTGAAAATTTCAAAAATCCAAAGTTAGATCCTAATCTCAACTTGGATCCAGATTTCCAAGTATCAATCTCTACTTTGGATCTCAGGCTTAAGATCCAAAATCCATTTAGGCTCTAGATCCCAATTCTACATTGGATCTCAGATTGCAGATCCAAAATTTCATTTAGGATTCGGAACCCAGATTCCAATTCTATTTTGGATCTCAGGCCTTGGATCCAAAATCCATTCTAGGATCCAGAATTCAATCCACTCTTGGATCTCAGACTTCAGATCCAATTCCATTTTAGGATCCAGAATCCAACTTCTACTTTGGATCTCAGACTTCAGATCCAAATCCATTCTAGAATCTAGAATCCAACTCCACTTTGGATCCCAAATCTTGGATCCTATTCTATTTAAAATTCAGAATCCAACTTCAGATTCAAATCCAATTTCGGATTCTAAATCCAAAATTCTATTTTGAATTCTATTCAGAATCCAAACTTTGGGTTCCGATTTCATCTTGAAATTCCAAATCAATTTTATTTCTCGATTCCCTTTAGATTTCCCACATTTACTTCTGATTTCAAAACTTCAAAGCTAGAATTCAATTCAATTTTCAAAACATTCATCCAAATTCAAAATTCAAAATTCTAAATTCAAAGTCCATTTATGACTTTGAAATTTCCTTTCTTCTTTTATCTCGAATTCAAAATCATTTCTTTCCAAATCCAGATTTATTTTCCCAAGCTCTTGATTATTCCAAAAACTTAGACCTTTAAATCTTAAGTTCTAAGTTAAAAACCATTTCTTCACTCTATCATCAGATTCATCTCAGAAACACTTGGAAAATTTCAAATTATTTTCAAAAGGAGCATACATCTTTGTATTCGCACAAGCATGATACTTTGTGCATTTAGACTTAGAATAAATTCTTAGATGATTTCTTAGCAAAGCAAAAGGCATGAATTCGACCCTTGGTTTGATTACCCCTGGTAAAGGCGCCAGGAACGGTCGAACCTCGTACCGACGAGCGGATCCCGTCTCCTAGTTTTCCCGCAAATATTTCAAAAACGGAGGCGAGTTATTTTCTCAAATACTTTCAAAATTAAAGTCAAGTGAGACCCCGCAAAAGAGTTCCTCTCTCTCTTCTTTTCTCTTCTTTTCTCTTCTCTCTTTCTTTCTACCTTTTATTTCCTCCCTTTAAAAAGGAGAAAATAGGAGTTTGAAAGGAAAAGAGAGAACATTACAAGAGAGGAAAAATTTTGCGATGATCACAATCTCCAACAATTTTCCTCTCAAATCCTCCTCTTCTTCTTTAAAAGGGGAGCACGCAGGAGGATCAGGGGATCTCGTTTTTCACCCCATTCGCACCTCTCCTCTCTCCCCTTCTGCAACTCCTTCACGATCCGCAATCCACGCTCCACCCCTCTGCGTATACGCTTCGATCTTCTTCTTCATTTTCTCCTTCCCGTCTCTTATTATCCGGATTCTTCAACCGGCTAAGAGGAGCAGATCAACCCAAAAAGCTACAGGTAAATGCTCTCCCCTCTCTGATTATTCCAAAATTTTCGTTCTCTTTTCAGACCATCGCCTCGTTCTTCTTTCGTTTTTCTTTTTTTCTTTTTTTTTGTTGTTTTGTTGTTTCTTTCCTTTTCTCTTCATAAAGCAAAATGATGGGGATCAACCTGCCTATAACAGGATTGACCTCCTCTTACTGCTATATTAATGGAAATTCTTTTTCCGACATTTCTTTTCTTTTCTCTTTCTTTATTTACTTTTTGTCTGAGTGTTGATCTCTTTCATAATTTTATTATTTTTGTTTGGGTGCCCCTTTTGATTTTACTACCGGTTAGTATCTGGGTCTCCGATCAGCATTATCACCTCCCTTCTCCCTAATATCCACCACATGCACAAAGGTGTGCGAATTTGCAGCAAGCATGGTATGTTTCATCGTAATGCTTGTTACAGGGATCACAACATCATTTGTTTTGAGAGTTTTGGTTTGTTAAATATGACTATTGGAACCGATTAAAAGTTTTATTTGATTGGCATGATGTGTGAGATCAATTTGAAGAAAGGTTGTTACCGTCTCCACTGACTCAGTAGTTCATTTATTCAGTCGCTTACTGTTTTACCTGACCCCTTTTGCTTATTTTATTTTGGTTTATTGATCTAGCCCTGATCTATTTGCTTAATGGTCCTCTTTATTTCTCTTTCTTTTGTTATTTTACCTTCTTGCTGATCTTCGATTACCTAGTTACATCTTGATTTTTAAATTTTGATTCCCCATTTATACCATGATTTCTCTTTTAATAATTTATTTTTTGTGTGTTTTCATGTTAGACGCCCTTTTTATTTCCAGTCACTATCTTAATTTCCAATTAGCATCGGAGACTCAATGCCACTGTATACATGATCTTGCATATGTTTAACCAACGTTGGTTCCACCCTATTGTCTGTGTATATCTGACTTTCTATTTCATTTTGATAGCTTGCTTTCATTTTCTGCCATTCCTTTTTTTGTATTTATTGATCCCCTGTTTCTAGCTTAATCACACATTGCATGAGATCTCTTATCGATATCATTGATTCCTTGCTTTGATTCTAGTTTTTTTTTTATCTTTAATTTCTGATCTTGTGTTATGCATCCACATTATCTGTATTAGATCAATGATGGTTTCTTTTCTGAAATTTGCTGAATGGCAACGATTGTCTTTATAACATTCATCTCACAATGATTCACGTTTCTGGAGAATGTAGCGATGGAGCAGGTTCTAATCAGTAGGTCGTGGTGATCTATGGCTTGTATTCATTGAGTGACATCTGTATAAATTACGCTTGCTAAAATATCATGCCTGATTCATACTAATTAAATCTGATTCGGTTCCTGCTAAGTACCCAGTTCGACAATCAATGTACTGGGGTCATTGTATATCATCTATAAGTTGCACTACTGCAGAGATTTAGTTTAACCTCCATCCGTGACATAATCTGTCATGAAGCTAGAGATACCACATAAGTTGAAGGACGAGAAGGATTTTATCTGAAGAACTGATACATCTGGCCTTCTAATCACAAATTCTATGTGCAAAAGGTAAGTTGATCTGGTGGCAAGGTAAGCAGCCAACCAACTTTATCCTGTTTTGTCTACCTGGGAAGGTAAAAACTGATCGAGCATCCAAAAATTGCTGAACTCTTGGAAGGGTGCCCCTATGGTTTGTACATCCATCCCATTGAAAAGCTCTCATCCTTACTGGTGTATATATATTTATGGCCCAAAATGATTCCTGTGATCATTTGGGTATACAGCAATCACGTGCTACATCACCCAGCACAACATCACTCAACATTTGCATTTTTCATAAAATCTACGTCTATAGCCTCTCAATGTATTATTATCCATTTTCATCATATATTACTCACATTGCTATCATCCCCTCATAACAGGACCATGTTTTGCAACTGCTGCCCAAGAGGTAATGGTTATGATAGTGTGGCTTTATGGATTTCATACTCTCAGTCAGTAGTTGTAAATTTTTCCATAGTCAAGGACTCACTACCTTTATGGATTTCATAAACTTCTATTTGAGTGGAGGACCAAGGTCAGAACTTCTGAATTTTCTCTTTCCTTTTTTTTTTCCTTTCTTTTCGTTTCCGTTTTGGACTAATTAGATGCACAGCCCCTGCTGTAAATTTTTCTGTAAATACTTCTCATTAATATTTGCTAACAATTCCATGTAAATTCACTTTATTAGATACTTGTTGTAAGTTACTTCACAAATACCTTCTGTGGGTACTTATCCTTTAAAATATATTCTATAGATATTCAGCACACCCACTATCTCCATGCCATACTTTCACCACCTGGGTATCAACTCCTTGTTACACGTATACCCATCACCCATTCATCTTCAGGATTTCCACACACAACACCTGCACATCCAGCACATACACCACATTGCAACTCATCTTTATTACCCTTACCTGCAGTGTGCCTGTTGCTACAACCTCACTGTAGCATAACCAACATATATCACCACCTGTAATTTTTATACAGTCACTTACCATCCATACACACTATATACAAATGACATTATCCCTCCACTTTGATGCAACCACTGCAGCTATCTAATCCACACAGTTGCATCATTTCACAACCCATTACAGCACTGTCAATACACGTAGCAGCCCCTATAGCTGCTACACCTACCCTATCCCCTGTCAGAAAATGCCAGCCATGCCCATTTTGCCTATTGTATGTTGTTTTAGCATAGCCTCGCATCACCTGTCAAAAACATCTTCCATTTGCTGCTACCACCCTCCAGCATTCACAGCCGCATGCTCACCCTTATCCACCACCATCCATAGCAGTTGTTGTAATTTCCTACAACCACCTTCACAAACACCTCACAGCATGTCTCCACTACACCTTCCGTAGCATCACATTCACATCCACTTTTCACTCCTTCACTTTCCTGCATTAGAGTTATACCCTTTGCAATCTGGCACAACAGTAATCCTGTGGCTTGCTGCATCTTCATGACATATCAGCCTTGTGGGCTGTTGTGGTTTCATAACACAGCAACGCTGTGGCTTCCTTCACATACCATATCCTGTCCTCACCCCCTATGCACAGCAACTACCACCTCTCACCCACTTCACTTGTTGTCATTATCTCACCTGTATTTCAATTACATTTCAGCATTTCACCTGAGTTATCACCCATTTCATTATATATGTACATACCCTGCCATATCCCTGCGTTTTATGCTGCAAAGTGTTGTCTCATTAGGGATCAATTCCTGATTTAATATCCATTCTCCTGCTGGGAGACTGAAGTAGGCTGGAAGATAGGTAATCTGCTGAGCTAATACCAATTGCTTAGATCAACTCTAAACCAGTTATGGTAAAAAACTCAGATTTGTTGAAATCAATGTCTTACAAATTCACTGTGATTTGCTGCAAACTCAAATTGAGATTGAATCTCAATTTGCAATATTTATCCCAATATATCACTGTAGTATCTTGCATCTTCACCTCAGCCACTATGGCCACATCATACCATTATATATCTCCATTACATTGTATATATATTCCTCCACCAAACTTAGGTATCACATTTAGATAAAGGTGTATGAGTTCAATCCTTATAATAGGTCTTAAATTTTGGGTATCACCGTTAATTTGAGTATCTCCATCATAGAGTAAGTATAATCATGTGTCTTTTCTCATTGGGTCCAAGTCCTGTCTTTCAGTACATATATCCCCTCTTTTTCATAAACTTTCACATACATCTTAAATTCATTTCACCATTTGCTTTCTTGATCTCATGTGATATTTTCATCTTTTCTTGTGTTCGTATTAACTCACTTTTTGCAGGAAATATGCAGGAAATACCACTTTCCATCCTTAGCTAGGGATTTTAATCCCAATTTCAATTCCAAAATTATAATAGTTAAATTATAATGAGAATTTACATTTTCTGCACTAGATAGAATGAATGAGTATTTAAATATCATAAATTATTTGTTTTCATATTTCTCGTTTTTATTTTCAAAAAAAAAAATCACGAATGAGAACACGAATGACACGTGCACCATTTCATAAGAGGTAATTAATCCTAAGTTGATGATTTATATCAATGGCCATAGTCAGGATGTAAACAAAACTTAAGATTTTTATCTTTTATAAAATAACATTGGATCCACACTGAATCCTCTTCAAAAAATCATTATATTTTCAAATGTTTCCTTCTTTTACCAGAGTTTAGATTAAAATTAATTCAATATATATACCAATGGCCATAGTCAGGGTATATTGAGAGTTAATTTCATCTTAAACTCTATAAAAGCACAAAAATATGTTTTATTCTTCACCTGAATTTAAATATAGATTATTATATAATACTTTCAATGACCATAGTCAAGGATGTATTATATTTTCAATCTTATTTCAAATTCACGCAAAGAATGAAATATGGTTTTCAAAATCCAATCTCAAAATTCTTTAAATTCATTCATCATTTAGGATAGAACTGCATCAGATTTTCAAAAAAAACCTTCTTCAAAAACTCCAAGTGATGTTAATATCTTCTTCAATCAATCTTCAATTCTAGTAAAATCCTATTCATCTTTTTTCAATTCTATTCCATTTTCAATCTCAAAGTCCAATTTAACTTTCAAATTTCAAATTCATTTTGTATTCAAAAATTCCAATTCAAATCAGATTTCAAAGTTCAATTTGACTTTGAAATTCCAAATTCATCTTATATTCAAAAACTCAGTCAAATTCAAAGTTCAAATTAAAACTTTGAAATTTCGGATTCATCTTCTGATTCCAAATTCAAACTTCAAATTTAAGGTCTAATTCGACTTTGAAATTCATTTGTATATTCAAAGTTTAAATTCTAAAATTTTCAAGTTCAATTCAAACTTGGAAGTTGTTGATTCATCTTTTGAATTTAAAATCTAAAAAATCCATTTTAGGATCCAGAACCCAATTCTACTTTGGATCTTAGACTACAGATCCGATTCCATTTTAGGGTCTAGAATCCAATTCTACTTTGGATCTCAGACTTCAGATCCAATTCCATTTTAGGATCCAGAATTCAATTCTACCTTGGATCTCAGACTTCAGATCCAAATCCATTTTAGGATCCAAAACCCAATTCTACTTTGGATCTCAGACTTCAGATCCAAAACCATTTTAGGATCTAGAATCCAAATCCACTTTGGATCTCAGATACGAGATCCAAAATCCATTAGAGATCCAGAATTCAATTACATCTTGGATCTCAGACTTCAGATCCAACCCTTAACCTCAGATCCAATTCCATCTTGGATCTCAAACATCAGATCCAATTCCATGTTAGGATCTAGAATTCAATTCTACTTTGGATCTCAGATTTCAGATCCAAATCCATCTTAAGATCCAGTCTTCGAATTTGAATTCCAAACTTCAAATCAAATTATATTTTCAATTCCAACTTTCAAATCCAATTCTATTTTTTAAAATCCAACTTTCAAATCCAATTCTATTTTTCAAATCCAACTTTCAAGTCTAAATCCACTTCATTTCCAGATTTCAAATCCAAATCCATTCTCAAATCTCATCCGAACTTCCTAAAATCCATTTATAATTTCTCAAATCCATCCTGATTTCAAATTTTAAATTCAGTTCCATCTCAAATTTTATCTCTTCTCCTAAATCTAAGTTCAAAGTCCATTTTCAGATTTTGAAATTTCCTTCCTTTTCCCCTTTTATCTCATCTTCCAATCATTCTTTCTCAAAATCAAGATTTATTTTCCTAACTTTGATTATTTCAAAGACTTAGAACTTCTCTGATCTATCTCAAGTTCTAAAGTTAGATTCAATCATTTCTTCACTTCCTTATCAAGTTCATCTCAGAATACTTGGAAATTTTCAAAACATCTTTCAAAAAGGGCAGACATCTTTGCATTGCACAAGCATGATTCTTTTGTGCATTTAGATCTTTAGGATAAATTCTTAGATGATATTTAGGCAAAGCAAAAGGCATAAATTCGATCCTTGGTTTGATTACCCCTGGTAAAGGCGCCAGGAACGGTCGAAACTCGTACCGACGAGTGAATCCCGTCTCTCCATTTTTCCCGCAATATATTTTAAAACGGAGGCAAGTTTTTTGCTAAATATTTTCAAATTAAGGTCAAGTGAAACCCCGCAAAAGAGTTCATCTTCTCTTTCTCTCTTCTTTTTTTTTTCTCTCTTCTTTTTCTGTCTTTTATTTTTCTCCCTTCAAAAAGGAGGAAAATAGAGGTTAGAAAAGGAAAAGAGAAGGAAGAGAGAGAAACCACAAGAGAGGAAAAATTTTGCGATGATCACACAACTCCAGCAACGTATCCAACACTCTCCACAGTTCCAGCTTCCACATTAGCCGGTGCGTCATCAACTCCTCCTCCAAGCCAATAAAACTCCAAGCAGTCGGAACCTCCCTTCTTCGACCTTGCATCACATCCAACCGATCTAAGGTAAGGCTTCTTATTTTACTTGATATTCTTTTTGTTGTTTGAAATTTAAAAAACATATATAGAGTAAAACAATAGGATGCATGTTTATTACATGTGTGGGCTAAGAGAACGATAGATCCATCCATTCGATGGATTGGATCTATCATTGTGAGAGCCAATATCAAGATGGTTCATACTCCCCTGTTTTTTCTTTTTATTTATTTATTTCAAGCATTCTTCTTATGTTTAATTAGTTTTTTTTTTAGTTTGTAGACCGATTTATTAGCTTCTTTAGTTTTTGCTTGAAAGTCTGTAAGTTTTGATTTGTATAGGGAGTCTATTCATTATTTTATGTAAATTTGTTTTTCAATAAATCCTGATAATTTCATGCTAAATTCCATTATATGTTATTGATGTTCTGCCAAAAATTTGAGTTCATTCAGGTTCTTGAACCTCAACAAATAAACTGAATCCCAAACTGGGATTTCACCTTTTCCAGAACTTCCAATTGTTGTTTTAGCAGACAAAAGCTTCCGAAATCACCCCTGTGGGAGATCCGAATCTCTTTTTAAAAATCACAGTAGATTCACGGTGGAATCTACTAATTGTTTGAAAATTTTGAAATCTTTATAAGTAGATTTGACCTCTGTTAAAAATCGATTTTCCTAGACACTTGGGAAAACCTTGATTTTTCCTTGTCAGGGTATAGACAGACTCTATTGTGTTGTGTTCGCTCAACCCGTAGCCCAAATGCAAAAACCTTTAACATAAAAGTTATTACTAACCCTTTACCCTATCATTTCCCAAAGCTTGGGAATTTTTGGCATTGTCCAAGTATTTTTCCCGAGATTATTTTTTCTGTCTGACACATTCCAATATCCAGAAAGTCCAGAGATTCAGGTCTCTGATAACAGTGTGCCCATTTCCAATCCGTAACCCAAATCCCAATAATATAAAAAGATAAAATTTGCCTCTATTTGTCAGAGACATTTTTCCACAATGCCAGCTATTTTCCCATCTATCTGCTATTTTTCCCACATTTTATCCCGAAACCATTTTGTTTGCCCTAAATCCTAGAGTCACTGGATTCCGATCCGACTTGCTGGAGCTGTACAGCTCCGATCATAGGTCAAAACCAGAATGTCTAAAAGGAAAAAATCTTTGACTAACTGTCCTCTATCACCCCATAAAATTTGAAAATTTTTTATTTAAGTTTGATATTTGAAATCTCATTTAAAATCAACATTTTAGACAAAATTCTAATTTTTTAAAATTTTTAGCTATTTTCCATATTAAGAAAATACAAAAAATTCGATTTTCGAGCCCCATTCTGTTTTTAGGATTAGTATAGGTGTCCATACCAAATTTGGCTCAATTCCAAGTTCATTTGCTTTGTATGTTAGTTTATTTTTAAATTCAGAAGCGAAAATCAAGTTAAATTTGATATTTTATGATATTTTCACCATTTTAGGGTTTTTATCATGTAAATAAGCATGTCATGTCATTTTAGGGTTAATTTCAATCTCATTTGCATTTCAATTTCTCATTTTTGCAAAATTTATTTCAGAAAACCCTGGTTTTAAGGCCATAGTCTTGTTATCAAGGGTATTTTGGTCATTTTGACCTAAATTTCAAAATTTCAATTTCTAATTCCATAAATTTTCATGCATATCATCATATTTCATCATATCATGTTTGATTTATTTCATTTGATTTTCAAAATTCCAAAATTTATAAAAATTCTTTCAGAAAAAACTGATTTCAAGATCATCAAGGGCATTTTTGTTATTTTGATCCCAATTTCGAATTTCTAAGATTATTTTCAAAATTTATTCATTATTTTTCATGTTTATATCAAAAGGGGTATGATTCTGGGTTTATATCTGAATAATATCTGATAATTTCCAATATTTTCGGATAAATTCAGAAAAACCTACATTTCTGTGCTAACATTGTTTTCTAAGTTTTGCAGGAACATTCAAGAAGAAGACTTAGCTTTTATTCTTTTATTTCAATTCAATGTAAAATCAAATATAATACTTTGGAATAAGAGTTACTTTTCTGCTTCGAATAGGACTGCATTGCATATAGTTTAATTTCAGCAATTTTCAATATTTGATGTATCATTCATGCACATTTTTCCAAATTCACTATGGTTGACACAAATGGCACGTGCACAAGCTCTTATGGAGTTTATAAACTTGGTGAAATTTGTATTTTTGGCCTTAGTCAGAATACGAATGAAACTTAGATTTATGATCTTCATATTAGCCACATTTAGCCTACACTCTTAGGCTAACTTAAAAAATGCATTGCATTTTTCAAAACTCAAAAAGTTTTTCCCAATTATTCAATGAAATTCCCTTTCAAATTCATTCATTCATTCAATTTGCATCATTTTCAAAATCATTTCCCAATTCCATTTCAGAAAAATCAGTTTTCTTAAAAATTTCCAAGTCTTTCTCAGGATTTGATTTTCTCAGAATCCTAAGTTTTCATATGAGACTTCAAAGTATTTCCCAAGTTCAAATCAATGTTTTAAAATTCTCAAATTTCAAAATCCCAAGTTTTCAGAAATCGATTTTCTCAAAGATCTAATTTTCCTAAGAATCCATTTTTCATTTCAAAAATCATTTTCCAATGAGCTTTCTTGATTTTCTCATAATTATCAAATCCATTTCCTCAGAAAAGCAATCTAAATCTCAAAATCGATTTTCCAAAGTTCAAGTTTTTCTGAGTATTTATTTTCCAATGCAAATTTATGATTTACAATGAACTTCAATGATCTTCCCAGGAATTCAGTTTTCAAGTACTTTTATAATCATTTTTCAAGCATATTTCAACTTTCCAAGCAAACATCATCCTTTTAAAACTTACATCTTTTCAAAATTTCATAGCACATGCCTGATTCTTTGTGCATTATAGGAAAATAGAGCATAATTTAGATAATTTAACTTAGTCAAAGCATACATTTGATCCTTGGTTCAATTACCCCTGGTAAAGGCACCAGGAACGGTTGAACCTCGTACCGACAGGCGGATCCCATTCCACAAAATTCTCCCGCAAATTTTCAAAACGGAGGTGAGTAATTTTCAAAACTTTGGTCGAGTTTGACTCGCAAAATCGTTTCTTCTCACTCTCGCGGAGGGAGGGAGGAAAAATTTTGCGATGATAACATCAGGATATATTGAGAGTTAATTTCATTTTAAACTCTATAAAGGCACCAAAAATGTGTTTTATTCTTTACTGGAATTTAAATATGATTACTATATAATACATTCAATGACCATATTCAGGGATGTATCATATCTTCAATCTTATTTTAATTCATTTAAAGAATGAAATATGCCTTTCACATTCAATTTCAAAAATTCTTTAATTCATTTCATCATTTAAGCTAGAATTACATCATATTTTCAAACATTCCTTTTTAAAATCGAAGTGATTTTGAGATATATTTTTCAAGTATCTTTTTCACTTCTTAAACCAATCTTCAATTTCTATTTCAATTCATCTTTCTATCTCATTTCAAAATTCAAAATTCACTTTCAAAGTCCCATTTGACTTTAAAATTTTAAATTCACTTCTATATTCAAAATTCAATTTCCAATTCAAATCCAATTTCAAGGTTGAATTCAACTTTGAAAATTTCAAATTCATTCTCATTTCCAGGATTCAACTTCAAAATTCAATTTAACATCTCAGATCAAAATTTAAAGTTCCATTTAACTTTGAAATTCCCAGATTCATCTTCTGATTTCAAAATTCAAGCTTCAAATAAAGTTTATTCTCCAAAATTTTATCTAGAGATTGAGTTTTGATTCTTATTTCAAAATCAAGGTTTTGAGATTGATTTTAAATCTCAAAATTTGATTTTCTCCAAAATTTTAAAAACCACTTTTTGAATTCAAGTTTGGATTTCCAAAAATCCTGATTCATCCTCAAAAGTCTCATTTGGATTTTCAAAATCCAATTTCCCCCTTGGATTCAGATTTTCAAATCTAATTCCATTTTGGATTCCAGATTTTGGATCCAATTCCATTTAGGATTCCAGATTTCGGATTCAACTCCATTTTGGATTCCAGACTTCGGATCCAATTCCATTTAGAATTGCAGACTTTGGATCCAAATTCCATTTAGGATTCCAGATTTCGGATTTAGTTCCATCTAGGATTCTAGATTTCAGATCAAATTCTATTCCAGATTTACAATCCGGTTCCATCTCCAATTCTCATTTCCAAGGCCAATTTCAAAATCTATTGCTCAAATCTGAATTCAAATTCAAATCTTGTTTTAGGTCTTGAATTCAAAATCTCCTTCTCAAAATTGATTCTTGAAAATTGATCCAAATTTAAAGTCCATTATGACTTTGAAAATTCACTTTTATTTCAAATTTTCAATTCTAAATTCCCTTTCTTATCATCTAAAAACTTATCTTTCCAAAACTCTGATCTTTCCGAGACTTAGAATTTCAAGTCTCTCCTTCCAGATCTATTCCAAATTCAGAGTTAGATTCAAAATCTAACTTTTTCGAATCAATTTCAACCCTTTGAATCAGTTCTTCACTCCACTATCAGATTTATTTCAAGATCACTTGGAAAATTCCAAATTTCTAAATTGTTTTTCTCAAAAGCATACATCCTTGCATTTGCATTACACAAGCATGATTCTTTGTGCATTTTAGACTTAGGATAAATTCTTAGATAATATTTTAGCAAAGCAAAAGGCATAAATTCGATCCTTGGTTTGATTACCCCTAGTAAAGGCTCCAGGAACAGTTGAACCTCGTACCGACAAGTGAATCCCGTCTCTCCATTTTCCCGCAATTTTTTAAAAACGGAGGCGAGTGATTTTCAAAACATTTTTTTGGTCAAATGAGACCTTGCAAAAGAGTTCTTCTCTCTTTTTTCTTTTCTCTTCTCTCTTCTTTTCTATCTTTTATTCTCCTTCAAAAAGGGAATAGAGGCTAGAAAGGCAAAAAGAAGGAAGAGGAGAATCAAAGAGTTAATTTAAAGTTCCAAATGAGACTTTTAAGGATGAATCAGGATTTTTGAAAATCCAAACTTGAATTCAAAAAGTGGATTTTTAAATTTTGGAGAAAATCAAATTTTGAGATTTAAAATCAATCTCAAAACCTTGATTTTGAAATGAGAATCGAAACTCAATCTCTAGATAAAATTTTGGAGAATAAACTTGATTTGAAGCTTGAATTTTGAAATCAGAAGATGAATCTCGGAATTTCAAAGTTAAATGGAACTTTAAATTTTGATCTAAGATATTAAATTGAATTTTGAAGTTGAATCCTGGAAATGAGAATGAATTTGAATTTTTCAAAGTTGAATTCAACCTTGAAATTAGATTTGAATTGGAAATTGAATTTTGAATATAGAAGTGAATTTAAATTTTTAAAGTCAAATGGGACTTTGAAATTGAATTTTGAATTTTGAAATAAGATAGAAAGATGAATTGAAATAGAAATTGAAGATTGGTTTAAGAAGTGAAAAAGATATCGGTCAAACAAAATCTTGCTTTTGAGCTGGTCGGTTAATCAAATCCTGCTTTCGAGCTGGTCGGTCAAACAAAATTTAGTTTCGAGGTGGTCGATCAAACAAATCCTACTTTTGAGCTGGTCGGTCAATCAAATCCTACTTTCAAGCTGGTCGGTCAAACAAATCCTGCTTTTGAGCTGGTCAGTCAAACAAATCCTACTTTCGAGCTGGTTGGTCAAACAAAATCCTACTTTCGAGCTGGTAAGTCAAAACACAATCCTGCTTTCGAGCTGGTTTGTCAAATCAAAAACCAGTTTTACTGATCAAGACTTCTAAATTTTAGCTCAAGGTCCCATCAAAATCTATATTAAGTAATTATTTCAAAAAAGATTCTCAAAAACTTTGCCAATTTGCTTAAAAAACATTTGTTGATTTTAATATTTTACTGCACAAAGGAATCACCTCAAGTTACCTCTAGTATTCTTTACAAAAAAAAAGGGTGAAACTTTTTTGTGAATAGGGATAAAATTCAAATCTTTTCCTTGTTGATCAACCAAAAGGATATAAGAAATGTCCTTGGTATGATTAGCAAAAAAAATATTCAATGATGTTGAAAAGCCAGAAGCGAATTGATATTGATCATAGTTATGGCGCATGTTTAAAGACGATTTTCTGGAAATCAAGCAGTGAAAGTATCCTAAGCGATAAAAGGAATTCACCCAATTCATATCTCCTCATTCATTTAAGCCGCAATTAAATATCTGCAAAAGGGATCTCTCAATCATCGTCAAGTTGAAGATTGGTGGATGAGTTAGACCCCCGGGGCCAAAGAAGATTTGGATCATCTCCAAGGTGAAGAAGTTTGTGACGGATCCTTCCAGGGAAAGTTCAAATCATCGCCAAGATGAAGGCTGATGCGATGAACCTCCCGACAAACCCTAAAAGATATTTGATTTTTGCTATCATCAAGAGATTTTTTGACCAATGAGACAATATCATTAGTATAATTCCTGAGACAAAGAAGGATCAGAGCATCTCTAAGTTAAAGGAGTATGTGACGTACCCTTCCCAAGAAAAAAAAAAGAAAAGTCAGGACATCTCCAAAATAAAGGATGATGTAATAAACTTCTCGCCAAAAAGCCCAAGAAAGCTCCATGTCTCAAAAAGTGTGCAAAAAGATCATCATGGGAAAACCCCCAGGTATCAAACTGCCGAAATTGCCAGAAATCATCTTTTCTTATGCAAATTTTTTTTATCAATATCTTTTCACTACTTGCTTTTATGAAATTCAGAATATTTCTTTTTCTTTTTCATATCAAGGAAATGGATAACTTCCTTGAAGAAACTCAAGAGCAGAAAAAATTTGAATCTGACTCTGGAATCCAGGAAGTTAACCTCATCTTGGAGGAAATACTCTAGGTAAAAGAGGAAATATCTTTTACACATACGTGCATACATTCTCAAGCATTTGAATAAACTATAATTTCATCTTATTGGCAAAATTTTCTAGTTATCCAAAAATGAAATAAATGCTCAATACCTATTTTGATGCAACCTAACAAGGTTTACATTTTCAAAAAGAGTTGCCTCACTCCTCGAGGTATCCACCCGCTCAGGATAAAGGTTAAACCTTAATTTTTCTGCAAAAGGTCATCTATTTTAAAAGCTGATTTAGTCTCAGCAATGAGACGCCCAAGATCATCCATTTTCCAAGCTTTAGGAAACCTCCTTTCTTCCTTTCGCAAATCCCTCTCAGATTTGTTCGTCCTAACTTCGAAGGTCCCATTATGGTTTTTTCGTTCAATGATTTTGTATGGTCATCCCTTTCAGGTTAAGGGTTAAGCCTGAACCTCGCTCATTGAGGTACCGTCACTTTCAGGTTAAGGGGTTAAGCCTGAACCTCGCTCCTCAATGTATCATCACTTTCAAGTTAAGGGTTAAGCCTGAACCTCATTTTTCCACAAGGTATCTTCCGTTCAGGTTCGGGTTAAACTTGAGCCTCGTTCTGACGAGGTTTCCTCGTTTCGATGAGGTAGTTCTCCCAGCCTCTTCATGGTTTTCCTCATCATGGAATTCATGCCCATTATACCTATCCCAGGAAATGATCATACTTGAGCTTCATCTCACGAGGCATTTTTCTAAAAAATGTCCCATCAAGGTCTTCGTGTATTCCTTTCCCATTCAAGTAAGGGTAGAAACTGAAATTCATCTTGAGATGTCTTCGTCCCATCCAGGTTAAGGGTTAAACCTTATTCATTCCAAAAAGCTTATCTTGTCTCACCCATGAGACATAATCAAAATTCCTATCTTCATCATTTTGAGATCTTCGTCCCAAAGTCTCATCATGATTTTCTCATTTTTTGTTATCCAGTTATATCTTTTTCAAGGATTTTGTCTCCTCAACGCCATTCAGGATAAGGTGTTAAGCCTGAGAATAATATGTTTGACATAAATCTTCCACACCCAGTTCAAGTTTTCTGACTGGGGCATTTTTTTAAAAATTTTGAGTGTTTTCTTTGCCACTAAGCTCGGCTTTCAACCGGCTTAGTAGCAAAGAGGGGCATCTATGAACACCCTAAAATTTTCAAAAATTATAAAAATTCCCTTTTGCCCCTGGCCTCTATTTTCTGAATAATTAAGTTAGTTTTTAATCAAAATTCCATTTATTTCTTGGATTCATGGGAATCCAAATCCATTTCTCATATCTGACCCAATTTTGGATCCAGATCCAATATCAAGATCCAATTTTGAGCCCTGTTATCCAATTTTTAAATTATAATTATAAAAATATAAAAATAGTTTTTAAATGGCTCAGACAGTTCATCCGATATCCATTGCTCTATACTCCTCGATTCGAGATCCAGAACTCAAATATTTTCTCAAAAGTTCTGGATCCAGACCTGTTTTCTGAAGAAATTCCCAAAGTTTAACCCTGAATTCTCAAAAAACCCCTCTTTTGTAAATATTTTCAAATTTTACAAAAATAGTTTAAAATCTTTTATTTTTTCCATAGTTTTAGAGTTTTTATTTCAAAAACACAAAAAAAATATAGAAAACATAGAGAAAAGAACAAAAATAAATAAAAATAAAAAAAGAAAATACAGAAAATGGTTTAGAACCCTTTTTTTTTAAGTTGTTTTTAGTTGAAAACCACCTTTTGAGAAAAACTTTTGAAAATGACCACTGTTTTGAAAAACTTCAAAACTGAGAAGGACCCAATTGGTAAAATTCCTAATGGTCTCTCGTTATAAAGAGAGACTACAGGGGGGGGGGCTCCTTCATCTATTAGCTCTCGATCGATCTCTCGCATCTGGCCGCACCCATCCATTAGCGTGATCCATCTTCACCCCATCAAGGTCACACCTCTCTTCCTTCTCCTTATCGATCCCTATCCTTCTTTTGTTTCCTTCTTCCTCTGTTCTCTTTTCAAGCAACTGAAGGAATGATCCTCCAAAGTTACACCAAGGTAAGGACCCCTCCCTCTTCTCTCTGTTGTCTTTATATTTTCCTTGAATTTTTATTGTTTTGTCCCATTAACGCACCATTGGTGATGTTGAGTTGCCTATGGCAATCTCAACCTACCTCGTGCAACAGCAATGGAATGTTCAATTCCAACATCTCCTCCTCTTTTCCACAATTACTTCTGAATTTCATTTGGGTTTTCATTTATTCCTGACCCTATATAACTTCATTTCTGTTTGATTTAATTTCATCGTTATTTGCTTGCATCATTCTTTTTGGCATGATCCATCGCTCATTTGTTTCGTGCATTAGAATGTTCAATATCGGGTTCATCTCATGTGCATTGACCTGGTGTCCTGCAATGGAGTTGAACCCAATGTAAAAAGGAATGGGGCTTCACACTAACATTGTGTAGAGCCTCAATGCCCGTCATGACATGCTATTGGCTCTAGGCTATAAACAAATTTATATTTGGTTTGTTGAAAGCAAACCAATTCTGATTCACCTCTCTGGAATTATTCTAAATCATCACGTGTTGATGATTTAGAATCTCTCTTCTTCCATTTGATTTCATCATCTAGCAGTCATATGTGATTTACAGATGTTTTGCATGTTCAATTCATCGTTTTATGTTTCATCACATCCATTTGTCTATAAACAGCACAATTCATTTTTTGTTTTAATGTATTGATTTCATTTTTTTACTGATCATCATGATATTTTACATGAAAGAGGCATGAGACATCATGTGTTATCTTTTGACTCCATACATTCTTAACCTTTCTATATATGCTATAGTATAGCCTCAGAGTAACAAGCAGGGGCTAATAATGTAATTCTTTTTTTTTTCCTTCTTCTGGATATCATATGTTAAATAAATTGATTAGCGATGAAATTTTTGTGGCAGTCATTTCCTTTAGTGTACCATTTCCATCAAACTTCTGAATGTGGTTTATAAGTGTCGCCTTGTTCTTCTGTATTTTCATTTTGCAGTATGACTATGAAATAATTTCATGTTTTCATTTTGTGGGCTCTCTTTTCTTTCCTCTATTGTGGCATTAAACTCATTAAAAAAAAAATTGAGGCAAATATAGAATATCATTACCAGAAGCTTCATGACTGGTTGTTGTTTCCTGGGATTTGTGAAGATTTTGAGTTTGTTTCCTCCCATAACTAAAGCCATGAGATATGTTGAATAGGCCTTATGTTAATCAGAGAAAAGGATGTCCCATAAGGTGAACTTTTTGAAAGTAATTTCTAAATTTTTTAATATATGTGAAAGATCTCCTCTGCAACAACAACACTTTTTGCTCTTAAGATGGATATTGCTCGCATGTTATGGGCCAAGAAAGGTGTCCTTACAACTGTAGTTGTAGTACAATTAATGACCTAGGTATTATAGCCATGTCTTGGCAGGGACGGAATGCCAGAGGCTGTCTGAAACATATTTGGCTCTGTCTGCTAAGGTCAATGATGGGAGAAGCTGAGGGGACCATGGATAACAAAAAAATAAAAGAGTTCAGTTTGTTGCTGCAGCCTTGATCACCATATGATACAATATTTTCATGAATCTTTGTGATGGTTTATTGTTTGATTAGGCACCATGACAATTCCAACTTGTTCGTATGATCGGTCCAAGACCCTCATCTGTGGTACTTTGCCCACAAATTATGGGTCATTGCAGATCGTTCCAATCAATCCTTCACCCTTTTCCATCATTATTAGGTCACCTGAGTTTCATACCATGGTATGCATATTCATTAAGAATCATTCCACTGTATATACGTTCACTATGCTTATCCCATTGCACTTCTATTTAGCCCTTCACTGTCAGTATTCATTTTATCTTCATTGCCACCTACACATATCACCTCTTACCACATTTACACTTTTACATACAGCATTAGCAGGTCATTCGCATATTCACAACATTTCATACATTGCATTTACCTTCCTATGCAAAGTCCATGATTGGTGGTATAATACTCCCTATTTTGCTGCCCTAAAAGAAATCTGTTAATATGTTATATGCAATCAAATTCTGTAAATCGAGTTGCAGCTGCTAAAGATGCATCCTGCTGCTGCAAAGGCAATTTACCAACATAGGCAATTGATTTGTTGCTAAGTACAGGTAAGTTGCAGATTAACTGTTGTTAAAGTTGATGTGTCATATATAATCAATGTGTCGGCTAAGATCATTGTGATGTGCTGACTGGAAGCACTCCAAATAGCAATTTCTGGCTGCATCCAACACCGAAAGGTAAGCTTCAACATAGAGGTTTGATTCATCCGGCTACCATGTTTCTGAATTTGCCATGTCTCGAGAATCACACTGCAAAGAGTGATGCATGTGGCTTTGGAGTAATCATGATAGAATGGTGGGTTGGTCGGCATCCACTGTTTGGATATCTACAAGATGACCACTCTGTGGCATACATAGTTAGCGCTATATGGTCGTTAGTTTCAGCCCTCTCGCTATTCATAAGTGCATATTATGCTCATTGTCATTTGTATATCTGTTTCATAATATATACTTCATCAGTCCACTTACCTTCCCCTGTCACCTATCACCTCACTGCTACAGTGCCACTTGCAGTAGCATGTATATATCCTGTTAATGCATTGTTGTACCATACTTCACCCTCAAACTACACGGTTGTTCATTTAAATCATACCTTCACAATATAGTTGTTGTGATTTATCACAGTTTCATCAACATATCAAATGCTGCAATTTTTGTCTTTTCGCAGCAACTCTATGGGTTGTTGTGTCCCCATTAGTTGCATTATAGTTTTGAGAATTGTTGCAACTTCTAACTGTCCATGGCAACTCAATGAGTTGTTGTGATTTCTTCAATTGCACAGTAGTTCAATGAACTGCTGTAACTCCTACATCCTCATATCAGTTCAACCGATCGATGTGATCCCCCAACTTCCAGCTCTTCTTCATACCCCCTGCTACATTAGCATCTCCAGCAAAACCAACAGCACCCATCTGTTGTCACCCTCTTCCCTGCTACATTAGCATGTCAACATTCCTTTAGGTTCACCTTACCTTCACCAATATTTAGCATCATTACCTCACAAGCACCTGTCACAAGCACTTACCACTGCATTTCTCATTTTTTGCATCACATGCACACCTTCACACCCGTTTTCGAATTAACTTAGGATATCATTCATATATCTTAACATCTATTTTTCACCATTATTGCATATATATCCTGATATTCACTCCTCATTAGCTTAACACCTCATTCCAATATATATTTTGTCATTTGCATTACATTTTCATTAAATATAAAACATGTGCCTGAGCATCTCATTAGTTGCATTCTAGGTTCAATGTGACATTTTGCAAACTTCTATATGCATCAGTTATCTTTTACTAACTTTGTTTTGCAGGAAAGATGTAAATTGTTAAATTCCTTTTCCAAATTGGAATTTTGTAATTGTAAATTCAATTCGAGTTTGTAATAATTAGATATTAATGAGAATTTTCATTTTCATGTATTAGATTAGAATGTATGAGCATGTAGATATCACAAATTGCCTGTTTTATATCATTTTCTTTTATTTTCAAAAATCCACAATGGTGAAACACGAATGGCACATGCACCATTCTAATAAAAGGTAATTAATCCTAAGTAAATGATTTGCATTTATGGCCATAGTCAAAATGTGAACAATACTTAGGATTTTTATCTTTTATGGAATAACATTGGATCCACACTGGGTCTCCTTCAAAAATCATCATATTTTCTAAATTTTTCTTCCATTATCAGAATTCGACTTGTGAATTTACATAAAATATATATCAATGGCCATATTCAGGATATATTGAAAGTTAATTTCATTTCAAACCCTATAAAGGCACCAAAATGTATTTTATTCTTTATCTGAATTTAAATATAGATTATTTTATAATACATTTATGACCATAGTCATGAGTGTTTTATATCTTCAATCTTATTTTAATTCTCCTAAAGAATGAACTATGCTTTTCAAATCCAATTTTCAAAATTCTTTTAATTCATTTCAGCATTTAGGATAGAATTGCATCATTTTTTCAAAGTATTTCAAGTTTTCTTCAAAATCCAAGTGATTTGGAAATAAATTTCAAAATATTTTTCTCATTTCTCAATTCAATCTTCAATCCTTATCTATAAATTCAAATTCATCTTTCTATTGTCAATGCTACCTTATTTCGAAGTTCAAACTTGAATATCCCAATTTCAAAGTTCAATTTAACTTTGAAATTTCAAATTCATCTCTAAATTTAGAATTCAATTCCAAACTCGGTCATATTTCAGAGTTCAATTCAACTTTGAAATTCCAAATTCATTTCCAAGTTCAGAATTCAATTTCAAAATTAATTCAATATTTCAGATCAAATTTTAAGGTTCAATTCAACTTTAAAATTCCAAATCATCTTTTGATTTCAGAATCCAAGATTCAAGTTTTTTTTTTTCTCAAAATTCCAAGTCTTATCTCTTAAATCCTAAATCAGATTTTAAAAAAAAAAATCAAAACTTGGTATTCACTTTGAAAGTCGATTTTTCTCTAGTTTCATCCTCTTTTCCTTTCTAATTTCAAAATCGATTTAGGATTTTTCAGATCCAATTCCAAGTTCCATCTAAATTTCCAAAATCCAATTCTATTTCCGAATTCCATTTGAATTTCTCAAATCCAATCCCATTTTCAAAGTTCTATCTAGATCCAATTCCATTTCTAAATTTCATCTGGATTTCTCAAATCCAAATTCATCTTCTAATGCCATCTGTATTTCTCAAATCCAATTCCATTTCCAAATCTCACCTTGATTTTCAATTCTAATTTCAAATTCCAGCTCTATTTTCAAATCTATTTCTCAAGTCTAAATTCAATTTCCAAATTCAATTCCTGTTTCAAGTTCTGAATTTAAGCTCAAGATCGAAATTTCTTTTCAAGATCGATTTTTGAGAATCAAATTCAAATTCAAAGTTCATTTTTTATTTTGAAATTTCATTTTTACTTCACTTCTATCTCAGTTCCAATTCTCCTTTTCTCTTTATTTCTTCAAAATTCAAGATTTATTTTCAAATCTCTGATTATTCCAAGACTTAAAACTTCAAGTCTCTTCTTTCAGATCTATTTCAAGTTCTAAGTTAGATTAAAAATCTAACCTTTCCAAATCAATTTTTAAAACCATTTCTTCAAAATATTTTCAAACTTATTTTAAACTCACTTGGAAAATCCCAAAAGTTCTAAAATTATTCTTCTCAAAAGCATACATCCTTGCATTTGCATTACACAAGCATGATTCTTTGTGCATTTTTAGACTTAGAATAATTTCTTAGACAATATTTTAGCAAAGCAAAAGGCATAAGTTCGATCCTTGGTTCGATTACCTCTGGTAAAGGTGTCAGGAATGGTTGAACCTCGTACCGACAAGCGAATCCCGTCTCTCCATTTTCCCATAAATTTTCAAAAATGGAGGCAAGTAATTTTGAAATATTTTTAAAGGTCAAGTGAGACCTTTGCAAAAGAGTTCCTCTCTTCTTTCTTTTCTTTTCTCTTCTCGCTTCTTTTCTATCTTTTATTTCCCTTCAAAAAGGGAATAGAGGTTAAAAAGGCAAAGGGAAGGAAAAAAGGAAAAAGCAATGAGAGAAAAAAAATTGCAATGATCACAGTACCAACTTACCATAAAAATTTACCAAATTTCATAGAGTGATAGTAGACAGTTAAAAGAAGATTTTTTCCTTTTACAAATTCGTAATTCGACCTATGGTCGGAGAATTACAACTCTGGCAACACAGATCGGATTCTGGCGAACCTAAAATCAATGAAAAAAGACAGGCATACTCTAAAATACTGGAAAAAATAGCAAACATTGTCAAAAAAATCTGAAATGTTAGTTATTGACAGTAGACATCCCGAGAACAAATTATCCTTTTGACAGACCCTATATTTGACTTACGGGCTGAAAGCTATGATCGACCTAAGTCGATCTAAAGCTCTAGTGACTCGTAACAGGCTCTATACAGTGGTCTGTATATCCTGAATTTTGAAAACTAGAAATCTTTAGTAAAAAATTCCAATAAAATTCAGTAAAATACTAGATCTCCTTGTGAATCCACTAAATTTTACAGATCATTAATCGGATCTTCCATGAGGGAGATCTTGATTTAATAGTCCAATCCTTAGGATACGTTGTGCTTTCACAATACCTAAAACCAGGTTCGGTGTCTCATTTTTAAAATGGGGCTACAGATTTCAAAAGGCTTTGGGTTTTTTTCAGAGATTTGATAACAAAAAAACACATACATGATAAAAATTTTGAGATTTAACGTAAAGAATTTTTACATAAAATAATGGCTACACGGTGTACATAAGTAAAACCCTATGGAATACTAAGCATACATTAAAGGAACTAGTGCAATATGTAAACGAAACAATAAATCAAGCCAAGCATCATGCCTAGAATATGCATCTAACATGAAAAACAATAAAAACAATTGTAAGCAGGGATATGCGAATCATTTTTTTTTATGTGGCTGCGGGAAGAGAGGATCCAATCCATGCATCAGATGGATCCCCTCCTCCATACAACCTTGATTGGGGTCACCTCCTTGTAAACTCATGAGACATGGCTTCCCAGCCATGTGAATCCAGTTTTAAACTGGATTCACATGGTGGGTTCATAGAAAAAAATGTGAGAAAAAGGTTTTACCTTGGGAAGCTTTGCTTGATCCGGCTAAAGGAGGAGGTTGTAGCAATGGTGTGGTTGAAGCAAAAGGGTATATTGTTGTCAAATGAAGGAGGTAGTTGTTGTGTAGTTGTCACCAAGGGAGGGTGCTGCCAAAGCGGAAGGTAGCACCAGTGAGGAGGCTGGTGTCAGCTGAAGGAGAAGAGTCTTGGCAATGGCTGAAGGATGGGCTGAAGCAAAAAAGAGAGAGAGAGAGAGAGAGAGAGAGAGAGAGAGCTGAAGAAAATTAGCCAAGCGAGGGAGAGAGAGGATGCCCAGCTGCATGGTGCTTTGGGGATTTAGAAAGAGGAGGAGGGGTTTAAAGAGAGAGGGTGGCGACAAGGAGAAAGGAAGAAAGGGAGAAGGAAATGAGGAAAGAAGAGAAAAGGGAAGAAGAAAAAATGGAAAAAGAAAGGAAAGAAGAAAAGGAAGAAGAAAGGAAAAAAGAGAGGAAAGAAGGAAAGAGAGGGGAAAAAAAGAAAGGAAAGAAAGAGAGGGGGAGAAAGAAAGGAAAGGAAGGAGAGAGAGAGAGAGAGGGTTGACCCCCTTGTGGGGTCCACTCCCTTCTTAGATAAAATAAATAAAATAGAATAAATCAAAAAAAGAAAGAATGGGGAAGGACTTTCTAATTTTTTTTTGTTTTTGAAATTCCCCAAGTGTGGCGCCACATTGGAGTGGGTTCACACATTATTTTGGAAAAAGCTTTTGTTTGAAATTTGAACTTGGGACTAAAAGAAAGGAAAAGTCTTAGGCTCTATTTTGGAATTTCTCTAAAAAATCTAACCTAAACAAGAATTAGCTAGCTAAACCTAACCTAATTTTAAAAATTTTAAATGTGGCACCACTTAGAGTGGGCCCCACTTATTTTAAAAGAAAATTATTTGAAAAACCAAAGGAACTAAAATGATTTTATAAAATTTTTGAAATAAAGACTTTTGAACTAAATAAAAAGCTTTTGCATTTTTTAAATGAACTTTAAAATTCAGAGTTTTGTCCCCTTTGGCAGAGTGAGTCCAGCTTAAAAATCTGAAAATTGAGTTTGAAAAGAAATCCAGATTGTTTTCTCGGGAAAATATTTTGAAATTCAAGGTCTTGGGGGTTAACAAAGGGTAAAAATGTTAATTTTGAAACCCAGGGTTTGAAATTGAGTTTAAGAAAGCTTTTAAAATTTGAATCTGGATTAAAAATTTCCAAACTGGAGTTCTGGACCTCGAGATGACATGTTGTGCAGTGGGATAATGTGAAATGTTATACACTGATATGCAATGATATACAATGATATGCACTGACATGCAATGTTTTCTGAATGTGAGATTTGAAATCCCAGACCCCTGATACAGACAAAATTTTGAAAATTTCTAGTTAAGGGTGATTGTTTAAGCCAAAATAGAGAAATATTGAGAATTTGAAACAAAAATTGGGACTCTAAGTGATCCAGGCTCAAGGTGTCAACCCATTTGATCTCCGGAAGTCCCAGAGAATAGGTCTCAATGATTGAGTGGAGGTGTTTGCGGATGCGAGTGAAAATTTGAGATGTTTAAAACCCTTTTCATGATGCATTCTAAACCTAAGTAATGGATGAGTGAAATCTTGTAAAAGATATTTTCTGAAGAAATTTTAAGGAAAGTCTTTGAGAAAAAGAATTTTTATGCCTTATAGAACTTAGATGAAATAAATTCTTTACATATTCTTAACTATGGCCACAAATATGTATTGAATATAGTTCATTTGATTATAAAAAGGAAAAATATTTAGAAAACTTTGAAAATATGCAATGATTTCTGAAAATGCCTAAGAGTGTAGGCCATTTGTGGCTTAGAAAAAGATGATAAATCTTTGTTTCGTTCGTATTCTAACTATGGCCACAAATGTGAAACCCACCGAGTTTAACAACTCTTTAGAAGCTAGTGCATGTACCATTCGTCTAGACCATTATAAGTTCGAATATGCATGAATCATCATCCATCACATATTAGTATTTATATAAAGAAATAAACTGTATGCAATGTAACCCTATTCTAAACAGGAAAAATAAATTCTTATTCCAAATGTTTACAATTATAATTTACATAAAAAGAGAAAAGGAAACAAAATAAAATACACTCTTGAATATCCCTACAAAACTAGAAAACTTGTGAGTAAAAATATGTTGGCTTTTCTGGATTTATCCAGTAATATCTAGAAATTACTTGATTTATTTGGATATAAGCCTTTTTCCATATTTTCTTGAGATAAACATAATAAAAGATGATATAAAATTTAAGAAATAATAAAGATATACAACTTTAAAATTTGGAATTTGGAGAAAAATGATAAAAATACCCCTAAAAACAAGACTATGGCCTTAAAATCAGGGTTTTCAGAAAACATTTTTGTAAAACTTTTGATTTAGGGCTCAAATAGATTCAAATAAATGTCAAATCAGGTGTGAAGCACACTATCATGATTATAAACATGATCAAATATTAAAAATATGAAACTTTTCATAAAAAATCAAAATATCATAAAAATAGTGATTTTTGGCAATGTTTTACTCAAACCGGGACTCCGCGGGCACCATGTTTTCATGATTTAATCAAATAGTATATCAAATTAATTTAAAAACTCAGTAAAATTGACATGGATAGTTTTGATAACCGCAAAATTAAACTGCATTCAAAAAAATATGTTTTTAACATTATTTTAATATGAAAAATGAATAAAACCCTAAAATACATGTTTTTTCCTGTGGGCACGTATCTGTCACATTGTCAAACATGAATTAGGTATCAAACTATCATATAAATTCATAAACATTTACAAAAAGATACTAGATATAAAAACAAATATTTCCCTTTTTACAGATCAGAAAAATCATCTCAGGTTAAAGAGATATCATTCTAGCAATATACGCTTGATTCTGGCTTATACGTAGCAAGTTAAAATAAACACATTCAATTTTGGGTGTAGAGAAATATAGTAAACAATGTTCAAAAATTTTACAATTTTAGCAAATGATAGTTAACACATAAAGAAAGATTCTCCTTTTTACGGATTATCGATCGAATCTCCGGTGAGGGAGATACAATCAATACAAGTCGATCTAGGGTTTAGATAATGCATAACAGGCTCTGTGAAACCGATTCTGATTTTTGTCAGAGTAAAAATAACAAACATATATATATATAAATCTTGAAATTTTACAGAAAATACTACACATGATAACAAAGACACTGAAATTTATGGATCATCGATCGGATCTCCGATAAGGGAGATATCGCTTCTGCAAGTTGTTTCTGAATCTATATAGCAATTTCACGGTTTAAAAAGTAAGGTTCAGTTTTCTATTTTTTTAATAGAATTACAGAACCCAAAATAATCCAATTTTTTTACAAGAAATCACTGACATATTCGTGGTTTAACCCTTAAAAAATCAGTTTTTTTTTACAGAAAAATGTATATGAAATAACATTGTTCCCGCGTGCCCAGGATCGAAATCCACATATTATCGATAAAGCATTAAAAACTCTAATCTAAATATGAAAAACAATAAAGAAAACCTGAAAATAATACCACAAATTTAGATTTAGCACTTGAATGACCAACATAAACATAAACATGATCAAAAAATAAAGAAAATCAGGGAATACATGGTTAGATTTGGATTTAGCCTTCGAAAAGAAGGATTTGACCCATTGAACGGGCAAATCTCATCTTTTATTTGGCTTAAATATAAAAAATGATATTTTTAATGATTTCAACAGATTGAAATCATGAAAAATATCCTCAAATAGTGTTAGATTGCTTTCTTGAATCAATTTTAAGGTTCTTGAACAAAGAACAAGCTTGAAATCCATATGCAAGGGGCAGCAATGGTAAAATCCATGGAAAACTTGTAATAAATTTAATAAAATAATGAAAATCAGTAAAGAAAACTCACCTTGGGTTGCTGCGGCTTCAATGGAGGAAGGACAGGATGCTGGGAGGAGAGAGAAGCCATGAAATTTTGAGAGGAAGAAGAAAAAAAAAGATGTCGCATGGCCCCCTTGAAGTCCCCTTTTTATAGTTTTTTAAAACCTCCTTAATTAGGGTTAATTAAGGAGTTTTTATTTTTTTAGAACTCTTTCTAATTAATCTAAATAAGGAGAGAATGATTTTCTTAGAGGAGTTTGACTTTTCAACCTTCCCTAATTAAACCTAATTGAGTCCTAATTCACTTAAAACAATCTCAAATGTAGTGCCATCCCCTCTAGGCCCACATTTGGTTTTTTAAATCCTAATTTTAAAAACTTTAAAAACCAAAGTTAAAATAGAAAGTAAAAATGGAATTTTAAAATCAAGTTTGACTCTTCTAACTTAGCTAGGACAGTAAGCTAACCCTAACACTCTCAAATGTGGTGCCACTCAGAGTGGGCCCCACTTGGTTTTCATGAAACGATTTTAAAAACCTGAAAATAAAGGGGCTAAAAATGATTTTTTTTTAAAAAAACTTCAAAAGACACCTAGACTTCTTAACATTTTTTTTTTGCATTTTTGTCATGGATAAAATATGAAATTGAAAGAATTTGAATGAAAATGGAAAAATTAGGGTTTGGGCACCCCTGCAGTGTAGGTCCCACCTGAAGAAAGATGATAAAAATTGGATTTTGAAAATGTTAAAACAAAGATTAAAAGAGGTTTTTAAAATAAATAACAATGAAAATAAAGGATTAGAATCATGAAAAATTAGAGTCCTAACCTGACTAGGACTCTGAGACAGAGTCCTGATTCGAGTGAAACTCTAAAAATCTGACATTTTTGAAAGATAAATAAATGAATTATAAAAGGTTTTCTCAAAATTTGATAAAATGAGCTGACAAACGAAGTTAGGGTCAGAGTCCTAGTTCAACTAAAACTCTTGAAATAGAGTCCTAAGTTGACTAAAACTCTACAAAATTAGATTTTTTTTGAAAAATAGGCGAAAAGGTTTTAAAAACAAGTAAAAATGGGAGTTAAAACAGAAATCAAAACAGAATCCTGATCTGATCAGGACTCTGAGACAGAGTCCTAATTCAACTAAAACTCTAGAAATTTTGATTTTTCTAAAAATAGACAAGAAGATTTTGAGAGCTTTTTGCGAAAATAGGTGAAAACAAGATAAAAAGTGGAATCAGAATTAGAGTCCTGATCCAACTCTGACTCTGGGACAGAGACCTAATTCGACTAAAACTCTCAGAATTTTGAACAAACAAGGAGGTTTTAGAAGCTTTTTTGCAAAAATAGATGAAAACAAGGTGAAAACTGAAATCTGAATTAGAGTCCTGATCCAATTAGGACTCTGGAACAGAGTCCTAATTCGACTAAGTTTCTTAGAATTTAGGATTTTCTAGAAAACAAATGATGATATTTTAAAAAGGACTTTTTAAAACAAGTGAAAATGAAATAAGAAAATAAAATCAGGATAGAGTCCTGATTCGATTAGGACTCTGAGGCAGTGTCCTAATTCGATTGGAACTCTAAAATTTTGGACAAAATGAAAGGTTTTCTCAAAAAGAGATAAAAATAGAGGTGAAAAGTAGAGTCCTAATCCAACTAAAACTCTGGAAAAAGAGTCCTAATCCGACTAGGACTCTTAGAAAAAGACTAAATAAGGAGAGTAAACATGGTATGGACCCACTTCTAACTCAGAATCAATAAATGAAAGATTGAAAGTGCTCAAAAATGTAAAATGACAGAGTCCTAGTTCAATTAGAATTCTGAAATAATTGGAATTATGCAAATTTTAAAAGAAATCATTTATTCGGAAGTGACACCACCTGGATGGGTCTCATCTGAGGTTCAAAATAGATTGAAAATTAGTTTGGAATGAATCCAGATTGTTTTTCTGAAGAAATGTTTTTTAAATGAAGCTTTAGGGGTTAGCCAAATGGCAAATGTCAATTTAAAAACCCAGATTTTTGAAATTACTTTTGAAAGAAAGGTTTTAAAATCGAATCCGGAGTAGATGTTTAGAAAAACCAAAGTGTTGGATCTCGAAAATGAGATGAAATGCAATGAAATAATGAGGAATGATGAGATATGACATGGAATGTCATGTGAAATGCAAACACTAGATAAAGGATTTCAGGTATTGGACCCCGATCGACAGTTGTACCAGTTTAAAAAGTGCTAAAATTAGTAAAAATGAACAAAATGATTCAAGAAATGGTTTTTTTCCCTGCAGGGCCATGAGTGACTAAAAACTAGGGTTTTGACTGGTTTGAACTAGAATGAACTAAGTTCTAGGGTTTCAGAACTCAAATGAGCTGACAAGACACTGGCTCAACTAAACTCCTAGACTAAACGATTGATAAATGATATCATTTCTTAGAGAAATGGTGAGAAATGATCACTGGAGTAAAGTGAGTTACGTACAAGAACTAGGTTTGAGATGGAACAAAGATCAGTAATACTGAGATGAACTAAAACTGAAGCTCAAACACTAGCTCAACTGACTGGACTTAGCTCAATTTCAGCTGAAATAGGCTAAAATGGACTTTTAGACTGTGGGAAATGGATTTGAACTGAAACTGCGCTACTTGAACTCATGGTGAGCTCAGGTTAGACTCAAGGGAATAGGGTCGACTAAATTTGACTGGCCTGGGAATAATTGATTGGGATTCAGGTTAGAAATGAGCTCATTTCTTAGGAAATGAACTCATTTTGGCAGGAATGGTCAGAAATGAACATGATTTGCTTATCGTGAGCTCAGGTGAGCTAGAAATGACTAACATTCTAACTGTTCTGAGCTTAAAAATGAGCTTGGTCAACTCTGACTGACAAGGATCTAAGGTAACCTAGGGGTAAAATGGGAATCTTACTAACAAAATGGAGGTGAAATGACACCTAAAAGTGGACAGATCTAGGGTTAGACTCCTACACTGACCTACAGGTTGGCATCTATGGCAGGGGGTGTTTGGAAGTGAACGACAAAAATTTGGGGTCTTTACAGGTGACAAGTCAAACACCTTGATACGTATGTTGCTACTTCTCACTTCATTCTGTTCCACAAATACTTTTGTTGAAGATTCTTGAACATCTTAGTACCACCAGGATGAACTGTGTACTTTGATAAATGTGCCTCATCAAGAATCACTTTCTTCAACTCAGGGTTATCTAGCACCCAAAGTCGATGCTTCATACGGATACCATCATCATCATCTACATGAATAACTGAGCCATATTCACGAGCTTGATCAATGAACTTCTCATAACGTGCATCTTGCTTATGTGCCTCAATGATCTTAGGCAAAAACTTTGATCGAATGGTCAAACCAGACAATCTAATGGTTCCGCCTTCAATCGAAAATGGCTTCCAAGCCACAAAATCTTCAATCAACTTCTGGCTCTACACAAGACTAGCTAGAACATTGCTCGATTTGCGACTGAGCACATCTGTCACGACGTTCGCCTTACCAGGGTGGTAAAACAACGTGAACTCATAATCCTTGATAAACTCGAGCCAATGATGTTGTCTCATATTCAATTCCTTTTGAGAAAATAAATATTTGAGACTCTTGTGGTCGGAAAAGACCTCGAACGTATTTCCATACAAATAGCGTCGCCAAGACTTCAAGACGAACACCACTGCTGCTAACTCCAAGTTGTGAGTTAGATAATTCCTCTCATGAACTTTCAACTGTTTCGATGCATATGCGATAACTCGACCATGCTGCATTAGCACGCATCTTAATCATGTTCCTGAGGCATCTGTGTACACCACAAAACCACCTCTGCCAGAAGGTAAAGCTAACACCAGAGAGGTCGTTAGCTTCGCCTTCAGGATCTGAAATCTCTCTTCGCATGAGTCAGTCCACTCAAACTTAACTCCTTTATGCAAAAGCTTCGTCAACGGTAGTGCAATTCTAGAGAAATTCTGAATAAAGCATCGGTAATACCCAGCTAATCCAAGAAAACTTTGGATATCGGTCACAGACTGAGGCTGCTTCCAATCTAATACGACTTCAACTTTCACTGGATCAACTGACACTCCATCACTGGATATCACGTGACCCAAAAACATGACTCGCCTGAGCCAAAACTCACATTTGGAGAATTTGGCAAACAATCGGTGCTCTCGAAGTACTTCTAAGATGATACGTAGATGCTCTCGATGTTGCTCAGGACTCTCTAAGTAGATCAAGATATCGTTGATGAACATGATCACAAAGGTGTCCACAAATTGATGGAAGATCCGATTCATCAAATCCATAAATGTTGTTAGTGCATTCGTGAGACTAAATGGCATCACTACGAACTCATACAACCCGTATCTAGTTCGAAATGTTGTCTTCAAAACATCTTTCTTCTTGATCCGGAGTTGATAATAACCCGTTCTGAAGTCGATCTTTGAGAATATCTTCGCTCTCTACAATTGGTCAAAGAGATCTTCAATTCTCAGTAATGGATATTTGTTCTTAATCGTCGCTTGGTTGAGCATCATGTAGTCAATGCACAACCTCATAGATTTATCTTTCTTCTTCACGAACAAAATAGGTGCACCTCACGAAAATGCACTGGGTCTGATGAATCCTTGTTTCATCAACTCTTCCAACTGATGCTTCAGTTTTTTGAGTTCTGTTGGGGTCATTCGGTACGATGCCTTTGAAATCGGAGTCACTCTAGGCAATAACTCAATGCAAAATTCGATCTCGTGCTTCGAAGGTAATCCGGGCAGTTCCTCAAGAAACACATCAAGAAACTCCCAAACTACATCCAAGTTCTCAATTGGGACTATTTCTGGTTCAACTCGAGTGATACTGACCAAGAACACGGTACCCCCATTCCACAAATACTTCTGAGTCTTGAAAGATGAAATCAAACGACTGTCTCAAATAGGTCGAGAGAGTCTGATTTCCAAAACTGGATGATCAGGCCGATATAAAACCACCTTGCCTTCTCTACACAGAACTTGAGTGTGATACTCAAACAACCAATTCATGCCTAGAATGACATCAAACTCGGTCATGTCTAGTAGGATTACGTCAGCTAGCAAGTTCTACCCTACCACTAACACCTCGATGTTCAGAATATATAAAACATATAAGGACTGATCACCAGTCGGAGTATAGACCTCTGTGATCATCGCAAAATTTTTCCTCTCATAATGTTCTCTCTCTTCCTTCTCTTTTCCTTTCCAACCTCTTATTTTCCTCCTTTTTGAAGAGAGAAAAGATAAAAGAACGGAAAGAAAGAGAGAAGAGAAAAGAAAGAAGAGAAGAGAAGAGGAACTCTTTTGCGGGTCTCACTTGACCTTAATTTTGAAAATATTTGAAATAACTCGCCTCCGTTTTAAAATATTTGCGGGAAAACTGGGAGACGGGATCCGCTCGTCGGTACGAGGTTCAACCGTTCCTGGCGCCTTTACCAGGGGTAATCAAACCAAGGGTCGAATCTTATGCCTTTTGCTTTGCAAAGAATTTATCTAAGTATTTATCCTAAGTCTAAAATGCACAATGAATCATGCTTGTGCAAATGCAAAGATGTATGCTCTTTTTGAAAAATGTTTTGAAGAAATCCCAAGTGAATCTGATAAAGTGAAGAAATGTTTTCTAACTTAGAACTTAAGATTAAAGTTCTAAGTTTTTAGAATAATCAGGAGCTTGGGAAAATAAATCTGGCATTTGGAAATTGATCTTGAAGTCTTTTAATAAAAAGAGAATGAAGGAAATTTTCAAAGTCATAAATGGACTTTGAATTTAGAAGTTTGAACTTGGATGAATATCTGGAATGGAATTGAATTCCACTTTTGAAGTTTAGAAGGGAATATGGGAAATCTAAAGAAATTGAGAAATGAGATTTGTAAAAGTTGGATTTTCAAGATGAAATCTGAATCCAAGTTCTGGATAGAGTTTTGAGTTGATTTTTAGGCTCCGAAATAGGGACTTGGTTTGAATGAAATGGAATTGGCTTTAAGAATTGGGATTTAAATGGAATTTTGGGTTTGGAATTTTGAAGGGAATTGGATTTAAGACTTGGAATACGAGATGGTATTTGGATCTGAAATCTGAGATCCAAAATAAGGTTGGACTCTGGATTCTAAGATGGAATTGGATCTAAAATCTGAGATCCAAAATAGAATTGGGTTCTGGATCCTAAAATGGATTTGGATCTGAAGTCTGAGATTCAATGTAGGATTGGATTCTAGATCCTAAGAATTGGATTTTGGATCTGAAGTCTGAGATTCAATGTAGGATTGGATTCTAGATCCTAAGAATTGGATTTTGGATCTGAATCTGAGACCCAAAGTAGGGTTGGATTCTGGATCCTAAGAATTGGAATTTGAATCTGAATCTGAGATCCAATGGTAGAATGAGGATCTGGATCCTAAATGAAATTTGGATCTGTGGTTGGAGATCCAAAGTGAAATAAGGGTTTGGACCCTAAATGGAATTTGGATCTGTGATGGGAGATCCAGAGTAGAATAAGGATTTGAATCCTAAATGGAATTTGGATCCGTGATTGGAGATCCAAAGTGGAATGGAGTCCTACACTTGGAAATCTGGATCCAAGTTGAGACTAGGATTTGATTTTGGATTTGGTTTATGAAAAGTCCAAATAGGACCTTTAAAGACGGATCTGGGTTTTTAGAAACCCAAATTTAAACTTGAGATTCGAATCCAAACCTTGATTGAAGATAAGGGGATGAACTTGGTTTTGAAATCAGAAGATAACTTCAAAGTTTAAAGTTGAACTTTTGAATTTGAATTTTTGATTTGAGTTGGAAATTTGAACATAAAAGTGATTTTGGAATTTCAAAGTCAAGTTGGACTTTGAAATTGAATTTTTGAATCTCGAAGTGAGATAGAATTGGATCTGATGAAAAAGAAGAAACACTTGGGATTTTGAAAAAAAAGAAGTTTTGAAAATATGATGCAATTCTGTCCTATATGATGAATGAATTTGAATAAGTTTGAAATTTGGAATTTGAAAAGTTATTTCATTCTTTTAAATGAATTAAAATAAGATTGAAAATATAATACATCCTTGACTATGGTCATTGAATGTATTACATGATAATCTATATTTAAATTCAAAAGAAGAATAAAATACATTTTTAGTGCTTTTATAGAATTTAAAATGAGATTAACCCTCAATATACCTTGACTATGGCCATTGATATATATTTTGAGTTAATTCTAAGTTAAATTCTGATAAAAGAAAGAAAATATTTTGAGAAAATATGATGAATTTTGAAAGTGGATCCAGTGTTATTTCGTAAAAGATAAAAATCCTAAGTTTTGTCCACACCCTGACTATGGCCATTGATGTGGATCATCAACTTAGGATCAATTACCTCATACGAAAATGGTGCACGTGCCATTCGTGTTTCACCATTGAGAGAATTTGAGAAATAAAGGCAAAAATGCATGAAAACAAGCAATTCATAATGTTTATAATGCTCATCTATTCTATCTAGAACTGAAAAATGTAGAATTTTCATTAATCTAGTTATTACAATCTTGAAAAATGATAACATCCTAATCTAAGAAGAAAGGACAATATTTTCCATGTATCCCTGCAAAATAAGATTAGCATAGAGTAGAAAAAGAATATGAAATGTAAAATACCAAAGAAATTAAGAGGTTACCAGAAATATCTAAGAAGATGCCAATATGCTAATAAGGAGAAACTGTATGAAAATGCATGTGCATTTAGTGAGTGTTGTAATAAGTGGTGTCAATGAATGAGTGGGTTGAAAGTAAAAATATCAATTAAGATGTAGTGATGTGAAACAGGGTTTAATATGGGGACGGTTAGCAGGTAAGTGCTACAGGGCTGTGGATGAAGGGGTGTTGTAATATAAAGGAATGCTGGAATGCAATGGGCAGCAAGCCAATGAAGAGCACACAGGTGCTGTGCCTATATGGGCAAGTGCAGCAATGCTATAGTGTAATGATGTGGGTAGCAAATGATGCTAAAAGAAAGGGAATGCACATCTATACAGTAAATGGGCTGGGGAAGTAAGGTGCAACAAATGTCATATGCAATGAAGAGTGTAAATGAATACAGGTGATGAGTGTAAATATGCATGGGTGATGCAGAAAATTGCTGCGGTAAAATGGCAACATGCAGGAATTGTATTGATGAAAAGAGTGATATACAAGTGGTTTTATGTATCTAAATGTGCAATAATTAGATGACTAACCTAGTTCATTGCACTGTGCAAGCAGTGTGCTAAAAAAAAGGTGTAGAGCAGTTTCAAGCACAATAGCTATCATTATCAAATACATAAGAGGATATCCCAAATGATCAAAGGACATTTTCATCAAAAGACATTCTTGATGAAACAGCGGATATTTACAAAATCCAAGGTGGGTCCGAAGACATTCAAATGGTAGCAGACAGTCACCCTATTGAATTTTGAAGGGGTTTTGCATGTTGCCCCTCCTACTGCGACTTGAAGTACAAATGGTTTGAATAGTTTCATGATAAAGAAAATTACTGTACATATCTGATCCATTCATCTCTTTGGGAGCCCGATTTTACACTTACTTGGAGAACCGAACTAGGTGATTGCTGAAGGGAGAGCAGAATATCTCAAGAGACTTATAATACTTATAGTCTCATTAATAAGATGAGCAAAGAAATCACCCAAAACAGATGTCAGAAACCCATCTTTGCTAGCGCTCGGGGTCCTGCCACATGGAGATCACGTAGACTTAAATGTAACTTGAGCAGCATGGAAACGAGCTCCTTGGCATCAGACCATGAGCTTGATGATTTTTTATTTTGCAGAACGTGGGCAGTGTAGACATATCGACAAGGTTTCATTAGTAACAGAAGAACAACTCAATATATATCTAAAGACATCCATAAAGGGGAAAAGACATAGTTACTGAGGCATATTCTGGCCTCGGGAAGTCTATTGCAGAAGGTTGTATTCATGTTTTTTTTTTTAAACAACACATTGAGGATAACTAAATATGATCAAGTCGACCCAGAGCAGGCATAACTGAGATTTAAGCAATATCCATTTGATCAATTTGAACTACTCAGCATAGTTAAGTAACTCGATTTTGCCTCCGTCAACTCACTTCTCCTGTTGACCCATGTGATAGATTTTTGACAATGGAAATCATAGGTTAGTCGGTGTTGCCAGCCTTTCCTGACAAATGTGGAATCCAACTTAACCACACGTTACATACTAATATCCCAGCCTATATATTTCTAATGGATAATCGATAGGAAGTGAAACAGATACACATAACAGGGGTGCGTCAGGACTTAACACTAAGCAGATGGTTCTATGAACGTGATATGACAGGAATATAGTATAAAACACACAACAGAAATGCATGATGAACATAAACGACGTTGATTACTCTAAATACATGACTAGATCTACCACAGGATATATCAATGATACTGTAAGCCAAACTATATAAAAAAAAAAAAAGGAAAATCGATGACTGTGTTCTAAAATGCGAAGCGCAGGAGTGAAAATTAAACAACAAGAGTCAATTATGACATCCACAAGATAATATACACAAATCGTAAATTAAGACATAATACTGAAATGAAATCATCAGACTCAGATTCATCAAGAAAAAAAGGTATAAGACAAATTCAACAGAGAAATATGCTATAAACACAATGAAGATGAAGGGCGATGCTTATGCAACAATAGAGAAGATACAGATATATACTGATTCAAACCTAAGTATAATGCAAGATGCAGAACATGTTTGCAAACCAAGGCAAATTCGATTGCATTAAAGGAATGACTGATGTCATGAGAATGAAATAAAATGTCAATGGTGGGGAATGCGATGAGCATGTCACACAGCCTCCACAATAGATGGAAGCATTTTAGCACTGAATTGAAGAAGAAAACAAGATGGGGATAATTTAATCATAGGTAGAATGCAGGGCTAAGGAGGTATTGTTGCAAAACAGATCCGATCTAATGCTGGGTCAGATCGGATGCTATGCTACTTCAACTAAAAGAATGTGCAGGTCTGAAATGCAATTATACTAATTTTTAAGAGCATTCAAATGACATATATGCAATGAGGTAGATCAGAATACAAAATGTTTAAGAATATGAATGAAGCTGCGTTGAATCAAAATACATAAAAAAAAATGGAAAAGGGAATTACCCCTAACACAAAAGGTAAATCTAAATACAACGTAAATGAAAGAGCAGAATGCAAAGAAAAGGCAGAGGAAACGAATTGTTGGAACGAGATTGTTCCATCGATATTGCAATGGATGGATCTATCCTACATATATTGCAGGTCGATTCCACCATTTTGCTTGTTAATAAGAGAGAGGAAATGAAGAAGAATGAAAATCAGGGTAAAGGGGTGCTGAAAGTGGAGAGAAAGAAATGCTTATAGAAGAAAGGAAGAGATCCAAGAGAGGGAAGTGACCACTTACCTGTAGAAAAGGCACCGTGAAGGAGGGATCAATTTCCCTTTCTCCTTTGCTGCCGGATTGCTGGAGCCGATTGAACTCCTGATGGTTGTAGGGATTAGCTTCTTCCAACGTTGCAAGGAGAGTCGATTCCCTTCAGCGTGGCTTTGCAATATTGGCGTGAGAGAAGGTTGGATTGCTGAGGGCGAATGAAAACAAGAGGAAGGAGAAGAAAATGGTGGGGTGAAAGGCGGTGCCGAGAAGAGGCCTGGATGCCTCTTCTTATAGAAGAGGTGGAAGAATCAAGAAAGGGGTTTAGGGTTTTACGGTTTGTTAGAGATGGATGGAGGAGGAAGGCCGTTGGGAGGGATCGCACATGGGGTTGCCATGGATGGCTTGGGCGAGAAGGTTGGAGAAAGTTTCGGGAGAGGCGGCTGCGCCATCCCTTCCCCTCTTCTTCCTTACGAAGGGTAAAAGAAAAAAAACCTAAAAGGGTTTTTCATAGACCCCCCCCCCTTTCAACTTTCAAATTTTTACAAAAGAGGGCTTCAGAGGTCTTTAGTGAAAATTATCTTTCAAAAAGCCTCGAAATCATTTATTTTTCTCAAAATCTTTCCAAATTTTTTGGTTTTTGGTGTTATTTTCATTTTATTTGTATTTTTTTTAAATAAAATCCTAAGATTTGCGAGAAAACAAAGGTTAAAACTAATTTTTTTGGTGTTTTTGCAAAAAAATATTTACAAAAGAGAATTTTTCTGAGAATTTTAAAGCCATTTTGAGAAAATTTCTTCAGAAATGAGTTAGGATCCGGGTTTTGAGGAAATGTGGATTTAAAGCACTGGATTTGAACCTGAAAACGATTTTGAATGGATCAATATGGTTTTTAATCCAGAAAGTCTGAAGATTTTTGCTTTGATTTCTCAGAAGATGGAGTTAGGGGCAAAAGGGTCATTTTTACAAAACTTTGAAAAATTTGGGGTGTTCACAGATGCCCCTCTTTGCTAATAAGCCGGTTGAAAGCCGAGCTTAGTGGCAAAGATAACACTCTAAATTTTTTTTATTTTTTTTTTTTTAAAATGCCCCAGTCAGCAGATCTGAACTGGGTGTGGAAGAATTATTTTGGAAATATGGCTCTTCAGGCCTAAAAACCTTATCCTGAATGGTTTTGGGGGGGACGAAATCCTCGAAAAATGAGTAGATAGTGAGGAAATCGTGATGGGACTTTGGACAAAAATCTCGAAATGGTGGGCAATCAGAATTTTGATCAGGTCTCATGGGTGAGACGAGATATTCTTTTTGGAATGATTCAGGTTTAGCCTTTGACTTGGATGGGATGAAAATATATCAAGATGAATTTGAAATGAGGAAAGGAATACACGGGGACCTTGATGGGACATTTTGGAAAATGCCTCGTGAAATGAAGCTTAAGTGGAATCCTATCCTGGATGGATATACAAAGCATGGGTTCCTTGATGGGAAGAACCATGATGGGACTGGAAGAAATCATCTCGTCCAAACGAGGAATCTCGTTGGAACGAGACTCAGGTTTAACCCAAATCTGTAAGGAAGATACCTCGCGAAGCGAGGTTCCGGGTTAACTTTTAATCTGGATGGGAAATCTACCATACGGGTTTCTCAAAAATGGAGAAAGCACGATGGGACCTTCGGAATTTGGACGAACAAATCCGAGAGGGGTTTTTGCGAAAAGAGGAAATATAGAGTCCCTAAAGCTTTGAAAAGGGGAAGAAATTGGGCGTCTCATTGCTGAGACTGAAATAACTTTTGAAATTAATGATCTTTCGCAAATGGTTCAGGTTTGACCCTTATCCTGAGTGGGTTGTCCATACGGAATTCTTCAATGAGAAAACCGTGATGGGACAGGAAGAGATACTTCCTTCAGAGGCAACTCTTTTGAGAAATATAAACAATGCTAGGTTGCATCAAAATGGATATTGAATGTTTATTTTATTTTTGAAATAGCTAGAAAATTTTGCCAATAAGATAAAATCATAGTAGGTTCAAACACTTGAAAATGTGCACGTATGTGCAAAAGATATTCTCTCTTTTACCTAGAGTATTTCCCCCAAATGAGATTAACTCCTCAGTTTTAAGAGTCAAATTCAAAATTTTAGCACTGATGATTTTCTTCAAGGAAGCTATCCATTTTCTTGATATGAGAATAAAAGAAATATTCTTAATTTCATAAAAGCAGAAAATGAAGAGATATTGATAAAAGAATTTTGCATGAGAAAAGATGACTTCTGCCAACTTCGGCAGTTTGATATCTGGGTGTTTTCCCACGATCTTTTTGCACTCTTTTGAGTCATTGGGCTTTCTCGGTTTTTCACATCATCCTTCATTTGGATGTCCTGACTTTTCTCTCTTTTTCGGGGAAGGGTACGTCACAAGCTCCTTCATCTTGGAGATGCTCCGATCCTTCTTTCTCTCAGGGATTATATATGATATTAGCTCAAAAAGGTCTGAAATCAAATATCTTTTAGGGTTTGTCGGTAGGTTCATCGCATCTGCCTTCATCTCGACAGCGATCCGAACTTTCCCTGGAACGATCCGTCACAAACTCCGTCATCTTGGAGATGTTTCAAATCTTCTTTGGCCCCGGGGATCTACTCGCTTAATTCGCCTTCATCTTGACGACAATTGAGAGATCCCTTTTGCGGATATTTGATTGCAACTTTTAAACGAAAATGAGAAGGGATGGGTTGAGTGGATTCTTTTTATAGCTCAAGATATTTCCACTGCCTGATTGTCAGAAAATCATTTTTAAAACATGCGCCATATCCAAGATCAATATCAATTCTCTTCTGGCTTTTCAACATCATTGAAGATTTCTTTTATTGATCATATCGAGGACATTTCTTATATCCTTTTGGTTGATCAACAGGAAAAGATTTGAATTTTACCTATTTTCGGGAAAAGTTTCACCTTTTTTGGAAGGAAATAGAAGAGGTAATCTGAAAAAATTCTTTTCGTGCAGTCAGACTTTTAGAATCAACTAATGCTTTTAGCAAATTGGCAAAGTTTTCACGAATTTCTTGTGAAATAATCACTCAATATAGATTTTGATGAGACATTTAGCTGTAATTTAAAGAAATGATGCAAGAAATCGGACTTTAGAAAACTGGACAGATGAAATATATTAGGTTTTGGAAATCCCGACCAGTTTATGAGAAACTGGATTTTTGATAATCCCGACTAGTGAAAACACTGGATTTCAAATCCCGACCAGTGAAAAATATTGGATTTCAAATCCCGACCAGTTGTGACAACTGGATTTCAAATCCCGACCAGTTATAAAACTGGATTTCAAATCCCGACCAGTTATGAAAACTAGATTTCAAATCCCGACCAGTTATGACAACTAGATTTCAAATCCCGACCAGTGAAAAATACTCGATTTCAAATCCCGACCAGTTATGACAACTGGATTTCAAATCCCGACCAGTGAAAAATACTCGATTTCAAATCCCGACCAGTTATGACAACTGGATTTCAAATCCCGACCAGTGAAAAATACTGGATTTCAAATCCCGACCAGTTATGAAAACTGGATTTCAAATCCCGACCAGTTATGACAACTGGATTTCAAATCCCGACCAGTGAAAAATACTGGATTTCAAATCCCGACCAGTTATGAAAACTGGATTTCAAATCCCGACCAGTTATGACAACTGGATTTCAAATCCCGACCAGTGAAAAATACTGGATTTCAAATCCCGACCAGTTATGAAAACTGGATTTCAAATCCCGAGCAGTGAAAAATACTGGATTTCAAATCCCGACCAGTTATGAAAACTGGATTTCAAATCCCGACCAGTGAAAAATACAGGATTTCAAATCCCGACCAGTTATGACAACTAGATTTCAAATCCCGACCAGTGAAAAAAATACTAGATTTCAAATCCCGACCAGTTATGAAAACTGGATTTCAAATCCCGACCAGTTATGACAACTGGATTTCAAATCCCGACCAGTTATAAAACTGGATTTCAAATCCCGACCAGTTATGACAACTGGATTTCAAATCCCGACCAGTGAAAATTACTGGATTTCAAATCCCGACCAGTTATGACAACTGGATTTCAAATCCTGACCAGTTATGACAACTGGATTTCAAATCCCGACCAGTGAAAAATACTGGATTTCAAATCCCGACCAGTTATGACAACTGGATTTCAAATCCCGACCAGTGAAAAATACTGGATTTCAAATCCCGACCAGTTATGAAAACTGGATTTCAAATCCTGACCAGTTAAAAATACTGGATTTCAAATCCCGACCAGTTATGACAACTAGATTTCAAATCCCGACCAGTGAAAAATACTGGATTTTGAAAATGAAGGATTTAATCTGATGGTTTGAAAGTGATTGAATTTGGAAGATTACAACCCGAGGGTTGAGAAAATGATAAGACTTTGAGGATATTACAACCAGAGGTTGGGAAACTGATAGAATTGAAGACCTTGAAATGATAGAATTGAGGAGTCGCACCCTAAGGGTTTGATCTTTTGGAATACACGACCAGCGGGAGCAGGATTTTTTGAAAATACGTGACCAACGAGTGTTGGATCCTTTAGGAATACATGACCAATGATTGTTGGATCTTTTTGGAAATATATGACCAACGAGTGTTAGATCTTTTAGGAATACATGACCAACGATTGTTGGATCTTTTGGAAATATATGACCAACGATTGTTGGATCCTTTGAAGTGGTCTGTTTTCAGGATTTATTTTTTTATCCTGAACCGAGAAGGAAGAAAAGAAAATACCTTGTTATCAGGAGGCATCAGGTTTATCCCTTAACCTGAAGGGGAAAGAAGAATTTTTTAAAGAGAATAAACCTGAATTTTTGAAATGGATTAGCCGGAAGGCTGGAATTTGGAAGAAGGTCCCGCCTGGCAGTTGGAGAGAATCCGAGTTGGGACTCGAGTCTTCAGAAAATAAAAGATAAAGAGACATCCGAGTTTTGAAAAACTTGAATTTCTAAAGAAATGATTGTTTTCCAATGCGAGGATTGGATTCAGAAGGAAGTCCGAGTCAAAACTCGGAACTTCAAACGAAAATAATAAATGAAAAACTCGAGCTGGAACTCGGATAAAAGATAAAGAGAAACTCGAGTTTTGAAAAACTCGAGTTTATAAAGAAATGATTGTTTTCCAATGCGAGGATTGGATTCAGAAGGAAGTCCGAGTCGGAACTCGGAACTTCAAACGAAAATAATAAATGAAAAACCCGAGCTGGAACTCGGATAAAAGATAAAGAGAAACTCGAGTTTTGAAAAACTCGAGTTTATAAAGAAATGATTGTTTTCCAATGCGAGGATTGGATTCAAAAGGAAGTCCGAGTCGAAACTCGGAACTTCAAACGAAAATAATAAATGAAAAACCCGAGCTGGAACTCGGATAAAAGATAAAGAGAGACCCGAGTTTTGAAAAACTCGAATTTATAAAGAGATGATTGTTTTCCAATGCGAGGATTGGATTCAAAAGGAAGTCCGAGTCGGAACTCGGAACTTCAAATGAAAGAATAGAGGGAGAAGCTCAAATGAGAACTCGGGTTTTTGACAGAAAGTTTTTAATCAAAAGATTGAGTTTTGAAATCTTGCCAGTGCGAGGACCGAACCTGAGAATGAGAATGACCATTTAGAGGACTGAATTTATTTGCATATGATCTGATTGCCCCTTAAGATTGATAAAATTTGGATGAAGAAAAAGGTTTAACAGAGATTAACGAAGCTTTAAAAGAGAAAGACATTCAGGACTATCCCTTTTCCTGAAGAAAGAAGAACCTCGTAGGATAAGGTTTTAGGTTTATCCCTTAACCTGACGGAGGGGAGAAAGAAAGAAAAGAAGGAAAAAGAAATTCCTCATGGAAAATAGGCATCAGGTTTGTCCCTTAACCTAAAAGGGTATATTATTGAAATAAGAATCAAGAAGAAAAATGGATGAATAATTAAAATAAAAAATTGATAAGACTGATAACGATGGATAAACAAAAGGTTGATAAAAATCGAGAAAAAGAGTTTGATCCTGCCTGCATGTGGGATTTTTAAAATGAGAGAAGAAGATGGGAAAATCATTTTTTTGGAAAGAAGGATTAACCACGAGAGCTAATCTTTGAAAGGGGATCATTCATGAGAGATCATCATGAGGGTTAATTTTTTTTTGAAGCAATGATTTGAAAATCAATTTGTAGAAAATATGATCAACACGAGGGTTGAACTTGATTGTAATGATTTGAAATCAATTTTTAGAAAATATGATCAACACAAGGGATTGATCTTTGAAATGAAATCAAATTTTTGGAAAATGAGATCAACACAAGGGATTGATCCTTGAATGAAATGATTTGAGGTTTTTTGGAAAATGAGACCAACACAAGGGATTGATCTTTGAATGAAATGATTTGAAGTCAATTTTTTTTTTAAAAATATGATCAACACCAGGGATTGATCTTTGAATGAAATCAAATTTTTGGAAAATGAGATCAACACAAGGGATTGATCCTTGAATGAAATGATTTGAAGTTTTTTTTGGAAAATGAGACCAACACAAGGGATTGATCTTTGAACGAAATGATTTGAAGTCAATTTTTTTTTTGGAAAATATGATCAACACCAGGGATTGATCTTTGAATGTAATGATTTGAAAACCAAATTTTTAGAAAATATGATCAACACAAGGGTTGATCTTTTGAAACATAATATTTTGAAAACCAAATTTTTAGAAAATATGATCAACATAAAGATCGATCTTTGAAATAAAATAATTCGAAATCAATATGATCAACACAAGGGTTGATCTTTGAAATGCAATGATTCAAAATCAATTTGTAGAAAAATATGATTAACACAAGGGTTGATCTTTAAAAAAGGTTGTAAAAATATTTGAACTAAGATTTTCATGGTTTTTGAAAGACCCTCATAGGTAATATCATTTCTCTCATGAATGATGTCAGGATTGTCCCGAATTTTTTGAAAAAGAAATTTAATGCCCCAATATAGCGAAAAAGAAGAAAGTACTGAATATCAAAGATATAAAGAAAATCGACATTTCATTGATAAGCAAAAGTTGATAACAAAACTGAATATTTACAAGTATTTTAACTAAAAAGAGCCACAAAGACTGGGCTGACTTGCCCCTACAAAGCGACTGACAGAAAGGGATGAAAGCGAAAAACTCTTGGTATTCTCAATTCTCTGATTGGTCTGGAAAAGGTCCAGTTGAAACTGCAGGCTGCTCTTCTCCTTCCTCTGGCACCAGGAGCTCTTTATCAATGTAGTCTTGCACAAGGTTTTGGAGGACGAAGCAGCGCTCCGTGTCATGCCCCCTTGCTCGATGAAACTTACAGAAGCAATCTTTCCATTTTCCCATGATGACAGGAGGATCAATCTTTCTTGGGAGTTTGATCATGCCTTTTTCAAGCAAGTATTTGAGAACTTCTTCGATCGGCTGACCTAGAGGGGTAAACTGACGATCATGATCCCAACCTTCATGCTTTGCTTTCTTCGGCTTGTTTGACCTTTGCCGAGTGCTGACCTCTACCTGGTAGCTGGACTGATCTTGCATGTTTAGGAGATCTGAACGCCTTTCTTCTTCGATTTTGATAAAGAGATTCTTATCAAGGCAGTCTTGAACTATATTCTTGAAGATGAAGCAATGCTCAGTGTTATGCCCTATTGCTCAGTGGTACCCACAGAATTGGTCTATATATTTTCCCATGATTGTGGAAGGGCTGGCAGCTTTTGGGAGCCTAAGTAATCCACTGGACAACATGTATTCGAGGATTTTGTCAAGCGGTTCATCTAAAGTAGTGAAATCTCGATCCTTGCTCCAATCCTTGCGCTTTGGCTCTTCTTGCTTCTTGCCTTTTTGCTGAGGACTGTATTGAAGAGGTCTATCACGGTTTTCACAATATTTCCCAATCTGGCTTTTATGCTCTCTCAAGTCGCTGCCCTGGTTGCCTTGATTGCTGCCCCTATTGGCTTTGGAATTTCCTGCACTGATATTGCCGCGTTCATTCATGGGGAAGGTGACGAGCGCCTTTCCTTCTGTGGGAGCTTTTCCGCAACTGGCTTCAGCTTGCTCGGATAATATCTCCAGCATCATCTTTTTGAATAACTGATATATCACAGGATCAATCTCACTCTTGCTGTCTTGAACTCCCTTTCTGACAAATTTTTGAGAATCCATTCCTTACTCTCTCTGCTTGTAACTGGGATGTTAGAGCAGTGTAATCTTTAAGCTTTGCCTGACTCAACTGATAGCGCCGATACTCTCTGTAGAGTATAAATGGGCTTTAGAAAAGATCTAGGAAGAAATTTTAATAAAGGAAGAAATCATAATCTGAAGATGAAAACATCCCATTACAAGGGATTGGGTTGTCATCAAAATTTTCGACAACCGCGTTGTTTTTCTGAAAAAGGATAGACAAGTAAAGTGTAAATAAAACTTTTTTGAAAAGGACATATCTTGACAAAAGATGTTTTATTGTAAATGAATAAAATATAAAAAAGGAAAATTTTGAAGAATTGCAGGCAGGATAAAAAAGAATTTAGAAGAAATTAAGAGAAGAAAAAGGAAAATACACCTGGGTCTTAAAATAAAGAAGAAATTTTAAATAATATATACCCAGGGTTTTGGAAAATATAGGGAATATAAAATATCATACAATCATAGATATACAAACAAGAATGTACAAACGGCACTCCCTAGAGGCTGACTCTAAATGCAATATTTGAAATGGATTGTAGGACCTTAATCCTAACTCTAGGGTTCAGATTATCTGATTCCAATCAAGATACGCCGATATACCCAAGCCGAGGCTTGAAGTACGTGGCATAGAAATATTTCTCCGGTTCTAAGGTAATGGCTTCCCAACATCCTTGAGAACCTACCGATATACCTCGGACTATGGCCCTTAGGTACGTGGTAGGGGGGCGCAAACCCAAATAAGTGGTCCAGTTGTGAGGCTCTCTCCCGAACTATGGTTCAGTGAGACAGCCCAGCAACGTGAAGACCAGGACAATATAGGTAAGGGATGTTTTTGAAAACATGTTCAACATGCAAAAATCAGATGGCTCTAATGCAAGTCCTAAAGAGATAGTTTTAAATAAAAGGAAGCATACACTTGCATACATTGTTTACATTCAATCCCTAAAACTGAGGAGAGTTGTATTTAAAACCTAAGTCTAATGTGAGCATGGAATAATCTCCTCAATATGGTCCTACCAAACCATACTTAAGTCCTATATGCAATGATGTCAGCTTTAGGACAGAGTCTAGGCTCCTAAGGTTTGCATGAAAATGAAGCTGACATATGAAGAATAAAGACTTAGATAACGTCAAAGCAAAAGAAAAGGCATTAAATTCGACCGGACGGAGACGGGTCCCATCACGGTCGCCAAACCTGTGATCATCGCAAAATTTTTCCTCTCGTAATGTTCTCTCTCTTCCTTCTCTTTTCCTTTCCAACCTCTTATTTTCCTCCTTTTTGAAGAGAGAAAAGATAAAAGAACGGAAAAAAAGAGAGAAGAGAAGAGGAACTCTTTTGCGGGTCTCGCTTGACCTTAATTTTGAAAATATTTGAAATAACTCGCCTCCGTTTTAAAATATTTGCGGGAAAACTAGGAGACGGGATCCGCTCGTCGGTACGAGGTTTAACCATTCCTAGCGCCTTTACCAGGGGTAATCAAACCAAGGGTCGAATCTTATGCCTTTTGCTTTGCAAAGAATTTATCTAAGTATTTATCCTAAGTCTAAAATGCACAATGAATCATGCTTGTGCAAATGCAAAGATGTATGCTCTTTTTGAAAAATGTTTTGAAGAAATCCCAAGTGAATCTGATAAAGTGAAGAAATGTTTTCTAACTTAGAACTTAAGATTAAAGTTCTAAGTTTTTAGAATAATCAGGAGCTTGGGAAAATAAATCTGGCATTTGGAAATTGATCTTGAAGTCTTGTAATAAAAAGAGAATGAAGGAAATTTTCAAAGTCATAAATGGACTTTGAATTTAGAAGTTTGAACTTGGATGAATATCTGGAATGGAATTGAATTCCACTTTTGAAGTTTAGAAGGGAATATGGGAAATCTAAAGAAATTGAGAAATGAGATTTGTAAAAGTTGGATTTTCAAGATGAAATCCGAATCCAAGTTCTGGATAGAGTTTTGAGTTGATTTTTAGGCTCCGAAATAGGGACTTGGTTTGAATGAAATGGAATTGGCTTTAAGAATTGGGATTTAAATGGAATTTTGGGTTTGGAATTTTGAAGGGAATTGGATTTAAGACTTGGAATACGAGATGGTATTTGGATCTGAAATCTGAGATCCAAAATAAGGTTGGACTCTGGATTCTAAGATGGAATTGGATCTAAAATCTGAGATCCAAAATAGAATTGGGTTCTGGATCCTAAAATGGATTTGGATCTGAAGTCTGAGATTCAATGTAGGATTGGATTCTAGATCCTAAGAATTGGATTTTGGATCTGAATCTGAGGCCCAAAGTAGGGTTGGATTCTGGATCCTAAGAATTGGAATTTGAATCTGAATCTTAGATCCAATGGTAGAATGAGGATCTGGATCCTAAATGAAATTTGGATCTGTGGTTGGAGATCCAAAGTGAAATAAGGGTTTGGACCCTAAATGGAATTTGGATCTGTGATGGGAGATCCAGAGTAGAATAAGGATTTGAATCCTAAATGGAATTTGGATCCGTGATTGGAGATCCAAAGTGGAATGGAGTCCTACACTTGGAAATCTGGATCCAAGTTGAGACTAGGATTTGATTTTGGATTTGGTTTATGAAAAGTCCAAATAGGACCTTTAAAGACGGATCTGGGTTTTTAGAAACCCAAATTTAAACTTGAGATTCGAATCCAAACCTTGATTGAAGATAAGGGGATGAACTTGGTTTTGAAATCAGAAGATAACTTCAAAGTTTAAAGTTGAACTTTTGAATTTGAATTTTTTATTTGAGTTGGAAATTTGAACATAAAAGTGATTTTGGAATTTCAAAGTCAAGTTGGACTTTGAAATTGAATTATTGAATCTCGAAGTGAGATAGAATTGGATCTGATGAAGAAGAAGAAACACTTGGGATTTTGAAAAAAAAGAAGTTTTGAAAATATGATGCAATTCTGCCCTGTATGATGAATGAATTTGAATAAGTTTGAAATTTGGAATTTGAAAAGCTATTTCATTATTTTAAATGAATTAAAATAAGATTGAAAATATAATACATCCTTGACTATGGTCATTGAATGTATTACATGATAATCTATATTTAAATTCAAAAGAAGAATAAAATATATTTTTAGTGCTTTTATAGAATTTAAAATGAGATTAACCCTCAATATACCTTGACTATGGCCATTGGTATATATTTTGAGTTAATCCTAAGTTAAATTCTGATAAAAGAAAGAAAATATTTTGAGAAAATATGATGAATTTTGAAAGTGGATCCAGTGTTATTTCGTAAAAGATAAAAATCCCAAGTTTTGTCCACACCCTGACTATGGCCATTGATGTGGATCATCAACTTAGGATCAATTACCTCTTACGAAAATGGTGCACCTGCCATTCGTGTTTCATCATTGTGAGAATTTGAGAAATAAAGGCAAAAATGCATGAAAACAAGCAATTCATAATGTTTATAATGCTCATCCATTCTATCAAGAACTGAAAAATGTAGAATTCTCATTAATATAGTTATTACAATCTTGAAAAATGATAACATCCTAATCTAAGAAGAAAGGACAATATTTTCCATGTATCCCTGCAAAATAAGATTAGCATAGAGTAGAAAAAGAATATGAAATGTAAAATACCAAAGAAATTAAGAGGTTACCAGAAATATCTAAGAAGATGCCAATATGCTAATAAGGAGAAACTGTATGAAAATGCATGTGCATTTAGTGAGTGTTGTAATAAGTGGTGCCAATGAATGAGTGGGTTGAAAGTAAAAATATCAATTAAGATGTAGTGATGTGAAACCGGGTTTAATATGGGGACGGTTAGCAGGTAAGTGCTACAGGGCTGTGGATGAAGGGGTGTTGTAATATAAAGGAATGCTGGAATGCAATGGGCAGCAAGCCAATGAAGAGCACACAGGTGCTGTGCCTATATGGGCAAGTGCAGCAATGCTATAGTGTAATGATGTGGGTAGCAAATGATGCTAAAAGAAAGGGAATGCACATCTATACAGTAAATGGGCTGGGGAAGTAAGGTGCAACAAATGTCATATGCAATGAAGAGTGTAAATGAATACAGGTGATGAGTGTAAATATGCATGGGTGATGCAGAAAATTGCTGCGGTAAAATGGCAACATGCAGGAATTGTATTGATGAAAAGAGTGATATACAAGTGGTTTTATGTATCTAAATGTGCGATAATTAGATGACTAACCTAGTTCATTGCACTGTGCAAGCAGTGTGCTAAAAAAAAAGGTGTAGAGCAGTTTCAAGCACAATAGCTATCATTATCAAATACATAAGAGGATATCCCAAATGATCAAAGGACATTTTCATCAAAAGACATTCTTGATGAAACAGCGGATATTTACAAAATCCAAGGTGGGTCCGAAGACATTCAAATGGTAGCAGACAGTCACCCTATTGAATTTTGAAGGGGTTTTGCATGTTGCCCCTCCTGCTGCGACTTGAAGTACAAATGGTTTGAATAGTTTCATGATAAAGAAAATTACTGTACATTTCTGATCCATTCATCTCTTTGGGAGCCCGATTTTACACTTACTTGGAGAACCGAACTGGGTGATTGCTGAAGGGAGAGCAGAATATCTCAAGAGACTTATAATCCTTATAGTCTCATTAATAAGATGAGCAAAGAAATCACCCAAAACAGATGTCAGAAACCCATCTTTGCTAGCGCTCGGGGTCCTGCCACATGGAGATCACGTAGACTTAAATGTAACTTGAGCAGCATGGAAACGAGCTCCTCGGCATTAGACCATGAGCTTGATGATTTTTTATTTTGCAGAACGTGGGCAGTGTAGACATATCGACAAGGTTTCATTAGTAACAGAAGAACAACTCAATATATATCTAAAGACATCCATAAAGGGGAAAAGACATAGTTACTGAGGCATATTCTGGCCTCGGGAAGTCTATTGCAGAAGGTTGTATTCATGTTTTTTTTTTTAAACAACACATTGAGGATAACTAAATATGATCAAGTCGACCCAGAGCAGGCATAACTGAGATTTAAGCAATATCCATTTGATTAATTCGAACTACTCAGCATAGTTAAGTAACTCGATTTTGCCTCCGTCAACTCACTTCTCCTGTTGACCCATGTGATAGATTTTTGACAATGGAAATCATAGGTTAGTCGGTGTTGCCAGCCTTTCCTGACAAATGTGGAATCCAACTTAACCACACGTTACATACTAATATCCCAGCCTATATATTTCTAATGGATAATCGATAGGAAGTGAAACAGATACACATAACAGGGGTGCGTCAGGACTTAACACTAAGCAGATGGTTCTATGAACGTGATATGACAGGAATATAGTATAAAACACACAACAGAAATGCATGATGAACATAAACGACGTTGATTACTCGAAATACATGACTAGATCTACCACAGGATATATCAATGATACTGTAAGCCAAACTATATAAAAAAAAAAAAAGGAAAATCGATGACTGTGTTCTAAAATGCGAAGCGCAGGAGTGAAAATTAAACAGCAAGAGTCAATTATGACATCCACAAGATAATATACACAAATCGTAAATTAAGACATAATACTGAAATGAAATCATCAGACTCAGATTCATCAAGAAAAAAAGGTATAAGACAAATTCAACAGAGAAATATGCTATAAACACAATGAAGATGAAGGGCGATGCTTATGCAACAATAGAGAAGATACAGATATATACTGATTCAAACCTAAGTATAATGCAAGATGCAGAACAGGTTTGCAAACCAAGGCAAATTCGATTGCATTAAAGGAATGACTGATGTCATGAGAATGAAATAAAATGTCAATGGTGGGGAATGCGATGAGCATGTCACACAGCCTCCACAATAGATGGAAGCATTTTAGCACTGAATTGAAGAAGAAAACAAGATGGGGCTAATTTAATCATAGGTAGAATGCAGGGCTAAGGAGGTATTGTTGCAAAACAGATCCGATCTAATGTTGGGTCAGATCGGATGCTATGCTACTTCAACTAAAAGAACGTGCAGGTCTGAAATGCAATTATACTAATTTTTAAGAGCATTCAAATGACATATATGCAATGAGGTAGATCAGAATACAAAATGTTTAAGAATATGAATGAAGCTGCGTTGAATCAAAATACATAAAAAAAATGGAAAAGGGAATTACCCCTAACACAAAAGGTAAATCTAAATACAACGTAAATGAAAGAGCAGAATGCAAAGAAAAGGCAGAGGAAACGAATTGTTGGAACGAGATTGTTCCGTCGATATTGCAATGGATGGATCTATCCTACATATATTGCAGGTCGATTCCACCATTTTGCTTGTTAATAAGAGAGAGGAAATGAAGAAGAATGAAAATCAGGGTAAAGGGATGCTGAAAGTGGAGAGAAAGAAATGCTTATAGAAGAAAGGAAGAGATCCAAGAGAGGAAAGTGACCACTTACTTGTAGAAAAGGCACCATGAAGGAGGGATCAATTTCCCTTTCTCCTTTGCTGCCGGATTGCTGGAGCCGATTGAACTCCTGATGGTTGTAGGGATTAGCTTCTTCCAACGTTGCAAGGAGAGTCGATTCCCTTCAGCGTGGCTTTGCAATATTGGCGTGAGAGAAGGTTGGATTGCTGAGGGCGGATGAAAACAAGAGGAAGGAGAAGAAAATGGTGGGGTGAAAGGCGGTGCCGAGAAGAGGCCTGGATGCCTCTTCTTATAGAAGAGGTGGAAGAATCGAGAAAGGGGTTTAGGGTTTTACGGTTTGTTAGAGATGGATGGAGGAGGAAGGCCGTTGGGAGGGATCGCACATGGGGTTGCCATGGATGGCTTGGGCGAGAAGGTTGGAGAAAGTTTCGGGAGGGGCGGCTGCGCCATCCCTTCCCCTCTTCTTCCTTACGAAGGGTAAAAGAAAAAAAACCTAAAAGGGTTTTTCACAGACCCCCCCCCCCTTTCAACTTTCAAATTTTTACAAAAGAGGGCTTCGGAGGTCTTTAGTGAAAATTATCTTTCAAAAAGCCTCGAAATCATTTATTTTTCTCAAAATCTTTCCAAATTTTTTGGTTTTTGGTGTTATTTTCAATTTTTTTGTATTTTTTTTTAAAATAAAATCCTAAGATTTGCGAGAAAACAAAGGTTAAAACTAATTTTTTTGGTGTTTTTGCAAAAAAATATTTACAAAAGAGAATTTTTCTGAGAATTTTAAAGCCATTTTGAGAAAATTTCTTCAGAAATGAGTTAGGATCCGGGTTTTGAGGAAATGTGGATTTAAAGCACTGGATTTGAACCTGAAAACGATTTTGAATGGATCAATATGGTTTTTAATCCAGAAAGTCTGAAGATTTTTGCTTTGATTTCTCAGAAGATGGAGTTAGGGGCAAAAAGGTCATTTTTACAAAACTTTGAAAAATTTGGGGTGTTCACAACCTCCAACGGGTAATTCAACGATTCAACAGACATAGGCAAAGTTTTAGCAAATCTAACATAAATAAATGAATGTGAAGCACCATAATCAAATAAGGTAAAAGTTGCTTGTCTAGCGACTGGTATCGTACCTTTGACCAATTCTTCCTTGGTCACTTGCTCCACAGTGGTCGTAAAGGCTCGTCCCGCCACTGTTCTCTGACTGCCCGCCCTCGACTGATAAGATTGTTGTTGTTGAGGCGATCGTTGATACGCCGGTTACGATGCTCCTGAGGTGTTCCTCTTCAAATCTTTTGACTGCTTCTTCTGGTAGTCCTTGATGTAGTGGCCCATCTTGCCATAATACAGACATCCTTCGGTGTCGCGAGGACACGGTGGGGCAGGATGGTCAATGAAATATTTTGGGCAACCTAGTGTTGCCACTGGCTTCTTTTGCTGCTGATAGTGCTGGCGATTCTGATACCGATTGTTGTTGCCTTGATGTCGGCTTCTCTTCACTGGTGGAGTGAATTTCTTTTCACCTGGGTTCTTTTGAAAATGTCTCTTCTTAGGCCAACTCTTTTAGCCTGAATGTTGATTCCCTCTAAATGGTTGCATCTTCTATGACTTGGACCAATCCTGCTCCAAAAGAGTGGTCGTCTCCAAAGCTTGATCTAGAGTCATAGGGGCACGTGTGTAGACCGTCGTGCGAAGAGCAGTTTTCAATCCGTGAGCAAACTTCATCGTTCGGTCCTTCTCGGTGATGTAGACATTGGGACAGTAGCATTCCAGACTTCTAAACTTCGTGACATATTCTGCTAGTGTAGAGTTCCCTTGCTGAATGTCAAGGGACTCTTGCATCTTTCGACTTTGTTCATGCATCGGGAAGTACGCTGCGTAGAAAACTTCCATGAATTGCTCCCACGTGACTGCTCTATTTGCGAATTTGACTTCTAAGGTAGTTGCTCACCACCTTTCAGCATCTTTACGAAGTCGATAAGTTTCAAAATCCACTTTTCGATCATCGCTGACTTGTAGTACACGAAAAATATGCTCGATCTCACGGACCCAATCTTCTATAGCCTCAGGAGTCGACTTCCTATCAAAAGGCGGAGGGTTCAAACTCATGAACTGCTTGTATGGTACCGTCGTAGTTGGAGTTGGAGTAGGAGTCTCGCATCCCTGGGTGGCTTGCTAAAGATTGTCACCCATAGCATGCATGGTTTCCGCTTGATGGCCAACAACCTCTGCAAGTTTGTTGAGCGACTCCATCAGGTCATCACATTAACCTCGTCATGCCATCTTGAACAAGAAAAAGCTCGTATAAGCGAAAGAACAAGTTCAAAACACGATTTCTGATGCATACATTTCATTACATATCAAGCCAAAATACCCAATTTACTATGGCAGGGTTACAAAAACATATCCACCTAAGTTGAAAACAAAAATGAACACTAACTCAGTGTTCTAACAAAATGTTCACATCAAGCAATCATCTTTACTTCCTACGGGTGTAACTGTCTCGGTAATCGTTTCAGTTTCTACACCATCTCCGCTTTAGATGAGGAGGAGACGTAGGAGTGTACTCAGGAGAACTCGAAACTTGGGATAAAGAAGATGAAGTCGGCACGTACTGAGGGAAAATAGAATAAGAATAAGAAGCTGGTGAGTACTGGGGAGAATTTGGCAAAATGTGCAAATCTCTCTCTTGGCTATCAACCTCCAATGGTATAGGACTAGTCTCAGACGCTACGTTTTCTACCATTTTGGCATTACCTTTTGCGATCTCGTCGCCCAATTTATGATGGCACTCAATCTCGATATGCCCTCTAAGGCCACAATAAGGGCAATCACTCAGTTCATGTGGAAAAATTTGTCCCACATGATATGACTTACATCTTGCATGCGGAGGTGCCGGATGTGCAATCACTTGGGCACTTCGTACTATCTGCTGAACGGCTCGGTCCAGGGCTTCTACGCCTTAAACCAAGTCATGTAGGGATCCAAGAATTCTTTCATGTCTCAGATCCAACGGCATCAAATAAACCATATGTCTATTAATGCATGCAAAACTGAATAAAGTAGTAATCAACATTAAACACTAGAATTTACTAAATTAAGCATACTTACAGTGTAATGGACAATGCACGCAGAGTCTTAAACCACACTTTAAACACCGCTCTGATACCAAGATCTGTAACGCCCCAAAATCTCAACTTGTAAAATCCTTAGTTTTTTAGAGGATTTTTTTTTTTTAAAACATTACGCAAGCGGAAAAACCTTAAGGAAAATCAGTTGAAAATTTTGGACGGGTTACAGGATAAACAGCAAAAAGAAACATTTCATTTCATAATTGATTTACAAAATGAGACCAAGGATATACATCAACTCATTTACAAAAGGGTCTCTCAAAACCAAAATTGAGGATTTCCCAAAACAACTGCCAAGACCTCGTAAGTCCATAATGTGGGTCTCAAGCCTCTGTTGTGCAGTCGTCGCGATCGCACTCTAGCAGTCGTTACTTGTATCCCCATAAAACGGGGTCAGTACTCTTGCGAGTTGGTGAGATATCCAATCAATTTTTAAAGAAACAAAAAGCATGATAGCAGTCATGACATGAATTCAAAGTAGACAGCAGGACTACGGCTAACATGATAGAACAGTTAACAGTATGTAACCAAAGTAAATGTGCATGTGAGTATATATATGTGCAACATTCAACAAGTGCAAGAACTAGCAAAAATAGCAATACAAAGCTACGTGAAACATGATGAGACAGTAAGAAACATACAACCAAGGTAAAGCAACTACGGTACATACAACAAAGAAAGCAAAGGAAAGGAAACACATTACACAGTTCTAATATAACCAAATAACTAATCAAGGTAAGTCAGCATGTAATTAGTTAGTGATTATATTCTTCTTGCTTACTCCTTCGGGTATGCGAAGGAACCTCACGTTCTGTGAGACGTGCATCTGATGTCTGTTATTTAATTTATAATATAGTAATCAGGGATGCTACAAACTGAGTAAACCTCATGTGGGCGGCTCGCAGCCGAGAGAAAACCTCACATAAGTAACAAATTGCAATCCACACTTCTGCAGTAGCTGAGGTACCTTAATAGGTAACCTCGACCTCCCTAACTCTGCGTGACTGAAGGCCAAAGGACGCCATTGCTCCATAAAATGTGTTGTAAATGACCTGTCACTTAGGGTTGTACCATTCACCCTCTCCAAGGTGAACCGTTTTGTGAATGGGTAACTAGGCAGTTTATCTTTCTTAAGCTTGGTTTGACAAACACACCTCCTTCCGAGGTGATGTAGCATTCATACCTCGTGGTCCCTGCAGGGTCACACAAACGAGGTTTTGTCCACTCATTCACGTGCTCGAGCCTCACATGACCAAAGAAAGAGCACATCGCCTGTGAAGGCGATACAACACCATTTTATCTTTTAGGGTATCATAATATGTGAGCTCACTCATGAACATGGGACCATAGCCCGAGGACTCAAGTGGAGTCGCAAAACCTCAAAAGGTATTTGTGCCAATACCCTACGATGTTTAAGTCTGAATCCTTTATTGAGATACATCGAGTGTGTAGGGTGCCACATGCAACAGTGTAGTGACACGGTGCATTTTACGATAAGATAGTGCACAATACTCAACACAACACTCGAGGTAAGAATGGATAGTCCGTACATGTGTCATGGTGTGCTAAGGTGTAGGTGTGAAGCCATACCACACATATTTCCAATAATGCACACATGTATTGAAACATAATTAATGACAATTATGCATACCTATGCAAACACATTGCAACATGTGAATATGTGCAAGTGAGTGTATCATTTGACATCCATATGCGAGGCATGAATCACAATGCATAAATTCATCATTAATTGCAGTTATGTCAAAAAGGCAGTTTAACAAAACATTCCATGCACGTGCCATTTACACGTATCAAACACGAGCCAAGACTACCAAATTTCAAGCCTCGTATTTGAGATACCACACACAACGATACTTGCCAAGCACAACTCATGGCACAATCATTTGCATGCAATACCACGATAACAACACACACAAGTGTCATAGGGTGCAAAGTAGAACATCATCATACGTGTGTGAATTACGTTAGCACTTCCAAAGCGACATCGCCATGCTTGCAAAACAACTAAGGAGAACTCACGAGGCATGGTCGCAGTGGTCTGAGAGGGGTGCAAACACCAACAACAGCCAACAATGGCCAAATAAACTGTTGTGACGAATGCGAACTAGGTGGGCAACAAGATGTCACTTGCTGTCCACCTCCCTGTTGTCGCAACACTTCAACCAGGAATGCTGAAACTGCCAACAAGGCTAGCACTGTAGGCCCGGTTTGAGGCCAGCATGCGACAACCTTGACCTGACCCCCTTCGGGTACAGACCGCAGACAGGGCCAACAACCCAGGTCTGGATAGTTGGTCCAGGCATGTGCTGACAGCGCAAGGTGTGCGCAAGACATATGCACGGTCTGGACTAGTTGTCTAGACCAGGTTTGGTTTTGCCACACCCGACAGCTTCAACTTAACCGAACTTGATTCAGTTGTTGCTGACACGGGTGGCCTGGGTCTAGACTGGCCTGTTCAGACCCATGCTAGGGTGTTCGGGCCCTTAGCCATGGTCAGGATTGGGGTGTCCAGACCTGATATGGGGCTGCCATACCAAAAAAAAAAAGGAGAAGGGGCGGTGCAGGCCTGCGCTGGAAGGTCTGCAGTCGACGCCCATCATCCCGGGTGCAGCCAGCACCCGATTGCCAGCCCTTGCAGGGCTGCAAGGCAGGGAGCCCCTGACCGAACCCTGCTCGATCCAGGGTGACCTTGACAGAGTCTAAACCAGGATGGTTCAGACCAGCTAGATCAGAAGCCGAGGACAAAGGGGCTACAACAGGCCCCAGGCTGGGGTGTTGTTGTAGCTCAACCAGGGGCAAGGAGAAAAAAAAAGGGAAGGGGGAAGGTGGCCCCGAGCTGACCATCACTTGGTCGACCTGGGTCACTGCTGCAACACATGCAGCCATCCTCTTTCCTAACAGGCTGTGACAGCCGAAAGAAGAGGAAGGAAAAGATGGTTGGGCTGGGTTGCGACGATTTTGGACAAAAAGAGTTTTGGGCTTCATGTTGAACTGAATACACCTCATCCACTAAAAATGGTGAAAAGAGAGGAAATCTCCCCTTGATCGGATGAAGGAAGGAGAATAAGATGATATGCTTCTTCTTGCTTGGAATGAAGCTTCACCACACACACACACCGAATTTTTAATAGAGGGAGAGAGTGAAAAGAGAGAAGAGAATGAGAGAGACCAATCAGATGGGGTGTTTTCTCTCTCTCCTTCCCCTTTTCAAGGCCTTATAAGGCTTAAAGCAACATGAAGAGTTGGGATTAAGAGGGAGAGATGGACGGTCCGGCTTGAACCCCCCCCCTTTTTGAATTTTTAAAACCCCTCTCATAAATGTCAACAACTCTCCCCTTTTTCTGCCTTAAAAATGGGTTGTTTTTAAGGCTTTTTGACTTTTCATTCTTTTTTTTTTTTAGTCTTTTCAAATTGGCATGGGCTGCACCCTAGAGTGCACTCATGCCTTAGGAAAACGTTGGTTGTGTGCCAACCTTTCTAAGAATTCTGAAAACCACTTTTTAGCTTTATTAAATTTCATTTTGACTCTTTTCAAAAGGCCTCTTTTTAAACCATACTTTGATCTTTGAAAATATCCTTTCTAATTTTTTTTTATAAAAACATAAAACTTTTCATAAACCACATTCGAAGTACAATTTTATAATGAAATGGGTTTTAAGCCCCTTTTCAAAAATCTTGATGGTTCGATTTTAATGATATATATATATATATATATATATATATATATATATATATATATATATATAGGCTCATACATATACTTTAAAATTCTATCATAATTTGAATAATTTTCTCAGAAAATTTGAGCGTCGTACAGGTACGAGGTTTAACTGTTCCTGGTACCATAACCAGGGGTAATCGAACCAAGGATCAATCTTACGTTTTACTTTTCTCAACTGTCTAAATCATTATTCTATTCCTAAATACATGAAGAAGCAGGCATGCACTATGACTTAAAAATGCAGATTGAAAACATGATGTATACTTTGAATATCTTGGAAAAATACTTGGAAAAACACTTTTGAAGAAAGAAGAACTTAGGAAAATCGTGAACTGGACTTAGAAAACATTTGAAAATGAAAATTGGGAAAATCATGAGTCAGACTTAGAATATTGTATTCTGAGAAAATCGATTTTTGAAGAAGGGAAATCCTGATGTTTTTGAGAAAATTGATTTTTGAAGAAAACCCGGGTAACTTTGAGAAAATCAATTTTTCTAAGATTGAACTCTGAAATAGATAAAAAAGGGGTGGTTCGTGGAGCTTGGAGGAGAGCTTGAGGGAGGGAGACGGAAAGAGAGCATGGGTTGACCTCCTATGTGTCTCTATTTATATCAAGAGGTGGTTAATTAGGGTTAATTAGAGGATTCCAATTGAGTTGGAACACTCTTAATTAATTAAGAGATAAAACCTAGAGGGGGGCGATTTTCCTTGATGGAGTCCTAATTAAATCCATGTTTTGACTTTTCAAACTTTAACTCAATTAAAACACTATTGAAAACCTAAATGAATATAAAGAGCTCTCAAATGTAGGTGGGCCCCACATTTTGTTTTAAAATTAAAATAAAAGTTAAAAAAAATTAAGGATAAGACCAAAATCCTAAACTAACTAAAAGCTTAAATGAATTGAAGACTACTCAAATGTAGCGCCACCAATGTGGGCCCACATTTGGTTTTAAAAATGGATTTTAAACATGAAAATAACTGGTTAAAAAAAAACAAGATTTTCAAGAAACTTTAGAAGACACCTAGATCCGCTAAATTTTTTATATTTTTGAGATAAATAAAACATGAGAATAAACTAAAATTGAATAAAGGTTGGAAATTAGGGTTTGGCGCTCCCTGCAGGGTGGGCCCCACTTGAAGAAAGTTGGTAAAAATAGAAATTGATTTAGGAACCAAGTTTAAAATGAATCCAGATCATTTTTCTAAGGAAAATGCTTTGAAATAAGGGGATATAGAACCCTGGGGGTTGGCCAAATGGTAAAAATTGGTTCTAAAACCCAAGTTTTTCAAATTGATTTTGAAAGAAAGGTTTTAAAATCGAATATGGATTTGATATTTTGAAAACAAGAGTATTGTATCTCGAAAATGCTATGTAGTGATATGAAATACAATGAAATGACATGCAATGACATGCAATGCTACCAAGTAACAAACCCTGGATGAGGGATTTGATATCCCAGACCTGTGGCAGAGACAAGGAATTGAAAATTCATGTCTGAGGACAAAGATTGATATTTGGATTGAGCGAAAAGGAAGAGTAAATTTTGATTGCAGGCTAAAGTATTGAAATTTGCTTGAAGATTCAGGCTTCTAATAACTCTGGCTAAGATGTCGACCAACTGGTTCCCTGAATGGTTTAGAGAGTGGGCCCTAGTGGCAAAAGAAAGGGGTTTGTAAATGAAGGTAGAAAATTTAGGGTGTTTACATAAATATATTACAACGATTGTTACTAATGAGTGCTTTGTATTAAAATGATTTACATTAATGAATACTACATATTACAACGATTTACAATAATGAAAGCTAAATGCTAAAGCAATAATGCTTTGTACAAACGAAGATAAAATCTTGCAACAATCATTACTTAAGAATGCTAAAAATTACAACGATTTACACTAATGAATGTTAAATGCTAAAGCAATAACGATTTGTACTAAAGAATACAAAATCCTGCAATGAACGTTACTTAATAATATTAACCATTAGAATGATTTATACGAATGAATGCTAAGTTCTAATGCGATAACAATTTATACTAACGAAGACAAAATCATGTAGTGATGATTACTTAAGAATGCTAAACATTTCAACGATTTACACTAATGAAAGTTAAATGCTAAAGCGATAATAATTTGTACTAAGGAATACAAAATCCTGCAATGATCATTACTGAAGAATGTTAAACATTAGAATGATTTATACTAATGAATGTTAAATGCTAATGCGATAACGATTTGTATTAACGAAGATAAAATCCTGCAGCGATGATTACTTAAGAATGCTAAACATTTTAAAGATTTACACTAATGAAAGTTAAATGCTAAAGCGATAACGATTTATACTAAGGAATACAAAATCTTGCAACGATCGTTACTTTAGAATGTTAAACATTAAAACGATTTATACTAATGAATGCTAATGTGATAATGATTTGTACTAACGAAGACAAAATCTTGCAGTGATGATTACTTAAAAATGTTAAACATTTCAACGATTTATACTAATAAATGATAAATGCTAAAATGATTGTAAACGATTTTAAACCATTTACCTCATTTAATTGCAGACCATCTAAAATAAACTTAGCATTATCCTCCTTGACATTTATTGTAGCCCACCAGCCTATTTTGGGAAAACCACAAATCACAGGGCCACACTGAGGATGCAAGGCGACAATATGCTCTCACGCCTAGGCCTACAAAACAATATATTAGTAAGACTATAACCTTCAACGATCTTAGTCTACAACTACCAAATATGTAATAAACAATTACCTGGATAAATGGCCAAAACCCTCCGACAATTTTTGTACCCTTATACTGTAAGGTCCATAATAATTTTAAGGTAATAGTATGTGAAGTGCTTCAGTGAATGGAAATTTCTTGTGTGATTCATGAATTTTTCATTTTTGTACCTGTTTGGATACGCGAGGTCCGAAATCGCGTAAGTATAATGTAAATGGCAAATGAGGAAAATCTGTGATGAATTAACTTCCAAAATTTTAAGGGTAAGCCTAAAATGTATATGTATAGTTGGTCCCCGAATTTGGGACCTAAACGACAAAAAAACCCCGTCAGTGCATGTAAATTACAAGAGATCGCCTAGCAATAAAACGAGGGTCTATACAAGAGCAATTTTCATAAGAGATGGAAAATTTTCTTGATATGATCTTTAGAAGGATATTGTATTGAAAATTTAAAATAAGGATATATGTTAAGATATATGTGTTTAACCTTGATTAACAAATTGGGAAATTTTGGTAAAATCGTTTTGGACAGGTTAGTCAAAGGGTCGACCAAGCCTTGGGTTGACCACTTTAGGCTGCTATGGGACGGCTATAGCCACAAAACCAGCTGGTCAAGTTGAATTGTTGAGGCAATGGCATGTTTGTAAAATATGTGGGGCAAATTTTAAAGGGAGGGCCACGATTGGCCCTACCCATAAAGACGTTTCATGAGGGTGTAAGGAGCACCATCATGAAGGGGGGGAGCCTCCCCAATGCAATCAGCATGGGGCTGCGCCCCTTTGGATTTCAAAATCCCTTTTACTGTTTCCAAGGAAGGCATTTAAGGTTGTGTGCCATTCCAAGTGGTGCATGGGGTTACCCCCCATGGCACTTAAGTCTTTTTTTTCAGAGGGCGCATGCATTGGCTGAGAGGGGTAGCTATTCATTGCTCTTTCAGAGCATGGTGGGGTGTGTTTGACCCCAGCCACCCATCTCCTGCAACCTCCATCGTAGCCCTTGATTCTTGTGGGGCCTTGTCATAAAAACCTTAAAGTGAAGAGAGAGACGGAACATTCATGTGGCTGGCGAGTTTGAGCATCTTCCCTCTCACTCTCTCATCCTCTTCCTCTAGCCGAGTGGTGTGGCTTCCACCATCTTTGTGGAGCCTTAGAAAGCGAACTTCATCTTCTTCGTAGCTCTCTTCCATCCTTCTTCCGGAATAATCAAGGTGAAGAGCTACAACCCTCTATATCCATGTTTCTTTCGTGAGAATTCTTAAAGCATGGACCATGAAGCCAAGAGAGAGTTGCGCATTTTTCCTTTTAAAGCAAGCCTCTTGGTGGATTAGGAAGCACGAAAATGGTTTCTTTCTTTTTTCTTTTGTGCGTGTGTGTTAGCTCTCAACGATAAGGCATGTTTGGACCTCACCCTTATGATTTTTTTTCGCTCAGCCATTGTGTGCATGCTAAGGTTTCATTAGTGTTGCTCTTGTGGGGACACATACAAGTGGAAATGCATTTTTGTTGGTTTGTTTTCTGCATTTCTTTATGTTATCTCACTCATCAAATTGATGCAAGCTCTCTCATTTTCGTTGGCAAGATCTGGTTCTCAGCCCCTCACATGGTCATGGAGTTGGTTGGGGCTGTATCGAGCCCTCCCTCTAGTGGTTGGCACACCGAACTGGACACAAGCACAGCCCAGTTCAGCAACAGCCACCCATCTCTTTCTTTCTTTCTTTCTTTCCTTCTTTCTTTCTTTTTTGGTGTGCATGGCGGGTCACTGGGTACCGAAGCCACCTAGGTAGCCCAGTTTTACCTTTTTTGGGGGCTTGCGACTCATTGACCTGATTTTCTGATCTGAACCATGGGTCCAAACCAGGACCCGTGTCAGACCCCGCGGTTTGGTCCAGTGGACCAGACCCGCACCTCGGCCCTGTCGGGTTCGCCCAAGTGCAACAGTGGGCTGCCGAGTGCTAACCCCACCAGGGTGCCCTGCTGATCCGGTGCCATTTCGGGTTGGCTGCTACCTCTGGTAGCCACCTGGTTCGAACCTTGGGGTTCAGATCAGGGCCATGGTATGTAGGGATGGTAGTGGGGCGGGGCGGGGCAGGGGACAAGGTCTCCACCCCCGTCCCGCCTCAATATTTTATCCTCCACCCCTGCCTCCATCCCCGGCGGGGAATGGATTTTATCCTCCATCCCCGCCTTCATCCCCATTTCATGTCCTCCATCCCCGGTTCAAACGGGGATGAGGCAGAGCAGGGCGGGGATATTGCGGGAAAAAGTGGTTGGGGTGAGGATGAGGCGGGGATGGGGCGGGGCGGGGAAAAGTGCACGTCCATCCCCGCCTCCACCCCCGAACGGGGATGGATTTTAACCTTCGTCCCTGCCTCCATCCTTGTTTCATACCCTTCATCCCCGGTCCAAACGGGGTGAGGCGGGGCGGGGCCCCGCTTTCCCCCGGTCCACTGCCATCCCTAATGGTATGGCCACAGTTCGGTCCAATGGACCAGACCAGTGGCCCTTATATTTTGTTGTTTCTTTTTCACTCGAAACTAGTCTAGCCGTTGGGTGCTAGTTGCACCCAGATTTGTCTGTGGGCCTGCTGATGCAGTGTGGTTCTGGTCTGAACCCTTGGGCTCAGCCAGGGTTAGTAGAGGACGACGACCTGGTTTGGGGGACCAGACCTGACCCTCTTTATCCTTCGTGGTTTGTGGTTGAGTTTTGTTTTGGGTTGGAATACACAAACCGATCTGCTCATTCTTGCAGCACCTTTTTTTGATGATCAGATCTAGGAAAGGTACATTTTGGTCTCATGCTTGTGGCATTGATGGGTGCACGAAGTGCACATTATACATGTAATGATAAGAGTGACACGAAAACTTGAACCCCATAGGGTATGAGTAGCACTGTTGTGGTTTGGACTCTGTTGGAGTCTTTGGGCGATGGTCTCTTGTTCGTGAGTGAACTCACGCATGTCTATACCCTAGATATGAAAATAATAAGATGGTGTTATGATCACTTTCATGAGCGAAGTGTTCTTGTTAGCCGCGTAAGGCTGAGCATGTGAATGGGCAGGCTAAGTCCTCATTTGCATACCCCACGGGGACCACGAGGCATAAACACCTCGAAAAGGAGGTATGACATGATAAATGAGCCTAAGAAAGATAAATCTGTCGTTTCCCATTCACAAAATGGTTCACCTTAGAGAGGGTGGATGGTACAACCCTGAGTGACTTATCGTTACTATGACACGTGTTTTGACAAGAGTTGTAGCATCCTCTGACCTCCAGTCACTCAGAGTCAGGGAGGTCGAGGTTACCTTTTTAAGACCTCACTACTGAAGTAGTATGAATTGCAATCCTTACCTATACGAGAGTTTCTCTCAGCTGCGTGATGCTCGCATGAGGTTTACTCGGTTTGTATCATCCCCGGTTACCACTTTGCAATTTGAATAACAGACGTCGGGTGCATGGCTCACAGAATGTGAGGTTCCTTCGCGTACCTGAAGGAGTAATCAAAAGAACTTAAAGACTAACCAATCACAGCTAACGTATTGTAATAGTTACTTTACTTGCTTACTTACTTCAGCACTTGTTATATTCTTCACTGTTTCTTAGATACTCGCATTATAGTTGCTCAGTTTTCTGCTCACTGCTTTACCCTGTTAGCACCTGTTACACGTGCACTTTCCTGACACTGACACTGGTATCTATTGTTTACATGTTACATGTTTTTGCTGCTTGCTTTTTTTTTTAAAATGAGATATGTTGTTGTTGATTCTTCACCACCTCGCAAGAGTGCTGACCCCGTTTTATGGGGATGCAGGTGATGAATAGGTACAGCGGCGATGCAATGGCACATGGTTGAGGCTTGGGGACCCACACTTATCTATTGATCCTGCTCCTGTACGGTTTTGGGTTTTGTGGGGATGATCCCCCTGGGTTTTGAGAGACTGATAGATTTATTGTACCTTGTCTCATTTTGTATCTTTAAAACTTATGGGATATATAATTCTCAAAACTTAGATTTGTACTCTTGTGGATTTTGAAACATGTTGGATATGCTTTTCTAAACCTGTGGCTCGCTCAGACTTGCGGCCTTGCTTCTCAGTTACTCCCCGTGTCCTTGCTTTCCGTTGTTTAACATAAAAATCATTTCAAAAAAAATTCTTAAAAATTCAAAGGTTTTTTGAAGGTCGGGGTTTAGGGCGCCACAGAGATTGGTATCAGAGCCGGTTTAAGTGTGGTATAAGACTTCAACGTGCATCGTCCATCGCACTGTAAGTATGTTTAAATTTGAATTTATGTCATTTACATGTTCCCTACTTCTTAGTCAGAATTATATGCTTGATTGTATATGCATAGGTTAGATGTCGACAAACCCAAGTTACGAGAAGATTTTGGATGCTCTTCAAGACTTGGTTCGATGTGAGGAATCCTTGGGCCGAGCGGTTCAACACCTAGCTCGAGGTGTTCACATGTTGGCACAGTAGGCACCTCTGTGTGCCAGGTGTCTTGTGGATCACGCGGGACAGATTTGTCCCCGTGAGTTGAGTGATTGCCCCTACTGTGGTCTTCGGGGGCATATCGAAGGAGAATGTGAGACTAAACTTCACAATGAGCTCTGAAGGAGCAACGCCAACAATATTGATGATGTGTCCTCGGTCACTAGACTAGTAATTATCGAAGTGGATAGTCAGGAGGGAGATAGGTGTGGTTCGCCAGATTCTCTTTAGTATTTGCCAGAATCTTATCTTTATACAGTTTTCTCGAAGTATGTGCCAGATCCTCCTATGCCTCTAGTACTCATGAAAGTCCAAGAGACATTTGATACACCCTTGCGAGTTCCTCGTATCAGGCCGCGATGCTATGGAAGTCAGAAGGACTATCGAGACTTTTACACCAGCAAGCCTTGATGATGTTATAATGTTTTGATGGAGACACTGAGTCAGTGCTCCGTTTTTGGGATTTTGCTTATGCAGTTGGTAGTGTTTTTGTAACCCTGTCTTTAATGAAGGGTATTTTTGGCATGTAATGCATGAAACTTCTTTATTAATGCAATAAAATTATGCTTTAAGGACTTGTCTTGTTGCTTATACGATGTTTGCATGTTCAAGATGGTGTGGCGTGCTCGTTGCGATGACCTGATGGAATCACTCAACAACCTCACAGAGGTGGTTGGCCGTCAGGCGAAAGCTATGCGGAACATGGGCGATCACATTCAGCAGACTGCCCAAGGACAGGGGACGCATGTTCAAGTTGTTACTACTGCAGTTCCCTACAAGCAATTCATGGGTATGAACCCTCCTTCGTTCGATGGGAAATCAACACCAGAAGTAGAAGAAGACTGGGTGCGAGAGATCGAACAAATTTTTTGCGTTTTACAAGTGAACGATGACAGAAAGGTTGATTTTGGGATATATCATCTCTGAAAGGATGCAAAAAGGTGGTGGGCTGCCACCTGGGAGATCAAGTTCGAGAACCAGCCAGTTACCTAGGAGCAGTTCGTGGAGACCTTTTTCGCAGCATATTTTTTGGCTCACAAGAAGAACAAAAAGATGCAAGAATTTCTTGACCTACAGCAAGGAGATTCTACATTGGCGGAGTACGTTACTCGTTTTTGCAGTCTCGAGAGATATTGTCCCAACCTTTATGCCACTGAGAAGGACCGAGCATTGAAGTTCGCTTGCAGACTGAAACCTGTTTTACGCATGAAGGTATATACTCGTACCCTGGCGACAGTTCATGAGGCTTTAGAGACAGCCTCATTGTTGGAGCAAGATTGGTCTAAGTCTCAGAGGACACAAGCTTTCAAAGGAGAACAACGACAGCAGCAAGGCCAAAGGAGTTGGCCTAGGAAGAAGCAGTTTCAGAAGAATTCTAGTGGAAAGAAATTCTATCCACCTTCGAAGAAGAACCGGTACAACAACAACCAGCAGCAGCAATATCAGAATCGATGACCCCAGTACCAGCAGCAGCAACCGCCTCAAAGGCATATCGCAGCAGCAGAGGGATGTCTCAAGTGTCCTATCGACCATCTGGGCCAACCTTGCCCTCGTGACACTAGGGGATGTCTCTATTATGGCAAGATGGGCCACTACATAAAGGATTGTCAAAAATAGCAGTCAGATGATCAAACACCAGGAACATCACAGTCAGTTCAGCAGAGGCAGCCTCAACAACTGTATCAGCAGAGGCAAGGCAACTAGAAAGCTATCACAGGACATGCTTACGCAGCAATAGTGGAACAAGTTACCAAAGGCGAGTTGGTCTAAGGTACTATTCTAGTTGCTGGTCATGCAGCTTTTACGTTATTTGATAGTGGTGCTTCACATTCCTTTATATCTGTCAGATTTGCTAGAACATTGCATTTGACTGTAGAGTCTTTGAATTACCCATTGGAGGTTCGTACTCTGACAGGTGATCAGTCATTTTGTAATTCTTATATTTCGAGCATTGAGGTATCGGTGGCAGGGCAGAACTTACCAGCTAACGTAATCCTACTAGATATGACTGAGTTCGACGTCATTTTGGGCATGGATTGGTTGTTCGAGTATCATGCGCAAGTCCTCTATAGAGAAGGCATGGTAGTCTTATTCCCACCTAATCATACTGTTCTAGATATCAAGCTTTCTCGACCGTTGTGAGATAGCCGTTTGATTTCTGCTTTCAAAGCCTAGAAGTATTTGCGGAATGGGGGTACTGCATTTCTGGTCAGTATTACCCCAATTGAGTCTGAGTTAGTTCTGATTGAAGACTTGGACGTAGTTCGGGAATTCCTCGATGTGTTTCCTGAGGAATTGCTCAGATTACCTCTGAAGCGCGAGATTGAGTTTTGCATTGAGTTGTTGCCTTGAACTACTCCTATTTCTAAGGCACCATATCATATGGCCTCAGCAGAACTCGAAGAGTTGAAGCGTCGGTTATAAGAGCTTTTGGAGCAAGGTTTTATTCGGCCTAGTGCATCTCCATGGGGTGCACCAGTGTTGTTTGTAAAGAAGAAAGATGGATAATTGAGGTTGTGCATTGACTACAGAATGCTCAACCAAGCGACGATTAAGAACAAATACACGTTACCAAGGATTGAAGACCTTTTTGATTAGTTGAAGAGAGCAAAATTTTTTTCTAAGATTGACCTCAGGTCAAGTTATCATCAGCTTCGTATTAGAAAGGAAGATATCGCAAAGACAGCTTTTCGAACGAGATATGGGTTGTACGAGTTCGTGGTGATGCCTTTTAGCCTCACAAATGCACCAGCTGCATTCATGGATTTGATGAACCAGATTTTTCATCCATTTGTAGACACGTTTCTGATTGTGTTTATTGACGATATCTTGATCTACTCAGAGAGTTCTGAGCAGCATCGAGAACATCTGCGTATCATTTTGGGTATACTTCGTGATCATCATTTGTTTGCCAAGTTCTCCAAGTGTGAGTTTTGGCTTGAACAAGTTATGTTTCTAGGTCATGTGATATCCAAGGATGGAGTGTCAGTTGATCCAGCAAAGGTTGAAGTAGTATTAGGCTGGAAGCAGCCTCAGAATGTTTCAGAGATTCGTAGTTTCTTCGGGTTAGCAGGATACTACCGACGATTTATCCAGGACTTTTCGAGAATTGCTTTACCATTGACGAAGTTTTTGCGTAAAGGCATCAAGTTCGAATGGAATGATGCTTGTGAAGATAGTTTCTGGATCTTGAAGTCTAAGCTGACGACCTCACTAGTGTTAGTGTTACCTTCAGGCAGAGGTGGTTTCGTGGTGTATACAGATGCATCTGGAACTGGTTTGGGTTGCATGCTAATGCAGTACGACAGGGTGATTGCTTATGCTTCAAGGCAGTTGAAGATTCATGAGAGAAATTACCCGACGCACGATTTGGAGTTAGCAACAGTAGTGTTTGCCTTGAAATCTTGATGACACTATTTCTACGGAGAATCGTTCGAGGTCTATTTAGACCACAAGAGTCTCAAGTATTTGTTCTCTCAAAAAGAGTTGAACATGAGACAACAACGTTGGCTCGAGTTTATCAAGGATTACGACTTCACGTTGTCTTACCACCCTGGTAAGGCTAACGTAGTGGCAGATGCGCTTAGTCGCAAGTCGAGTAGTGTTATGGCTAGTCTCGTGTGGAGCCAGAAGCTGATTGAAGATTTTGTGGCTTGGAAGCCTTTTTCGATTGATAGTGGATCGATCAGATTGTCAGGTCTGACTATTCGATCAGAGTTTTTGCCTATAATTATGTAGGCTCAGAAGCTTGATGACCAGTATGGGAAGCTCCTAGCCTTGGCAAGACAAGAAAGTACATTCTTTAGTATGGCAGATGACGGTGGTATTCGTATGAGAGATCGGCTTTGGGTTTCGAACAACCCTGAGTTGAAGAAGGAGATTCTCGATGAAGCTCACATGACCAAGTATACAATTCATCCTGGTGGGACGAAGATGTTTAAGGATTTACAAAGGAAATATTGGTGGAACGGTATGAAGCGTGAGATAGCAGTATATATTTCGAGATGCTTGACTTGTCAGCAGATCAAGATTGAGCATCAGCGTCCTGGTGGTTCCATACAAAGGAGTGAGATTTCCCAGTGGAAATAAGATGTTATGATGGACTTCGTGGTAGGTTTACCGCAAATAAGACGCAAGCATGACACGATTTGGGTAATTGTGGACAAACTCACCAAGTTTGCCCATTTCTTACCTATCAGGATCAGTCAGTCTCTTGAGATCCTAGTTGACATGTATGTCAAAGAGATTGTACGATTGCATGGCATACCGAGATTGATTATTTTTTATCGTGATCACAGGTTCACATTGCGACTATGGGGTCAGTTACAGTCTGCTTTGGGTACGAAGTTTGAAGTTCAGTACAGCTTTTCACCCCCAGACTGATGGTCAATCAGAGCAGACTATTCAGACGTTAGAGGACATGTTGCGAGCTTATATGCTCGATTGGAAAGGTGAATGGGATTCACACTTGTGTTTGGTTGAATTTGCGTATAATAACAGCTATGACGCTAGTATCGGGATGGCTCCGTATGAAGCGTTGTACGGGAGACCTTGCTGATCACCTTCATATTAGGATGACATCAGCGATAGATCTAGAGAATCACCGATTGTTCTTCAGCACTACACTCAGCAAGTGTAGAGGATCCGAGAATATTTGAAAGCAGTGCCAGATAGACAGAAGAGTTATGTCGATAAGAGACGATGAGAGTTATCGTTTGAGGTTGGTGACATGGTTTTTATCAGAGTTTCACCGACCAAGAGTGTGTTCCATTTCGGTAAGAAGGGAAAACTGAGTCCTAGATACGTTGAACCGTTCAAGATTTTGGCAAGAATCGGTGAAGTGGCATATTGTGTTGAGTTACCTCAGCAGTATGCCCATATTCACAATGTTTTTCATGTGTCAATGCTAAAAAAATACATTCTTGACCCATCACACATCATTTGTTATGAAGACGTAGAGGTTCAAGAAGATCTGACGATGGCAGAGCGTCCAATTGAGATTATTGATCGACGAGATCAAGTTTTGCGTACTATGATTCTACCGCTAGTTAAAGTATGTTGGCAACACCATGGCATCGAAAAATGCACATGCGAACCAGAAGCGAGCATGAAAGAGAAATATCCCGATCTTTTTGTAACCTAATTTGGGTGATTTCGCGGATGAAATCCTTTTTTTTTAGGGAAGGATATAAGTTCCACGGTAATTTTAAGGTAATAGTATGTGAAGTGTTTCAATGAATGGAAATTTCTTGTGTGATTCATGAATTTTTCATTTTTGTACCTGTTTGGATACGCGAAGTCCGAAATCGCATAAATAGAATGTAAATGGCAAATGAAGAAAATCCGTGTTGAATTAACTTTCAAAATTTTAAGGATAATTCTATAATGTATATGTATAGTTTGTCCCCGAATTTAGGACCGAAACAATGAAAAAAAAACTGTCAATGCATGTGAATTACGAGAGATTGCCTAGCAATAGAACGAGGGTCTATACGAGAGCAATTTCCATAAGAGATGAAAAATTTCTTTGATATGATCTTTAGAAGGATATTGTATTAAAAATTTATAATAAGGATATACGTTAAGATATATGTGTTTAACCTTGATTAACAAATTGAGAAATTTTGGTAAAACTGTTTTGGACGGGTTAGTTAAAGGGTCGACCAAGCCTTGGGTCGACCACTTTAGGCTGCTATGGGACAACTATAGCCACAAAACCATATGGTCAAGTTGACAAGATGGGGCAATGGAGTGTTTGTAAAATATGTTGGGCGAATTTTAAAGGGAGGGCCACGATTGGACCTACCCATAAAGACATTTCATGAGGGTGCAAGGAGCACCATCATGAAGGGGGGGAGCCTCCCCAATGCAATCAGCATGGGGTTGCGTCCCTTTGGATTTTGAAATCCCTTTTATTGTTTCCAAGGAAGGCATTTAAGGTTGTAAGCCATTCCAAGTGGTGCATGGGGTTACCCCCCATGGCACTTAAGTAAGTCTTTCTTTTCAGAGGGCGCATGCATTGGCTGAGAGGGGCGGCTATTCATTGCTCTTTCAGAGCATGGTGGGGCGTGTTTGATCCCAGCCACCCATCTCCTGTAACCTCCATTCTAGCCCTTGATTCTTATGGGGCCTTGTCATAAAAACCTTAAAGTGAAGAGAGAGACGGAACATTCATGTGGCTGGCGAGTTTGAGCATCTTCCCCTTCCCTCTCACTCTCTCATCCTCTTTCTCTAGCCGAGTGGTGTGGCTTCCACCATCTTCGTGGAGCCTTAGCAAACGAACTTCGTCTTCTCCGTAGCTCTCTTCCATCCTTCTTCCGGAATAATCAAGGTGAAGCGCTACAACCCTCTATATCCATGTTTCTTTAGTGAGAATTCTTAAAGCATGGACCATGAAGCCAAGAGAGAGTTGTGTGTTTTCCCTTTTCAAGCAAGCCTCTTGGTGGATTAGGATGCACAAAAATGGTTTCTTTCTTTTTTCTTTTGTATGTGCATGTGTTAGCTCTCAATGATAAGGCATGTTTAGACCTCACCCTTATGATTTTTTTTTGCCCAGCCAATGTGTGCATGCTAAGGTTTCATTAGTGTTGCTCTTGTGGGGACACATACAAGTGAAAATGCATTTTTGTTGGTTTGTTTTCTTCCTTTCCTTATGTTATCTCACTCATCAAATTTGTGCATGCTCTCTCTTTTTCGTTGGCAAGATCTGGTCCTCAGCCTCTCACGTGGTCATGGGGTTGGTTGGGGCTGTATCAAGCCCTCCCTCTAGTGGCTGGCGCATCGAACTGAACACAAGCACAGCTCAATCCAGCTACAGCCACCCATCTCTTTCTTTTCTTTTTTTTGGTGCACATGGTGGTCACTGGGTGCCAAAGCCACCCCGGTAGCCCAGTTTTACCTTTTTTGGGGGGGCTTGTGGCTCCCTGGCCTGATTTTCTGATCTAAACCATAGGTCCAAATCAGAACTCGTGTCAGAGCCAGTGGTCTGGTCTAGTGGACCAGACCCGCACCTCGGCCCTATCAGGTTCGCCCAAGCGCAGCAGTGGGCTGCTAGGTGCTAACCCCACCATGGTGCTCTGCTGATTGGGTGCCATTTTGGGTTGGCTGCCACCTCTGGTAGCCACCTGGTCCAAACCTTGGGGTTCAGACCAGAGCCATGGTATGGCCACAGTCTGGTCCAATGGACCAGACCAGTGGCCCTCATATTTTGTTCTTTCTTTTTCACTCGAGACTAGTATAGCCGTCGGGTGCTAGTTACACCCGGATTTGTTTGTGGGCCTGGGGTTGTTGTCTCGGGCCTGCTGATGCAGTGTGGTTCCGATCTGAACCCTTGGGTTCATACCGGGGTTAGTAGAGGACCATGGCCTAGCCCGGGGGACCAGATTTGACCCTCTTTACCCTTCATGGTTTGTGGTTGAGTCTTTTTTTGGGTTGGAATACCCAAACTAATCTGCTCATTCTTGCCGCACCTTTTTCCGATGATCAGATCTAGGGAAGGGTGAGTTAGCAGAAATTTGGTCCCATCGAGACCAGATTATGTGGAACCTTTCTGGCCGCCATATGAAGGTGTTCATTTCCTCGTTGTCCCAAGATCACTAAATGATCCATTGAGATCTTTAAGCATACCTGTATGCACATAGAGATGTGTATGATCTATATCCATATATATATATATATATATATATATATATATATATATATATATATATATGTATGTTTATATAAGGAGCAAAAGAAGATGTGTATTAAACCACAAATGTATAGATGTTAGACTGTGTGGGTTCATTGTCCAGTGGATCCAAGTAGGCACTTGGCCCACTTGTGCCTCGTCCAAACGTATGTTTCGTAACTATACGAGCTCCATTTATTGTTTCGGATGCCTAGGTACTTTGTACCTTGTATTGGTCAATTGAGTAGCCGAATTGGGGTTTCGGTCTGGTAGCAACCCTGTGTCCTCATTAGTTCCTTTTTGGTAGTCGGGTGTGGTCTATGCTAACTACACATAAATAAAGTCCATATGTTGTAAGCCTCAGAATTTTTGTCAAACCATCACTCTAGCAGCATTGGGTTCCGTAAGCACGACAATTGATCGTGGTAATGCTAATGTTATTCCTATAAGTTGGGAATACCCTAGATTTCATCATCAACACGTAAGTGTGTCAAATTCATGAATCCCTGTATGGAATGAGTTTCACTTTGTCAGCATCAAAGCAAGATCTTTTGCAAACATTAGTAACCCAGTGATGCATATACGTATATTTGTCCTCGTGACATATTTACATCGTTTCTCCCGCAAGTGTGGTGATCCACCTCAAAAATGCAAATGTAATTCCCATACGAATGAGAATATTCTAGATTTCAATCTCAACACATGAGTGTACCGAAATCATAAATCTTTTCTACGAAAGTGGCCTTGCTATGCGAGAATTTCCAAATATTGACAGTTGAAGTTCTAATTACTTGAAATTGTAATTAGAAAGCTTGTATTACTTGTTTTAGCTCAAGGTACTTGTAGTTGCATTTACGTTATGCTCTTAAATTTGCATATCTCTTGAAATTGTGGAATTGTACACTCACTTGCACATTCTCATGTTATTGAAATGTGTTTCCTAGATATGTACATGGCCTCTGTATCTTAAATTGTGCGATTAACTTAAGATCATGTGGTTCTTAGTTCGCACCTGCACGTAGCACAACTTGACACTTGTACTACTTGGTACGTACCTCAAAGAGGGTACATTTTGGTCTCATGATTGAGGCATTGATGGGTGCACGAAGTCACATTATACATGTAATGATAAGAGTGACACGAAAACTTGAACACCATAGGGTATGAGTAGCACTGTTGTGGTTTGGACTCTGTCGGAGTCTTTGGGCGATGGCCCCTTGTTCGTGAGTGAACTCACGCATGTCTATATCCTAGATATGAAAATAATAAGATGGTGTTATGATGGCTTTTACGAGCGAAGTGCTCTTGTTAGCCGCATGAGGCTGAGCACGTGAATGGGCAGGCTAAGTCCTCATTTTCGTACCTCGCAAGGACCACAAGGCATAAACACCTCAAAAAGGAGGTATGACATGATAAATAAGCCTAAGAAAGATAAACTTGCCGCACTTCATTCATAAAATGGTTCACCTTAGAGAGGGTGGATGGTACAACCCTGAGTGACTTGTCGTTACTACGACACGTGTTTTTACAGGAGTTGTAGCGTCCTTTGACCTCCAGTCACTCAGAGTCAGGGAGGTCGAGGCTACCTTTTTAGGACCTCAATGCTGCAGTAGTATGGATTGCAATCCTTACCTATGCGAGAGTTTCTCTCAGCTGCGTGCTGCTCGCATGAGGTTTACTCGGTCTGTAGCATCCTCGATTACCACTTTGCAATTTAAATAATAGACATCGGGTGCATGACTCACAGAATGCGAGGTTCCTTCGCATATCTGAAGGAGTAATCAGAAGAACTTAAAGACTAACCAATCACAGCTAACGTATTGTAGTAGTTACTTTACTTGCTTACTTACTTCAGTACTTGTTATATTCTTCACTGTTTCTTAAATACTCGCATTAAAGTTGCTGAGTTTTCTGCTCACTGCTTTACCCTGTTACACATGCACTTTCCTGACACAGACACTGATATCTATTGTTCAAATGTTACATGTTTTTGCTGCTTGCTTTTCCTTGAGAAATGAGATATGTTGTTGTTGATTCTTCACCACCTCGCAAGAGTGCTGACCCCATTTTATGGGGATGCAGGTGATGAATAGGTACAGTGGCGATGCGACGGCACGCGGTGGAGGCTTGGGGACCCACACTTATTTGTTGATCATGCTTCTGTACAGTTTTGGGTTTTGGGGGAATGATTCCCCAGGGTTTTGAGAGACTGGTAGATTTGTTGTACCTTGTCTCATTTTGTATCTTTAAAACTTATTAGATGTATAATTCTCAAAACTTAGATTTGTACTCTTATGGATTTTAAAACATGTTGGATATGCTTTTTTGAACTTGTGGTCCGCTCAGACTTGTAGCCTTGCTTCTCAGTTACTACTCGTGTCCTTGCTTTCCGCTGTTTAACGTAAAAAAAAATTGAAAAAAAAAATCTTAAAAATTCAAAGGTTTTTTCAAGGTCGGAGTTTGGGGCGCTACATATACTCGCACGGTAAAGTTGATTGTACAAGTATGCGAGCATAGCAACACCCCATGCATAGTTGTCGATTTCATCTAAGTCTTACAAAAACTGCAACCACAGGTAACTTAACCTCGAACCAGACAAATCCGAAAATAAAGTAAATCCAAAAAAATAAAGAAGAAAGCCACGCAACTCTTGGTCAGCTCTTTCAGATGCACATGTAGCAGACCAGCCTTCACATTTATTACGGAAAGAAAAAACTTTCATCAATATGAAATTGCTTCCACTAGAAATGCATTGACCTCAGTCCTCCATCGACATTCCTAGAAGGGTCATGCACTTGTCTCTTGAGTTATAGTTTGAATCCCGTGTTAGGACAACACTTCCATGGCACTTAAGACCTGTAATATGCACCACATCTTCTAGGGTCATGGTGATCTCAAAACAATCAAACTGGAATATGTTCGTCTTATGATTCTATTTATTGACCAGGTGAGTCATGGTCTTCCAGCACGTTTCAAAATAATGTTGGTCCAGAAGGTCACCGTAGTGCATATTTCGTAATCGGTCTTTCTAATATTCACTCAGTTGTCCATATTGCGATAGAATTACAAGCCACTGACACCACCCTCTGAGCTTTTCACGTGGTGCTCTACTTCTCTTCTGACCTCCCTGTAACACAAAATAGCATATTATTCATATCAAATCAAAATTAGTCTCATTTGTATTTCTACACGTCGTTGTACATAATAATCGCTATGTATAATAATCGTTGCATATTTGCTATCATTGTAATTGTATACACAATAATCGATATCAAAATAATCACTATACATACTAATCGCTATATATAGGTCATAGTAATCACTATCACAGTAATTGTTATACATAGTAATCGCTATCACAGTAATCGCTATACATAATAATACTTATCACAGTAAATTATTACGTAATCATTATACGTACTAATCGCTATTACGATAATTACTATACATAGGTCATAGTAATCGCTATACATAGTAATTGCTATCACAGTAATTGCTATACATAGTAATCGCTATCACATTAATTTTTATACATAGTAATCGCTATCATAGTAATCGCTATACATAATAATACCTATCACAGTAAATCGTGACAAACATAAGCAATTTACGTACCTTTATCACACTTTTCTCCTCTTTATCTCCTCCCTCCGTCCTCTGCCTTTCTTTTTGTTCCATATTTGCTCATCCTCCTCCCTCCTCTGCCTTTATTGTTCTTCATTCATTCTCTCCTCCTCCTCTCCTCATCTGCCTTTCTTGTTGCTCCTTCGCTCTGCCGCCTCCCTCCTCTTCTTTTCTACTTCTTCCTTCTTCGCTCATTCGCCTCATTCCTCTGTTTTTCTACTTTTTTCTTTCTTTTCCTTTCCTCCTCCTGTTTTTTCCTTTCCTTTTCCTTCTCTTCATCCTCCTCCTTCTTCCTTTCTCTTTCTTATCTTTCTCGTCCTTCTTCTTTTTTCTTTGCCTTTCTTTCTCTTTCTCGTCCTTTTTCTCCTTCCTTTGCCTTTCATTCTCTTCCTTGTCCTCCTTCTTCTTCCTTTGTTGTTCCTTCTCTTTCTCGTCCTCCTTCTCCTTCCTTTGCCTTTCCTTCTCCTCATCATCTTGATGCTTCTTTCTTTGTATTTTCTCTTTCATCTTCATCATTTGTCTTTCCTTCTCTTCTTCCTTCTCCTTATCCTTCTCCTTCTTCTTATTTAATTGCCTTTCCTTCTCTTTCTCTTTCTCTTTCTCTTTCTCTTTCTCCTTCTCCTTATTCTTCCTTTGCCTTTTCCTCTCCGCCTCCTCCTCCTCCTTCTTCTTCTTCTTCTTTTTCAATTGTCTTTCTCTTTCTCTTTCTCTTTCTCTTTCTCTTTCTCTTTCTCTTTCTCTTTCTCTTTCCCTCTCCTCCTCCTCCTTCCTTTGCCTTTCCCTCTCCTCCTCCTCTTTCTTTATTTGCTTTTTCTTCCTTTGCTTTTCATTCTCCTCCTTCTTATTCCTTTGCTTTTCTTTCTCTTCGTCATCCTTCTTCTTTTTCTTCATCTTTAGTTCTTCCTCATCCTTCTTTCTTTGCTCTTCATCTTCAATATATGATGGATAATGCTCCGCATTATACAATTCGAACGTTTTGTCCATGTCTTTAGCATTCTCAATCTTCATTATATTTTGGTATGTTTCATAACGCTCATATATATCGAACTAGCGGATAATTTCTCCAATAGTCATCCCATCGAACGACGGAGGCTTTTTTGTCTTACGAATTTTAGTCATTGCTAACCTGCACAACACACAAATTTAACCACATCATTATATGTTACAACCGCCTCCCCAAGTATATATTATTACAAATTATCGCATTCATTATACAATCACCAACATTACAAATCGTCTCAATATTTGGCTTCATAAGTAAACATCGTTGTAAGATTTAGCAAACTTAAGTACAATTCTAGGTAACTTCATAAATACACATCGCTACTGCATCAAACATATAAATTGTTGTTGTTTCAAACATACAAATCGCTACTGATTTAAATGTATAAATCGTTCATGCTTCAAACTTATAAATCGTTGTAAAAATTGCACCCTTCATAAGTACATATTGTTGTAACATTTGGGCTTCATAAGTAAACATTATTGTACGATTTAACAAACTTAAGTAAAAATCGTGGTAACTTCATAAATCATAAATAGACATCGCTATTGTTTCAAACGTATAAATCGTTGTTGCATCGAATGTACAAATCGCTACTGCATTAAATGTATAAATCAGTGTTGCATTCCAATGTACAAATCGTTGTAGAAATTTAGCCTTCATAAGTACATATCGTTGTAATGTTTGGCCTTTATAAGAACAAATCGTGTTAACTGTTTTTCGACACCTAGAAGGTGGATAGGTACAAATCGATTTGTTTGAGCATGAAAATAGATGTTATTTAACATGAATAGTACAACTAATTGTAAGATTTAACATTCAAATTTACAAATTGATTTATTTACATAACGAAACCTTAGATGAAACTCATCGAAACTATATGAGTTTTGGTAATCTGACAGTGAAGGAGAAACACCTAGAAGGTAGATGCAGTCGAGGGTGGCAACGATACTCCCACTGCACAGACGGCGGCAAAGGTTGCTTCGGTAGCAGTAGACGATGACAAAGGGTGCTCCAACGACAGTAGACAACGACAAAGAGTGTGTCAGCAAAGAAAGCTCATGTTACAGCAGATGGTGCAAACATTTACTGCTTAGAGCGAAAATGAAATGTTTGGACTTTGAAGAGTTAACATCATCCTTTCTTTTCTTTTCTGAATAGAATAGAGAATATTTTTGTTTTTTTCTCAAATTATTGTTTTTTTTCTAAATGAAAGATATTTTTATTTTTTTCTCAAACAATAGTTTTATGACAAAAATAGCAAGAAAACATACTTAAGTCTTTGAAATCGCACGCAACTCTGATGCTAAGTGATGCCGATACACGAGGATATGAGCCCCGATATGTTTCCATGAGTGGCGCTCATTGGGACCCCCAAAGACAAAGGTGCTTCTTTCGGGAAACATATAACCTGCTTCCGGAGCCATACCTCTCCTCGCCTTACGAGAGGGTGGTGTATGTTCGCCCCCGATGATTCACTGAATCCCACGTCTGTGTTCGGGGGATCGAATGAGCCCCACGTATTCATGCACATGGGGCTCGTATTCCCGTGTATGTTGACATAACTTTGCATCGGACTCTGGTGCTGTTGCAAAGACTTAATCACCCTTACTTGCTTTTCTTGCCCTGAAATGATGGTTCGAGGAAATGACAAAAATATCCTCCATTCAAAAGTTGTGAAACGACGGGTCGATAAAAAGACAAAAAAGTCCTCCATCCAAAAAGTTTGATGTTAAGCATTTAAAGTGGAGACGTTCCCTATTCATTAAACTTCTGCGCCATCTGTTGTAACAGTTGCTCCCATTATCAACCAAAACTTTGCCTTCGTCTCCAATTGAGCTTTCCGCCTTGTTTTTTATCCTGTTGTACAACACACTGTCGCCTTCTCGTGCCTGCCTTGCGTTACAAAACATTCCAGTGTCTTCTCTTCATTTTTGCTGTCGTTAGGCATCATGGTAGAAAGCAATGATTCACAAACATTCCTTCCAGTGCCATTAAGGCAGCATGAGTAGCTTTTCATCTCATCATGCGATCGATGAAGAAGGCATGTCGTCTTGTGTGCCATTAAGGCATTGTTTGGTTATTGCAGGTAGAAATTGTTCTTACGAAGGTTGGAAACTTATCGATATTTGTAAGACGCTGGGACCTATTGCTAAGAATGTTTGTTTGCAGATGCTAGGAAGAGCCTCTACCCCATCAGGTATCCTACATTCATTCATCGTATGCATTGTATCTCAAACCGCTGTATTAGTAACAGACTCCCATTTTTGTGAGATACATTTTTGTTAGTTAATATCGATTTGTTTGCTATTATGCTCAAGTTCTTCCTTATCGATTTGTAATTTATTGTGCGATATATTTATCGACCTTTTAGATAGTATGGTTTTGTATCGTCGAGTTGTAAGTTATTATGCTGAACTGCCGTATCGATTTTCAATATCTTACAAATCGCTATACATACATATCGTTTTGTACGATATTATATTTCATGTAATATGTATTTGTAAGATATTTGTACGCAGACTTTGAAAACATGTGGATGCAGAAACACATCGTTACACGCATGGCGGGGCGATTTTCGAATGCATATCGCTGCTCTCTCAGTGACTTCTATTAAACTCGCTTTAGAGCCTCGTGGATATTATGAGAGCGTTATTGTCAACACACATGTACGACATGTGTATTTTATTGGCATGGTAAGCGATAAGTCGATGCTCAGTATAAGCAAACATCAAACTGCACTTGCTTTGATACTTTCATGCATTAAATCATTGCTTTGACTTGCTTAACCCTAGTGGTACCCGTTGTTATATGCATCCTGATTAAATCGTAGTAAACCTATGCCGCTTGCTAACGCAAATTGATATATTGCTTACAAAACATTCCATTGTCTTCTTTTATTTGTTGTTGTTGTTAGGCATTATCGAAGAAAGCAATAATGCACAAACATTCCAACCAGTGCCATTAAGGCAGCGTGAATAGCTTTTCATCTCATCATGCGATCGATGAAGAAGGCATGTCGTCTTGTGTGCCATTAAGGCATTGTTTGGTTATTGCAGGTAGATCATGTTCTTACGAAGGTTGGAAATTTATCGATATTTGTAAGACGCTGGGACCTATTGACAAGAATGCTTGTTTGCAGATGCTAGGAAGGGCCTCTACCCCATCAGGTATCCTGCATTCATTCATCATATGCATTGTATCTCAAACCGCTGTATTAGTAACAGACTCCCATTTTGTTAGTTAATATCGATTTGTTTGCTATTTTGCTGCAAACACAAATTGATATATTGCTTAAAATATTGTTGAGCTTATCATCAGGTTGTAATAAAGACGATGTAGTTGAATCAATTGAAAGATCTGTAGAATTGAATATCTATACTTATGACGCAACTAAAGAATTGAACATCTGCACTAACAATGCACATGAAAAGAAGGGTGCAGGCATTAGACCCACTCTTGACTTGAATGTTCCAGTGGAAGAAATGCAATTCAATGATGAGGTAGACTACCATGACAGTGCACATAATAAAAGTGTAGGCCCCGGGAATGTACACGGAAGTACACTTGACTTGAATGTTCCAGGAGAAGAAATGCAATTCAATAATGAGGTAGATTTTGATGTCAGTACACTTAATAAAACCGTAGGAACTGGAAATGTACATGGAATTACACGTATGTTCCTGTAGAAGGAATGCAGTTTAATAACGAGGAAGATGCATATAAATTTTACAATGATTATGCCTTAAAAGTTGGCTTCAGTGTGAGAAGGTTTTTTTGGTCAAAAAATGCACAGGGTGTCTTGGTTAGAAAGACATATGTCTGTTCCAAGCAAGGTTGGAAGAAATCAATGGGAAATCCAACAAGGAGCATGCCAGAATCAAGATGTGGATGTCAGGCGAGATTGGTTTTGAGAAGACATCTGAATGGAAAATTTGTCGTGCGTACTTTAATCAGTGATCATAATCATGATTTATCTGCATCATTTATGACTGCTATGCTAAGGTCACATCGTAAAGTAACTGTAGCGCATGCTGCAATTGCTGAAATAGCCGATAGCGCCGGCATTGCACCAAGGAAGACATACAATTTGTTTACCCGCATAGATGGTGGTCGCGAAAATGTGCCATTCACACCTTTGGATCTAAGAAACCACTTGAGAAGGAAGAGGACAGATAACATGAAGAACGGAGAAATATGTTGTTTGGTTCGTTACTTACAGAATAAATCAAGCAATGAACATGGCTTCTTTAGTGCAATGCAAGTGGACGAAGATGGATATGCTGTGAATATGTTTTGGGCAGATTCAAAGTCTAGAGTAGATTATGAATGCTTCAATGATGTGCTTGTGTTTGATACTACAGTAAAGATTAATACTGAACAGTGGCCATTTGCGCAGTTTGTGGGAGTGAACCATCACGCACAGAGTTGTATATTAGGCGGTGCTTTTGTGTATGACCAGACCAAGGAAAGCTTTGAGTGGTTGTTCAGAGTATTTACACAGGCAATGAACGAGAAGCATCCTGAAACTGTACTTACAGATGGTGATCACGCAATTGCGGCTGCAGTGCTTCATGTGTGGCCAGATGCACATCATCGCCTATGTTTGTGGCATATCTTTCAAAATGCAGCAAAGAACATAGGACACATTTAATCAGAATACAGGGTTTGACAAAAAGTTTATAAGTTATGTACTTCATAGCGTAGACGAGGTCACTTTTAAGTCAGATTGGGATAAAATGATTAAGACATACGACCTTACTGACTGTCTGTGGTTACAAAATTTATATGCAGAAAAAGAGAAGTGGGCATTGGCATATGAAAGACAATACTTTTGTGCAGGTATGATAAGCACACAAAGAGCCAAATCTATGCATGCCACCCTGAAGAAAACTCTGTATTCATGTTTAACAATGTTTCGTTTTACGGAACAATATGAATTATTTGTAGACGGTCTAAGACAGAATGAGCTTGAACAAGACGTGAAATGCTTCAATACACGTCCTCAAACTTTTGGCATGAAAATATTGATGTGACCTGCAGCTCTGTATACACTAACTGTATTTGAATGGATCAAGAAAGAGGTGTTGCATGTCATGAATTGCAAAATAGAAGGACTCGTGCAAACCGAGAATATGCACAAATACTATATTTTTTGTCAGGGCGAAAAGCATCAGGAAAGGCAAGAAGCACATGTCACGTACAATGTTGACAACGGAAGGGTAGAATGTTCGTGCAAAATGTATGAATTCAAAGGCATTCTATGCTGTCATGCATTAAAGGCACTCAATCAAGAGAAGATACAAGAAATATCTGAGTCTTACGTAATGCGAAGATGGACCAGACGCGCGAAGATTGAAATGCTCGTTATGAACAATGCGAGTAAATATGGTGTTGACGAGAAGTGCCACATAGCCTCCCGTTACCAACAACTGTGTAGGTCATTCATGCATGTTGCTGATTTGGCATCGAGAAGTGAATAAGGCTATGCATGTGTGAGAAAAGCTGCAACGAAGTTACTTGAAAACGTGGAGTTAATTCACATTAAGTCTGTTGCAGCGAATGAATACCAGCCGAAGATAATGAAATCGAAAAGTGTAGGTCAAAATCATGTTTCGCTTGACACTCCCGAGAAGTTGCACCGAAGCGTAAACATTATCTTCAACAAGTCAGTAGTGAACGTTGTTGATTATGATGGACATATTCATGAAGCGAAGGGTATCAAAAGAAAACCTGCCTCTGATCGCAGTCGTCGGAGGGCAAAGGGTGCAGTAGAATTGGTTGGCAAGAACAGGACTAAGAAACAACCTACCTGTAATAAAAAACAACAAAGCCCTTCAAATGAACAGGTATGTAAAACATTATATTGCTTCCCATTGCGTGAAGCTTGTCAAATAGCTAACTCGCGTAATGTCCATCATGCAGCAATACCATGCAGAAGTACCACCAAACATTCAAACCTACATTCCTCCCGACCAGATTTCCAGCAACGATCGCTACAGTTTTACAAGTCTTTTGGTATGTAATCAATGTTGTGAGGAGGTATGCATTTCTTGTGAAACTTAATTCAGTGTCTAATATTTTCTCTTTCATGACAGGCTCTGATGCATTCGACAGATAGGTATGGGATACAGGAATCTCGTGTGGGCTATTAATTTTGTTGTCATGCCTCTTTGCATGCCCCGATCTCCATAATGTCGGATTTGTTTTTGAGTTTATAGTCATTTGTCACTGACGACTTGCGGTCCGTGGTTGGATTTGCTTAAATCGATAGATAGCGATTTTTTGCTTCTGCAGGAAGTCGATTGATGACATCACTGTATGGCGATTTGTGGTTATCGTTGATTAGCGATATGTGGCATCGCAGCGTAGTGATTTGTGTGTATTGTTCGAATGTCAATCAAAGCGGGTTGACAAAGGTTGTTCAAGTAAGCTTTTTTCGGGCAATGAGCAAGGTTGCACTTCATTTTTTGATCTAAGTATGCTATCACCTGCGCGGTTGAAAGCCTACTTAGATCATAAAATGAAGTGCATCCTTGCTCAATGCCTAAAAAAAGGTTACTTGAACAACCTTTGTTATCCCGATTAGATCGACAGTCGAACAATACCCTCAAATCACTATGTTGCGATGCCACAGATCGCTATTCAACGATAACCACAAATCGCCATACAGTGATGTCATCAATCGACTTCCTGCAGAAACAAAAAATCGCTATCTATCGATTTAAGCAAATCCAACCACGGACCGCAAGTCGTCAGTGACAAATGACTATAAACTCAAAAACAAATCCGGCATTGTGGAGATCGGGGCATGCAAAGAGGCATGACAACTAAATTAATAGCCCACACGAGATTCCTGTGACACCTCCAATTGCCTTTTGAAATCATTATTGTTATCCTGTGAAAAGTTGTATCCATATATTATAAATAAAAGGCTACTCAATGTGTCTTTTCTCTTCCTCACTTCATTTCTTAAGAGGTAAGTCAACCTCTTCATCTGGTACAGGGGGAACTTTGTTCGCTTTAACAGTGGAAGTGCAAGTGTGAGTGGTACTCCACAATTTCTCACAATCGCTATGTAATTCAACCCGTGGGTTTTTTTTAGATCCGTGGGGTTATTATCAACAAACGTTCATTATCAATTTATACTAGTATTGTTTAACACCGCAAATCGGCGTTGACTAACACCCTTTACAAAGGCCGAGTATTGTTGCACAAATCTCTTTCCCGCGATAACCACAACTCGCTATGCAGCGAATATGAAGTCGAATTACACAGTTACAACGGATAACAATAAATGTTTGATTTGTCGTACAGTATTCATTAATCATGTTGGTTGAGCAGTACATCTTTTAGGTCATAAATAGTCGCACGAGTACTGGAAGTTGTGTTTGTCTTCTACTTCGTGAACCAGCAACAATCAAACCGATGGTTCCTTCATAAACCTAGAGATCCGTCCTCCAACATACAAAATTATGGTCGGTGACGCAGATGAAGACAGCTACATGACCAACAATGGCGAATCATGGGTATATTGTCTACACATCGTCTACATGTTCAGCAAAATCCGTCTCTTTCATGTCGTTTTTTCGATTTATTTTTTGTGTACTGTATAATGTAATTTCAATATCGTTCATTGCAATGTCCGCATTCATTTCAGTCGAACATCTACCGACGAAGTTGGGCGAAAACTTAGTCAATCACTCCTGGAGGACATCAATCGAATGCACAGTGAATTCACACAATACAACATGATCAGTAATTTTGTTAGTATGAAACTAGTAGCAGTTGTCTATATACGTAAGCCATGTGTACGTGCGTTAACAACAACATATTTGTTGCAAACAGACTATATCCGATTTTGTCAGTTATATTAAAAGCAGTGCACCAAGCCAGACTGTAAGCGTCGTAAGCCCGTATTTCATGGTATATCGGTTTTATTTTATGTTGCTTTTCGTTATTGATTTAGTCCAATTGATTCGTATGTTATCGTTGGTGTTAGCAATGTTTCGGTTTGCAGACTATCTTACGCCGTTTGCCATACTCTAGTGGATTTCAAGACGGCATACCTTATTGGGTTAACGGTAATCACTGCAGAGACCTTTTGTCAAGTGAAAAGGTAAGCAAACAAACCTAGAGTGCAATATTACAGCATAACAAGTGCTAACATCATTTTTTCGATCTATTTGCAGATATTGATTCCTACACTCTGGCAATCTGAAAAGCATTGGGTCTTATACGTGATGGATTTACACGAAAAACAACTATTGTGTTACAATTCGTTGGAAGTTGACAGTGGTTTACGGCTAGACATTTCCCATCTCGTAAGTTTCAATATCTATGTGAGAAACAAGTCGTGTAATGGGGTCATGAATTTACTGTCTGTCGCATTATTCTCAGATCGGTTTCCTCAAAGCCATTTTGGGAGTCGATGCTAGCGAGTGGATCTATCGCACGGCATACCATGCTCCTTTACAAGATAATGATGTTGATTGCGGGGTATCTGTAATGAAGTACATTGAAGCAATATACAATGGTGCAGAACCCTGTTTCGACGCTGTATGCCATTTCTTCACCTCTGTTATTGGGGATTAAGTGCATGTCTATTGCTTCTACTTTACAATCTGTTTTTGCAGGTTGATATACCCGGATTCCGCGAAGAACTCTGCAAAAAATTGATGTCCTTTCTAATTGCGGAGGAGAAACTGACGGAGGCCTCGCGAGCATCTAAAAGGGTTGTAATTGATAAAAGATATGCGCTCAACCCGCGTGGTTGACCGTCGCTGAGTGAGACTGCGATGTATTTTAATGAACAAAGACTTCTAAAGTTCGAAATGATAATATTCAACATCGCTATGAAATGTTGTATGCTTAAACATCGCTTTATTGATGGCATATGAAAAAAGTGGTGAATAAGAGCCATTAATGTAGCTTTCGTATTTTACGAATAGTACAAAAAGATACGCTTAGTGGTCTACCGTCAACTACACTGCTACCACCATGAAAACTTGTGAAAGAATTTGAAAATTTCTTGAATTTTAAATGACGTTTCCTTCAATTATGATCTTGCAGACATATGAAAAAAGTATAAATGGATACAACAACTGCGTCGAAGCCGCCTATATGCAGGAATTATTGATTTGTTGGTTCCTTATTCGCGAAGCAAAGTGGAACTGTGTGTTGTGTCATTCAAATATTAATGAAACATCCTATCACCCTCCGTCAGTTTTCAAGTATATACGTCAGTTTCATTAAACCAAAAGCAAATCTTCAATAAAAATGCACTCCGCATTAATGACAAAAATTGAACAATGTCATGCCAGAGGGCTATTCTCAATAGTAATCAATGCGATTGGACCAAATTTTTCGATCTCAAATAAATCCACAAGTACGTCCACACGCGTCCCAAGAAATTGCCTTAGGTGTACATAAGTGTTAGGTTCAGCAATACAGCGATTTCTGAGAACAAACCTTTCTTATTGATAAGTTCACGGAATGCGATTTTTAGAAAGATCTTTCGTCGTACAGTATTTTTCATTACTGAAGAACAACTTTTACCAACATTGGTTATGCGTATACAACAATGGTGGAGCTCCTGCTGGCCATCCTCAGCGCGACTGCACTGACTGGGTTGTTGTCGAGGAGGAGGGCGAGAACGGTGATGGCGGAGCTCATTAGGTTGTACAGACAGAGCAATCGATAGGTTTCACTTTACATATTTTGTCTGTCGTTCTTTTTAAACTCAATCAATTGTTGGCATATTTCGTAGCGTATTTCCGGCATATGATCCTGCAACAAAACATGTAATGTGAAACCAATATATAACAGGAATAAACAATAACATCGGATACAAAGCTCATACAGCGTGGAAACAAGGTTCTTCTCCATTGTATATTGCTTCAATATGCTTTATTACGAATATGCCACAATCGACCCCATTACTTTGTAAAGGAGCATCGTCAGCACAGAGCAACATCCACTCGGCAATATCGACACCAAGCCTGTTAAGGAATCCCGCCTGTGATAAAGGGATAATATATTACAGTCCGGTTCACCTTGAATAGCTACGATTCACCTATGGGGACAAGCTTACCAAATGCATAGCGTCGTGTTCTACGCCACTGTGGCAGTCTAATGAGTTGTAGCACCATAGTTGTTTTTCCAGAAAATTCATCTCGTATAGGACCCAATGGTCGGGATTTTGCCAGAGTGTAGGAAGTAAAATCTGCGAATCGATAAAATAATTTTTCATTCCAGAGACATATCGTGATGGGGATGTTACAACTAAACCTTGGAGAAGAGGTTTGTTCACTTACCTTTTCAAATTTTGAAATGTCTAGGCACTCATCATCGTTGTTCCAACAAGGTAGTGCATCTGTGAATCCAATGTTGTATGGCTTTCGCCGGACGTACATCTGTTGCACGAAATAGTAAGATTTAACCACCAAGAAACATGAGTACGTCATAAAAGCAAACAAAACAACAACAAACCAGACATACCATGAAATAAGGGCTGATGATGCGTATTGTATTGCTCTTTGGGTTGATTTGGATGTAATTGACAAAATCACACATTGTCTGGTTGCACAAATTTACGAACTTCAAAACATATAAACCGGAACGACCTAGAAATTGATAGTGGTTAAATACTTACAAAATTACTGATAGTGTTCCCAACTGCAAATTCATCTTGCATCTGCTCGATGTCATCTACGAACTCGTCAGGGCGTTGCCGCCCACCCTTGCCTGTGGATGTTGAACTGAGTGCACCATGAGCATGGTATTCAGGATTCGACATTGAAATTATTGTCTACAGTAAACAGCAATAGTCCAAATACGACATGAAAAGGCAAATGTGGACTAAACTTCTCAGGCGTTTCAAAAAATATACGTCTTAAGCACTAATGCTGGTACTGTGGATGTGGTTGTCTTCTTCTTCGGCGTCGTGCCTGGCCGTTTTGCTCCCATCGTCCTCTCCGTTGGTGTCGTGCCTGGTCGTTTCGTTCTCATCGTCCTCTCTGTTTGCTCTGTGCCTAGTTGTTTTTCTCCCATCATCCACTCCTTTGGAGCCGTGCCTGGTCGTTTTGCTCCCATCGTCCTCTCCGTTGCCGCCGTGCCTGGTCGTTTTGCTCCCATCGTCCTCTCTGTTGCCCCCGTGCCTGGTCGTAGTGCTCCCATCGTCTTTGGCGCCGTGTCGGGTCGTATTGCTCCCGTAGTCCTCTTCTTGGACGCCATGGCTGGTCGTACTGCTCTGATTGTCCCCTTCTTCGGCGCCATGCCTGGACGGAGATATCGATGGCACCTTTGCAACGCAGATACGGAAACACCATCCTCAGTCAAATACAAAGGTAAAGTCCTTTAACGTGCCGCCCTTTTTCGAAAACAGCCCGCTAATTAAATGATTGCGTTTAAAATAAATAAAAATACGTCTTTTCGCATGCCGCTCTTTTTCGATAACCGCCGCCAAATTAAATGATTGCATTCAAAGTATTTAAAAATACATCTTTCCACAAGCCGCCCTTTGCGTTTTAAATAATTAAAAAGACGTCGTCTCACATGCCGGACTTTTTCGGAAACACCCCGCAAATTAAATTATTCACTTTTAAATAATTAAAAACCCATCGTTTGTTGGTCGCATTATAACAATCTTTCAGGTATGAATAATCTTTCACGATTATTCTATTGATTATCGTATATGGATACATCGATATATTCATGCAACATACTTTCCTCAGCGGTTTTTTAACAACAAACCCTTTTCTTATCGCTATTGACTGTTATCATTTACGCCGTCAGAACTCGTTAAATTATTGTTCATGGCTTACATCGCCAATCCTTTTTGCGATATTCTTTCGAGGAAGAGACAAATACAGCGATTGCTAAACAGAAATGTTATATTTTAGTGATGCCAGAGAGGTTAGGCAATGCCACGATTTCTAAACAAACACCTATTTTCGATTAAAGTTTATTTATTACCGAGATCCACAGACGAAAAGATGTAATAATAAAGAATTAAACAATAAAAGAATGTCACGTTACTACAACTCATTATACAATTACAACAAAAAACTAGCGTTATAAAAATAAAAATCTAGGATTTATTCCGAGGCACTTGACGAATCAGATGAAATATCATAGACTTGTCTCTCACTTTTTATTTGTGCACTGTCTATCCTGCGTGGCATCTTCGTTGTGAGACCTTTATTAAGAAAACTGGTCATCATCTCTACCACTGAGTTCAATTGAATCCCCATAGTGCTTACTTCTGCCCTTAATTTCTTATTCTCTCTCTCCATAACTTCGAACCTTGCGGCAGAGACAATGTTCTCTTTTAGAGCAAGTGTTCGCTCTTCCTCGCGCTTTGTTACTGAGGGACTAGTCGTAGTAACCGAAGAGAGACGACGTTTTGGTTGTAGAGGCTGGGTTGCAACATGAGAAGGGGCAGTTGGGAGGCATGGGTTCACAATTTTTTCAATCTTCAGATTTTGCCGCATTGGTTCCCAATACCTTTCGAAATAGAATGGATCAAATTGTCGTCCTTCATGATCATACGATAGGGCAGGGAAACCACCTGAGTTCCAATTTAATAATTCGTCCCTGTAGCGATCGGGCCAATTCATGTTCCTGCCCCCACCACTATTCATCTTCCTTCTCACTTCCAAAGGCTTATTTGGGATAGACTGCCCCAAGCCAGACTGTAGGAGAACTCGACTACCTTGCTGCAACTCGGCTTCAAAATTGCAGAATAGCCACAAATCGGGTCATACAATCTAGCAGCCTCTGTAACAACATCTTCATCATCGTCCTCCCCATCTCCATAAGGTCTCCACAAAACCTGTACATTGGTAATTCTTTTTAATAACGAATGACAAATATATTAAAATTTATTTACGCATGATATGGCAACAACGATATGTACTACGAAAGACAATCCTGCAGCGATGGATACTTAAGAATGTTGAACATTACAACGATTTATAATACTCAATGGTAAATGCTGACGCGATTGTAAACAATTTTAGAACGTTTACCTCGTTTAGTTGCAGCCCATCTAAAATGGACTTAGCATTATAAACTACGACGTTTATTCTAGCCCAACGACTGATTTTTGGAAAACCACAAATCGGAGGGCCACAACGTGGACGCAATGGGATAATATGTTCCAACGCACACGCCTAAAAAAAACAATATTATTAGTAACACCACAACCTGCAATGAGATTTGTCCACAATTACTAAGTATGTAATCAACAAATACCTGAACAAATGGCCAAAATCCACCAACAGTTTTCGTACCATTACTCGCACGGTGGAGTTGACTGTACAAGTGTGCAAGCATAGCGGCACCCCATGCATAGTCGTCGACTTCGTCTAGGTCTGCCAGGTACTGCAGCCACATGGAACTTATTCTCGAACCAGAACAATCGGAAAATAATGTAAGACCAAAAAAATATAGAAGGAAGTCGCGCAACTCTTGGTCAGCTATTAAAGACGCACAAGTAGCGAAGTGGCCTTCCCATTTATTACGAAAAATGAGACTTTCATTGATGTGGAATTCATTCCACCAGAAATACATTGACTCCATTCGTCCATCGACATTCCTAACAAGGTCGTGCATTTCTCCCTTGCGTTATAGTTTGAATGCCGTAACAGGACAGCACTGCCATCGCACTTAAGGCCAGTGATCCTCGTCACATCTTCTAGAGTCATGGTGATCTCAAAAGAATCAAACTGGAATGTGTTCATCTTATCATTCCATTTATTTACCAGGTGGGTCATGGTATTCCAGCAAGTTTCAAAATATTGCTGGTCCAAAAGGCCACCGAAGTGCATATTTCGTAATCGGTCCTTCTGATATGCACTCAGCTGACCATACCACGACAGAACTACAAGCCATTGACACTGACCTCCGAGCTTTTCACATGGTGCTCTACTTCTCCTGTGAACTCTCTGTAACACAAAATAACATATTATTTCTACCAATTGTAAATTAGTTCCATTTGTACTTATAAATACTATTCTACTAACCGCTATAAATAATATTGGTTGCAGACAGACTATCATAGTAATTGTTATACATATTAATACCTAACACAGTAATCGCTATACCAAAATCGCTAAACATGTTATTAAATCTTCACAGACAGAATGGATATATTTACCTTGGTCGCTATTTTCTTCTGTTCTCCATCCAACCTGGGATTTTCTGGTGGGTCCACTGCCTCTAATTGCCTTTCAATCTCCATCTTTACCGGCTCCACCATCGCATGCCTTTCTCTCACCTTCCTTTTCTCGCCCTCCTTCTCCATCCTTTCTCTATCCTTCCTTTTCTCATCCTCCTTCTCCTTCCTTTCTCTCTCCATTTTCTCCTCCTTCTTCTTCTGCTTCCTTTCTCTCTCCCTATTCTCCTTCTCCTTCCTTTCTCTCTCCCTTTTCTCTTCTTCCTTCCTCTGCTTCCTTTCTCTCTCCCTATTATCCTCCTCCTGCTTCCTTTCTCTCTCGCTATTCTCCTCCTCCTTCTTTTCCTTCCTTTATCTCTCCCTTTTCTCCTCCTCCTTCCTCTGCTTCCTTTCTCTCTCCCTATTATCCTCCTCTTTCTTCTGCTTTCTTTCTCTCTCCCTTTTCTCCTCCTCCTTCTGCTTCATTTCCCTCTCCCTTTTCTCCTCCTACATCCTTTCTCTCTCTTTTTTCACCTCCTTTTCCTTCTCCTTCCTTTCTCTCTGTTTTTTCTCCTCATCTTTCTGCTTCCTTTCTCTCTCCCTTTTCGCCTCTTCCTCCTGCTTCTTCCTTAACCTTTCCTGCACTTCCTCCTCCTGCTTCTTCCTTTCCCTTTCCTTTTTTTCCTCCTCTTTCTCCTTCCGCCGCCTTTCTTTCTCTTTCAGTTCTTGTTTCCTTCTATCCTGGAATTCTTTCTCCTGCTTCTTCCTTTCTCTTTCCTTTTCTTCTTCCTCCTCCTTCTCCTTCCGTTGCCTTTCCTTCTTTTCCTCATTCTCCTTCTTCTGCCTTTGCATTTCCTTAGCTTCCTCAAACTCCTTCTCCCTCATTTGCCTTTCCTTTTCTTCCTCATACTAAGGAATATTTTGTTTCTTTTCTTCCTCCTCCTTATTCATTTGCCTTTGCCTCTCCTCCGCCTCCTTCAGTAGCCTTGTCTTGTTTCGCATTGCACTACGCTCCAAGTCTCTCCTCTTACACTATGTCGCAGTTTCATCCACTAAATAGCTAACATAATTTTGAAACTCCTCCACATTCTTCTTCCTCTTTTCCATCACTTGTGCGTTAATCCTCCACCTTCTATTTATATTCTCATCAATATTTCTTGCCTTAGAATTCAATTCATCATCCTTGTTCTGCATCTTTCGTAATTCAGAGTTCTTCCTTTGATCCGCAGCCTCGATATCTGATGGATAATCCTCCGCATAATACGATTCCAAGGCTTTTTCTCTGTTTTCATCATTCTCAATCTTAAGTATATTTTAGTATCTTTCAAAAACCTTAGATAGATGGGACTGGCGGATCACTTCTCTAATAGACAACCCATAGAACAACGGGGTATCTCTAATCTGATGAGGCGCAGACATTGCTAACCTGCACAACACATTACACGATCATCATGATTAGAAATCGTCGGAATATTTGGGTTCATAAGAAACAAATCATTGTATAAGAAGCAATCTTCAGATTGAAGAAAGAAACCTTACACGAAACTCACCGAAACAATGAGAATTTGGATATTCCAACTGTAGAGTAAGCAGTGGTAACAACTAATACGCAACAGAAGGTGGTTATTATGTTGTGACTGCGCGTAAGACGAAAACCGATGCTTTGGAACAAAGGGAAAGGATGCTCCGACGACTCCAGATGAAAGCAAAGAATCTCTGGTAGAGTGCTTAGAGCGAGAATGGATTGTTTTGAACTATTTGAATCCTACAACATAATGCTTGCTACATACGCAAACTCTGCGGAACGTTTTGGCGCGATAACGATGGAGGGCAGTTTTGTCCTTTTCATGAACCGACGATTTAGTTTTCTAGAAGGAGGGCATTTATGTCCGTTCGAGGAAGAGGAAGCGAATAGCGGTAAAGGGTACTTAAGTCTTTGTTGCGGCACCAAATTACGATGCAGTATGATGCAGACAAACATCGGGATCCATGCCGGTCTGGATCTTATACGTGACGCTATTTAGAACCCCCGAACATGAGATCTCAATACCGGCCCTGTTGGGGGAACATATAACCTGCTTTGTCGCCTTACTCTTTTGAAATGATGGTCATTCTTCGAAGCAGGTTATATGTTCCCCCCCCCGAACAGGGCAGTTAGCTACATCTCATGATCGGGGGTCCCAAAGAGCACCACGTATGTAAGCATGTGTGTCTCGTATCCCCATGTTTGTCACCATTAATTAGCGTTGGAGTTTGATGCGATTGCAAAGATTTAAGTACTCTCTCCTCCATTGGTGCAAAAAAAAATGACGGTTCTTGAAAAGGAGTGGTTATAAAGACTTAAGTGCCCCGAAGATGATTATTTAAGACCCAGTCTCTGCACTGCAGGATTATCCGAGAAAGAAATCTCCCCTGGAGGAGGGCCCTGGAGGAGGCCATGAACATCAACCCTGTCACTCTCTCTCTCCCTTCTATTTCTGCTTTTGTCCATTAGAAGATCATACATTGCTCCATCAAGCACCGACTGACCTGCACATTGACTGTTGTGGATCCTGATTCAAAGTTTTTACCCTTACAGGAGGAGGGTTTGGGGGCTCATCCCAGCGTGGGTAGCATCATTCAACTCTCACTCTCTCTCTCTCCCTTCTATTTCTGCTTTTGTCCATTAGAAGATCATACATTGCTCCATCAAGCACCGACTGACCTGCACATTTACTGTTGTGGAGCCTGATTCAGAGTTTTTACCCTTACAGGAGGAGTGTCTGGGGGCTCCTCTCAGCGTCGGTAGCATCATTCAACTTGAAGAGTTGTGGAGTCTGATTTAGAGATTTTACCCTTACAGAAAGGGAGGTCTGAGAGCTCCTCCCAGTGTGGGTAGCATCATTCAACTTGAAGAGTTATGGAGTCTGATTCAGAGCTTTTACCCTTACAGAAGGGGGGTCTGAGGGCTCCTCCCAGCGTGTTCATGGCCTTTTGCCCTTACAGGAGGGGGGTCCGAGGGCTCATCAACCCTCTAACTCTCTCTCTCTCCCTTCTATTTCTGCTTCTGTGCACATCCATCAGAAGATCCTACATTGCTCCATCAAGCACCGACTGACCTGCACATTGACTGTTGTGGGTCCTTACTGATGAGCTGCCTCTAAATTTATTCAACTCTGGGTCCTTACTGCACTTGAAGTTGAGTCATTGTATTTTTTGTTATTCGGTGGGTGGTGAGGCCCTCCTCTACTCTCTCAAGACTCTTAGCTTGGGCAATCTTTCTTTTGATGATTGTGGTTGTAATCATCAAAAGAAAGATTGCCCAAGCTAAGAGTCTTGAGAGAGTAGAGGAGGGCCTCACCACCCACCGAATAACAAAAAATACAACGACTCAACTTCAAGTGCAGTAAGAACCCAGAGTCGAATAAATTTAGAGGCAGCTCATCAGTAAGGACCCACAACAGTCAATGTGCAGGTCAGTCAGTGCTTGATGGAGCAATGTAGGATCTTCTGATGGATGTGCACAGAAGCAGAAATAGAAGGGAGAGAGAGAGAGTTAGAGGGTTGAGATTCCACCAGTAAGATCCGTAGTGGTTGTAATGTATCGTCGGTTCGTAAAAATGACAAAACTGCCCTCCATCGATATCGCGGGAAAACGTTCCGCAGGTGGTTGTAATGTATCGTTGAAGTTAAAATGGGGAATGAAATGACAATAGATATCGCTGAAAATTTATAAAAATAAATGCCCTCCTTCTAGAAAACTGAATCGTCGGTTCCTCTTCCTCAGACGGACATAAATGCCCTCCTTCTAGAAAACTGAATCGTCGGTTCATGAAAATGACAAAACTGCCCTCCATCGATATCGCGGGAAAACATTCCGCAGGTGGTTGTAATGTATCGTTGAAGTTAAAATGGGGAATGAAATGACAATAGATATCGCTGAAAATTTACAGAAATAAATGCCCTCCTTCTAGAAAACTGAATCGTCGGTTCCTCTTCCTCGGACGGACATAAATGCCCTCCTTCTAGAAAATTGAATCGTCGGTTCGTGAAAATGACAAAACTGCCCTCCATCGATATCGCGGGAAAACGTTCCGCAGGTGGTTGTAATGTATCGTTGAAGTTAAAATGGGGAATGAAATGACAATAGATATCGCTGAAAATTTACAGAAATAAATGCCCTCCTTCTAGAAAACTGAATCGTCGGTTCCTCTTCCTCGGACGGACATAAATGCCCTCCTTCTAGAAAATTGAATCGTCGGTTCGTGAAAATGACAAAACTGCCCTCCATCGATATCGCGGGAAAATGTTCCGCAGAGTTTGCGTATGTAGCAAGCGTTATGTTGTATGATACAAATAGTTCAAAAAAATCCTTTTCCGCTCTAAGCACTCTACCGGAGATTCTTTGCTTTCATCTCGAGTTGCCGGAGCATCCTTTCCTTTTTACCAGAGCATATGTTTCCGTCTTACGCGCAGTCGCAGCATCGTTGCCACCTTCTGTTGCGTATTAGTTGTTACTGTTGCTTACTCTACAGTTGGAATATCCAAATTCCCATCGTTTCGGTGAGTTTTGTGTAAGTTTTCTTTCTTCAATCTGAAGATTGGTTCTTATACAAGGATTTGTATTATGAACCCAAATATTCTGACGATTTCTAATGATGATGATCGTGTATTGTGTTGTGCAGGTTAGCAATGTCTGCACCTCATCAGATTAGAGATACCCCGTCGTTCTATGGGTTGTCTATTAGAGAAGTGATCCGCCAGTCCCATCTATCTAAAGTTTTTGAAAGATTCCAAAATATACTTAAGATTGAGAACGATGAAGATAGGGAAAAAGCCTTGGAATCGTATTTTGCGGAGGATTATCCATCAGATATCGAGGTTGCGGACCAAAGGAAAAACTCTGAAGAACGAAAGATGCAGAACAAGGATGACGAAGAGAAGGCAAAGGCCAGAAATATTGAAGAGAATATAAATAGAAGGTGGAGGATTAACGCACAGCAGATGGAAAAGAGGAAAAAGAAGGCGGAGGAGTGGGAAAGGGATTTTAGCAATATGATGGCGGAGGCTCGTAGGAGAAACTTGGAGAGTAGAGCAATGCGACACAAGGAGGCGGAGGAGAGGCGAAGGCAAATGAATAAGGAGGAGGAAGAGAAGGAACAGAATATTCCTCAATTTGAGGAAGAAAAGGAAAGGCGAAGGAGGGAGTTGGAGTTCGAGGAAGCTAAGGAAATGCAAAGGCAGCAGAAGGAGAATGAGGAAAAGAAGGAAAGGCAACGGAAGGAGAAGGAGGAGGAGGTAGAGAAGGAAAGAGAAAGGAAGAAGCAGGAGGAAGAATTGCAGGAAAGAAGGAAACAACAACTGCAAGAGAAAGAAAGGCGGCGGAAGGAGAAGGAGGAAGAAAAGGAAAGGGAAAGGAAGAAGCAGGTGAAAGAACTGCTGCAAAGAAGGAAACAAGAAATCGAGGAGAAAGAAAGGCGGTTGAAGGAGAAGGAGGAGGAAGAAAAGGAAAGGGAAAGGAAGAAGCAGGAGGAAGAGGCGAAAAGGGAGAGACAAAGGAAGCAGAAGGAGGAGGAGATAAAGGAGAGAGAAAGGAAGGAGAAGGAGGAGGATGCGAAAAAGGAGAGAGAAAGGATGCAGGAGGAGAAAAGGGAGAGAGAAAGGAAGGAGGAGGAGAAAAGGCAGAGAGAAAGGAAGCAGAAGGAGGAGGAGGAGAAAAGGGAGAGAGAAAGGAAGGAGGAGGAGAAAAGGCAGAGAGAAAGGAAGCAGAAGGAGGAGGAGGAGAAAAGGGAGAGAGAAAGGAAGGAGAAGGAGGAGGAGAAAAGGGAGAGAGAAAGGAAGCAGAAGGAGGAGGAGGAGAAAAAGGAGAGAGAAAGGAAGGAGAAGGAGGAGGAGGAGAAAAGGGAGAGAGAAAGGAAGCAGAAAGAGGAGGAGGACAAAAGGGAGAGAGAAAGGAAGGAGAAGGAGGAGGAGGAGAAAAGGGAGAGAGAAAGGAAGGAGAAGGAGGAGGAGAAACGTGAGAGAGAAAGGAATCAGAAGGAGCAGGCGGAAAAGGAGAGAGAAAGGAAGCAGAAGGAGGAGGAGGAGAATAGGGACAGAGAAAGGAAGCAGAAGGAGGATGAGAAAAGGAAGGCGAGAGAAAGGAAGGCGACGGTGGAGCCGGTAGAGATGGAGATTGAAAGCCAGTTCGAGGCAGTGGACCCACCAAAAAGTCCCAGGTTGGAGCGAGAACAGCAGAAAATAGCGACCAAGGTAAATATATCTGTCCTGTCTACGAAGATTTAATAATATGTTTAGCGATTTTGGTATAGCGATTACTGTGTTAGGTATTGATATTTATAGCGATTACTGCGATAGTATGTCTGCAACCGATATTATTTATAGCGGTTAGTAGAATAGTATTTATAAGTACAAATGGAAGTAATTTATAATTTGTAGGAATAATATGTTATTTTGTGTTACAGGGAGGTCACAGGAGAAGTAGAGCACCAGGTGAAAAGCTCGGAGGTCGCTGTCAATGGCCTGTAGTTCTGTCTTGGTATGGTCAACTGAGTGCATATCAGAAGGACCGACTACGAAATATGCACTTCGGTGGCCTTTTGGACCAACAATATTTTGAAACTTGCTGGAATACCATGACTCACCTGGTAAATAAGTGGAATGATAAGACTAACACATTCCAGTTTGATTCTTTTGAGATCACCATGACTCTAGAAGATGTGGCGAGGATCACTGGCCTTAAGTGCGCTGGTAGTGCTGTCCTATTACGGCATTCAAACTATAACGCAAGGGAAAACTGCACTGCCCTTCTAGGAATGTCGATGGACGAATGGAGTCAATGTATTTCTGGTGGAAGCAATTCCACATCAATGAAGGTCTCAGTTTTCCGTAATAAATGGAAAGGCCACTCCGCTACTTGTGCATCTGAAACAGCTGACCAAGAGTTGCGCGGCTTCCTTCTATATTTTTTTGCTCATACATTATTTTTCGATTGTTCTGGTTCGAGAATAAGTTCCATGTGGCTGCAGTACCTGGCAGACTTAGACGAAGTCGACAACTATGCCTGGGGTGCCGCTATGCTCGCACACCTGTACAGTCAACTCCACCGTGCGAGTAATGGTACGAAAACAGTTGGCGGATTTTGGCCATTTGTTCAGGTATTTGTTGATTACATACTTAGTATTTGTAGACAAATCTCATTGCAGTCTGTGGCGTTGCTAATAATATTTTTTTTGTTAGGCCTGGGCGTTGGAACATATTATCCCATTGCGTCCACGGTGTGGCCCTCCGATTTGTGGTTTTCCAAAGATCGGTCGCTGGGCCAGAATAAACGTCGCAGTTTATAATGCTAAGTCCATTTTAGATGGGCTGCAATTAAACGAGGTAAACGTTCTAAAATTGTTTACAATCGCGTCAGCATTTACCATTGAGTATTATAAGTCGTTGTAATGTTCAGCATTCTTAAGTATACATCGTTGCAGGATTGTCTTCCGTAGTGCATATCGTTGTTGCCATATCATGCGTAAATAAATTTTAATATATTTGTCATTCGTTATTAAAAAGAATTACCAATGTACAGGTTTTGTGGAGACCTTATGGAGATGGGGAGGACGATGATGAAGACGTTGTTGCGGAGGCTGCCAGATTGTCTGGCCGCGATTTGTGGCTATTCTGGAATTTTGAAGCCGAGATGCAGCAAGGTAGTCGAGTTCTCCTACAATCTGGCTTGGGGCAGTCTATCCCAAATAAGCCTTTGGAGGTGAGAAGGAAGATGAATAATGGTGGGGGCAGGCACGTGAATTGGAGCGATCGATACAGGGATGAATTATTTAATTGGAACTCAGGTGGTGTCTGTGTCGTACCGTATGATCATGAAGGACGACAATTTGATCCCTTCTATTTCGAAAGCTATTGGGAACCAATGCGGCGAAATCGGAAGATTGAGAAAATTGTCAACCCATGCCTCCCAACTGTCCCTTCTCATGTTGTAGCCCAGCCTCTACAACCAAAACGTCGCCTCGATCAGGTTAATACGACTAGTCCATCAGTAACAAATCACGAGGAAGACCGAACTCTTGCTCCAAAAGAGAAGACTGTCTCTGCCGCAAGGTTCGAACTTATTGAGAGGGAGAATAAGAAATTAAGGACAGAAGTAAGCACTATGGGGACCCAATTGAATGCAGTGGTGGACATGATGACCAGTCTTCTTAGGCAAGGTTTCGCAACGTGGAGGCCACCCAGGATAGACGGTCCACCAATAAAAAGTGAGAGACAAGTCTATGAAATTTCATCAGATTCGTCCAGTGACTCGGAATAAATCCTAGATTTTCTTTTTTATCACTCTATACATTTGTTGTAATTGTATAATGAGTTGCGGTAACGTGAAATTCTTTTACTTTTTAATTCTTTATTATTACATCTTTCCGACTTTGGGTCTCGGTAATAAATAAACTTTCCTCTATGGGAGGATTAGTAGGTTATAAGAAGGATGGTTGTCTTCATCTATATTTTCTTTTTTACTAAACTAATTGAGTTCATCATCACTAAAAATATCATCATTTCTAGATAGTAACTTAAACAAGAAAGAGTAATCCATATTCTCTTTATGGGATTCATACTTCTCAAAACCACTAACGTTATCTAAGAAAGTCACATTCCTAGAAACGTATAGTTTGTCGTTCTTAACATCATAGCATCTAAATCTTTTTTGAGTTTCAGAATATCCAAGAAATGCATAAGGAATGACTTTTGGTGAGAGTTTGTCATTTTTGTCAGTAAGGACAAAACATTTACATCCAAAGATTCTTAACCTATTTTAGTTGGGTTCCTTTTGGTATAAAATTTTAAAAGCTGAAGTTTTGTTTAGATTTTTTGAAGAAAAGTGATTTATAAGATAAACGGATGTAAGAGCCGCCTCGGCCCAAAAACTTTTTGGAATGTTTTGAGAAATGAGTAAAGTTCTAGTTGTTTCAATAATATACCTGTGTTTTCTTTCAGCTAGACTGTTTTGTTGTGGTGTTTTTGGACAAGATCTATGATGAACTATTCTATGGTTTTCAAGATAGTTTTTAAAATCATTTGAAAGATACTCTCCTCCGGAATCAACTCTAAAGATTTTTAAATTATCATTAAATTGATTTTTAATCATCATATGATATGTCTTAAACGATGCAAAGACTTCATGCTTATGTTTAAGGTAGTATATCCAACAAAATCTTGAATAATCATAAAAAAAATAACATAGTAAGCAAATCCTCCCTTAGATACTACGGGTGTCTTCGCCTTGAAAGAATAGCGCGCAAAGTATTGGCGAAGACAAATACAGCGATTGTTTGTCATCGCTGATTACAGCGATGCAAATAATCAATAGATAAGGAAAGGATTTGTTGCCATCGCTGGATACTTCGTGCTTTGAGTCGAAGAGCGATCTGTGGCATCGCAGCATAAATCTGAGTGCACAAGTTCAAAAGATTTGTTTGTAAACGTAGATCTTTGTTCAAAAGTCAAGCTTCTCATTTTTCCAAAAATGCAATGATTACAATTGAAATTACTATTACAGAGATCTTTGTCTTCGCAATCGCTGTATTTGTCTTCGCCTCGAAAGAATAGCGCGCAAAGTATTGGCGAAGACAAATACAGCGATTGTTTGCCATCGCTGATTACAGCGATGCAAATAATCAATAGATAAGGAAAGGATTTGTTGCCATCACTGGATACTTCGTGCTTTGAGTCGGAGAGCGATCTGTGGCATCGCAGCATAAATCCGAGTGCACAAGTTTAAAAGATTTGTTTGTAAACGTAGATCTTTGTTCAAAAGTCAAGCTTCTCATTTTTCCAAAAATGCAATGATTACAATTGAAATTACTATTACAGAGATCTTTGTCTTCGCAATCGCTGTATTTGTCTTCGCCTCGAAAGAATAGCGCGCAAAGTATTGGCGAAGACAAATACAGCGATTGTTTGCCATCGCTGATTACAGCGATGCAAATAATCAATAGATAAGGAAAGGATTTGTTGTCATCGCTGGATACTTCGTGCTTTGAGTCGGAGAGCGATCTGTGGCATCGCAGCATAAATCCGAGTGCACAAGTTCAAAAGATTTGTTTGTAAACGTAGATCTTTGTTCAAAAGTCAAGCTTCTCATTTTTCCAAAAATGCAATGATTACAATTGAAATTACTATTACAGAGATCTTTGTCTTCGCAATCGCTGTATTTGTCTTCGCCTCGAAAGAATAGCGCGCAAAGTATTGGCGAAGACAAATACAGCGACTGTTTGCCATCGCTGATTACAGCGATGCAAATAATCAATAGATAAGGAAAGGATTTGTTGCCATCGCTGGATACTTCGTGCTTTGAGTCGGAGAGCGATCTGTGGCATCGCAGCATAGTGATTTGTGGGTATTGTTCGAATGTCAAATCACATGTGGAAAGCGTATTTTTGAATATTTAAAACTTAATGAGCGGCATGGAAAGACGTATTTTTGAATGCTTCGAACGCAAGCATTTAATTTGGCGGCGGTTATCAAAAAAAGGCGGCATGCGAAAAGCCGTATTTATATTTTTTTTAAACGCAATCAATTAATTAGCTTCGTGCTTTGAGTCGGAGAGCGATCTGTGGCATCGCAGCATGGTGATTTTTGGGTATTGTTCGAATGTCTAATCACACATGGATAGCGATATGTGGCATCGCAGCGTAGAACGTTGTTGATTATTGTTGGACTGTCAATCTTAGCGTGATGCGAAGGATTGTTCAAGTGTGCTGCGATGTGTGGCATCGCAGCGTAAGACTGTCAATCACTGTGCTGCGATGCCACAAATCGCTATTCAACGATAACCACAAATCGCCATACACCTCCAGTGAACTTCTTCTCCAGCAAATCTTTTGCGTTCCCGACACCTCCACTTGCCTTTTGAAATCATTATTGTCAGTTCTCTATTTGAAAGCATTAGCTCACATATATGCATGATTGAATCACTATGAAGTTTTTTTGACAAACTTAGAACATATATATGCTTGATTAAATCACTATGAATTTTTTTTGACAACCTTAGAAGACATATATGCTTGATTGAATCACTATGATTTTTTTTTGACAACATTAGAACAAATATATGCAAGATTGAATCACTAGAATTTTTTTGACAACCGTAGAACACATATATGCATGATTCAATCACTATAATTTTTTTTTACAAACTTAGAACACATATATGCATAATTAAATCACTATAACATTTTTCTACAGCGGTAAAACACATATATGCATGATTGAATCACTATAAAAAAAATTTTCAAAAGCTTAGAACATATTTATGCATGATTGAATCACTATTATTTTTTTTTTTTACAACCTCAGAACACATATATTCAATATTGAACCACTATGATATTTTTTTGACAGCCTTATAACACTTTTTTGCATGATTGAATCACTATGATTTTTTTTTATGAGAGCCTTAGAATACATATATGCAAGATTGAGTCACTATGAAATTTTTTTGGTAGCCTTAGAACACATATATGCATGATTGAGTCACTATGATTTTTTTTTACAACCTTAGAACACATATATTTAATCACAAATATATGCATGATTCAATGTCTAAGATTTTTTTTTTACAGCAATAGAACACATATATGCATGAGTGAATCACTATAATGTTTTTTGACAAGCTTAGAACACATATATTCATGATTGAATCAATATAAAAAAATATTGACAGCGTTAGAACACATATATGCATGATTGAGTCACTATAAAATTATTTGGCAACATTACAACCCATATATGCATGATTGAATCAACATAATTTTTTTTTGACCGACTTACAACACATATATGCATGATTGAATCACTATGAGTTTTTTTTTACAACCTACGAACATATATATGCAAGATTGAATCACTATAATTTTTTTTAGGGCCTTAGAATACATATGTGCAAGTTTGAAATTTTTTTGAAAGCCTTGGAACACATATATGCATGATCGAATCACTAAAAAAAATTTTAACAGCCTTAGAACACATATATGCATGATTAAATCACTATGAAATTTTTTTGTCAAACTTAGAACACATATATGCATGATTGATTCTAAATGAACTTTTTTTTACAGCCTTAGAACACATATGCATGATTGAATCACTATGAATTTTTTGTCAAACTTAGAACACATATATGCATGATTGATTCTAAATGAACTTTTTTTTACAGCCTTAGAACACATATGCATGATTGAATCACTATGAATTTTTTGTCAAACTTAGAACACATATATGCATGTTTGATTCTTAATGAACTTTTTTTTATAACCTCAGAACACATATGCATGATTGAATCATAGTGAATTTTTTTGAGAGCCTTATAACACATATATGCTTCATTGCATCACTGTGATTTTTTTTTGGCAGCCTTAGAACATATATATGTATGATTGAAATTTTTTTGATAGCCTTTGAAAAAATATATGCATGATTGGATCACTATGAAATTTTTTTGACAACCTTAGGAAACATATATGCATGATTGAATCACTATAATTTTTTGGACAACCTTACAACACATATATGAGTGATTGAATCACTATGAAGTTTTGTTGACAGCCTTAGAACATATATATGGCAGATTGAAAATTTTTTGACAGCCTTAGAACACATATATGCATGATTGAATCACTATGATTTTTGTTTGACAACCATAGAACACATATATGCATGATTGAATCACCATGAAATTTTTTTATAGCATTATAACACATATATGCATGATTGAATCACTATAATTTTTTTTGGCAACCTTAGAACACATATATGCATGATTGAATCACTATAAAAAAAAATCACAATCTTAGAACACAAATATGCATGATTGTGTCACTATAAATTTTTTTTGACAGCCTTAGAACACATATATGTATGATTGAATAACTACATTTTTTTTACAAAAAAGCCGTATTTATATTTTTTTTAAACGCAATCAATTAATTAGCTTCGTGCTTTGAGTCGGAGAGCGATTTGTGGCATCGCAGCATAGTGATTTGTGGGTATTGTTCGAATGTCTAATCACACGTGGAAAACGTATTCTTGAATATTTAAAACTTAATGAGCGGTATGGAAAGACGTATTTTTGAATACTTCGAACGCAAACATTTAATTTGGCGCGGTTATCAAAAAAAGGCGGCATGCGAAAAGCCGTATTTATATTTTTTTTAAACGCAATCAATTAATTAGCGGGCTGTTTTCAAAAAATGGTTGCACGTTAAAGGACTTTACCTTTGGACGACGTTTCAGTATCTCCGTTGCAAAGGTGCCATCGATATCTCCGTCCAGGCATGGCGCCGAAGAAGGGGACAATCGGAGCAGTACGACCAGCCATGGCGGACAAGAAGAGGACTAGTGGAGCAATACGACCCGGCACAACGCCAAAGACGATGGGAGCCCTACGACCGGGCACGGCGGCAACGGAGAGGACGATGGTAGCAAAACGACCAGGCACGGCGCCAGAGGAGTGGACGAGGGGAGAAAAACGACCAGGCACGGAGCAAACGGATAGGAGGATGGGAGCTAAACGACCAGGCACGTTGCCAATGGAGTGGACGATGGCAGCAAAACGGCCACGCACGGCTCTGAACAAGAAGACAACCACATCCACAGTACCAGGACTAGCGCTTAAGAGGTATATTCTTTGAAACGCCTAAGCAGTTTAGTAAACATTTGGCTTTTCATGTCGTATTTGGACTAGTGTTGTTTACTGTAGACAATAATTTCAATGTCCAATCCTGAATACCATGCTCATGGTGCACTCAGTGCAACATCCACAGTCTCGGGTGGGCGGCAACGCCCTGACGAGTTCGTAGATGACATCGAGCAGATGCAAGATGAATTTGCAGATGGGAACACTATCAGTAATTTTGTAAGTATTTGTCCACTATCAATTTCTAGGTCATCGGTTTGCATGTTCTGAAGTTCGTAACTTTGTGCAACCAGACAATGTATGATTTTGTCAATTACATTCAGAGCAACCCAACGAGCAATACAGTACGCATCATCAGCCCGTATTTCATGGTATGTCTATGCCGCTGTTGTTCTGTTTGCTTTCATGACGTACTCACGTTTCTTGGTGGTTAAACCTTGCTATTTCGTGCAACAGATGTACGTCCGGCGAAAGCCATACGGCATAGGATTCGACGATGCAATACCTTGTTGGAACAACGATGATGAGTGCATAGACATTTCGAAATTTGGAAAGGTAAGTGAACAAACCTCTTATCCAAGGTTTATTCGTAACATCCCCATCACGATAAGTCTCTGGAACGAAAAATGATTTTATTGATTCGCAGATTTTACTTCCTACACTCTGGCAACATCCAGACCATTGGGTCCTATACGAGATGAATTTTCAGCTAAAACAACTATGGTGCTATAACTCATTGGACTGCCACAGTGGCGTAGAACGCGATGCTATGCATTTGGTAAGCTTGTACCCAAAGGTGAAGTAGCTATTCGAGGTGGACCGGACTGTAATATATTATCCCTTTTTCACAGGCGGGATTCCTTAACGGGCAAATGGGTGTCGACATTGGTGAGTGGATGTTGCTCTGTGCTGACGATGCTCCGTTACAAAGTAATGGAGTCGATTGTGGCATATTCGTAATGAAGCATATTGAAGCAATATACAATGGAGAACAACCTTGTTTCCACGCTGTATGAGCTTCGTATCCGATGTTATTGGGTATTCCTGCTATATATTGGATTTCACATTACCTGTTTTGTTGCAGGAACATATTCCGGTAATACGCGATGAAATATGCGGAAAATTGATTGAGTTTAAAACGAATGGCAGACAAAATAGTATAAAGTGAAACCTATCGATTGCTCTGTCTGTACAACCTAACGAGGCCCTCCATCACCGTTCTTGCCGTCCTCCTCGACAGTAACTCAGTGGTGCAGTCGCGCTGAGGGTGGCCAGCAGGAGCTCCGCCAAGTCATGTAGTGTATAACTGTAATGTTTCAAGGTGTTAGTGGGTATCTAAATTTTTGTCATGTAGTGTAAAAGAGGGTTGACCCCTATATGTTGTAACCTTTTCAGGGTTTTTTGCTAATGAAGCTTAAGTTGTCTTCCCTCTCTATTCTCCTCTCTTCTCCTTTTGTTCTTGCTGGTTTCCCGATTTCGATATGGTATCAGAGCTCTATTGAAAATGAAAGGGTGCTTTGTTGAAGATCAGTGAGAAGAAGAAGCTTCATCTGCATCGGTCGTGCTGGGACCCACCTCAGCTTGTGTTCTCCACAGCTGACATCCGTACCAACCTTGAAGTCTTGAACTTTTGGTCGATTGATGTTGGATTCCATTAGCTCTTGATTTTTGTGATTGAATGAATCAAGAATTTTAATGGTCGGATAAAATCTCAATTTTTAGTGGATTTAATTGTATTTTCTGAAAAAACTGATGAACAGTACCTTGAATGCAAAAAGTTTGTGATTGTGATGCTATCGGTGGGTTTTGTTTGCCCAAATCAATTGTAATCTGGTCATTTTTTGGTGTGTGATAGATTGGGACTGATTTGAAGGGCTATTTGGGTGTTTGGGAGCAATTTTGATGATAGATTTGGGTTCCTAGTTCAGGCGGTAACCCATTTTCTGTAGTTTTTTTCTGTTTCAACCAGCATATTGTGTTGGGTTGCTGGTGCTTTCGACCAGCACAAGTACGACCAACATATTTTTCTCTGGCGAAAGATATTTCTAAATATCGCATTACGTGAACTTATCAATAAGAAAGGTTTGTTCTTAGAAATCGCTGTATTGATGAACCGACGGTAATGTACACCTAAGGCGATTTCTTTAGACGTACTTGTGGATTTATTTGAGACCCAAAGATTCGGTCCAATCACATTGACTACCATTCAGAATAGCCCTCTGGCATGACATTGTTTTCTTTAATGCGGAGTACTTTTTTATTTAAGATTTGCTTTTGGTTTAATGAAACTGACGTATATACTCGAAAACTGACGGAGGGTGATAGGACGTTTCATTAATATTTGAATAACACAACACACAGTTCCACTTTGCTTCGCGAATAAGGAACCGACATAATCGACAATTCCTGCATACACGACTTATTCTTCAATCGAGTGCATAGGCGGCTTCGACGCAGTTGTCGTATCCGTCTATACCTTTTTCATAGGTCTGTAAGATCATAATTGAAGAAACCGTCGTTTAAAATTCAAGCAATTTTCAAATGCTGGCACAGGTTTTCATGGTCGTAGCAGTGTAGTTTGACGTTAGACCACCAAGCGTATCGCTTTGTACTATTCGTAAAATAAGAACGTGACATTAAAGCGATGTTTAAGCATACAACATTTCATAGCGATGTTGAATATTATCATTTCGAACATTAGAAGTCTTTGTTCATTGCACACATCGCAGTCTCACCCTGTGACTGTCAATCACGCGGGTTGAGCGCACATCTTTTATCAATTACAAGCCTTTTAGACCTCGCCTCCGTCAGTTTCTCCTCCGAAATTAGAAAGGACGTCAACTTTTTGCAGAGTTCTTCGCGGAATCCGGGTATATCAACCTGCAAAAACAGATTGTAAACTAGAAGCAATAGACATGCCCTTAATTGCCAATAACAGAGGCCAAGGAATGGCATACAGCGTTGAAACAGGGTTCTGCACCATTGTATATCGCTTCAATGTACTTCATTACAAATACGCCGCAATCAACGCCATTATCTTGTAAAGGAGCATGGTATGCCGTGCGATAGATCCACTCGCTGACATCGACTCCCAAAATGGCTATGAGGAAACCGATCTGAGAATAATGCGACCGAAAGTAAATTCATGACCCCAGTACACTACACGATACTCATATAGATGGAATCTTACGAGATGGGAAATGTCTAGCCGTAAACCACTGTCAACTTCCAACGAATTGTAACACCATAGTTGTTTTCGCGTAAATCCATCACGTATAAGACCCAATGCTTTTTAGACTGCCAGAGTGTAGGAATCAGTATCTGCAAATAGATCAAAAAAATGTTGTTACCACTGTCAAACTGTAATATTGCACTGTAGGTTTGTTTGCTTACCTTTTCACTTGTCATAAGGTCTCTGCAGTGATTACCGTTAACCCAATAAGGTTTGCCGTCTTGAAATCCACTGGAGTATGGCAAACGGCATAATATAGTCTGCAAACCGAAAGAAACATTGTTAACACCAACGTTAACATATGAATCAATTGGACTAAATCAATAATGAAAAGCAACATAAAATACAACCGATATACCATGAAATATGGGTTGACGACGCTCACAGTCTGGCTTGGTGCGTTGCTTTTAATATAATTTACGAAATCGGATATAGTCTGTTTGCAACAAATATGGTGTTGTATTGATCATACGTACACATGGCTTACGTTTATAGACAACTACTACTAGTTTAATACTAACAAAATTACTGATCATGTTGTATTGTGCGAGCGCATTCGGTTGATGTCCTCCAGGAGTGATTGACTAAGTTTTCGCCCAACTTCGTCGGTGGATATTCGACTGAAATGAATGCGGACATTGCAACGACCGATATTTAAATTACATTATATAGTACACAAAAACAAATCGCAAAAAATGCATGAAAGAGACGGATTTTGCTGAACATGTAGACTATGTGTAGACAATATACCCATGATTCGCCATTGTTGGTCGTGTAGCTGTCTTCGTCTGCCTCACCAACTATAATTTTCTATGTTCGAGGGTGGATCTCCAGGTTTATGAAGGAACCGTCGGTTTGGTTGTTGCTGGTCACGACGTAGAAGACAAACACACCTTCCAGTGCTTGTGCGACTATTTATGACCTAAAAGATGTACTGCTCAACCAACATGATCAATGAATACTGTACAACAACTCAAACATTTATGGGTATCCGTTGGAAAATACACATTGAGTAGCCTTTTATTTATAATATATGGATACAACTTTTCACAAGATAACTGACAATAATGATTTCAAAAGGCAAGTGGAGGTGTCGGGAACGCGAAAGATTTGCTGGAGAAGTTCACTGGAGGTGTATGGCGATTTGTGGTTATCGTTGAATAGCGATCTGTGGCATCGCAGCACAGTGATTGACAGTCCTACGCTGCGATGCCACACATCGCAGCACACTTGAACAATCCTTTGCATCACGCTAAGATTGACAGTCCAACAATAATCAACAACGTTCTATGTTGCGATGCCACATATCGCTATCCACGTGTGATTAGACATTCGAACAATACCCAAAAATCACCATGCTGCGATGCCACAGATCGCTCTCCTACTCAAAGCACGAAGCTAATTAATTGATTGCATTTAAAAAAAATATAAATACGGCTTTTCGCATGCCGCCTTTTTTTTATAACCGCCGCCAAATTAAATGCTTGCGTTCGAAGCATTCAAAAATACGTCTTTCCATGCCGCTCATTAAGTTTTAAATATTCAAAAATACGTTTTCCACGTGTGATTTGACATTCGAACAATACCCACAAATCACTATGCTGTGATGCCACAGATCGCTCTCCGACTCAAAGCACGAAGTATCCAGCGATGGCAACAAATCCTTTCCTTATCTATTGATTATTTGCATCGCTGTAATCAGCGATGGCAAACAATCGTTGTATTTGTCTTCGTCAATACTTTGCGCGCTATTCTTTCGAGGCGAAGATAAATACAGCGATTGCGAAGACAAAGATCTCTGTAATAGTAATTTCAATTGTAATCATTGCATTTTTGGAAAAATGAGAAGCTTGACTTTTGAACAAAGATCTACGTTTACAAACAAATCTTTTGAACTTGTGCACTCGAATTTATGCTGCGATGCCACATATCGCTCTCCGACTCAATGCACGAAGTATCTAGTGATGGCAACAAATCCTTTCCTTATCTATTGATTATTTGCATCGCTGTAATCAGCGATGGCAAACAATCGTTGTATTTGTCTTCGCCAATACTTTGCGCGCTATTCTTTCGAGGCGAAGACAAATACAGCGATTGCGAAGACAAAGATCTCTGTAATAGTAATTTCAATTGTAATCATTGCATTTTTGGAAAAATAAGAAGCTTGACTTTTGAACAAAGATCTACGTTTACAAACAAATCTTTTGAACTTGTGCACTCGGATTTATGCTGCGATGCCACAGATCGCTCTCCGACTCAAAGCACGAAGTATCCAGCGATGGCAACAAATCCTTTCCTTATCTATTGATTATTTGCATCGCTGTAATCAGCAATGACAAACAATCGTTGTATTTGTCTTCGCCAATACTTTGTGCGATATTCTTTCGAGGCGAAGACACCCGTAGTATCTAAGGGAGGATTTGCTTACTATGTTATTTTTTTTATGATTATTCAAGATTTTGTTGGATATACTACCTTAAACATAAGCATGAAGTCTTTGCATCGTTTAAGACATATCATATGATGATTAAAAATCAATTTAATGATAATTTAAAAATCTTTAGAGTTGATTCCGGAGGAGAGTATCTTTCAAATGATTTTAAAAACTATCTTGAAAACCATATAATAGTTTATCATAGATCTTGTCCAAAAACACCACAACAAAACAGTCTAGCTGAAAGAAAATATAAGTATATTATTGAAACAACTAGAACAACTAGAAGCAAAAACCCGCTATCTATCGATTTGAACAAATTCAACCACGAACCGCAAGTCGTCAATGACAAACAACTATAAACTCTCCAAAAATCCGGCATTGTGGAGATCGGGTCATGCAAAGAGGCATGCCAACTAAGTTAATAGCCCACACCTGATTCATGTGTCCCAAACCTATCTATCGACTGCATCGTAGCCTGTCATGAAAGAGAAAATATTAGACACTGAATTAAGTTTCACAAGAAATGCCTACCTCCTCGCAACATCGATAACATACCAAAAGCCCTGTAAAACTGTAGCGATCGTTGCCAGAAATTTGGTCGGGAGGAATGTAGGTTTGAACGTTTGCCGATACTTCTGCAGGGTATTGCTGCATGATGGACATTACACGAGTTAGCTATTTGACAAGCTTCACGCAATGGGGAGCAATATAATGTTTTACATACCTGTTCATTCGAAGGGCTTTGTTGTTTTTTATTACAGGTTGGTTGTTTCTTTGTCCTTTTCTTGCCAACCAATTCTAGTGCACCCTTTGCCCTCCGACGACTGCGATCAGAGGCAGGTTTTCTTTTGATACCCTTTGCTTCATGAATATGTCCATCATAATCAACAACGTTCACTACTGACTTGTTGAAGATAATGTTTACGCTTCGGCGCAACTTCTCGGGAGTGTCAAGCGAGACATGATTTTGACCTACGTTGTTCGATCCCATTATCTTCGGCTGGTATTCATTCGCTGCAAAAGACTTAATGTGAATTAACTCCACGTTTTCAAGTAACTCTGTTGCAACTTTTCTCGCACATGCATAGCCTTCTTCGCTTCTCGATGCCAAATCAGCAACATGCATGAATGACCTACACAGTTGTTGGTAACGGAAGGCTATGTGGCACTTCTCGTCAACACCAGATTTACTCGCATTGTCCATAACGAGCATTTCAATCTTCGCGCGTCTCGTCCATCTTCGCATTACGTAAGACTCAGGTATTTCTTGTACCTTCTCTTGATTGAGTGCCTTTAATGCATGACAGCATAGGATACCTTTGAATTCATACATTTTGCACGAACATTCTACCCTTCCGTTGTCGACATTGTACGTGACATGCGCTTCTTGCCTTTCCTGATGCTTTTCGCCCTGACAAAAAATATGGTATTTGTGCATATTCTCGGTTTGCACCAGTTCTTCTATTCTGCAATTCATGACATGCAACACCTCTTTCTTGATCCATTCAAATACAGTTAGTGTATACAGAGCTGCAGGTCGTATCAATATTTTCATGCCAAAAGTTAGAGGTCGTGTATTGAAGCATTTCACGTCTTGTTCAAGCTCATTCTGTCTTAGACCGTCTACAAATAATTCATATTGTTCCATGAAACGAAACATTGTTAAACATGAATACAGGGTTTTCTTCAGCGTGGCATGCATAGATTCGGCTCTTTGTGTGCTTATCATACCTGCACAAAAGTATTGTCTTCCATATGCCAATGCCCACTTCTCTTTTTCTGTATATAAATTTTGTAACCACAGACAGTCAGCAAGCTCGTATGTCTTAATCATTTTGTCCCAATCTGACTTAAAGGTGACCTCGTCTACGCTATGAAGTACACACCTTGTAAAATGTTTGTCAAACTCTGTATTCTGATTAAATATGTGTCCTATGTTCTTTGCTGCATTTTGAAAGATATGCCACAAACACAGGCGATGATGTGCATCTGGCCACACATGAAGCATTGCAGCCGCAATTGCGTGATCACCATCTGTGAGTACAGTTTCAGGATGCTTCCCGTTCATTGCCTGTGTAAATACTCTGAACAACCACTCAAAGGTTTCCTTGGTCTGGTCATACACAAAAGCACCGCCTAATATACAACTCTGTGCGTGATGGTTCACTCCCACAAACTGCGCAAATGACCACTATTCAGTGTTAATCTTTACTGTAGTATCAAACACAAGCACATCATTGAAGCATTCATAATCTAATCTAGACCTTGAATCTGACCAAAACATATTCACGGCATATCCATCTGCGTCCACTTGCATTGCACTAAAGAAACCATGTTCATTGCTTGATTTATTCTGTAAGTAACGAACCAAACAACATATTTCTCCGTTCTTCATGTTATCTGTCCTCTTTCTGCTCAAGTGGTTTCTAAGATCCAAAGGTGTGAATGACACATTTTCGCAACCACCATCTATGCGGGTAAACAAATTGTATGTCTTCCTTGGTGCAATGCCGGCGCTATCGGCTATTTCAGCCATTGCAGCATGAGCTACAGTTACTTTACGATATGACCTTAGCATAGGAGTCATAAATGATGCAGATAAATCATGATTATGATCACTGATTAAAGTACGCACGACAAATTTCCCATTCGGATGTCTTCTCAAAACCAATCTCGCCTGACATCCACATCTTAATTTTGGCGTGCTCCTAGTTGGATTTTCCATTGATTTCTTCCAACCTTGCTTAGAACAGACATATGTCTTTCTAACCAAGACACCCTGTGCATTTTTTGACCAAGAAAACCTTCTCACACTGAAGCCAACTTTTAAGGCATAATCATTGTAAAATTTACATGCATCTTCTTCGTTATTAAAATGCATTCCTTCTACAGGAACATAGTCAAGTGCAATTCCATGTACATTCCCAGTTCCTACGGTTTTATTAAGTGTACTGACATCAAAATCAGGATCATTATTTAATTGCATTTCTTCTCCTGGAACATTGAAGTCAGGTGTACTTCCGTATACATTCCCGGTGCATACACTTTTATTATGTGCGCTGTCATGGTAGTCTACCTCATCATTGAATTGCATTTCTTCCACTGGAACATTCAAGTCAATAGTGGGTCTAATGCCTGCACCCTTCTTTTCATGTGCATCGTTAGTGCAGATGTTCAATTCTTCAGTTGGGTCATAAGTATAGATATTCAATTCTCCAGATCTTTCTATTGATTGAGCTACATCGTCTTTATTACAACCTGATGATAAGCTCAATAATGTTTTAAGCAATATATCAATTTGTGTTTGCAGTAACATGGCAAACAAGTCGATATTATCTCACAAAAATGAGAGTCTGTTACTAATACAACGGTTTGAGATACAATGCATATGATGAATGAATGTAGGATACCTGATGGGGTAGAGGCCCTTCCTAGCATCTGCAAACAAGCATTCCTGTCAACAGGTCCCAGCGTCTTACAAATATCGATAAGTTTCCAACCTTCGTAAGAACAAGATCTACCTGCAATAACCAAACAAAGCCTTAATGACACACAAGACGACATGCCTTACTCATCGATAGCATGATGCTGGGAAGCTACTCACGCCGCCTTGATGGAACTGGTTGGAATGTTTGTGCATCATTGCTTTCTTCCTTAATGCCTAACAACAACGACAAATAAAAGAAGACAGTGGAATGTTTTGTAAGCAATATATCAATTTCCGTTAGCAAGCGGCATAGGTTTACTACGATTTAATCAGGATGCATATAAGAACGGATACCACTAGGGTTACGCAAGTCAAAGCAACGATTTAATGAATGAAAGTATCAAAGCAAGTGTGGTTTGATGTTTGCTTGTGCTGAGCATCGACGTGTCGCTTACCATGCCAATAAAATAAACATGTCGTACATGTGTGTTGACGATAACGCTCTCATAATATCCAAGAGGCTCTAAAGTGAGTCCAATAGAAGTCGCTGAGAGAGCAACGATATGCATGCGAAAATCGCCCCGCCATGCGTGTCAAGATGTGTTTCTGCACCCAAACGTTTTCAAAGTCTGTGTACAAATATCTTACAAATACATATTACAAAACATATAATATCTTACAAAATGATATGTATAGCGATTTGTCAGATATTGAAAATCGATACGGCAGTTTAGTTTTTATAACTTATAACTCGACGATACAAAAACATACTATCTAAAAGGTCGATAAATATATCGCACAATAAATTACAAATCGATAAGGAAGAACTTGAACATAATAGCAAACAAATTGATATTAACTAACAAAAATGTATCTCACAAAAACGAGAGTCTGTTACTAATACAGCGGTTTGAGATACAATGCATATGATGAGTGACTGTAGGATACCTGATGGGGTAGAGGCCCTTCCTAGCATCTGCAAACAAGTGTTCTTGTCAACAGGTCCCAGCGTCTTACAAATATCGATAAGTTTCCAACCTTTGTAATAACAAGATCTACCTGCAATAACCAAACAATGCCTTAATGGCACACAAGACGACATGCCTTCTTCATCGATAGCATGATGAGATGAAAAGCTACTCATTGTGCCTTGATGGCACTGGTTGGAATGTTCGTGAATCATTGCTTTCTTCCATGATGCCTAACGACAGCAGTAATGAAGAGAAGACACTGGAATGTTTTGTAACATTGGAACGTTGATAATGGGAGCACTGTTACAGCAGATGGCGCAGGCGAACGTCTCCACTTTAAATGGTTAACATCAAACTTTCTGGAAGGAGGACTTTTTTGTCCTTTTCCCCACCCGTCGTTTCATAACTTTTGAATGGAGGATATTTTTGTCATTTCCTCGAACCGTCATTTCAGGGCAAGAAAAGCAAGTAAGGGTGATTAAGTCTTTGCAACAGCACCAAAGTCCGATGCAAAGTTATGTCAACATACACGGGAATACGAGCCCCATGTGCATGAATACGTGGCGCTCATTCGATCCCCCGAACACGGATGTGGGATTCAGTGAATCATCGGGGGCGAACATACACAACCCTCTCGTCATTCTTGAACTTCACGTTGTTGTTGAGACATGAGTGGTCCTTGCGTCACTTTCTCATATATACGGAGAGGGAGAGAGAATTAAAAGTAGTGGATACACCAAGTAAAAAATTTCGCCTGACTGAAACAACTCGCCGCCGAACGAAACTGTCCGGAAATTCGAAACGAGAAAAATAAAAGAAAAAAAATCTCTTCCGGTCGGCTACTGCTTAGCTTTAGCAGCTCAGCCACCACCGTCGATCCCCTGCGCCTTCAGATGCTTGCGCTCAGGCGTCCCCTTGAAGCTCGCATCGGCTTCACGCCGGGAGCCGGCGCCGGCGTTGAGGTCCTTGAACATTGCGACGATCTGCAGCATGGTGGGCCTCCTCCACGGCCGGTCGTCGAGGCACTGGCAGGCGATCCTCAGGTGCTGCAGCAGCTCCACCTCCAAGCCGGGCCGCCCCTTCGCCTTCAGGGCCGGGTCGAACACGTCGCTGATCCTCAGCTTGGCGTGCTGCTTCACCCACCCCACCAGGTTGTTGTCACCGAAGTCCGCAGAGTCCGTGGGCTTCCTCCCGGTGAGCAGCTCCAGCAGCACCACCCCGAAGCTGTACACGTCCCCCCTGGTGCTGCACCGGAAGCTCTGGTAGTATTCTGGCGGCACGTACCCGGGAGTCCCGGCCAGCGTGCTCACGCTCAGGTGGGTCTCCACTGCGCTCACCAGCCTCGCCATCCCGAAATCCGCAACCCTAGCCTCCAAGTTCTCGTCGACGAGCACGTTGCTCGACTTCATATCCCTGTGGATGATGTGAGGGGCGCAGCTGTGGTGGAGGAACGCCAGCCCCCTCGCCGCCCCGGCGGCGATCTTCCTCCTCGCCGGCCAGTCGAGCTCGACACCACCTTTCTTTCGGTTGTGGAGGACGTCGCCGAGGCTACCATACTTCATGTACTCGTAGACGAGGAGCCTCTCTTCTCCGACCTTGCAGTACCCCAGCAGGGGCACCAGATTCCGGTGTTTGATCCTCCCGATAGTCTCCATCTCCGCCGTGAACTCTCGGTCCCCTTGGCCGCTCACGTGGATGAGCTTCTTCACGGCGACGACGCTGCCGTCCTTGAGCCGCGCCTTGTAGACGTCGCCGAACCCGCCGGAGCCGATGAGGCTGTCGTGGTGGAAGTTATTGGTGGCCTCGATGAGGTCCCCGAGGGTGAGCCTCCGCAGCGGCTTCTCAGCCGCCTCGAAGGTGAACAGGCTGATGCTTAGCGCCTCCCGGATGTCGCCCGTGAACGTCCACCCCGGCCCCGATGACTGGTTGTCGCCGAAGACATCGACGGCGTCCTTCTTCCTCTGCCGCTTCCGCCTCTCGACTGCGATGAAGACCACGCCAGAGACGCAGAAGACGATGAAGAGGAGCCCCATCGCCACGCTCCCCGCTAGCGACGCCTGCTTCCTGTGGGACTTCTTCTTCCCGGTTACGGGCGAGGTGGACGACAAGCTGCTGCCGTTACAGGCCGGAAGCGGGAGGCCGCAGAGGCCGGAATTGTTCTCAAAACGGTACGCCGGGAACGAGAAGAGTTGCCCACCGCTGGGGATGGGCCCCCTCAGGTTGTTGTTGGAGACGTCGATTTCGGAGAGGAGGGAGAGGCCGGAGAAGGAAGGCGGGATCGGGCCCTGCAGATTGTTGTGGGAGAGGTCCAGCACGTTCATCCTCGTGAGCTTCCCCAGTTCGTTCGGGATCTCGCCGGAGAGCGAGTTGTGGCCGAGATTGAGCACGTTGAGGTAGAACATCGAGCCGAGCTCCGGCGGGATATTGCCGGAAAGCAAGTTGTAGGAAAGGTCCAGGAAGATGCTGCTGCCGTTGTTGCTGAAGGTGTAGTGGGTGTCGCCCATGTAAGCCCTGGTGAAGCTGCAGGAGTGGCGGGTGGGCACCCTCGTGAGCTGCTCCGGCCGTATTCCGGCGAATTCGAGGAGGCTTCCGGCGCCGCGGCAGGTGGGACTCCCGTCGTTCTTCAGGTAGGCGAAGTGCTTGCCGGAGACGAGCCCGATGGCGATTCTCCCAGACTGCTTCGCCAGCGACCCCGGGATCGGCCCGGTGAGACGATTGTTGTTCAGGTCGAGCCAGATGAGGCTCCTGCAGTCGCCGAGCTCCGGCGGGATAACGCCCGAGAATGTGTTGTTCTTGAGCTGCAGGATCGCGAGGTTCGGCAGCCGGCCGATCCACGCAGGGACCTCGCCGGTGAGGAGGTTCGACGAAAGGGAGATCCAATTGATGTTGGTGCAGTTGCTCAGGCCGGACGGGATGCCTCCGGTGAGCCAGTTGTTGTCGAGGATGAGGTTCTCCAGGGTGCCGATCCTCGAGAGCTCCTCCGGGATGGCGCCGATCAGCTGGTTCAGCCACATCACGAGGTCCCGGAGGCGGCCAAGGTCGCCGAGGCTCGCCGGAATCGTACCGGTGAGGAAATTGAAGCTCAGGTGCAGGGAGACGAGCTCGGAGCAGTTGCTCAGCGTCTCCGGGACCGAGCCGACGAGTTGGTTGTTCTGGAGATAGAGCTCCCGGAGAGAGTTCCGAGGATTCCGGCAGATGCTCTCCGGGATCGTGCCGGAGATGCTGTTGGAGCTCAGGTCCAGGGTCTGGAGGCTCGTGAGGTTCGCGAGAAAGTCCGCCGGGAGCTCGCCGGAGAAGGAATTGTAGGAGAAGCTGACGCTCTTTAGGTTGCCCAAGAGTGATAGGGTTCCGGTGGGGAGGCCGCCGGAGAGGTTGTTTCCGGCGAGGTTGATGCTCTCCAGTAACGAGCAGCCGGCAAGCGATGGCGGCACTCCTCCAGAGAAGTTGTTCATGGAGAGGTCGAGATCTAGAAGGTAGGAGCAAGAGTCGAAAATCGAGGAGAGGAGCTCACCTTGGAGGCGGTTCCCCGAGAGGGAAAGGTACCGGAGGTTCCCGCCTAGCCCGGCAGTTGGGATTCCACCGGAGAAGGCGTTGGCCGAGAGGTTGAGGTGATTCAGTCGCCGGCATCCGGAAAGGCCGCCGCCAATCTCGCCGGAGAGCCTGTTCGCCGAGAGGTCCAGGTGCTCCAGGGAGACGCAAGCACCGAGATCTGGCATCCCGCCGGAGAAGTTGTTCGTGGAGAGGTCGAGGAACCGGAGGTTCGTGCACAAAGCGACTGGGATCTGGCCGGAAACCGAATTCCCTTGGAGGCTGAGCGACCGGAGCGTCCTGCACCCGCTGGACGAGAGTATCCACGCGAGCGCTCCGTCACCAGAAATACTGTTCGAGCTCAGGTCGAGTTCCTCCAACGCCGGCGGCAATGCTCCGCCGCCTCCAGCAACCGAGTAGGAAATCCTGTTGGCAGAGAGGTTCAAACGAGCGAGGCTGGGGCAGGAACTCAGGAAAGAAAGACTAGAGAGATCGCCGGAGATGGAATTTCCGGCTAGGTCGAGGGCTGTGAGGCCGTAGGCGCAGGCTAGCCCGGCGAAGGCGGACAGGTTTCCGGTAACGTTGGCGGAGCTGAGGAGCAGGCTCTCCAGCCCGCTCAAACCCATCAGGGACGCAGCCACGTGTCCGAGATCCAAGGTCAGCTGCACCGAGCTCAGGTTCAGAGACGAGACCCGTCGAGCGGAGCAGGTGACGCCGGAGAAGTGGCAGGCGTCGGTGCCGGGAAGCCAATCGGAGAGAGCTCCGGGTTTCGAGACGGCGGACTTGAAGGCGAGGAGGCGTCGGGCGTCGTCGGCACCGGCGGAGGAGGAAAGCCTTCGTCTCGACGCGGCTTCCTCTCGGAGGCCGCAGACGGAGGCCGATGAGATGAGGAGAAAGAGGAGGACGAACGTCCAGGAAGTTTCCATGACGACCGCGCGGCGTCTGTGGCTCTTCGTCATTTTGGTTCCGCGAACGGTAGCGCCATGTGAGAGAGAGAGAATCTAAGAAATGGGAGGGGAATTTTATAGTCCTAATAGAGAACGAAGAGAGAGAGAGAGAGAGGGCACACTGTGACCAGTTTGGATTTTTGGCTGCTTTCGTGGCAGATTTTTTTATTAATTATTTTTAGATAATTTACAAAAAGCCGTCTAAAGTATCTAACTTATTTGTTATTAAGGAGATACTTAATCGCTTCTAACATTCCTTTTTTGCTTTTTTTTACTGAGTAGCGAAATGGCGAGTTTCTTTACTATCACAAAAGCTGGCAACGTCATTTTACTACTATGTAATTCATTCAGATGGATCAGTCCGTTGAGTATAATAACTGAAAGTTTTTGCAGCTTTTATCGATACACGGAACTTTGTAATTTCTTTTTGAGGGGAATTAGGAATTTTCTGAAAACTCGACAGCCAATGTGGGAAAGCCGCATTATGCAGCTGTCTATAGTGCATCCGAATGACAATTTTACCCTCATATTGCTCTGAAATGATGTCTGTATCCTCTGGGGATCTTTTTAAGCCGAGAGAATTTTACCTGCTGGCGGCAAGACGTTTCTGCCCTTGACAAATAATAAATACTATGCATGCACTTGACTTGTATCGGGTCGGATGCGACTCCGACCCTTAATGTTACTAAACCTTTTATAATCGTGCATATAACAGGGTTTCAGATGTGGATCTGATCCACGTTTTTCATAGTTAGATATGAATGCAAAGTGCCTCTACCAAACCAAGATCCAGTGATTTTGTTGGATTTTAAGGCCAACTGGGTTTCCGATTCGGATTCAAATGCAGAAATAATCCAACTGGATCTTGGTATCTCTACCGAATTTGACTAGACGGACTTTAATTCAGGCAGATATCTGACCCGAAGCCTGGCCCATTTGCATCCCTACTTAAATACCAGTTAAGTGCACTGATCAGTGTTGTTCATAGGGAAAGATGTGATCCAATAAAGCCCTAGTTTTGTTTACTTAGAAGATATTACCTTATGTTGATATATTTCATACTTTTTTTTTAGAAGGCAAGCTGGGGTTAGGCAGACCCGGGATCGGTGGTGATATATTTCATACTTAATCAGTTATAAGCATATATTAAGTGATTAGTAAATTATTTAATTTAGTATTAGTAAATGTTTTGTACTTTAAACATGTCAAAGACGCCCACAAAACTGGCTTAGTTAAGTCGGCTTAAGACGTTTAAGCTTAAGGAGATCAAGAGTTTGATACCTGGGGTATGTGTCCCTTGCTGCAAGACCGAAGTAGATGGATCCAGACGATATTGGTTTCCTATTATATAGAGTGGGTCAGGTCAGAATCAGGTCTGACCCAGTTCCTGACCTATTTGTTTATCTGATTCCAACTCGGATCTGATTGAACCTGAAATCACCTGTTTTGAAACCAATCTTTTTATGCAACACAAAATGTTTTTGTGTTCCATACCCGCCCAAATGTGCTTCGGTAGGGTTAAAATCGGATAAAGATCCAACCTGTTTGCAGCGCTCCAAATCTACTTTTAGCTTGGCTAAAATCGAGAAAATTTGCATGGGCAGGTAGGGAATATACTTTGTGCTTAGTGCGCTAAGTCTCAAAAAAAAATTTATTATTATTATTATTATTATTATTATTGTTATTATTATTATTATTATTGTTGTTGTTGTTGTTGTTATTATTAATATTATTATTACTCTCTAACGGTTTTAAATATGGACTCTTGTAAATTTTGTTTTACATTTGGCAATTATTTTAAGAATTTCAAAATGTTTTCTACTAAAATTTAAAAGATGGTTACAAAAATAAAAGATAAGGTAATTTGCTACCAACAACCGCCATGTCAAATAGATTGATATCATTGATTTTTCTTATCAAGCCATGAAATGAGGATCATATTAGATAAATTATTATTATTGAATTAACATATTAAAGTTGAAAGAGCTTACAACTGATCTGTCAACTGTCATATGATGATTGATAATTCATTTAGATGTGTTTGTGTAGCTTAAGTACTTGTCTTTATGTTGATTTAGGTGCGAAGAAGCTTTGGTTTGAATTTTATCATAATCTAAATTAAAACGAGGAAATTAGAGCATTTTCTAAGAAATTAGATCTGTACTGATGCGAATTGGATCTAGATCTGATCCAAAACCATTCTCAATAGATTTTAGATCTAATCCATATTCCATCTGAACCAAAGTCCAAAGATCCAATTAAAAAATATGAGAAAAGTCCTCTTAAAAGTGGCATAGTGTATTTTTTGGTAAATTTAGAAAGTTTAGTAGTATTTTGAAAATAGTTTTAATAAGGCCTTATTTTATAATTTTTATAAAATATCTTTATAAATAGGGGATGTCTAGCCTTGTTTCGGTTGTCTTTGCCCAGGGTTCAATTTCTAATATTTTTCTTTTCCATAGTATTCGTCTTTCTTTTTCTTTTTTGGATTCTCATTTGCTGCAGGTACCCACGACTAGAAGCTTTCATTTCAGATTTAGGGTGAACCACCATCTACCACCACGTTCAAAGGTTGAGAAATTTCCTCCTACAACCGACTGATCCTTTTTCTTCCTCTACTGATTCTCCCCCTTTGACGATTCAGTTTTCAGGTGTGCTACAGCAAAAACGCAATTCCAGAAACACAAAGACATTCGTGGCATGAGATCTGAGGTATAAGCCCACTCTTTTCTACCCTCAAAATCGTCGGGCAGCCCTTGAGGTTCGTCTTTCTTCCCCTTTCTACTTTTCGGTTTTTATTTTTATATTTTTTTCAAAGAAATTGAGTCTTGGCCATTTTTCTTTTGAGTTTTGATTTTGGTTTTTGATATGTCATGTTATTTATCGTCTAGAGTCAGTTTTTAAGGTCTAATTGTTTTCTTGTTGAAGTTTTTGTCGAGTCTTGAATCGTCCGGATCGAAAAACTTAACTCAAAAGGCTCGACAGGTAAGTTTGGATTTGTAAAACCTATCTGTATTTGTTAGTTTATTAGTTTATTTTTATATTTTCATTGATTAAAATAGTTTTAGTTTAGTTTAGATTAGATCAAGCTCTTTTTCATTTTAAATTCATGTTTTTATAAAATGAAAATTAGGCAAAAATTAGTCTTTATCAATTTTTATGATTTTTCATACATATTGTTCTATTTTACTTAAAATCATTGCATGTAGTTTAGATTTTTTATTATTCACGTTAGTTTCAATTCATTTTAGGTTTAGATTAGGTTTTTATATTTAGTATTCAAGTTAGATTTAATTAATTAGAATATTTCATATTGGCCGATTAGGGTTCTTTTAAATTTTTTATTCTTTTTCTTAATATCATATTGTTAGATCTAGTTTTTATTTACTTATTCTTGTTCAGTAGGTTAATTTTTATTCTGTTAAATCATGTTTTTATATTAGTTTTATTATTCTCATTGTCGTTAATTAGTTACTTTATTAAATAACCTAGATTAAATAATCGATAGATTAGGTTAATTAGTTTTGTTTTGTTTTAGTCAAATAGGATAATTAATTTTTTTTTGTTCATTACTTAGTTATTTATTATTTTAATTCCAGAATTCAATTTTAGTATTTAGTTAAATATTACGTGAATTTATTGTTAGTTATTGTGGTGTATTTAGGAAATTTAAGTTTTAGCCAAATTTAGCAAATTGCAAATTCTGTTTAATTCGTATTTTACTTTTACATCTAATTATGTTTTTTTTAGACTAATTAGATTAACATTATATTTTGTTTAACAGCATTAGATTATATTAATTAAAAATTAGATTAGTAGAATAGTTAAAATAGATTAGTTAAATTAGTTTAGCCGAATTTTCTTCTTTTACTTGATTATCGATTTTCCTTTAAATAGCATAGTAATCTTTATTTTTGTTCTTAGATTAATAATAGTTTTTTTTGTGGATAATGTTAGTTTTAATTCTTTAGTGAAATTAGTTTTATTTTATTTGTGTTAGTTTAGTTTAGTTCAGATTTTGATTTTTGTCTTACATAGATTAGTTAGTCTTTTTATTCAATTAGTTTTAAATCTTAAAATCTTGTATTTTCGGGTAGTTGTTTCAAGTCAGTTAATTAGTTAGTGATTTTCTTGATTCTTGATGCATTGCTTGATTTAGTTAGTTTTCATTTAATTCTAGATTTGTTATTAGTTAGATTAAATGTCATTTAAAGCATATTAAAGCTTAATTAGTTATTAGATTAGTTAGTTGTTAGATTAATATTCATTTCAATTCTTGAATCTTGAATTTTCATTAGTTGTTTTCTTGATAGTTTAGATTAATTAGTTTTTTTAATTAGTGTTAATTTGTTAGATTAGTTATCATTAGTGTAAATTGTTAATTGCATTCATTATTGATTGTTCTTTTAATTCGTTTCTTGATTTATTTATTATATTTACTGTTTAGAATAGGACAAAATAGTTTGTTTATTTATTTTACAGGTCTTCTAGACTTGCGTCATAACAAGGAGAAGGGTGGGTTGAGGTGATCATATATATTCCAGCTTCTTGGATTGTATTCAAGAATCTTGAGCATATTTTAGAATAATTATTTTTATTATTTTTAGCTCGCATTGTAATTAAATAATAGTGTAATTTTATTTTTAAGGTATTAATAAAGTAAGTTCTTTTGTGAATTGTGTTGCCTAAGTTCTGTTCTCTGAGGAGACGATCCAACTTGCTACTCTGTAATGAGTGCAAGAGCTTATTTTAAATTATTATTTGGTGCGCAACTTTTGGTTTAAAAATATTATATTTAAAATTACATCAATGACCACGGTTCAAAATCCATGGCAGGCTTCTCTTACTGCAATGCCAAAGTCGTGTATACTCGAATCGTTTTCGGTCATCTCCTATGTCATCCCAATCTTCATGCCCCTTCTTGGGATTTCATTGGTGCAATTTGTTACTCCATAGATGTGATCTACATCATTCATTTAGTTAAGATCTATATTTAAATTACCGAAATTGGACTTGTGTGCATTATTGTTTGACAATTTAAAAATCAATGATTGTCAAAACACAAAATTTTGTTATTTAAAAAGTCATATTTTCGGTAAAAAAATGATAAAAGGGTCTATTCCTATTAAATCAATCATGCTAAATCCATTTATGAGGTTAGACTTGATCAAAATGAATTGCATCATAAGATTTAAGAGATGTATGAAGATGGGGTATGACATAGGGGATGAGGAAACTGGACTCGAGTATACTCACAAATGGTAGGGGAGACCACAATGGTTTTACAAATTAAAGGCCTGCAAATGTGCAATATCAGAGGTTTTTTCCAGTCTAGCCTACAAAAATAAACCAATAAAGTATGAAAGCAAATCTTGATGACAAATTGTTTACCTTAGTCATATACTAGTATTAGGTTGATATATATATATATATATATATATATATATATATATATATATATATATATATATATATATATATATATATATATATATATATATATATATATGAACTTCTGGAATTTCACTTTGTTTATTGTCTTATCCTTTGTATCTCCCCAAATAACTATTAAGTGCATTGTTAGCAGTAACCAAATTAAGAACCTTTATGAAAGTGATATTCAGGAAACGGTAAAAGAATTTCTGATAAATTTACATTATTTACAAAAATATAGCCTAATTGTAAGATATCATGATTTGTTTACGTATTGTTGCTTTATTATCACATTTTTAAATTCTATTTTCATACATTTTATCTTTTATATTTTTTAAATTACTCATTGTCTATATTATACATCAATATCTTTATGAGATTTTCCTAAAATAAAAAATTTAATTTATCTCGATATAACACGTCAGACCGTTTTGTACTCTACTGCAAAATCATTGGTTACGAAGATAATGTTCATGTGCGAAAATATCCTGGTCGATTCTGGACTTCTGGTTATTTCAAAATTGCCATTTTCCCTCTGAGTGGTCGGCCTAGGTCCTTGGTTGCCTTAGCTTAGTAGAGTATCTGAGTCAGGGCTAGGTTGCTATACTTGAGGCTAGACCCTGTCCAGCTAGGTTCCACGGACCCACCACAATCATTTCTCTGGTTCGGGTTGTAGCAAACCCAATCCAAACAGCCTAGTGGATCCACTTCGCCTTTTGGGTCCAGCAAACCCACTTTGCCAGACTTTGGGAGGGTGGTGACTTTGATTTAAGTTGCCTGGGCACAGATGGGAAATGCTATAACCGAAATACAAACATAATTTGCTATTTAAGCTAACCGGACACGCTGTTACAGATATTCATTTGGAGATGTTAGTTGGATACTGACTTGGATATAAAACTCTAGATCCGGATCTGACCTATTTAGTTAATTGGATCTGGAATACTTTACCAATCCGAATAAATGGTAATACATCGGTCAGATATCTGAACCAAACCCGATCCACTGACATCCATACAGCCACACAGAATCTCACATAACATGAGATCCAGGCAGCCGCCAACCAGATTTGCTATATGCACAATTGGATTCAGGTCTGGATCCAGGTAGGAAGCCCAAAACTTGCCCGTCTTGCTAAACGTGCACCGGATCTGCATATGAGTCCAAATATTGGGGATCTGTATTTGATCCAGTCTCCTAAAGCTTATTGGGCCCACTAGAATGATCTGGCTCTAGTCGCATTGGATCAGGTCTGACCCAAAGCAGCCTTAGCAAGAGCAAGTTGTGTGTACTTGCAATAATTTACTGGCTGATGTGATGCGTTAAATGTGTACAGACTTTATTTGGTCGTGTTTGGATGGTGGAGAGTTCATGATCCAGGACATGAATGTACAGCACCATGGGGGACAGGATGCAAACATCCCATGTTTGGGTAAAACAGAACTTGGACAAGGCCAGCCACAATGAAAAGTTGAAAAGAAATACGGCTTTTGGGCACTAAAAAGGTTAAGATTTTGATTATTTTCAAGTTTCAACAGTTGCTTTGTTCAAGCCTTTCTTTTCACTTTACAGTCAGGGATTCAGGGTATCAACATATGACCTGATCCTGTCCTGTACTAGATCCAATAAGATCTGGGTTTGGCAATAAAGAAGGATGTCCCATTAAGAATTCGGGTTAGACCCATAAGGTTCGATTAATATGAGTCGAGTCCGGCAAGGTTTACTAGATTTCATACCGGACCTAGATATGACTTGGCTTGGGATTAAGATCAGTAAGTTTATAAATTTTTAAAATATATATTTTATTTTGCCAGGCATGAACCGTGTTGGGTTTACGTAATCCGTACAAGACCGAGGTATATTTTTTCCTGCTGTAGGTCTGGTCGGACCTAGGTTCAGACTCGGTAACAGCACCTCAGAGTCAGATGTGGTCCGGATCCACTTGGATCTGGAGAAGATTTGAGTCGTTGACACCCCCACTTTACACATTATCGACTTGTATAGGAAGTACGTTAGTAAATGTAGTGTTACAATGTCCACCCACACCTAAAATGTCCAGATTGAGGTGTACTTTATTCCATCCAGCTTTTCATATCTTTCCATGAGTAGACAGCTGGTGATAGGGACGTCAACCGATTGGATTTGGGTTAGATACATGACCAAATATAATTTCATTTAGTCCAATGAATATCATTTTATTGAACACAATCTACTTGTAAAAAGAGGGTTATTGGGTGGTATTTTGAGTCTCCTCTTAGACATGTATTGGATTCAAACTCAATTATAAGAGTAATGGATCATGGGTATACTCGTCTAGGACGAGTTTTATTGTTTTGGGTCTTCTTTTGTAGTAGGCAAGTTTGGATCTACTCACATTATAATCAGATCTAAATATCCATGGAGTGTATATTGGGTTATATAGGACTTGGTGAGGGGTATTCTAATCTTTTGTGGTTCATGGGGTCTATAAATACCCCCAATGCTAAGGTTATCTCATAATGTTTGATCTTTCTTTAATGAGATTTTTCTCTTGTATAAGGGATTGACTCTAGCCTTCTTTGGGCTTAAGATTGATTTATAAGGGTTCTTTCTTGGTGAGAATTTTCTTTTATTTCTCTCATCTCCACCTTAGCCGACCTTTTTTATTTTTTCAATTGTGCTCCATCGATTACAACTCGAATTTTAAAAGATGGTGCAAATTCGAATACAAAGATCTATATTTCTTTCTCTGCAAACAATGAGGGTCGCTCAGGCCTAGATGAGATCCATAAGAGTGATGTGACAACTGGTGGCTTCTCTACATGTTTAAAAGTCAATTGGAAGAGCATAAATCTGACACGCATGAGACATACTCCACTTTCAAAGGCTTCTTGGATTTTTCTTAAAATTAATTAATCATTAATTAGCTAGAGATTATTATTATTTTTAATTAATTATGAGTTTTAATTAATGTAATAGTCCTGATAGAGATGGCCTCTAGGAGTCTCTCTTTTATTAAGTTTCTTATTCTTGGTAGGATTCTTTGTAAAGTCACAATTGGTTTAGAATTAGAATCCAAGTCTCCACACTAAATAGAGGGCTGAAAAATCCAATTGAATGATTATGGAATAAAGTTTATTCTTTTCTCCATCTCTCTCTCTCTCTCTCTCTCTCTCTCTCTCTCTCTCTCTCTCTCTCCAAACGTCTCTACCCCTATTGACGTTTCTCTCTATTGTTTATGTAATGCCCCAGATTTTCAAAACACTTTTTCCAAATGTCATAGATTATTTTTTTTTCTTTGCAGGAGAATTTAGAAAAAACTTTAGCAGCAGAAATAGACTATAGTTAGTCATCGGTTTTATAAGATGTCGGACGGGTCATAAGTATGTAGTCAATCATTATTGTCTACCAAAATATTTTATTTAAGCAAACCAAAATGAGTTATTTATTATAACCAATACTGCTTAGTAAAGCAGTACTAGATAAACTGAGTTTATAAAGGAAATGTTTGATGAAGTATGAAGAAACCCTAGATCTTGATGTTGCCTTGCTCCGCATCGCACACCGCAGGTTTATTACTTATATCTCTCATAAAATGAGGTAATTACCATTCCTGGTCTCGTAGAAAAGTGTAAAACCCACAAATTTTTGATATTTTATGAGAAATAATAGTGAATTTAAGGTTGAAATATTATTTGAAATTTAGATAAAAATCAAAATATAATTCGAGCATTAATCAGAATTCAGAATAAATTTTAAGTTGAGAATTTATTTTGAATCGGGGTTTTGATTTTTAATCAGATTTAATCTAGATTTAAGTTAAATTAAATGGAATTTAATTTGAATTTCACTATCAGTCTGTATTTGAATTAAGTGTGCATTTTAATTTAAAGTCATATTGAATTTCGATTCAATTTTTGGAGTTTTATCAAATTTGGATTTTGATTTAGGAATTTGAATTCGGATTTAATAAATATGTCTCAAATATTATAATTAGATTTGAGTTTAATTCAAATCTAAATCAAGACTTGAATGAATGTCAATTCAAGTTTGAATTGTATAATAATTTAGATTTTTGTTAAAATTGAACTTGGAATCTTAAATTAAATTTAAAGGTAATATCTGCAAATTCTTTAGGGTATTTTTAATGAATAAAATAATGTTAATAATAAATTTGACAAGAAAGAAGTGTAAAAATGTAAATTAGCCTAATATGAATTATAAGAAACATCTTATGAAAAATTAAAGTTGATTCAAGTTGATTTTAGTAAAATTTGCATTCATAAATGAATTTATGAAAAAAAATATAATTTAATAAAATAGCTAGTAAATTTCATCAAAATAAAGTCAAATAGGATTTCAGATGAATTTATGATAATTTGTTATGTATATAATATAAATTTAATAATTTTGAATTTAGTATAAAACTTGTAATTTTCTTGATAATTAAAATGAATATATGACGTTATTGATGTGATTATGACTATATTTGGGCATTCTTGATTGTCTTGATTTTCTTAAAAATCATGAATTGGTGATATTCTCGATTTTTCAAATTTTTAGATTTTCTTGAATTTCTTGATTTTTTTGGTTTTAAGTAATTATAAATCTTTGTCTTAATATGTGAACAATATTTCAAGAATAATAAAAAAAAATAAGTCATAAAGAAATTTTTTGGGTTGTTGTGATTTGGATCTTGAATTTTGGTTCTGGATACAAAATCGCTATTTGGATGCAAGTTGGATATGGGGTTTAGTTTGGTTTAGATCTAATTATAATTAGTATTTGGACCCAATCCATATACCTATGACTTACCCGGTATTTTCTAAAACCGATGACTCATTATCGTATATTTTCGCTGCTAAAAACATTTTCTAAGTTTCATTGCAAAGAAAATAAAAAGAAATCCATGAATGTTCAATTTAGTATTGTTTTGGAAATCCGAAGCATTATAAAAGGTGTGAGATGAAGGGTTAAGATAAAGTCAAACCCTTTTCTCAAAAATACATTTTCCAAGTCAAAAATTACTTTTACAAGTTTCACAAAAATAGAAAAATGCTTTATGATTTAGAAAATAACTTTATCTACTTTGGGAGGAACCTTGAGATCCATAGGTAGTCTCTTGAAATATGCATGAGATGATCTTCTCATGCATTTTCCAATGCACACCCCTCCCCATGGGCACATGGCACAGGGGAGGGCTCCACATGGGAAGTTGACCCCCACTTGGGTGCTTTTCAAGGTCTCCTTGAAAATGAACTAGGTGTCATTGGTCTAGTTCCAAACCAACCTCCAAATATTTTATTTATTATTTTCTTTAGTTGCTTTATTATATTATATTTTTCTTTATATATACATATATATACATATATATATATATATATATATATATAATGGATCTCTTTGTCTTTCATTATTGGATCTCCAATTGGACCTAGATCCAATTGGTCTGAATCCAACCCAGTAAGGGTTAAAATAATTGATACATAGGATTTTCACTGCATATATATTTTTTATTTGATTAAATTGCATATCTAACTATATTTTGATGGAGTGATTAGCCATTTTAATCAATTTAACTTGACCATACAATTAATAATTTGATTTATTTAGTAATTAAATTAATTATTCATAATGTATTTATCAGATGACTCAAAATTGCCAATTGTTCTTAAACAAGCCAGACAAATAGAAATTAAATCCCTAATCACTCACATGGGTCAATAAAAAAAATCAAAATTTTCTCATTGCCCAAGAATTTTCAATAACAATTCTAGAAATTTTGTGGGTCCTACATCTTACCCCCTTAAAAAGGATTTCGTCCATGAAATAACATTACAATATTTAAACAAAAAAGTTGGGATACTTTTCTTTCATGTTGGCTTTCGGTTCCCATGTGCATCCATTGATGTCATGGTGTTGCCAACGCACTTTGATCAAAGGAATCATCTTTGATCGCAACACTTGGTCTCGACGGTTTATGATCGCTATCGGTTTCTTTGACATGGTCAAGTCCTCCTACACTTTCACGTCCTCATACTAAATGACGTGCAAAGGGTCATGAATGTACTTTCGCAACATCGATACATGAAAGACGTTATGAATTTGGGCATGTTATGGTGGTAGTGCCATACAATATGCCGCTTTATCGATCCACTCTGGAATCTCGAATGGTCCGACGAATCTCGGACTTAACTTTCTTTTCTTTCCGAACTTGAAGACACTCTTAGTAGGAGACACTTTCATAAAAACCATGTCCCCAACTATAAAAGTTAGTACTCACCATCTCTAATCGGCATAACTCTTCTGCCGACTCTGAGCCACTCGCAGTCTATTTTGAATCATTTAAACCTGCTTAGTGTAGTGTTGTAAAACCATCGGTGATTCTATTGATTGCTCGTCGATGTCATTCTAGTAAGTTGGTGATCGACAGGGCCTTTCATATACGGCCTCGAATGGAGTCATTCCAATGCTCGTGTGATGGTTGTTGTTGTATGCAAACTCTACCAAAATCGGGTGTACATCTCAGTCACCTTTTCAATCAAGCATACATGCTCACAATATGTCATCCAGAGTTTGTATCATCCTTTTTTACTGACCATCAGTCTTAGGGTAAAAAGCAGTACTAAACTTCAACTTAGTTCTCAAAGTTTGCTGCAACTACCGCCAAAACCATGATGTGAACCATATTTCAAGGTTTGAAATGATCAAAACTCGTACTTCATGTAATCGCATGATCTTCTTGATATATAAGTTGACCAAACTCTCAAGAGATTGACTGATCCGAATGGGTAGAAAGTGAGCAGACTTGATGAGTTTTTACTAAGACAAAAAGAAGTATTCTCTTGTTGCACACATGCCTTAAGCTCCTGGTACTAAGTATCCTTCCTCTACTCTGCAATAATTCACGTGAGGATTTTGAGTTCAATGGTCAAAATAGATAACTGAATAGTTACATGATCAACTGAAAATGGTTTCTAATCGACAAAGTCTCCAACAAGCTTTTAACCTCTCACAAGACTGGCTAAGCTGCTACTAGACTTGCGGCTAAGCGCGTTCGCTATGACATTTGTCTTTCTTGGACGATAGGATAAGATAAATTCATAATCTTGATGAACTCTAATCAATGACGTTGCCTCATGTTCAATTCTTTCTGTGAGAACACGTACTTGAGGCTCTTGTGGTCCGTAAAAACTTCGAACTACTCTCCATACAAATGATGTTGTCAAAACTTTACCGCAAATACTACTGCTGCTAGCTTCAAGTTGTGGGTTGGATAGTTCTGCTCATGAATCTTCAGCTGACAGGATGCCTAGGCTATCACCATATCATTCTGCATCAACATGCAACTCAATCTTGTACCAGAGGCATCTGTGTACACTACGAAACCACCTCGACCAGAAGGCAAAGCCAAGACAGATGCAGTCGTGAACTTTGTCTTCAGAATATGAAAACTTTCCTCTCATTTATCTGTTCACTCAAACTTGATTTTCTTACATAGAAGCTTCGTCATTAGCAAGGCGGTCCTAAAAAAATCTTGAATGAATAGCCGATAATAGCCTGCCAACCCAAGAAAACTCTTAATATTGCTAACGTTCTTCAGTTGCTTCCAATCTAGTACGGCTTCCACCTATTAGAAACCATGCCAGAATTTAAAAATTAAAACATTTATCTATTTGATTTGGAGAGTTAAACAATAAGCGAGATATTTTCCTTAGCAGGGTCCATGAACACTCCATTCTTCGAAATCATGTGACCCAAGAACATGACTTCTTTAAGCCAAAATCCACACTTGAAGTACTTAGCAAACAACTGGTGCTCTCTAAGAACTCTTAAAACGATCTGCAAGTGCTCCTGATGCTACTTCAATCTCTCATAATACACCAAGATATCATCAATAAATACAATCATAAATATATTCAAATACGGTCAGAACACTCGATTCATCTAGTCCATGAAAGTTGTTGACACATTAGTGATTCTAAAAGGCATCACTATGAACTCATAATGTTCATACCTCATCCAAAACGCAGTCTTTGGAATATCTTCATCCTTAATTTTGAGTTGATGGTACCCAGATCTATGGTCGATCTTCAAAAATATCTTGGCCTTCTGTAATTAATTAAACAAATCATCAATACGTAGTAATGGATTTTTATTCTTGATAGTAGCCTGATTAAGCATTTTTTAGTCAATGCACAATCTCATAAAATTGTCTTTCTTCTTCACAAACAACATTGGTACACCCCACAGTGATATACTTGATCAAATGAAACCTCATTTCATTAACTCTTGCAGTTGCTTCTTCAACTCCTCAAGCTCTGTTGTCACCATATGATACGGTGTCTTAAAAATAGGTATAGTTCCAGGCAATAACTCAATGTAAAATTTCATGTCTTGATGCAAAGGAAGTCCAGGCAACTCCTCCGAAAACACATCTGGAAAATCTCATACGACGTCCAACTCCTCAATCGACACAATATTTGGCTCCACCAAAGAGACATTGACCAGAAAGGCAGTGCACCCTTTCTACATGTACTTATGCGCCTTTAGCATAGAGATCACTTGGTCTTTCAGAGCAGGCCTAAAAAGTCTAAACTCCACCTTTGGGACTCTGGGTCATGATAGAACAACCTTTCCTTCCTAACATAGGACCTAAGCATGATGCTCAAACAATTAATTCATGCCCAATATGACATCAAAATCAGTTATATCTAGTAGGATCGTATCTACGGGTAGATTTTGCCACTCTAACAACACTTCTATGTTTGAAACATAAGTCATGCATAATGAATGACTACTAATAAGGGTATGTACATCTAAGGCATAGTTTAAAGACTCAAAATACACATCTAAATACTTAGCAAACTTTTTAGATATGAATGAATGAGTTGCACCACAATTGAATAAGAAAAGAGTTGTTTGTCTAGCGACTAGCATGGTACCTTGCACCAAATGGCCATAGGTTAGCTACTCGATTGTGGCGGCATACACATGTTCTGCTATCATTTTCTGCCCAACCTGCTTTAATTGTTGTTGCTGATGTGGCTGAGATCTACTCACACCTTTTTTCCTATTGTCTGACTGCTTCTTGTGGCAATCCATTATGTAGTGGCTCATCTTGCCACAATACAGGCATCCACCAAATTCGCAGGAACAGAGATGTCTCGTGTAGTCACAACCACACTTCTGGCAAGATTATGATGGTTGATGCAGTTGTCGAGCCTCTCTAATGCTTCTACTTTTTGGCCAGTGGGGTAAACTTTTTACCAGCAAAGTTCTTTTGGGAAATTTTTTTCTTCTTGGGTCAGCTCATCTAGCCACCTATGTTTTGACCATTCCTGATCGGTTGGGACTTTTATAACTCAATCCAGTCAAAATCAAGCAGAGTAACCACCTCGATAGCCTCATCGACAGTCTTAGGTACATGGGTGTTGACCTTAGTCCTTAATGCCTACTTAAGCCCCTGTGCAAACTTCATTGCACGCTCCTCCGCAATAGCACTCCAAACCTGAAAATCTCGTGATGTAGTCGGCTAATGAATCTCTACCCTGCTGCATATCAAGGAACTATTGCATCTTCCAACTCCTTTCATGTTTGGAAAAATAGGTTGGGTAGAATACTTCAACAAATCGATCTCATAGGACTGATCCATGAGGCAAACAAGGATGAGTAGCCCAAGTGCCCTCTTAGGGCAATAGTTGTAACATGATGTTATTATGTACCCAACCCAATCACATTGCTCTTGTGCCTTTAGCCCATATGAGCAATTCGCCGATGAAGGTCAGTGTAATCATTCGAAGTGTGGATATATACATGTAATGTAGTATGCCCTTGCGTACCTCATTGGTTCTCAATAGACTCGAGCTCATACCCGAGCTATCAGATGAATGCCATGGCTCACATGCATACAGTGTTATAATGCAATAATAAAAATATCTGCACATGTGTGTCCATTGACACTGTAAAGGTTCCTCAAACCATACGCTCAACTATAGGCAAATCATAGTGCAAGCATGGTTCAAACATACATAGAACCATAAACATAGCATGTTTCATTATAAATCTAATTCCCAAAATGCATTTTAGGTAATACAATATATCATTGCATGAATTTACATCATACATCATATCATCGCATGCATTTTTATCGTATTTACTTAGTCATGCATTTGCATCATTCATTAGTTCATTGCATGCATCCCTCATATGACATACCTAGTCATGCATTTGCATCATACATAAGCAATCACATGCATTTTCATCACATTACATATTTAATCATGCATACATTAGCCTATTGCATGCATATACATCTCATTGCATATTTAATCATGCATTTGCATCATACATTAGTCATTGCATACATTTACATCACATTGCATATTTAATCATGCATTTGTATCATATATTGGCCATTACATGCATTCACATCACCTTGCATATTTAATCATGCATTTGCATCATATATTAGTCATTGCATGCATTCACATCACATCATATTTAATCATGCATTTGCTTCATACATTAGCTATTGCATGAATTTACATCACCTTGCATATTTAATCATGCATTTGCATTATACATTAGTCATTGCATGCATTCACATCAAATTGTATATTTAATCATGCATGCATTCGCTCATGGCATGCATTCATCATATATATATATGTGTGTGTGTGTGTGTGTGTGTGTGTGTGTGTGTGTAAACTGCATACATGGATATATTTTTCTAAAGGTTTTTGTATATATATGTATACATTTTATTTTCTTTTTTTAATGTTCCCTTTTTTTGCTAACAGCACACCCCAAATGGGCTTCTTGGTTCATATCAGATCCCACCTGGATCCAAGTTTGGTCTAAAGCATGCCCGGTTTAGGCCTGATCTAAACCAGCCTCGGTTAAGACCTAATCTGGACTGGCCTCAGTTCAGACCTGATTTAAACCGACCTTGGTTCAGATCAGTTTGAACCAAGGTCGGGTTCAGGTTAGGACCTAAACAATGATCATGCATATAATTCAGGGTTAATTAACATTAAAATATGCATGATTTTATAAAATAATGTTTCAAAAACCCAATTTTATGTTAGTTTTCGAGTAAATGTGCTAAAATGATTTAAAAATAGAAAATGCATGAAAAATAGTTTTATTTTACATTTTTATGCATATTTTAGTTTTTGTATAGTCATAGTAGTAGTTTAGTTTTAGTTTTCAATTAAAAATAAAAATAAAAATAAAAATAAAAATAAAATAAAAAAATTAGAGAAAATAGTTTTATATTGTTAATAAAATCATTTTAAATGTTTGTTTTTTAGAAAAAAAAATTAAATAAAAATAAATAGTTAGAATAGTTTTTGAGTCTCTTTATAAATAAGTTTTGATTTTAATTTTTGAAAACTTTATAATAAACTGGTTTACATTGTTTTTGAATTTTAAAAAACTGAAAAAAAATATATAAAATAACAAACTGTTTTACAAGGTTTGATTTCTTGAAAAAACTGAAAAAAAATACATCACAAACCGGTTTAACCGGTTTGCATTTCAAAATAAAAGTTGTTACAAACCAGTGAACCGGTTTTGAAGTTTTTAAAAACCCAAAAACGAAAACATTTCAGGCGCCTCCCCCATACGGCTGAAGCCTCCCTCTTTCCCCTCTTTCCCTCTCTTCCCTCTCTTCTCACTCTCATCCACCATCGCCGGTACTCCTTCTTGACCTACCTTCCCTTTCTCCCTCTTTCTCTGTCAATATCCGGCAGCCGGTGGTGGTGGAGCTTCAGTCCGGTGATAGCACGGTGGAGGTCGCCACTTCTTCCCCCGATTCTCTCCATTTCACGGATAGCATAGGACTAGAGCGGAATTGATTACGTGACACAAAGTACGAAGAATAAAGCTTCTTTTTGCTTTTATTTTTAGAATTAGGAATTTGATTGGGTTTGTAAATATTGTACTTTATGCCCTCTGCGAAGGGTATTCATTTGTTGTAATAGTTAGTTGTTTTTACCTTTTCTGAACATTTTACATTTCAATAATTCGGCAATAAAGAATAGTTTAGATTTGTGTACTTGAATACGAAATATTCCCGTTCCCTGAGTTCGACCCGGTCTCATCCACTAGTGAGAACCGGTTTTTATTATTTGATGTCTGGTTTTCACATGTTTTACATTTAAAAATCTTTTCAAAATTACAACGATTTAAAAGAAGACATCAATTTTTTGGCGCCGTTGCCGGGGAACGGCGTAATATTAGTATTCGCTTTATTGCCTAGTGTTTGTTTGCATTTAGGTTTAGAACCACGTATGTGCATATCTTAGAGACGAGCTTACTTTTCTGCACAACCTACCTACTAGGATCCCCTTAGAGGTGACTGTGTACGATTGGTACCGTATACATAGATTTCATATTTCTTATGCATAATCTCTGTTATGTGTAACTGCATGGTGTTTGTTTAGTTTTTGTTGTTTTTAGTTTACTCGCTTTGTGGTTTGCGTGGTTTGGCCGCTTAGTGCGTTAGTTAGGTAGAAAACCCAAAGTTAGGACGTGTGCTACACCGGTCTACTCAAAGGTGTACGCAATGGCTGACGATCATCAATTGATCCATCCTTTGAGGGAGTACATCATGCCAAATACGTATACTCCCACCTCCTGCATCACGAGACCTGATGTAGGAGCGAGCCATTTTGAGATTAAGGCCAATGTGATTCAAATGTTACCTTCGTTTTATGGCCTTAGCAATGAGGACCCATATCGTGATCTCGACAAATTCCTTGATATTTGCTCGACTGTGCGAATCAATAACTTTGGAGATGATGCTATGCGGTTGACTTTGTTTCCGTTCTCTCTCAAAGATAAAGCCAAGCACTGGCTAAAATCTCTTGAGACGGTTCATATTACTACTTGGGAAGGAATGCAAAGAGAATTTTTAAAAAAATATTTCCCAATTGGTAAGACGAACCAGTTTCGGAAAGCTATAACCAGTTTTTCTCAAATTGAGGGAGAACAATTTCACGAGTCTTGGGAGAGATTGAAAGATCTTCTCCGCAAGTGTCCCCATCACCAGGTGCCTCGTTGGCAGTTGGTGCAGTATTTTTATGACGGGCTTACTGAGAAGCATCGTCAAATGGTTGATTCGTCTTGTGGGGGCACTTTTATGCTCAAGAGTGAGGATGAGGCATAGTCTCTATTCGAGACCTTGAGTGAAAACACGATGCATCATACCTTGTCTTCACGGCTCGATAGGACTACATCTCTGTCTAGTGGTCCTAGGAAAGTTGGGATTTCCGAAGTTGGGTCCGAGTTAGATTTGCGTACCAAGGTTGACCAGTTGACTAGAAAGTTAGATCAATTCCTAGCCAATTCCTCGAGAAATCTAGTAGAAAGAGTGTGTGAGCTATGTGCTAGCTCTGCACACTGTGTTGCGGATTGTCCGACAGCGCCATTATATCCTGATTTGTTCAGGAGCAGGTGAATGCTGCCCAAGGTTTCGCTAGACCCATGCATGATTCATTTACATCCTCATATAACCCAGGTTGGCGAAACCAGTTTATTTCCCCATCCCATCAGCCCTCCCAGACACAGTATAGACCTAGTAACCCTTCACAAGGTTACTCGCATCCTATATTTTCACAGGTTCATCCCCAGTATTGTCTACCTTCTCCTCAAAAGCCCATTCCAAGTTCATCATTTCAAGAGAAGATGTTAGAAGCCTTTTCTGATATCAAGGCCACTCTTTGTTCCCATACGCAGTCAATAGTCAAGCTAGAGACTCAAATGGGACAGTTAGCTCAGACATTGAGTAGACAAAGTCAGGGGAACCTTCATAGTCAGTCTGTTGTCACATCCAAGGGAGAGGATTCCATGTCATTTGACTTGCAACCCACTGCTTCACATCATGAGCAAGTCAAATCTGTTACATCCCTTCAGTATGGGAAGGTGTGTCTCCCCATTCGAGAATCGACTTATGAGCCCCATATCACTTCTACTGACGAGTCAATGTCCATTATACCTCAGCAGAAGGGGCGAGGATCTCAGTTGTTACATTCTTCACATATTCATCAAGCCCCATATTCTCAGTTTTTAGGATCACCGATTCCTTTTAGTAAGCAAGAGGTACAGATGCAAAAGCTGCTTGACCAAGTCAAGCCATATCATATTCACCACTTGTCTGAAGTTGCATTCAATGATAGTCGGTTGGTCCTAGACTCTCATTTCTTGACCAGTCTCTCAGATGAGAATAATCTCTGTTCTTCACGTCGAGAGAGTTATGATCCTACAGTTAGAGGTAGACGGGATGGAAACACAGTGCGTAGTGTCACATATGACACTCTTTTCTTTATAGAGCCTCATTGAGCGATACTTCATGTCCATTGATCTCATGGACGATGAAGGATTTTTCCAGGGATCCGTCTGGCTGGGGACGTGAAACTTAGCGCTTTATGGGAGGCAACCCATATCTTGTATATTATTAGATTTGCTTAGAATTTATAGATTTTATTTTGTTTTTACTTTTTTATTTTATTCATGAGTTTTTCATATTCTTTTTGTTTCATTCATGAGTTTTATGTTTTGTCATGTATACATTGCATTCATTACATTCATAGAACGTGTATTTTTAATTCATGTCAGGTCATTCTACTCTTTTCCCTCATTTATTTCTCTCATGTGCATTCACTTAGTTTCATATATGCATGGGGGAGTGCCACTGGGACAGTGTCATTCAAGCATGGGGGAGGGTGTAGTTTGCACACCTGGATATTTCTGTTACGTTCTTTCACATGTTTACACATCTCTCATGAAAAATAGATTTTTAAAGAAAGAGTTTGAACTTATATGAATGTTATTTCAAATCTGATGTTTTTAGAGGATTTTTAAGCTCCACGAAAAAAAAATTTCTGACAAAGATCTAAAAATTATGGTTGTTTATGCGGATTTCGAAGAAATGATGATAAATACATGTTAGAATTTATTTTGAATTGCAAATATGAATATGCATAGTTGTATTTTTGAAAAACTAAGCAAATGAACAAAAGCGTAAAAAAAAGAGAGCTCAAGAGAAAAAAAAAGTGAAAAATAGCATGCGTTAGGTTGTTTGGATAATTCCACAATCCTTAGTAGATGAAACTTAGATGTAAGTTGAAACTTTTAATTCCATTTTTGAAAAAAAGAGTGGAAAACTTCGTGATCCTAAGTAACTAAGAACAGATACAAGTTGAAATGTTTGACTCTCACGTTATAAAGGTGAATGAAGGAAGTCACTTTTATGTCTTAGTTGATATCTTTTGGTATGCATTGAAAAAGTATAGAAGATATTAACATTGCACAAGGCATAAAAACAGACCACACGCAAGCTATAAGAGAAGAATAAGTGCGCAAAAAGAAAAAACGTGAAAAATGAAAAAAAAAGAGAAAAGAGCTTAAAAAGAAAGAAAAGTTCAGTGCTTAGAAGTGATTGAGAAAACCTGTGCAGAAAACATATGAGTGAGGATAAATAAATGATAACTTGTTTTTATTGGATTTTCTAAGAATAAAACATAAATAATTGTGATATTTAGAAAAGTGAAAGAAATTCTTTTTCTGTGGTGGTATATAAAAGACTCTAATTATGTCTTGATTTTTTTTTGTAACATGAAATATTTGTGAAAACAAAGTCTTTAATTACCTACTGTTTATGAGGATGTGTAATATTTTGTATACATGACAGAGATGTTTGTGGGTAGCATCACTGCAAACCCTCACAAGACCTTACTCGTCCACTAGGGTAACCCAGGGGTTGAAAGGGCTTGTTGCATGAGCTAAATGCAACCGTGATTCCTACGAAAGTGAGTTAGGTGATAGTTTGATTTCATGCATTTTTCTAGTTTGCTCGAGGACTAGCAAAACATAAGCATGGGGGTATTTGATCATGCATATAATTCAGGGTTAATTAACATTAAAATATGCATGATTTTATAAAATAATGTTTCAAAAACCCAATTTTATGTTAGTTTTCGAGTAAATGTGCTAAAATGATTTAAAAATAGAAAATGCACGAAAAATAGTTTTATTTTACATTTTCATGCATATTTTAGTTTTTGTATAGTCATAGTAGTAGTTTAGTTTTAGTTTTCAATTAAAAATAAAAATAAAAATAAAAATAAAAAATTAGAGAAAATAGTTTTATATTGTTAATAAAATCATTTTAAATGTTTGTTTTTTAGAAAAAAAATTAAATAAAAATAAATAGTTAGAATAGTTTTTGAGTCTCTTTATAAATAAGTTTTGATTTTAATTTTTGAAAACTTTATAATAAACTGGTTTACATAGTTTTTGAATTTTAAAAAACTGAAAAAAAATATATAAAATAACAAACCGTTTTACACGGTTTGATTTCTTGAAAAAACTGAAAAAAAATACATCACAAACCGGTTTAACCGGTTTGCATTTCAAAATAAAAGTTGTTACAGACCGGTGAACTGGTTTTGAAGTTTTTAAAAACCCAAAAACGAAAACATTTCAGACGCCTCCCCCATACGGCTGAAGCCTCCCTCTTTCCCCTCTTTCCCTCTCTTCCCTCTCTTCTCACTCTCATCCACCATCGCCGGTGCTCCTTCTTGACCTACCTTCCCTTTCTCCCTCTTTCTCTGTCAATATCCAGCAGCCGGTGGTGGTGGAGCTTCAGTCCGGTGACAGCACGGTGGAGGTCGCCACTTCTTCCCTCAATTCTCTCCATTTCACGGATAGCACAGGACTGGAGCGGAATTGATTACGTGACACGAAGTACGAAGAATAAAGCTTCTTTTTGCTTTTATTTTTAGAATTAGGAATTTGATTGGGTTTGTAAATATTGCACTTTACACCCTCTGCGAAGGGTATTCATTTGTTGTAATAGTTAGTTGTTTTTACCTTTTCTGAACATTTTACATTTCAATAATTCGGCAATAAAGAATAGTTTAGATTTGTGTACTTGAATACGAAATATTCCCGTTCCCTGAGTTCGACCCGGTCTCATCCACTAGTGAGAACCGGTTTTTATTATTTGATGTCTGGTTTTCACATGTTTTACATTTAAAAATCTTTTCAAAATTACAACGATTTAAAAGAAGACATCAGTGGTTTAGGCCTGACTTGAACCGAACTCGATTCAAGTCTGAACTAAACCATCCTGGGCCAGATCTAATCTTAATCAAGTTTGGTTCAGGTCTGGTGTGATTGGGGCCAGAAATAAGCAAGGCCATAAAACATAAATATTATACATATTTTTTTCTTTTGTTTTTAGAAAAATATAGTAGATTGAAACTAACTATGAACATAGATTTAAAATGGAAAACCACCTTTGAAAATCAAGTTTCTTGAGAACTAACTATGAACATAGATTTTAAAATGAAAAACACCTTTAAAATCAAGTTACTTGAGAATTAACTATGAACATGGATTTTAAAATGGAAAACCACCTTTGAAAATCAAGTTGCATGAGAACTAACTATGAACAAGTATTAAGAATGGAAATCCACCATTAAAAATTGAAATACGTAAGATTCAACTATAGACATGTATTAAACATAGAATCTACCATTAAAAAATGAAATGCATGAGATTCAACCATGAACATGTATTAAAAATGAAAATCTACCATTAAAAATTGAAATAAGATTCAACCATGAACAAATATTAAAAATAAAAATCTACCATTTAAAATTGAAATACATGAGATTCAACCATGAACATGTATTAAAAATAGAAATCTACCATTAAAATTTGAAATACATAATATTCAACCTTGAACAAGTATTAAAAATGAAAATCTATCATTAAAAATTGAAATACATGAGATTCAACCATGAACATATATTAAAAATAAAAATCTACCATTAAAAATTGAAATACATGAGATTCAACCATGAACATGTATTAAAAATGAAAATCTACCATTAAAATTTGAAATGCATGAGATTCAACCATAAACATGTATAAAAAATGAAAATCTACCATTAAAAATTGAAATACATGAGATTCAACCATGAACATGTGTTAAAAATAGAAATCTATCCTTAAAATTCAAAATATATGAGATTGGACCATGAAAATGAATTAAAAATAGAATCTACCATAAGAAATCGAAATACATGAGATTTAATCGTTTGAAATTATAAATACTCTACAAAATGACTAAAGAGAACATCTTAAAGTATGTACATGGGTCTTTCCATGCATATCCATACTCATACCTACATGTATTACCATATAAATACATATATGTATGTGGATGAAAATTAAAATATGAACAAAACTAGTTATTAGAAAATTGCTTACATTTTTTAAGCACACAACCTCACAAAAGCACTAGCACAAGAGAAAATCTCATTCTCAAAATCGTGTATAGTAAAGTCCCTTTATGGTACCTCACCCTACGCACTAGAGAAGAGATTGATAGTTTCACCAAATGAATCAAGCAAAATAGTGAAAGGGAGAGAGAGAGAGAGAGAGAGAGAGAGAGAGAGAGAGAGAGAGAGAGAGATTTTGGAAAATGAGGAGAGAATGACCATTCACCTTTTTTGCCTATATTTATAGAGTTAGCCTAGGGTTTGAGGTAGATGTGTTGCTAAAATTAAAAGTGTGAGATGAAGGGTTGAAATGAAGATAAGCCCTCCGCTCAAAAGTGTTTTTTTCTAGTCAAAAATCACTTTTACAAGTTTCGCAAAAAGAAAAAATGCTTTATGTTTTAGAAAAATGCTTTAGCTACTTTGGGAGAAGCCTTGGGATCCATACCTAGGCTCTTGGAATATGCATGAGAGGATGATCCTCTCATGCATTTCTCAATGCACACCCCTCCCCATGTGCACATGGCATAGGGGAGGGCTCCACATGGTGGGTCGACCCTCACTTGGGTGTTTTTCAAGGTCTCCTTGGAAACCAACTAGGTATGGTTGGTCTAGTTCCAAACCAAACCCCAAATATCTTATTTATTATTTTCTTTAGTCGCTTTATTATATTATATTTTTATTTCTTTATATATAGATATTTATATATATTTAATGGATCGCTATGTCATTCCTCATTGGATCTCTAATTGGACCTAGATCCAATTGGTCTGAATCCAACCCAGTAAGGATTAAAATAATCGATACATAGGATTTTCATTGCATATATATTTTTTATTTGATTAAATTGTATATCTAACTATGTTCTGATAGAGTGATTAGCCATCTTAACCAATTTAATTCGACCATATAACTAATAATTTTATTTATTTAATAATTAAATCAATTATTCATAATTTATTTGTCAAATGACCCAAAATTGTCAATTGTTTTGAAACAAGCCAGACAAATAGAAATTAAATCCCTAGTCACTCACATAGGTCAATCAAACCAGAAATCAAAATTTTCTCATTGATCAAGAATTTTCAATAACATATCCAAAAATTTTGTGGGTCTTGCATCCACTACCTGTAGGAGTGGCATGGACACCGCAACTTGAGGATCTATCGAGCACATGATGAGTGCTGATGGTCAAGATGATTATGCCTACAACGAGTCTCGTGAGGGAGCTGGAGAGAGCATGGAGGGATTACAGAGATAGAAAGCTCATGATTCATGCCTTCTTCTTTTTTTGTTTTGGAATATACAGACCATGATACTATGATTCTTTTGTTAATGATGATGATGATGTACATTCGTGATTTTGCTATGATATGCTATGTTTTTTGCCATTTTTTTTACTTTATGAATGCATGACTAAGAAAATGAATTCTTATGATTATGAGAATAAGAATGCATGAGAGATGGATGAACAATAATCTCTCTTAGGGAATTAACGACCCTTTTCATGAACTCATCCAACCCCAGGAGTTTTTTTTTGAAAACTTTTTTTCATAATCTTGTGATTAGTATCTCATCTCCATACTTATGCCATTAATTTCCTTAACTCAATGCACATTTATTCGAATGGACTACAAAATTTGGTCACTTTAACCTTGCTCCTTCTTTTAATGTTATCCAAGTTAAGGAGTAGCTTGGCATTTGTCATCACCCTCCTTATTAACTCTTAATAATGATAAAGAGATGACTAATCATAGGGACTTAGAACTAAACATTTGTAGTATGAGACTGCCATATTTGGTCTTTCAGAGATTAGAACTCTATATGCATTAAACATGAAAAGGTACCTTGGGGATTTCTCATGCCCCTAAGAAAAATGAATATTGGAGATAAGTCCAGGTTCTATGGATCCTTGATTTTTAAAAGCAAAAATAAAGGTTTTTCACCAAAAAAACATTTTAGAAAATGCATCCAGGATCTGGATTCAAACTAGAGAAGATAATGAAAATCATCCTTCAAGACTTCATGCCTTTTCCTTCTTCGTTGAGCAAGAATCAGTTGGATCAGGGATGTCAGATCTTCGTTGTTGGGGCAGCATCGTGAAAAGGAAGAGAAAAGATGAGTTTTGGTGGTGGAAACCACCTCAACTTGAAAAGGACACCAAAATCGACAAAGGTACTGACATTACTAAGACTTCTAAAAAGCCATCTTATTAGTGTCCAATTGTTATTGAGACAGACAGAACATGTATCCAAGAACAAGGTCACATGAATTTTTGGGTTACCTGTTCCATTAAACTTTGCATACTTTCGAGGAGTGGTTCTAAAAGGCTCATTACTTGAACCCAAAACAAAGTCTTGGATCTTGTAAGGTCTCCTCTCTCTCTTAGCTCCTTTCATCTCACGTTTGACATTTTTGAGCTCTTTCTCAAGGGTTCAAACCCACTCCTCATATTCACTAGATTGAGGATTTAAGTTTCGGGTGACTGGGATCACTAACTCTATCATGCAGGTCAATTAGATCTTTTGAGTCAGACCCGGTTGAGCCTTGCCTTATGATTATGTTTTTAATTTTTTAATTTCATATCATTTTTTAGTCAGCCTTTATCGATTGGATCTTTCGAAGGATCAGTAACTCTGGCATGCTGTTGAAGTTTTCTAATTCCTCCAAAATGAATATGTCCATAAATTCATCTATTATACCTTTTCCTTTATTTGTATTCATCTGCTGAATTCAATCTTCCTTGTATTATTCTTACATTTCTTCTTCCTCATCTTCTTCTCCTTCTATCTGATTTAGATCTTCCCCAATTGGTTCATTGATAGTTATCCCATCAAACCAAAGGTCCATTCCCCTTCTTTAGAGTGGAAACCAAGCCAATAGGGCTCATAATTCTTGAGTGCCTCTAGGTAATCACCTGATATTTCTATGTAAAATTTGGGTCATACACTCAGGTTGGGCAAGGTTTTCAGAACTTTGCCCCAATTGAGTGTTTAGGTTCCTTAGGGGCATGTTTGATGGCTCGTCCCATGCGTCGCATGGGACAAAACAGACATTTAGAACATCTTTTTTAACAAAGATTGGACGCAACGAATGACCTTCTGCGCATCCACCACATCCAATATACAATGTAATTAACAATCCACCTCCCCCCTGTTACAAAAAGAACACGAACAGAGGGAACCAATCAAAAAAAAAATATGCATCGACGGGTGTGCCATCGTTTGTGCTAAATCGAAAGTTCTCAGGAGTTTCGCAGAAGGTTGATAGTGGTTTTCCTCTCTCGACTGCAAGCCCTAGTTTTCTGAGACTCTCCATCTAATCATCTTCATCATCCAATTCCAGCCCTAGTTCTTGATCCCCTACTTATTGATCGTCCGATTTGTGTAGGTACACGATCAATTTGGTCGACGGAAGGGGTGTGGATAAGAGAGGGAGGGGGTGCGAGGAAGAGGCGTTTGGTGGGGAGGGAGTGGAGGTGGTGTCGCCATAGGTTCAGTGGGGGCATGGCTTTGCTCTCTCTCTCTCTCTCTCTAGTCTCTACTGTGGGAGGGAAATGGCTTGGGTTATGGTTCAGTAGTTCAAAGTCTCTCAGGAGGGAGAGAAATTGGAGAGTTTGGCAAGGTAACCACTTGACGCCACTTGGGTGTATTTGGATTCATCGAATTGGATGGAATCAAATTCAAATGACGTAAAAGAAAGATGGTGAAAACCAACTCTCTCTCTCTCTGAGGTGTTTGCATTCAAGGAATTGTGTAGAATAGAATCCAATCCCATAAAACTCCTCTTTTTGGGCCCGTTGTGAGTAGAATTCCCAATTTACCACCTGCAATGCATCTTCCACTATTCAAAACCCTGAAAATTTGCATTCTTTAGAATAGTTGCCAAATGAGACTGTGAGTTCAAATAAGGCAATGAGTTTCCCTTGTTGTCCTATTTCTGTAAGGTCAAAAGATGAAGACGCCATAGGGGATTCCAGAATTTCTTCTTTTTGTCTTTCAAAGGAGTCGTCAACTATTAGCAAGGAACAAGTTGTAAGTACACCACAAACAAAATATTCATCAGAAGCATTTAGGCAAGATTCCCATAGAAAGCACCATTTAAATAAATTAGAGTACATTTTAGACTGATCAAGCTGAAAATAGACATCGAGGCAATGTTGCTAAGGCTTCTTCAAAATCAAGCAGGAGCAGTAAATCTGGTGGTGCAATCTTGGATAGAAAATGAAATCCTAAATCTAGTTCCAGTTCCATAACTATAAAAGGTTCTCCACACGCATACACTTCGGTTGGTTTTGGTACATCACACTCAGGCCTTAGCACAAGAAATCTGAACTTTTTTGCAAGTTCTGGAGTGTCTGCCAATAAAGGATTCCTCCAAAATAACTTGAATGGTCCATTGGCTTCTCCTCTGACAAATACTGATCTTTCTTTGTCACTCTCTACCAAGAGAAATGAGGCTGCAATTGGTGAGTGTACACTATATTCATCATATCAAATCTTTGACCACAATGCTCTACCTGATTCAAAGGATGAGAAGCTGCTGAGATTGGTACACTATGCACAAGATTACTTGCTTGATTGATTCATTTTTTAAGGGTAGTATGCAACATTTTTTACCAAATGTTATTAAATGAGGTTTTGGTATAAGGACTGCAAGTGTCATCGGTGGCCCTTACCGAAAATGCAATTGATCCATGTTTGATAAAGCAAAGCAGGTTATATGTCCCCCCCTGAAACACGCAGGTGCATGTTATCGGGTCTGAATGAGCGCCACGTATGTAAGCACATGGGGCTCATTTCCCCATGTGTGTCTGCATCACTTAGCATCGAAGTCTGGTGCGTTTGCAAAGACTTAAGTACCCTTTCCTGCCATTAGAATAATGAAATGATGTTTTGAGTAAAGGACAAAAATGTCCTTCCGCCAGATTTTGCAAATACTTAAGTACCCTTTCTCGCCATTGGCGCCATAAAATGACGTTTCGAGTAAAGAACAAAAATGTCCTCCCGTCAGAAAGGGTTAAAATCATCATCGTTTTCGCCCTAAGGAGTAAACTCTTCTGCTTTAACAGAAGCTCCTCATAATATGTCACCCTAAATGTTCTGGGTCACCCTTTGACGATGCACCATCTACTGTAACAGGAGCTCCCTTTAACAACACAGTCTTTGCCGTCGTCTGCTGTCGCCGGAGCACCGTTTGTCGTCGTCTGCTACCGCCACTGGAGCACCCTTTGCCGTCGCCTGCTGTTGCCAGAGAAAAGTTGGAGCATTGTTGCCACCATTGGTTGCATCTACCTTCTAGGTGTTTCTCCTCCACTGTCAGATTAGCAAAACTTGTGTCCTAGAAGGTGAGTTTTGTGTAAGTTTTTGTTATCTAAACAAATCGAATTGTAAATTTGAATGCTAAATCTTACAAGTGGTTGTACTATACATGCTAAATAACACATATTTTCATACTCAAACAAGAGTCATGAAAGGCAACGATATGTACTTATGAAGGCTAAATTTCTACAACGATTTGTAAGTTTGAAATTAACAAAGAGTTATACATTTAATACAGTAGCGATTTGTTCGGTGCAACAATGATTTATACGTTTGAATTAGTAATGATTTACGATTCATGATTCATGATTTATACATTTAAAGCATCAACGATTTATATATTTAATGCAGTAGTGATCATGCATATAATTCAGGGTTTATTAACATTTAAATATGCATGATTTTATGAAATAATGTTTCAAAAGCCCAATATTATGTTAGTTTTTGAGTAAAAGTGCTAAAATGATTTAAAATTAGAAAATGAATAAAAAATAGTTTTATTTTACATTCTTATGCCTATTTTAGTTTTTTTAGTGATTTTAGTTTTTATTAAAAAGAAAAAAAATTAGAGAAAAATAGTTTTATTCATTTTAAGTGTTGTTTTTAGAAAAGAAGAAAAATATAGTAGATGAGTTTGTGAAGATCTTTTATAGTTTGGTTTTTGAAAAGTTTCACAGTTTTCTTTACTTTTGAAAAGAATAAAAAAAAAAAAATAATAATAATAAATAAGAATACAAACCGGGTGGAACCGGTTTGTATTTCTAAAAAGTAGCAAGTGAAAACCAAACCGGCTGGAACCGGTTTGGAAGTTTTGAAATAAAACAATGGTTGTTTCAAACCGGTTCCAACCGGTTTGAACCCTTTTAAAAAGGGGCGTAAAGCAGATCGGAAGGGGCTCCAGTTTTGTGCGCCAAAAATTTTCTTTTCCCCCTCTGTTTTTCATCTCTTCCTTCCGTTTTTCCTAATTGCCGGATTCCCTCATCTCACGTTACTTCTTCTTCTTCTTCTTCTTCTTCTTCTTCTTCTTCTTCCAGCAGCAGCAGCAACTATTCATCATCCGGTGGCAAGGAGATCTTCAATCGATGGCGGCGCCTGAAGTGGAAGCCACCTCTTCCTTCCTTTTCCGGTAAGTAATTCCTTCTACTTCTTCTTCTTCTTCTTCTTCTTCTTCCAATTAGTTTTCTTCTTCTTTGTTTTTAATTCTTTCTGAAGGATAATCTGCTGAATCTTAATTTCAAAAAAATAAAAAATAAAAAAACAGAAAGAAAGAAAGAAAATAAAACAGATCGGAATCGTGAAGAGTTTCGGTCTGTATTTGAATTCCGGTCTGTATTTGAATTCCGGTCTGTATTTGAATTCCGGTCTGTATTTGAACTCCGGTGACTATCTGAAATTCCGGTGGATGTCTTTTGTTAAAGAAAATCAAAACAGAAAGAAAAAAAAGTTTTGTTTACTCGATCATTTCTGTTTCCAATTTTTTTTCCGATCTTTGATTTTTGTAATTGATGTTGTAGTTAAATGAACTTTGATTCGAGATTTATAGTCTGAAATCCATAATGTCACCGGATTACAATACTATGATCTAAAAATTTTTGATCGATCACCTAGATTGATGTCTGTGTTTTTTTCCGGCGATAATTTTTCCGGCAATCAAGATTGAATCCAATTTGTGTTCGGTTACCTGATTTCAATCAGCTAGAAGTTCAGATTAATATCTGATTTCTAGTGTTTAATACATCTGATCTGTTTTTAGTCAAACTCTCTTCACATTTGCAATGAAAACCTGAGTCTTCTTGAATTGCCGGAACTATCTCTGAATCCATAAACTGATTGAGTATTAGTGGATTTTCTGTTCTCAATTAGATCATGTCTGTTTTTTTTCTTTTTCATTCAGTTCAGTTTTTCTTTTAAATTCCTTTTCTTTTCATTTTGATAAAATCCTGTTTTTTTTTAGTAAATTCATATTCATATTTTCTGTTTTGCAACATCCTGTTTCTGTTTTACATTTAATTTTCTATATTTTTAGTTGACATAGGTCGATTTGCTGTTTGTTTTTCTTCCAAGGATTTCTCTTGTTTTGCTTTAGTCAATATCTCTTACAAATGTGTTTCTTTTGCTATGTCTGTGTAAGTTTTCAACTTGTTTTTCATTAAGTCATTCCTTGATGATTAAAATTCTTGATTTTACTGTTTTCAAAAGTTTTAGTGTTGTATTTTTTTCAATATTGTAAGTGCATAGCTTGTTAATAAAGTTTTAATTGTCTTTACTGTTCATTAATTGAAATAATTAGATTTCATAAAGTGGAGTGTTAGTTACTTGTGTTAGTTAAGGTAGTTTCAATTGTCATGGAAGTCTTTTGATAATATTCTTCAGTGTTCTTTAACATTTAGCTAGTTAATATAGGTTTCTATTTCTATCTCTGGTACTGCTCGTGTTCGTTTTATTTGTGCAGGTTCGCACAGGAGTGGAGCAGAAGCGATTGCATGACATGGGAAGTGCAAGAATAGAAGATGTTTTTCTCTTATTTTAGAATTTAGAAATTTAATTGGGTTTGTAAATATTGCACTTTACGCCCTCTGCGAAGGGTATTCATTTGTTGTAATAGTTAGTTGTCTTTACTTTTCTTGAATATTTTACATTTCAAATAATTCGGCAATAAAGATTAGTTAGATTTGTGTGTTTGAATACAACATATTCCCGTTCCCTGAGTTCGACCCGGTCTCATCCACTAGTGAGAACCGGTTTTTATTATTTGATGTCTGGTTTTCACATGCTTTTCATATAAAAATCTTTTCAAAATTACAACGATTTAAAAGAAGACATCAAGTAGCGATTTATGATTTACAACAATATGTACTTATGAAGGGTTCAATTTCTACAACGATTTGTACGTTTTAAGGAGCGCTTTGTACATTTGATGCACCAACAATTTATACGTTTGAAGCAGTAGTAATGTGTATTTATGATTTATGAAGTTACCACAATTTGTACTAGTTTGCTAAATCGTACTACGATGTTTACTTAGGAAGCAAAAATGTTACAACGATATGTACTTATGAAGGGTGTGATTTGTACAACGATTTATACGTTTGAAGCAACAACGATTTATATGTTTGATGCAGTAGCGATGTGTAAATATGAAGTTACCTCGATTTGTAGTTAATTTTGCTAAATTATACTAGAATGTTTATTTATGAAGCCAAATATTACGACGGCTTGTAATGTTAGTGATTGTGTAACGAATGTGATAATTTGTAATAATATATACTTGGGAAAGCAATTGTAACATACAATGATGCAGTTAAATTTATGTGTTGTGCAGGTTAGCAATGACTACAATTCGTAAGACAAGAAACCCTTCGCCGTTTGAGGGGATGACTCTTAGAGAAATCATCTGCCAATCCGATATATATGAGGGTTATGTAAAGAACACTGAGAATGAAAAAGACAGGAACAAATTGTTGGATATTTATTATGCGGAGCCTGATCCATCAGATATTGAAGATGAAAAGCAAATGAAGAAAGATGAGGAATAACTAAAGATGAAGAAGAAGAAGGATGACGAAGAGAATAAAACACAAAGTAAGGAGGAAGAGAATGAAAACTATGCGCACTTATGAGGCAAAAGGATTTCTTCCTGCCGACCATGCAAAATTAAATCTATATGCGCATCACTCTTCATGTTATCTGTCATGATCGTCAGTTGCATCATACTATACTATGCATTGAGTTGTTATTTACCATGCCAATAAAAGAAAGGACTTATCGTATATGTGTGTTGACAATAGCTATTCAAGAGACAACAATTTAATGACATCTACGATGCTGCAAAGCGATTTCAATTTTAATCGTTAAATGAACAATGATTTGAATACACACATCGTCACTGCAATCATGCAACAATTTAAATGTCACACGCACATGTTTCAATATCATAATACAAATATCATACAAATCGACACTAGCAAACACATAATATGTTACAAATCGATATACATATCGCATAATATATTACAAATCGATACAAAAATTTAGCATAATAGCTTACAAATCAATATTAACAAACAAAACAATATCTCGCAAATCGATAGTATGTTACTACAACCGTGATTTGTGTTATACTATTACAATATTTTTTATACAAAGGCAAATTGTTGTTGCTTATATAGACGTCATTGCTTAAATCACAAGCATCACAACCGAAATCCAGGTCTCACAAGGCATATCGATTTTTGACAATGAGCGGGATGTGAAACGACATTTCTTTTATAAATGAATGACATATATTTTTGTAACAAAGGCAAATCGTTGTGGCGATTTATGATTTATGATTCATGATTTACACATTTAAAGCATCCACGATTTATACATTTAATGCAGTAGAGTTTTATGATTTATAAAGTTACCAAGATTTGTAATCAAGTTTGCTAAATCGTATAACAATGTTTAATGTTGAAGTCCAAACGTTACAATTATATGTACTTATGAAGGGTATGATTTCTACATTGATTTGTACGTTTGAAGCACTAATTTGTATGTTTAAAGCAGGAACCCTAAAACCCTTAATGCCTAAACCCTAACCCTAAAACCTAAAACCTAAACCCTAAACCCTAAACCCTAACCCTAAAACCTAAAGCCTGAAACCCTAAACCCTAAACCCTAAACCCTAACCCTAAAACCCGAAACCCTAAACCCTTAATATCTTACTAAACCCTAACCCTAAACCTTAACCTAAACCCTAAACCCTTAATATCTTACTAAACCCTAACCCTAAACCCTAAACTCTAAACCATAAACCCTAACCCTAAACCCTTAACCTAAACCCTAAACCCTTAATATCTTACTAAACCCTAACCCTAAACCCTTAATATCTTACTAAACCGTAATGCTAAACCATAAACCCTTAATATAACCCTAAACCCCAAACCTTAAGCCCTAAACCCTTAATATCTTACTAAACCCTAGCCCTAAACCCGTAATATATTACTAAACCCTAACCCTAAACCCTTAATATCTTACTAAATCGTAATGCTAAACCATAAACCCTTAATATATTACTAAACCCTAAACCCTTAACCTAAACCCTAAACCCTTAATATCTTACTAAACTATAACCCTAGACCCTAAACCCTTAACCTAAACCCTAAACCCTTAATATCTTACTAAACCCTAACCCTAAAGCTTAACCCTAAACCCTTAACCTAAACCCTAACCCTAAACCCTAAACCCTAACCCTAAACCCTTAATATCTTACTAAACTGTAATGCTAAACCATAAACCCTTAATATATTACTAAACCCTAAACCTTAAACCCTAAACCCTAAACCCTAAACCCTAAACCCTAACCCTAAAACCTATAAACTAAACCCTATACCTAAACCCTCGATTATGAAGATGATTCGTTATATCAATTTTTAAGCTATAAACATGAATTTTCATATCGATTTGTATGATATTTGATCATCGATTTGCGTTATACTATGACAATATTTTCGTAACAAAGGCAAATCGACTAAACATTACAATAATTTTTATGATATCAATAGGATTTGCCATATCGATTTAAGAAAATATTTTGATTCTTAATATCGATTTAAGATATTGTTTTGATTCTAAATATCGATTTTTAGGATATCAAAAGGAATTTCCAAATCGATTTAAGATATTGTTCTAAATCTTAATATCGATTTTTGTGCTGATTCTTGATATCAATTTAAGTTATTGTTTTGATTCTTAATATTGATTTATATGTTATTGTTATGATTCTAAATTTTGAGTTATATGCTGATTTTGTATATCGATTTGTAAGCTATCAACAGGAAATTTCATATTGATGTATATGATGCTATGACAATATTTTTGTAATAAAGGCAAATAGACTAAACCGTTGTCACTGAAAAAATCATTGTAATGATCGACATTCGTAAATAAAAATCAAATAATCGTTTAGGCGAAACATCACCTACCGCTTCTCGTTCAAGATTCTGCTTGACGAATGAAGCCCTAATTAGAAAAGCTTCGCTTTTTGGCAAAATGCTCTTTACGTAAAGACTAAGTCAATTACGTATGGCCTGGCTATGGCCCAAAGTTCCTGCAACCTTGATGGATGCAAAGTACACACAACAGTGCATATCCATTTCTCGAGTTAAGCGTAGCGATTTCCCACCAAAGAGGGGAGATGCCGCTGAAATGGATAAAAGAAACACATGCTTTCTCCGTTAAAGAGAGGAAGTGCTGCTGAATTTTCTAAAAGAAGATAAAAATAGCTCAGAAAGAACGTAGCAGGATACTCCGTCATATAGCGGAGTGCTACCCAGTTCATGGAACGCCTTCTATGATGTAGAAAGGTTCGTCACACCTCTGTTGATAGAGCAGGGGAGGTGCTGACGGAATGGTTGGCAAAAGAGTTGCTAGAACCAGTGGCACAACGATGTCATTTGTTGGAATGATGTCAGAATGACTCGTCTCCTTAATACCTGTAAGGGCACCGTACTTGTAAGAGCCGTTGCGCCAAAGTAGTGGTAGCGCCTTGACGAGGTCCTGAGCTCGTTGCGTAAAGATACGCCGAGTAGCCGATCCGTAGAGATCGAGTCATGTGCATGCTCATTGAGAATTATCAGACAACCAGACTCGTAAGGGCCGCTGAGCCGGAGTGTGTTGTTTCCACAAAAAGATGTGAAGTACTCGTCAAGGCCGAAGTGCCGAGAGCAGAGTTAAGCATGCATATGAATAAAGCCTTTGTTCCACGGTAAAAGCCGTGTGGTTGATTGGGGTCGGGTACATACTTCTCAAAGGCTGCCCTATAGGCATGCAATGTTCGTCAAGTAATTGTAAGACCGGCAGACCCCTTTCAGAATTTCTCACTAAGGAAGACGGTGATGGCGCAGCCTTGAGTGACATATATTTCACCCGAACCTGATAGAGTTCATTGATGGCCTCCGTCACTCAGAGGTATAGAGGTCGTGGTTATCCTTAAATATCTAAGGATTGAACCCAACTACTGCAGTGACAGAATGCTTTCAAATACCTAGTAAGGATCTCTTCTGGTATGCTGTATCGTCCTACTAGGGGGATGGGGTCAACAGACCTCTGGGTTATCTAAAATATATAGAATAATCAACCCCCAGATCATCGCGTTGTCGCCCAGATATGAGTCCCCTAAGCCCAAAGGGAGGTGCAATTATCGAAACAAAGCATTAGCTTAGGTACAATGATACTTTGAATGTATGCGTGTATGGACGTTGTTGAGTCAGTCCTGCATAACCTTTGTGAAGGTGTCACAGTCGGTATATGTGATCATCGCAAAAAAATTTCTCTCTTATGGTTTCTCTCTTTTCCTTTCTAACCTTTATTTTCTCCTTTTGAGGGGAGAAAATAAAAGACTGAAAAAAAAAGAGAAGAGAAAAGAAAAGAAGAGAGAAGAGGAACTCTTTTGTGGGGTCTCACTTGACCTTGATTTGAAAATATTTAGAAAATTACTCGCCTCCGTTTTGAAATATATTGCGGGAAAATGGAGAGACGGGATTCGCTCGTCGGTACGAGGTTCGACCGTTCCTGGCTGTAAACACCCCAAATTTTTCAAAATCTTTTAAATATTCCCCTTTTGCCCCTGATTCCATTTTTTGAGTAATTAAGTCAGTTTTGAATCTAAATTCCAGTTTATTTCTCAGATTTTATGGAAATTAAGTTCATTTTATACATTAGACTCAGTTTCGGATCTGGATCCAGATAAAAGATCCAAATCTGAGCTTCGTTGTCCAATTTTTTGAATCAAATTCTCAAAATTACCAAAATAACCTTTTAACAGGCTCAGACAGTTCATCCGATATCCGTTTGGATCCATCACGTTGTATTTCTCAATTCGAGTTTCAAAACTCGAATATTTTCTCAAAACCTGGATCCAAACCCATTCTTCTGAAGAAATTTCTCCAAAATGGCCTGAAATTTTCAGAAAAACACTTTTGTAAATATTTCTCAGAAAAATACAAAAATTTAGTGTTTAATCTTTGTTTTCCTGTAAAATCTTAAATTTTTGTTCCAAAAATACAAAAAAATGGAAAAATAACGCAATTTTTTTTTTTTGGAAAAACTACGAGAAAAATAAGTGGTTTTTGAAGATTTTGCCGAAAACGTCATCTTGAACCATTTTACAAAAATCTATAAAAAAGGGACCCTCTTTTTGGAAAAGAGGAAAGATGCAAACATTTTACTCCCGCGCATCCCCTCTCCCAATTCACCATCGTCGATCTTCCAACAGCCTCTTCTTCTCTCAGCCTTCAATCCTTAACGAACTCCCCTTTAGAACCATCCATTCTCCCTTTAAGAGGAGACCCCCCATCCGTTCTAGGGCATCGATGAGCATCATCTATTCTCCACTCCAAGACATCAAAGTTTTCTCTGGAAGAGCCATCCATTAACACCTGCTATCCATCCACAACTCGTCTTCCCATCCCTTACTTTCATCATCAAATCTTCTAATCACCTTATGATCCTCTTCTCTTCTCGGTTAGCAGAAAGAGCCCCACAATAAAAAAAAAGAAAAAGAAAGCTCGGTCCTGCCATCCAGAATTTCTGCAGTATCAAGATCCCGATAGAGCCAGAGGACCCGGTAGCAGAGGCTTCAATCACGTTGCTCCCCCCATTTGCAGGAATCAGGCTGATTTCCTTGGACCTCCTGCGATAAAGGACTGAGGATCGCCCTCTCTTCAAGGTGCTTCTTCTACAATCGCTGGAAGAAGATCAGTTCCACTATAGCCAGAGGTAGATAGTCCATCCTCTCCCCTTCCCTTCCTTACTGTTTATCCCTCCTGTTTATTCACTATATTCTTTTCTGATTCTCCATAAATTTCCTTTCCCTTTTTTTTTTGTAAGAGAGTTTTTTTTTTTTTTTTAGATTTCATTCTCTTGCATTTCCTTTGACATAAACGGTAAGATTTATTTGCATGTAGCAGCGTTAATCTGCCCAATGCTATAGTGAAGGAATATTCATATGCCAACAGGCTTTTCCTTTTTTTTTTGGAGTTCCTTTCTGGATTTCCTTGATATTTTCTTCTTTGAGAGGTAGTTTATGATTCATCGTTTTTGGTTTATTTTCGATTTGTGGTTGTATATTATCTACGTCCTCCAAGATGGATTCGAATGAGTTTCCTCATTGTAGCAATGCCATCACGCCTGCAAATTCCCTATCCCCATATCATTTCCCTCATCAATATCGTATTATTCCATCTACATGCATCTTCACATTTTTTATTTATTTTTTTACAGTAGGGATCGATGATGCTACACAATAGCATCACCGATCCACCTAAGCTTCAAACGTCAATTTGCACTTGAATTTATCCCGATTAGCCACTTTCAGTTTTGGTTTCCCTTTCCATTTTGATTCCTTAAGCTTAAGCCTCCTAATTTTTTTTTATCATTATTATTTTATTTTTATCTTTATTCCATATTTTTTTTTACATACCTGGACCCCTCTTGTAATTTTTGATTTGTGGTTTTCACTTATCTTCATTTTCTTTTTTATTCGTTCCTACCTTGGTTTCCTGGTTTCATCAAACTCACAGCTCATTTCGATTGGCCTACATTTCACCTCCTCTCGTTTATGTTTTCAGCCTTCACGTATTCAGTTTGATTATCCATCATAGGTAATCTTTCCTTTGCAAGGTTGGTTTTATATTAAGTTTCATTTTATGTTTACCACATCACGTCATTTACTTTGACTTAGTTTTCATTTCATTTTTTTTTTCTGTCATACTCCTGTTTCTGAATATTGAAGGATCACGGTTCATATATCTACATTCTTTGCAATTCTCATCCATGTAAATTCAAATTAGTTCCATCTATCATATATTGTTTTCGTTATTTGATTTCACTGCTTATAATTATTTTGATTCGTTCATTACGATACAGTAATATCACCTTGGGTATTCCTTGATTCATTGTATTTTGGTTTTGCTGTGGCATCTCGTGGCAATTTTTTTTTCTATGAGGCACCTCACATAGCATCTTGTTTGGGGCAATACTGTTTGAAAGGTAGAAAAGGACCAGTTCAATGAGCAAACCTCAATTCCTACCTAGCTCGGGATCATTCCAGGTAAGGCTCAGGAGGTGGTCCCACGAGATGATAGCGTGTGGAAAGCCCCTGAGCATCCTTAACAGATAATCAGGGGTGTCTAGCGTCATTACAGGTGATATTTTCAATGTGTTGGGCTCGAAATGGATCTCCTAGTCGTCATGATGCCAAAAGATGGAAGAACAAATAGGGTATTGAAAGAGGTTAATCGTAGGGGATTACTCATTAAGACAGCCATCACCTGGATATGGCTGAAATTTCAAAGGTTCTCTCAGGACAGATTCTCTCTGAAAGAAGACTTGAGCGCTACTAATCTGAATACTATAATCTGCAGAACAAAATTGCGGGTGGCCAACTCCTGGCAATAAAAGGGGGGGGGGGGGCAGGTACATTGTCGTTGGTAACATTCAATCATCTCTCACCATAAGGTTCATCTCACAGACCTTATCAGGTGGACAACATGTATTCTCAAATGGGTTTAACATAAGTTCCAGCAAGCTTTGGTCGTTAAGTCCTGATCTGTAGTGCATGCCATCATAATGTTTGACATACCCAATGGGTGTGATAGAAGGTAATTGGTGTGGGACTCTGCAGCATGAAATCTCTCCTTATGATTGGATGAAAGCCTACTGGTAATTAACTGCTTGGTAATTGGTATGTTTTATCAAATGGGTTTAACAAGAAGTCAATATTTCAGTTACATTTGTGATTTTTAACATGCTATGTTAGTATACTTACTGAATTCTGTGTCAACTGTTATAGCATGTTCTCCATTTATATCACTTTGTTATTACCTAGCATCCCCACTTCATCAACCGTCCCAAACAGTAATATCGCGTTACTCGCACTTTACAACATTATATATTTCCTGCCACTTAATATATTGTTATATGTACATCCTGGTTCTTACCCTGTTATGAATTCTTACTGTAGCATAGTTGTTGTGTTTCACGCCCCCAACAACTCAAGTGTTGTTCACCTTAGTAACACCATGATTACAGCCTTTATATAGTCTCCTGTTATGCCCATTTGCCTGTAGCCCACATTTCTCTTTTTCCTACACCACATATCCTGTTATTTATATTTATAGTGCATTTTCAACATCATGTCTCTTAGACAATAGCATATGGCTGTAACCAAATGTGACCATGCTACCCTTACATCAACATTTATAGCTTAGTTGGGGATATCCACTAATCCTTGTGCAATTACTGGCTTTTTCCGCATATCATAATGTGATTACAGTAGCTACACTTTGTACATGCGGTCATCATTTATATTCAGCAATATTTCCCAGCATAAGTAGTTCACTTCAGTCTTCCATCCCTTTGTGTATGTTCTGAATTTGGGCATTTTTATATGTTACTAGTTACTGCAATAGTTTCCCTTTTCTAAGATCGGTTGGCAAAACTGATCCACTGCCCCATTCAAGTCATTTACTGCTTCATCATCCACCTCATTTATCCCCAGCAACATTTTCTCACCATATTACTGTTGATTATTCTGCTATATCTGCTACAGTCTAGGCACTACCTGACAGCACCCTATCCATTCTACCTAATCACCCACTGTGATTCCTACAGCAGCCTCTATACTGTCATTTCATCTTCAAACCCATTGTCTCATTTTCATCAAGCACACCACTTCACACAGCCCCTCACGCACAACCGCCTCCATCAGCTGATTATTATAAACACTTCCCATGCCCCTGCATACCCTTATAGCCGTGCTCAATGCTTAAAGCACTGCGGCATAGTCCTTTTGAGAATAGTATGGCCTCTCGGTGACCATTTGTGGTAGTTCTGAACACCGCTACAGCACTGTTGTCCATCACCACCTCCATCACACCCTTTTCACCACTTGCACATCACTGCACTCATTTCTTTCTTTTTCTTTCCACAGCATATACATCATAGACATATACAGCTGCTACAATAGATGCTTACATTCCATGCCATTTCCTAGCTCTTTAATTGTCTCATGTGCATGGTTGGCATATTTCATTTATATTGCATATATGCCATATATATATGTATTATATATACATATATATATATATATATATATATATATATATATATATATATATATATGTATATACATGTATGTATAATATACATGTATGTATAATATACATGTACATATATACATGTGTGTATATAAGCATATACCACTTTTTCATATGTCCATATGAGCATCTCATTTTTCATTTTTGAAATCAAGGTAATTGTGATCATCGCAAAATTTTTCCTCTCTTGTAGTTTCTCTCTCTTCCTTTCTAATCCCTATTTCCTCCTTTTTAAAGGGAGAAAATAAAAGACAGAAAAAAGAAGAGAGAAGAGAAAAGAGAAAAGAAAAGAAAATAAGAGAAAGAGGAACTCTTTTGCGGGGTCTCACTTGACCTTAATTTTGAAAATATTTAAGAAAATAACTTGCCTCCATTTTGAAATATTTGCAGGAAAATTGGGAGACGGGATCCGCTCGTCGGTACGAGGTTCGACCGTTCCTGGCGCCTTTACCAGGGGTAATCGAACCAAGGGTCGAATTTATGCCTTTTGCTTTGCTAAGAAATTATCTAGGAATTTATTCTAAGTCTATATGCACAAAGAATCATGCTTGTGCAATGCAAGGATGTATGCTCTTTTCAAAATGGTTTTGGAAATCTCCAAGTGCTTCGAGATTATCTTGATAATGGAGTGAAGAAATGGTTTCTGAATAGTAGAATCTAACTTAAAACTTTGAGATAGATCAAAGAAGTTCTAAGTCTTTGAAATAATGAGAGTCAGAAGAATAAATCTTGATTTTGAGAAGAATGATTTTTGAAGCTAAGATAAAAAGGGAAAAAGAAGGAAATTCCAAAGTCAAAAAAATAGATTTTGAACTTAGATTTAGGAGAAGAGATAAAATTAGAAATGGATATGAATTTAAAATTTGAAATCAGGATGGGTTTGAAAAATACAAGTGGTATTTTAAAATAGAAATGTATTTAGGAAGTTCGAATGAGATCTCAAAACTGAATTGGATTTTAAATTTGGAAATGAAATGAAATTGGATTTGAAAGTTGGAATTCAAGATGAAATTTGAATCCAAAGTTTGGATTTTAATTTGAGATCAAAATTGAATTTTGGATTTAGGATCCGAAAATGGGAATTGGATCTGAAATTTGGAATGGTATTTGGATCTGAAATCTAAGATCTAAGATGAAGTTGGATTCTAGATCCTAAAATGGGTTTTGGATCTGAATCTAAGATAAAAGATGGAATTGGGTTCTGGATCCTAAAATGGATTTTTGGATCTGAAGTCTGAGATCCAAGGAAGAATTGGATTTCTAGATCCTAAAATGGATTTTGGATATGAAGTCTGAGATCCAAGGTGGAGTTGGACTCTGGATCCTAAAATGGATTTTTGGATCTGATGTCCAAGATCCAAGGAAGAATTGGATTTCTAGATCCTAATACGGATGTGGATCTGAAATCAGAGATCCAAAGTGAAGATTGTACTTGGAAATCAGGATCCAAGTTGGGATTAGGATCTAACTTTGGTTTGGATTCTGAAAATTCCAAATGGGTCTTTTAAAGATAGATCTGGGTTTTGAAAACCCAGATTTAAAATTTAGGAAGAGTTAAGTTTTTGAGATTCAGAATCAATCTCAAAACTTTGAATTTGAATTTAAAGATGAATCAGAAATTTCAAAGTTAAATTTAACTTTGAATTTGAATTGAGTTGGAAATTTGGAATTTGAATAAAAAATGATTTTGGAATTTCAAAGTCAAATGGGACTTTGAAATTTGAAATAGAATTGAAATTTGAAATAGAAAATTGAGAAAAGGTATTCAAAATCACTCGAGTTTTTTTGAAAAAGAATTTTGAAAAATATGATGCAATTCTATCCTAAATAATGAATGAATTTAAAGATTTTGAATTTGGATTTTGAAAAGTTATTCCATTCTTTAAATGAATTAAAATAAGATTGAAAATATAATACATCCTTGACTATGGTCATTGAATGTATTATATGATAATCTATATTTAAACTCAGGTGAAGAATAAAATATATTTTGGTGCTTTTATAGAGTTTAAAATGAAATTAACTCTCAATATATCCAGACTATGACCATTGATATATATCTTGAGTTAGTTTTAAGTTAAACCTTGATAAAAGAAGAAAATATTTGAAATATGATGATTTGTTGAAGAGGGATCCAGTGTTTTTCCGTAAAAGATGAAAATCCTAAGTTTTATTCACATCCTGACTATGGCCATTGATGTGAATCATCAACTTAAGATTTAATCACCTTCCATTAGAATGGTGCGCGTGCCATTCATGTCCCCATTTGTGAAATTTTTGAAATGAAAGAGGAAAATAATATGAAAACAAGAAGTTTATGAAACTTACAATGCTCATTCATTCTGTCTAAAAGCAGGAAATGTAAAGAATTCTCATTTATAATCTAGCAGTTACAATTCAAATTGATGTAGAATGTCAAAATCCTAATCTAGGAAAGAATTTTTATATTTCCCTGCAAAACTGAATGAATTAGCATGAAATAACATATCATTATGGAAGGAATTTAACAATTTTACCTATCTTCTGTGAAAAGACAGATTAGCACATGACATATAGGACATTACTTAATCTTAAGATGTGATGGATGAAATACTCATGCCTACCGATGCAATATGAATGATAAGATATGCACTATAATGATGTTTGTGAACTAATGAAGGATAGAGATTACAGTGGAAACATTGATGTAAAGAAGTAATGGAAGAAGCTGCAAATGGCTATGGGAACAGAAGATTTAGTGGCTCAAATAACCCAGCTTACCTTGACAGTCGAACCAAATAACACAAAAAATTTAGTAATTTTTTATAGCATTCCAGGAACAAGTTAGAGAACTTTCCTTTTTACAAGCAAGGACAGGCTAATGGCCCCTTTGGCCGCCGAACCAAATATTCATGACTTACCTTCAGCCAACACATGGTTTTCGATGGATCAATGTAATGATGAAGCTGTTCGATAAACGAGTTCATGAACTGGCTCCTGCCAATTAATCTCATAACACAGGTACAACAAGACAGAACAACAAAGAAAATGTGAGATGGGTATGATTGAGTGAAGGCTGGGTGTAATGGTTATTGCAACTTGATGTTTTTGCTGCTGTTTAGCAGCAAGGGCTATGAGCATGAGGTTAGGCCGACTATCATGGTATGCCTATATGGCAATGATTGATGGGGATGAAGTATAGCAATGGTGAATAATGCTTTTAATAAATATGTGCAGCAGAACATATGTTGTGGAAGATAGGTGTGAAGATTTGGAGATTCGTGGATGAATATTTTGACAAGTATCTAGCAGAATCATCCCTTTTACAGCAAACCAGGGTACATTTCACTATAGATGAGATCTTGCAATGGATCAAGGAAAACAGGGATTCCTGTTGAACCAAACAATGGATTTATGACTGAATGTATCCGATGGAGATGGACACACAGGACACGAGCATATTTATGATTATAGGAGATGGAAAAATAAGGTTTAAAAAAAAAACAATGTGCAAGCAATAATATAACTGCTAAGTAATGGAAATGAAGCAAAATTAGCAGACGAGATGGCAAGACAACAAAATATAACAGATATTTTAACAATGAGAGGATATATATGCTGCTGAGGTAAGGTATAAACATACTTTTATATTACTGTAGAATGTAAACCCATACTATAACGAGAGATGAGACGATGGTGCTATCAGTATTGAATCAATACAGAAATACATATGAATGGAAGGTGTACTGACCTGATCGCAGATAATCATGACCTCTGGCAGCAGTAAGTGGGTCTGCTGCAAGTCGATTTCTCGTTGATTTCTTTCTGACCACCTTCTTTAGCTTTGGTGACGCTTCCACTAAAACTGCTTGGTCCACACGGCGTGTAAGAGAAGACTGTATCACTCGTTGAATTAGGTATTGTCAATCTGCTGCAAATCTTTAAATCTCTGAAATTCCAGGACCATTTCAACAAGTAAGTCATGAACACAAGACACTGATTCTTTATCCCATGATGCTACCAAATAATTCCGATATCCAACTGTAAGCTAGACAAAACTGGATCCTCTTGATATATGAAAAGATGGCACCCACCATTATGACATTCAAGGAGATGATCAAGGATAGTGACTGGCATGTTGACAGAACCGGTTATGCGCAAGGGGAATGCCACCAACATCCTTGACCAGCTATTACCATGTTTTAGCATCCAGAATGAGATTTCATGATTCACACCCAACTCAAGACAATAAATGATCAGATAAAAGGAAATGCTATTTTTCTCATCCAACATCAACCGGACAGAAGCCATACCAGAATGGATCAATACTAACATGCGAACTTCACCTTACTGTCAATTGAGGCGATCCTCAGATTAGTATACCCCTTTCTAAAACTCATTCTGAGTATACTTTTGCACTGACACTGATTTTGGATGTGTATTATTCGATGAATTCCCCAGATTAGAGAGGTGCAAACCGAAAATGACCACAGCTCCCTCATGATTTCTGTTACTAAATGTTATATGCAGTGAACAATATGAAATCAAATTTTACTATTACCTAGAACAGACTGCAACTAAAGCTTTCCTCTGGACTTCTTGGATGCAAAGGGGGTTATAATAGCTAAAACCCAACACGATGAGTAGATACATGTGCTAGCAATGAGGCAATGATTTTTTATTTTTATTTTTTTTTTGAAATGACTGCATACTATTAACTATATCAACAAAATACTAAAATGAAATGTGCTTCAAAACACAGAAGACTAATGAAGACTCATGTGCACAGAAGACCTGGAACATCTGCAATTCAAAACATAGAAAGTTCAAAATGTAAAAAAAATAAAATTCCCTTGTAAATTGAAAATGATAAGAGCATACAAGATACCAGCAAAATGAGAATGCCTTGATATATCCAAGAACAATGGTATAGGTGGGGGGGTTTCATGGCAACGTTGGCAGCAGTTTACTTGATCAACGGCTAGCTAACCAATAATATTTACAACAAAAATGAGATAATTTCAAGTGGAACAGGTAAAACTAATAAAAATGATTACATGGATATCTATATTGCATCTCTTTGAATATAAAGAAAAGCTCATTCTTATAAAGACCTCAGAGCCTTACGGCTTTTTGAACAAGAGCAAATCCTACAACAATGGTGAAGGAAGACAGGGTGGCTTCTCAAAGATTTTGCGCATCTACATTCATCAGCTTCAATAGCACAAAAAGTAAAGTCCTATGATGCAAAAAAAAGGAAATTGCCCTGATGCAAAAATCACTAATGATGCATGATACTGAAAGAATGCAAAAGAAGAGGAGATATGAATGGGTATGGTAGATGGCTCAATGAGTATAAAACGAACTGGATGAGACCCTGTCATGGTCTGTTGCATTAATTTCCTTACCCTCACTACATCTCCATATTAATCGAATACAGGTGGTCAAATTGGGCGATATCTTATTACCCCTTTATTTCGGTCCTCCTGTGGATCAAATGTAATCGTGGCTGTGTTGGGAGGAAGAAGCACATGAGCTTCAAGGCACATTGACACAGGCTCTCACGCAAAGGAAAATGGATGCCATGGAAATGGACACTACACTATGAAAAGAATGTTGATTCATGCATGACGAAGACATAGAGTATGCTTAAGATGGGATGAGATGCCAATGAAAATATAGATTTAATAAGGAGAAAAACCATCCATTAAAGAAACAATCAAGCAGATCCCAGTGATCATAAGTAATTACTAAGAAAAGAGAAAAAAATGAACAATCAGGAATGATATAACAAGTTCCAGAAGAACAGGAAAGACTAATGACCAAAGAAAGAGGATTTTACCTTCGTTGCAAGATGTTGGAAATAAAAAAAAGGGGTCCAAACAGCAACCCGGGTGAATTTAATAGAATTATAGGCAAAATGTGTGAATAGACCAAAAATCAACTCAAAATAAGTCTGATCTGATACTAGATCAGATCAGATGTTATTTGAGAAGGTCATCCTCGATCGTGACACAATTGAATCAATAATGCAGTAGGAAAGTATGATAAACAAAAGGCATTCAAGCAATATAGCAGGATATTTAAACAAAATACCGAAAGAAGATATAATCAATATGTTAAAACGGTGAATAAATATATTGTAGCCTCAAAAATGCAAAGTGCATTGATACAGAGGCAATATTATTGTTGCAATGGGTATCATCAAAGCTGCGATAGGCAGATCGATGATACCCAGCTGCTTTTAATGATAAAATGAAAGAAACCATGAAAACATAATAAGGAAATAGAGAAGGAAGGAAACACAGAAGAACCTTAAAGAGGGTATGGTGCTCACCTTTTATTATTGTCGCTGAGGCTGAGGGGAATGACCCTTACAATGGCGGATCGAGCTTTTGTTCATTTGTTGCAGGGTTAATCATGATCGCTCGATGGAGCTTTTGCAATAGGATCGACCTCCTCTGGTTTGCTGGGATGATCGATTGATTTCCTTCAGCTGACGCAGATGAGAAGGGTGAAAACTGAAGAAAAGGGGAAGAAGACAGAGGCAGAAAAGGGGCAATGGTGGGGTGAAGGCGGATGAAGGAATGGGGCTTCCTGCGGGCTCTTTTTAAAGAGGAGAAGGGGAAGGTTCGTGAAGGGCCGTTGGAGATCGAAGGTGGATGGGCGATGGAGGAGAGAGAAAGGGAGAGGCGCTGTCCTCCCCTTTCTTTTTCTTGCGAAGGGTTTTCTCAAAGAGAAAACCCTAAGTGGATTTCCAATGGGCACCTCTTACTTTCGAGTTTTTATAAAAGGGTGATCTTTTAACAAGATTTTGCAAAAAGGCATTTTTTTACAAAACTTGTTTTTTTTTTTCAAAAGGGTGCCTTTTTGAAAGGCAATTTTTTGTGCTCTTTTCTGAAAATTTTCTATATATATATATTTGATATTTTTGGAATAAAGTTCTAAAATTTACGAGAATCAAAGGTTTAAAACTATTTTTTTTGGTATTTTTGAGAAAAAATTTACAAAAGAGGGTTTTCAGAGCATTCGAAGTTGGTTTTTCTAAAAAAAAATGGGTTTAGGGGCAAACATGGATTATTTACAAAGTTTTGAAAAATTTGGGGTGTTCACAGATGCCCCTCTTTGCTACTAAGCCGGTTGAAAGCCGAGCTTAGTGGCAAAGATAACACTCCAAATTTTGAAAATGCCCCAGTCAGCAGATCTGAACTAGGTATGGAAGAATTATTTTAAAAACATGGCTTCTCAGGCTTAAAACCTTATCCTGAATGGTTTTGGGGAGATGAAATCCTCGGAAATGATATGATTGAGTAAAAAATAAGGAAATCGTGATGGGATTTTGGGTGAAAAATCTCAAAATGGTGGAAAATCAGAATTTTGATCAGGTCTCATGGGTGAGACAAGATACTCTTTTTGGAATGATTCAGGTTTAGCCCTTAACTTGGATGGGACGAAGATATATCAAAAATGTATTTGGAAAGGAATACATGAGGACCTTGATGAGACATTTTTGAAAAAAAATGCCTTGTAAAATGCAGCTTAAGTATGATTCCTTTTTGGATGGATATGTGAAGCATGGGTTCCTTGATGGGAAGAGCCATGATGAGACTGGAAGGAAAACACCTCGTTACGACAAGGGATCTCGTTGGAACGAGACTCAGGTTTAACCCAAACCTGAAAAGAAAGATACCTCGCAAAGCGAGGTTCGGGTTTAACCCTTAACCTGGAAGGGGGAAATCTACCATATGGATTTCTCAAATGGAGAAGCCATAATGGGACCTTCGGAGTTTGGACGAACAAATCCGAAAGGGGTTTTGCGAAAGGAGGAAAATAGGGTTCCCTAAAGCTTTGAAAAGGGGACGAAATGGGGTGTCTCATTGCTGAGACTGAAATAGCTTTTGAAATCAATGACTTCTCACAAAAAATTTAGGTTTGACCCTTAACCTGAGCGGGAAAAACCATACGGAATCTTCGGATGAAGAAACCGTGATGGGAGAGGAAGAGATACTTCTTCTGAAGGAGGCAACTCTTCTGGAAATATAGACAACGCTAGGTTGCATTAAAATAGATATTGAATGTTTATTTCATTCTTGGAATAGCTAGAAAATTTTGCCAATAAGATAAAATTGTGGTTGACTTAAAATGCTTGAAAATGTGCACGTATGTGCAAAGATATTCTCTCTTTTACTTAGAGTATTTCCTCCAATGAGGTTAACCTCTCAGTTCTAAGAGTTAAATTTAAAATTTTAGCGCTGATGATTTTCTTCAAGGAAGCTATCCATTTCCTTGATATGAGAAGAGAAGAAATATTCTTAATTTCATAAAAGCAAGTAGTGAAGAGATATTGATAAAAGAATTTTGCATGAGAAAAGATGACTTCTGACAACTTTGGCAGTCTGGTATCCGGGTGTTTTCCCATGATGATCTTTTGCACTCCTTTTGAGTCATTGAACTTTTTCGAGTTTTTACATCATCCTTCATTTGGATGTGTCCTGACTTTTCTCTCTTTTTTTCGTGGAAGGGCACGTCACAAACTTCTTCATCTTGGAGATGTTCCGATCCTTCTTTTATCTCAGGAATTCTATTGATGGCATTGGCTCAAAAGGTCTTTAGATGAGAGTAAAAATCAAATATCTTTTAGGGTTTGTCAGTAGGTTCATCACACTCGCCTTCATCTCGACGGTGATCTGAACTTTCCCTGGAAGGATCCTTCATAAACTCCTTCATCTCAGAGATGATTCAAATCTTCTTTGGCCCCGGGGCTCTAGCTCGCATATTCGTCTTCATCTTGACGACAATTGAGAGATCCCTTCTCTCTTTAAAATGAAAGAAGAATATTGTGGACACCCCAAATTTCTCAAAATCTTTTTAAATATTCCATTTTTGCCCTTGATATCATTTTCTGAGCAATTTAACCACTTTTAAATCTAAATTCCAGTTCATTTCTCAAGTTTTAATGAAATTAAATTCATTTTATATGTTTGACTCGATTTCAGATACAGATCCATTGTCAGATCCAAATCTGAGTCTCATTGTCCAAATTTTAAATTAAAATTATAGAAAATACCAAAAATAGTTTTTAAATAGCTCAGACAGTCCATCTGACATCCGTTTGGATCCATCACGTTGTATTTCTCAATCCGAGTGTCAAAACTCGAACATTTTCTCAAAACTCGGGTCCAAACCCATTCTTCTGAAGAAATTTCCCCGAAACGGTCTGAAATTCTTAGAAAAATACTTTTGTAAATATTTCTCAGAAAAATACAAAAAAATTAATGTTTAGTCTTAGTTTTCTCGTAAAATCTTAGATTTCTACTCCAAAAATACAAAAAAATAAAAATAAAACACAAAAAACAAAAAAAAATTCAGAAAGACTATGAAGAAAAATGAAGGATTTTAAGCTTTTTTTGAAACCATTTTGCCAAAAACCTCATTTCTTAACCATTTTTTTTAAAATTTTCCTAAAAAGAAAACCTCTTTTTGGAAAAAGGGAAAATCCACAACGGATCATTCCCGCACATTTTCCTCTCTTCCCACCACAATCGATCTCCATCCATCTCCTGGGTTTTCCTCCCTCCATCTCCAACAAATCCCCTCTCGAAGGCTCTTCTTGATCTTTAAGAGGAGACCACGCAGAGGAAGCAAAAGGATGGTCTTCACCCCTCCCCTTTCCTGTACATAGCTTCCTCCTTTTCACGCACCATCCGGCTTCATCCCTCAAGTTACACTCTCTCTCCTTGCATCCGTTTTTCTCTTCATCCATCCATTTTTTTTATCATCGATCAGCCATTCCTCCTCCTTCCATTTCTCCTTCCCCTCTTCTCACACTGGTTCGGCTGAAGGAAAACCATTAGAGCGGCATAAAGCAACTCGGTAAGAGGCTTCCCATCCTTTTCATTTTTGTTATTTCTGATTTTTGTTTTGTTTTCCTTTCTTTTAGTTTTTTTTTAACTTTATTAGAGCACTACTAGAGTGTTGATTCTGCATATAGCAAATGTCAACACCTTCTTGTGCGATATCAACGGGATGCTTGCATTCCAATAGTTTTTTTTTTAGATCCAGACTTTTCTTCTTTCTATCTTAATGATAGTCTCTGTTCTAGATTTTTTTCTTGCTGATTTTCAATTTCTCATACGTTTGTTTTTCTTTTCTTTTTGTCTTTTGATTATTTGTTCGTATCTCTCTTTTGTATCATATTTTCGGATGATTCAATGGTTTAGAATCCCTCTGAGGTTGTCTTCCAATTTGTTTTATTATTTCTAAGATGATTGGAATCCCTCGTTCTTTTACTTCTTCTTGTTTAAACATCCAGCGTTGGGTCTGTTTCCATGTTTACTCATAGCGTTCTTGTGGTATTAAGGCGTCATCAGCACTAGTTTGTATTGAGCGTAGCCCCTTTTGACATGTTATGAATATGGTCAGGATCACCGTAAGAGATGGTATTAGGGGCATTGTGGGTCACTCAGAGGTCCATCATAATCAACTTCTGAAGATCCCCAGTCCCCATCGTCATTCTGCAGTTTCCTTGTACATTAATAATACATGTCCCGGTGTGAAATTACAACTTCCATCGGTAGTTCCATTTACACTCAAATAGATGTAAAACTTACATTCTCGTTTTGGATTCATTTTCATAACAGCAGACACGCTTTTACACTCACTAATTTGCATCTGAGTATAGCCTTCATGGTAATATCCGATCTGGTTCAGTACCAGATCGAATTTACTCTGTGGAAATCTACAGTTAATCTCATATTCTATCTATAAACTCACCTTATTTTCTCAATACCATATGTTCTGCGTTTCTTTTTTTATTTCTGTTTTACCATTACCACCATAGGCATCAACATTTAATAAAGCCTTGTCCCTATTATCTATACCCAATAGAGCTTGGAATTTATTCCCTTGATTAGCATTTACCTTGATCTTCGTTGATACTTCAAAGAGGTGAGGATATCATAAAAGGGGTTGCATTCATCCAGGTTACATTCGTTCCAGTTTTTTTTTATATAGCAATGAAACTTGGATTTAATGTATGTTTATTCTGAACCGATTGCGAAATTGTCTGAGTTACACCATGAAAGGGAGTAGTGGCTGGGATTCCATCAGTAAATGTCGCAAGGTAGGTTTATATCGATCTTCAAATTAATATTGCTTTTCTCTTATAGTTCATCCAGATTTCCCTATTAGCCATTCATCTCAATTTTGTGAAATATTTTAACCTGTCTCATGTTTTTCTTAAATCTTGAGATGACATACTTGTCAAGGTCCAATACACACAGGCTAGGTTGCTGATCTAGGTGTCATCACTGAGGTCGACAGATGGGTTGGTATGTTAACTTGCTCTGATGACCAACGAGGTAAGCGCGGAGGGGGGTTGTGATATTGGTTATATCATTGCTTTCCTGCACATTTCACCTTCTTCTAATGAATGACTGCATTATGAACATTTATTAGCATAATGAAGTTAACATTTTTTTAGTATTTATGAGTGGATTTTGTGTAACACACCCTCCTTTTCTAAACAGGTTTAACATTATAGCCGATTTTCATCACTCACATTATAGGATCTATCCTGCAGATTTGTTTAGAACTACTTTCAATTTAGCATGCCATCTGCATTCAGTACTAACCACAATATCCCCTGTTACACCTGCTACATCCTTCACTTCCCTGCACATGCGTAGTATACATGCTCCATCTTCGGTAACTATAGCTTCCCACATGTCCATTATCTTCCTTCACTGCTGTAACATCCACAACAACCACTTCATCCTATTCACTCCCTGCATCCCCAGCTATGACTCCATCCCATGCCCATTTCCTGCTATGCTTCATAAACGCCACCATTAGCCACCACCCTCTCCACAGCACACACCCATCTTCCCTTGCATATCCTTCACACCTCTCACAATGGTCCTGCAATCACTTGTAGCACCCTCGCTGTAGCTTCACTTACCACAATACATACACTTCACCGTGTTGGGATCTCATCTCCAACACCATTATTTATGGCTGCAGTTTTTCGCGCGGCTACAACAGTGCTAGGCATTGTTGTAGCTCCATCTTGATACCCTAGAAGCACCAATCCAATAACTTTCTGATATCTTCTTTAGCAGTCCTTCGCAACCTATCATATTCCCATGAACTTACCTCTTTTTCTGCTACATCCACCTTGCACTGTGCATGTTTCTGTCACTTACCCCTTCATCACCCATCAATTCCCATCACTTCACCTAAACCACTGGTGTCATTCTACTTCAGTCTCAACATCATTTCCCTAGCACAATATCACATGCTCTGTGCTATCATCCCCTCATTGCTGCAAAATGTAACATGCAGTTACAAGTTAATCTCCTGTTACCTCAATGTACATTATCTCATCTTCCATATTCTTGCACCTTCTCTCTCCACTTCTTTCACAATTGAACTTTCATACCCTTTACACATTCTCTACACAACATATTGCTATACTCACAACATGTATTTGCATAACCGTATTGCTGCTGTATTCTCCAGCTTTTACTTGCATTCTTAGCAGTGCAAGGTGCAGCTGTGATTTCCCTAAACCCATGTCAGTGCAGTGCTGTATCTTTCTGGCATGGTGCAGCAATATAAAGTATTGTTGTGGTCTTCTTACATTCACAGTGGTGCAAGATACTGCCACAATTACTACACTTTTGCCCTACCACTTATAACTCCCACCATCACAGTGTTCTAGTCCCAGTACTGCCAGCATGGCCTTATCCATATTGTTATTTCTATCTCCCCATATACATTTTCACCCTTTTCTCCATCAGATATTACATAGAATTTTCACCTTCACAATGCAGAATACCCTACCACTGTTTACACTCTTCACATTCACCATTCCACTTATACATATATATATATATATGTGTGTGTATATATATACATTCATGTCCACATACATATATGTATATAAGTATACACACTCATATGCATGTATATACGTACATAAATACATATCAATTTCATCTTTTCCATAATTTAGATCTCAAATATCTCAACATGTGAGCAATTTTGCCATTGACACCTATATAATATGTGCAGTTTTCTTCCATCTTTTTCATATTAACCTAGTTGCTTTTGCAGGGAATATGTGAAAAATATCATCACTTGAGATTTGTATTTTCAATTTTAAGTATTGTAATGAGGTAGATCTTAAATGAAAATTTACACTTCCTGTTTTAGATAGAATGAATGAGCATTATAAACATCATGAATTGCTTGTTTTCATGCATTTTTACCTTTATTTCTCGAATTCTCACAAATGGCAACACGAATGACACGTGCACCATTTCGTAAGAGGTAATAAATCCTAAGTTGATGATTTACATCAATGGCCATAGTCAGGATGTAAACAAAACTTAGGATTTTTGTCTTTTACGAAATAACATTGGATCCACACTGGATCCGTTTTCAAAATTCATCATGTTTTCCTTAAATATTTTTCTCCTTTTATCAGAATTTAACTTAAAATTAACTCAAAATATATACCAATGGCCATAGTCAGGGTATATTGAGAGTTTATTTTATTTTAAATTCTATAAAAGCACCAAATGTATTTCATTCTTCTCTTGAATCCAAATATAGATTATTATATAATACATTCAATGACCATAGTCAAGGATGTATTATATCTTCAATCTTATTTTAATTCATCTAAAGAATGGAATAGCTTTTCAAAATCCAATTTCAAATTCTTCAAATTCATTCATAATTTAGGATAGAACTGCATCATATTTTCAAAATTCCTTTTTCAAAAACTCCAAGTGATATTAATATCTTCTTCAATAAATCTTCAATTCTTGTAAGATCCAATTCATCCTTTCATTTTTTTTAAATTTTATTTCATTTTTCAATCTCAAAGTTCAATTTAAACTTTGAGATTTCAAATTCATTTTATATTCAAATTCAAATCAGATTTCAAAGTTCAATTTGACTTTGAAATTCCAAATTCATTTTTATATTCAAAACTCCAATCAAACTCAAAGTTCAATTTAACTTTGAGATTCTTGATTCTTTTTCTAAAAATTTCAAATTCAAGCCCCAAATTCAAAGTCCAATTTGACTTTGAAATTCATTTGTATATTCAAATTCTAAATTTCATTTTCCAAGTTCAATTTAAAACTTAGAAGTTCTTAATTTATCTTCTGAATTTAACAACTCCAAATTCCACCTTAGGATCCAGAACTCAAACTTTCACCTAGGATCTCAGACTTCAGATCCAAATCCGTTTTAGAATCTGGAACTCAACTTCACCTTGGATCTCAGATTATAGATCAAAAATCCATTCTAGGGTCAGAACCCAATTCTACTTTTGGATCTCAGACTTCAGATCCAAAATCTATTCTAGGGTCAGAACCCAATTCTACTTTTGGATCTCAGACTTCAGATCCAAATCCATTTTAGGGACCAGAATCCAATTTCACTTTGAATCTCAGACTTCAAATCCAAATCCATTTCAGGGTCCAGAATCCAATTTCAGTTTGGATCTCAGACTTTAGATCCGAAATCCATTCTAGGGTCAGAACCTAATTCTACTTTTGGATCTCAGACTTCAAATCCAATTCCATTTTAGGATCCGGAATCCAATTCCACTTTGGATCTCAAACTTTAGATCCAAATCCATTTTAAGATCCAGAACCCAGTTCCACTTTGGATCTCAGACTTCAGATCCAATTCCATTTTAGGATCCGGAATCCAATTCCACTTTGGATCTCAAACTTCAGATCCAATTCCATTTTAGGATCCAGAACTCAATTCTACCTTTGGATCTCAAACTTCAGATCCAATTCCATTTTAGGATCCAGAACTCAATTCTACCTTTGGATCTCAGATTTCAGATCCAATTCCATTTTAAGATCCAGAACTCAATTCTACCTTTGGATCTCAGATTTCAGATCCAATTCCATTTTAAGATCCAGAACTCAATTCTACCTTTGGATCTCAGATTTCAGATCCAATTTCATTTAGGATCCATAATCCAATTTCATTCCCAATTCTAGATTTCAAATCCAATTCCATTTTCAGATCTCATCTGAACTTCCTAAATACATTTTTATACCATTTGATTTTCTTGGATCCATCTTGATTTCAAATTTGAAATCCAAATTCCATTTCAAATACTCATTTCCTTCCTAAATCCATGATTAAATTCAAAGTCCATTTCTGACTTTGAAACTTCATTTCCTTTCATTTCAAAGCTTCAAATCATTCTTTCAATCAAGATTTATTCTGCCAACTCTGGTTCACTTCAAAGACTTAGAACTTCCTTGATCTATCTCAAGTTCTAAAGTTAGATTCAATCATTTTTTCACTCCCTTACCAAGTTCATCTCAGAATACTTGGAAATTTTCAAAACATCTTTCAAAAAGACCATACATCCTTGCATTGCACAAGCATGATTCTTTGTGCATTTAGATTTAGAATAAATTCTTAGATGATATTTAGGCAAAGCAAAAAGCATAGATTCAATCCTTGGTTCAATTACTTCTGGTAAAGGTGCCAGGAACAGTCGAACCTCGTACCGACGAGTGAATCCCGTCTCTCCATTTTTCTGCAAATATTTTCAAAACGGAGGCGAGTTAAATTTCTAAATATTTTCAAATTAAAGTCAAGTGAGACCCCGCAAAAGAGTTCCTCGTCTTTCTTTCTTTTCTTTTCTCTTCTCTCTTTCTTTTCTTTCTTTTATTTTTCTCCCTTCAAAAAGGAGGAAAATAAAGGCTGGAAAAGGAAAAGAGAAGGAAGAGAGAGAATCCACAAGAGAGGAAAATTTTTGCGATGATCACAATTTTGGCGACCGAGATGGGACTCGTCTTCGTTCGGTCGGAAATATGCCTTTGCTTTGCTTTAATATTTTCTAAGTCTTTATTCTTTTATGTCAGCTTCATTTTTCATGCAAAACTTAGGAGCCTAGACTCTGTCCTAAGCTGACATCATTGCATATAGGATCTAAGTATGGTTTGGTAGGACCATATTGAGGAGATTCCATGTTCACATTAGACTTAGGTCTTAAATACAACTCTCCTCAATTTTAGGGATTGAATGCGAACAATGTATGCAAGTGTATGCTTCTTCTCATTTAAATTCTATCTCTTTAGGACTTGCATTAGAGCCGTCTGATTTATTTGCATGATGAACATGTTTTCAAAAACATCCCTTACCTATATTGTCCCAGTCTTCACGTTGCTGGGCTGTCTCACTGAACCATAGTTCGGGAGAGAGCCTCACAACTGGACCACTTATTTGGGTTCGCGCCCCCCTACCACGTACCTAAGGGCCATAGTCCGAGGTATATCGGTAGGTGCTCAAGGATGTTGGGACGCCATTACCTTAGAACCGAAGAGATATCTTTATATGCCACGTACTTCGAGCTTTGGCTTGAGTATATCGGCGTACCTTGATTGGAAACAGATGATATAAATCTTAGAGTTAGGATTAAGGTCCTACCAGCCATTTCAAATATTGCATATAGAGTCAGCTCTAGGGAGTGCTGTTTGCGCATCTTTGCTTGTATATCTGTGATTGTATGATATTTTATATCTTCCTTATATTTTCCAAAACCCTGGGTATATATTTCAAAATTTCCTCTTTGTTTTTAAAACCCAGGTGTATTTTTCTTTCTTTTCTTCTTCTTCTAAATTTTTTTTCAAAAATTCTTCTGATCCTGCCTGCAAATTCTTCAAATTTTAAATCTTTACCATTTATTCTCAAATTCCATTTTTCCTCTTATTTTCTTCTGATTTTATATTCTTGTTTATATTTTCATAAAAATCTCTTTCCGTCAAGAGATATCTTTTTCAAAATAATATTTTCTTTTTCATATTTTTAGTTGGTTACTCTCCCTCGTAGAGTAAACAACGCAATTGTCATAAATTTTGTGATGACTCAATCCCTAGTAATGGGATACATTTTTTTTAGATTTCAACCTAAATCCTTCCTCTTGTCAAAACTTCTCCAAAAGTTTCTTCGGTCTAAAAACCTTTCACTTTCCTCTACAGAGAGAGCGCTATATTAAAAAATGGTTCAGACAAAAGCGGGAAAAGAAATAATTTCTCAACTCAGCGACAGTGAGGCGGAAGGGATGAGCTCTCCTAAATCAGTCAGAGGACAGGGTCAGAACATGAAGGATGACATCGACCCTGCTATGTATGGTATGTTCCAAAAGATGATGGCGAGGATGATGTCGGAGCAAGCCGAGGCCAAGCTGAAAGTGGCAGTGCCTAAAAACAAGCTGAGGAAGAAGCCTGTAAAGAAGCAAGTCAGAATCATCAAAAAGAAAGTACAACCAGATACCACTTCTGAGGAATCAGAGTCAGTCGAGGAAGAGTCAGAAGAGGAAGAGCAGATTGTTTATAAACAAAATCCTCCAAGACAGTCCGTAAAGATAGCTGCAGAAGAGCCCGAATCCGTCAACAAGCCTAAGTCTGGGACTCCAACAGAGGATCTGATGAGCAAACAGATGAAGGTGATGAATCGAGCGATCAAGGACATTCAAGCCAAGGGTAAGGGCAAGCAGATCTATACTGGCGAAGATTTTTACGATGGTCTAGATGGGGATGAGAACCTGGAGAATCTTCCTTGCAAGTTTCTCAAATTTGACGGGACTGGCAACCCTAAAGCCCACTTAGCCACCTTTTATGCAGAGTGCAGCCGTTTCAGAAAAGACAACAGAGCGTTGTTTATTTGCTTTCCCCGCAGTCTGGAGGGTATAGCAGCCAGGTGGTATGCCGACCACATCAATCCTATCGAACTACGAGAGTTCGATAAAGTGGTAAATCTGTTCATTGAGCGTTTTCTATTCAACACTGAGGTTTCACCTATGCTCAATCACCTTTACAACTTAAAGCAGAATGAGACTGAAAGAGCAGGAGAATTCATCCACAGGTGGAGAAGCACCTGCAACAAGATGAAGTTCCCATTCCAGAGGAGCATGCATTGCAAATAATCCTCAGCAATTTCTCTCAGCCCCTGAGAAGCCTCATTGCCACTTCTCCAGCAAAATCATTTATCAAATTAATTGAGCGAGCCGAATGGCTCAAGGCAGGAATAGAAAGCAGGCTTTATGAGGGCATGCCTCTGACCAAAAATATCCAAGACCAGAAAAAGAAAGCGCAGTTCACTCATGCAGCTGATACCTCTCGCAATGATCTTGATAGCAGCAGAAGAAACAGAAATGACAGCAAGAATGGCTAGAACCACGACACAGCTAAAAGGGAGAAGTCTTCCAAGCAGAATAACAAGCCGTCTCAGTCTAACTTTCCACAAAAAGAAAAGATAAAGCACGAAGGTTGGAGTAATGATCGTGAGTTCACTCCTCTGAAGCAAACGCTCGAAGAAGCCCTTGAATTCATGCTGGCCAAGGGATTGGTTAAACTCCCAAAAGTCACAGATCCTCCCACGGTCATGGGAAGGTTCACAAATCAATTCTGCAAGTTCCATCGAGCAGTGGGGCATGACACCGATCACTGCTTCGTCTTCAAAAATATTGTTCAGGATTGCGTCGACAAGAGTCTCTTTGTTGAAGACGAAGAGGAAGACGAGCTAGCCATCATGACCAAGTCTCTCCCGAGCTACTCAGAAGATTGAAGATGCCAGAATTCTCCTACTTTTCTCCCCTTTTATCAGTCACCTTGTAGGGGGCCAGTCAGCCCAGTCCTTTTTTGACTTTTTAGTCAAAATACTTGTAAATATTTCAGTTCTTTGTTATCAGTTTTGCCCATCAATGAAATGTCAATTTTCCTTTATATCTCTGATATCACAATACTTCCTTCCTCTGCCACATAGGGGCATTTTCTTTTGAAAATCTATATTTCAAAAATCTCTTCATCAGCTTCTATTAAAAACACATTTTTTCATGTTCTTTTCAGAATGCGGGACAATCCTGACATCATTCATGAGAGAAATGATATTACCTATGAGGGCTTTTCAAAAATCATGAAATTTTAAAAAGTCTTCATTATGACCAAAGAGTTCAAATATTCTTTGGTCCAACCTTTGTAAAAAATCAACCCTCGTGTTGATCATGTTTTCAAAAATAGGTTTTCGAACCATTACATTGAAAAATCAACCCTCGTGTTGATCATGGTTTCCAAAATAGGTTTTTAAACCATTGCATTGAACGATCAACCCTTGTGTTGGTCTTATGTTCCAAAAATAGGTCTCAAATCTTGTGTTGATCATATTTTCCAAAAGTGTTTTTTCAAACCGTCACATTTAATGATCAACCCTTGCGTTGATCTTATCTTCCAAAATGGGTTATAAATCATCATATTCAAAGATCAATCCTTGCATTGGTCTTATCTTCCAAGATTGGTTTTTAAACATTATCTTCAAAGATCAACCCTTGTATTGATCTTATTATCAATTTCGAACTGTTATTTTTAGAAATCAGATCTATTTTTGATCTTCTTCTTCAAAAATAGGTTTTCAAAACCATTGCCTTCAAAAAATTAACCCTCATGATGATCTTTCATGTTTGATTTAAAGGATCAGATCTCGCGCTGATCATTCTTCTTGTGGTGAATTTTCTTCCCCCAAAATGATTTCTCATTTATCTTTTAAATAAACATTTTCCTTTCAAAATCCCATATGCAGGCAGGATCAGAAAAACTCCTTTTTTTCAAATCTTATAAATTTTCAGTTAATTTTGATATCTTTATCAGTTTCATTCATTTATTCATATTTTTATCAAGTTTACATCAATTTTATCAAGTTTTATCATGTTTTATCAAATTTTCCTCAATTTTATTAAATTTTATCAAATTCTTTTCCCTTTCAGGTTAAGGGATAAACCTGATGCCTCTTTCCCATGAGGTATTTCCTTTATTCTTTTTCCTCCTCAGGTTAAAGGATAAACCTGACCCTCGTTGTCTGAGGTGTTCCCATTCAGGATAAGGGATAATCCTGAAACCCCTCGTAGGAGCAATAATGCTATCTATGAGGATTCTTTTGTAAAGATAATTTTTCAAATTTTCTCGATTTTTATCTATCAATTTCTTTTTATTAATTTCCCCCCAAAATTCTATTCTTTCATATTACCCTTTCAGGTTAAGCGATAAACCTGATGCCTCTTTCCCATGAGGTATTTCCTTTATTCTTTTTCTCCCTCAGGTTAAGGGATAAACCTGACCCTCGTTGTCTGAGGTGTTCCCATTCAGGATAAAGGGATAATCTTGAAACCCCTCGTAGGAGCAATAATGCTACCTATGAGGATTCTTTTGTAAAGACAATTTTTCAAATTTTTTCGATTTTTATCTATTAATTTCTCTTTATTAATTTTCCCCCAAAATTTTATTCTTTCATATTACCCTTTCAGGTTAAGGGATAAACCTGATGCCTCTTTCCCATGAGGTATTTCCTTTATTCTTTTCCCCCCTTCAGGTTAAGGGACAAACCTGACCCTCGTTGTTCGAGGTGTTCCCTTTCAGGATAAGGGATAATCCTGAGACCCCTCGTAGGAGCGATAACGCTACCTATGAGGATTCTTTTGTAAATACAAGTTTTGTCAATCTTTGTTGATTTTCTAGATTCATATCAATTTCCCTTCATTAAATCTCTTTAAATTCTATTCCTTTTCTCATTCAGGATAAGGGATAATCTTGAAACCCCTCATAGGAGCAACAGTGCTACCTGTGAGAATTCTTTTCTAAAATAAATTCTCAAATAAATTTCTTTTCTTCTTCTCCATTTTTATAAATTTTATTCTTTTTCCCCTTTCAGGTTAAGGGGTAAACCTGAATCATTCCTTTCTAAATTCTCATCAAATGTCTATTCCATTTCCCCTTCAGGATAAGGGAAAATCCTGAAAACACCGACAATCATTCTCGCTCAATTCTCAAGTATCTTAGAATGTCGGTATCCCTTTTTTCTTCAAATCTCCGTCAGAAAACCCAGTACTCATACTGGGGTATTTTCGAAAAACCCAGTACTCATACTGGGGCATTTTTGAAAAATCCAGTACTCATACAAGTAAGCCTAGCACTCGTGCTAGTGCCTGGCTGACCGATCAGTTAGCCTCTCAGGATCAGTCTTTCCACCGACCCTTCATAAAAAATCAAAGCTCTAAATCCAATTTTGGCCTTCGGGTTATTCAAATCTCAATTTCAAGCCTTCAGGTCGCAATCTTTCCTTAATTTTCCCTAAATTCTGTCAATCTTTCGTCAATACCTTCTCATCAACTCTCCTTTGAGATTCGAGTTTTTCGACTCGAACTTCCAACTCTTTCCTTTGAGATTCGAGCCTTGACTCAAATTTTTCAGCTCTCCTTCGAAGGTTTGAGTTTTAACTCAAGTCTTCTGTTCCTTAAAAAATCTGAACCTTTCCAGTTTTCCTTTGAAATTCGGACTCTGGCTCGAACTTTCCAGCTTTCCTTCAAAGATTTGAGTTTTAAGTTTTCTTGCCTCCAATAAAAGAATTTTCAAGTTTTCTTTTGAGATTCGAGCCTTGACTCGAAGTTTCCTGCTTCCCTTCGAAAATTTGAGTTTTATCTCGAGTTTTTCTGGCCTTCAATAAAAGAATTTTCAAGTGTTCCTTCGAGATTTGAGCCCTGACTCAAATTTTCCTGCTTTCCTTCAAAGATTTGAGTTTTATCTCAAGTTTTCTTGCCTTCAATAAATGAACCTTCAAGTTTTGATTTGAGCCCTGACTCGAACTTTTCTGCTTTCCTTCGAAAATTTGGGTTTTATCTCGAGTTTTCTTGCCTTCAATAAATAAACCTTTAAAGTTTTGATTCGAGCCCTGACTCGAACTTTCCTGCTTGCCTTCGAAGATTTGAGTTTTATCTCGAATTTTCTTGCCTTCAATAAATGAATTTTCAAAGTTTTCCTTTGAGATTCAAGCCCTGACTCGAACCTTCCAGTTTCCCTTTGAAGACTCGAGTTTCGACTCAAATTTTCTTGTTTTCCTTGTAAAAACCTGAGTCCTAATTCGGTTGGCTTTTCAAAACCAACTTCCGAGTTGGGCTTACCTTCAAAAAAACTAGTTTTATGCCAAGCTTGCCTTCAGAACTTTAAATTTATATTTACCTTCAGAATTCAGCCTCATGTTGGATTCTTCCCCAGAATCCCACTAATATATCAAAATTCGATGTTAAGCAAAGGTTTCGTCATCAAGGATTTCAGGAATATCTTGCTAACTTGCCATAAAGTGGTTGTTAATCTCAAAATTATATAAAGAATTTCCTCAATTCTCCTTAAGTATTGCTTCCAAAAGGGTGAAGCTTCTGTGAAGAAAGGCTCAAACTCCAAATTTTCTGTTGGTCAACCAAGAGGATGAAGAAAAATCTTTGACATGACCGGTAAAGGAAATATTCAATGATGCTGAAGAGCCATAAATGAGCTGATATTGATCATAGCTATGGCACATTCTTAAAGATTATTCTTTGGCAGTAAGACAGTGGAAATATCCTAGGTAGTCAGAAAAGAACCTGCCCAATTCATGTCTCCTTAAGTCAGCTAAGCTGCAAATCAAATATCCGCAAAAGGGATCTCTCAATTGTCGTTAAGATGAAGGCGAATTAAGCGAGTAGACCCCTACAGCCAAAGAAGATTTGAAACATCTCCAAGATGACGAAGTTTGTGATGGATCCTTCCAGGGAAAGTTTGGATCACCGTCGAGATGAAGGCGGATGTGATGGACTTACCGACAAACCCTAAAAGATATTTGATTCCAGCTATCATCTAAAGACCTTTGAGCCAATACCATCATATATAATCCCTGAGATAAATGAAGGATCGAAACATCTCCAAGATGAAGGAGTTTGTGACGTACCCTTCCCCGAAAAAGAGAGAAAAGTTAGGACATCTCCAAAATGAAGGATGATGTAAAAGCCCAAGAAAGCCCTATTGAAAGTGCACTAGGATCGAGGCAACGAGCACTAAAGGGGGGGTGAATTGTGCTTTTAAAAATTTCTGCGGAATATTGAATGATTTTGCAAATCTCAAAGCAAACACACAAAGAACACAAGATTTTATCCTGGTTCGGTCTATCCCGACCTACATCCAGTCCCCAAGCAAAACCCGCTTGAGATTATCCACTATCAACCTTGTTAACTACAAGATCACACAGACCATAATCGGTCCCACTTTCAGTAACAATCCTACTGAAAGCAAAGAACTCATTTACACCAAGGAGTCCTTCTTTTTACAAAAAAGAAATAACAACTTACAATACAACCTATGAGCCTTCTTTTTGAATGCAAATGAGATGCATTTGGCTTTTGAGGTTGTTGAAACACTCTACTCACAAATTCACTATCTCTCAAAGTGATTTGAGTGAAAAACTGAAGTGAAAATATCACGTGAGTGAGAAAACAAATACTTGAATGAATAGGAGTGAAAAACAATAAGTAAATGATTCAAATCGATTGAATTCTTGTTGTTTTTTAGTGTAAAATGCACTCATATTTATAGTTAAAGTTTTCCATACGTTGAGGGTATGAAAGGGTATCAAAACTGTCCATTTCGAACGATCAAAACATTTGAAAAATGAAAAGACACGCCTTTTTGAAGTTTCAGGAAAACGACAAAATTAGTCGACTGAAACATCAGATAGTCGACTAATAGTTAGTTATTAGTAGACTGACCGTTATCGTTGGTCGACTGATCTGTTAATCGAGCCGTTTGAAAATCTAAACTTTTGAAACTTAGTCGACTTGAGAAAAGTTAGTCGACTGATAATATCATCAGTAGACTGAAAAACCTTTTAGTCGACTGCTGCTAAAAACTTCTGAAAAACAAACATTCTGTTCGGTCGACTGATAAAAAGCATTAGTCGACTGCTGCTAAATTTTCAGAAAACACATGTTCTGTTCAGTCGACTGATAAAACCATTAGTCGACTGCTGCTAATTTTCTAGAAAACAGACATTCTGTCCAGTCGACTGATAAAATCTTCGGTCGACTAATTTGACAAGAATGACTTTTTAGAAAATATGGCGTGAAAGGATTAGTCGACTGGTAAGTCTATTGGTCGACTAATAAACATGAAAATTTAAGAAGAGAGTTTTCTAAAAAGATTTTCAAAAGTGTTTCTTTTAGAAAAGTTTTTCTAAAGACTTTTAAGGTGAAATGCAACCTAAATATGCACTCTAAGTAAGGCTCTTACAAGAATCTAAGACTTTTAATGAATTAAACATTTGCACACTAGTCTTCAAAGATTCTTCATCGAATTCTTCAATTTCTTCATAGCCTTAGCTGAAACGCAGTTGATTCCACTTGCTCATCATCAAAACCTTGTACTTGAAGTATCATGTATGGCTTCATTGTCGTAACAATCTCCCCCTTTTTTATGATGACAAACTTAATCAAAGATGAAGCATTTAGATGCATAGATGGAGATTTTACTCCCCCTATCAATATGCTGCAAAACATTAAAAGTTAGCACATTTAAAGCACATATAACACATATTGATTGGTTTGCATTTCCATTAATCATTTCTTCATGCATTTAGAAATACATTCATTCAAAGCTTTCTTTTACTCTTAATTTTGCATTTCTCATGCAAGATCTCCTGCAATGTAATTGCTATCATCTTTTTCTCAAGATCTCCTGAAAGTTCAATGTAATGCTATCTTTATCTTTTTCTCCCCTTTTGTCAGAATAAAAAAGAGTAAGGGCAAAAATAGCATAAGCAAAATAGAGATACAAGTTTAAAAATATTACAACCCATAACGTATGTATTTCAAAGATCAAAGATCAGAAAAGAGAGTTCCGACGTGTTTTAAAGATGCGCCAGTCACTGCAAGAGGATTCCGGCGTTTCAAGATCACGGCCAGAAGATTCCGGCGTCTCCCTGTTACGGTAAGAAAATCCCGGCGAAGATGGAGTCGAACGACACTCCGAGGGTTTTTCGGAAGAGAGAGAGGCAAGAGAGAAAGAGAGGTTTTCATTTTTTTAAGGGTTTCGTTTTTAAGAAAAACGAAAAGGTACGAAGTGAAACGATGCCTCTTTTAAAAAAAAACGGGTTTTAAAACAAATCCAAGGGGTGTCGGGTCCCTTCATTTAATTTTTTTTTTTAAAATTTAGTCGACTAAAACTTTATCGGTCGACTAAAAAGTGTGACTTATTCTAAAACTATCATCAGTCGACTAGAAATATATCGGTTGACTAATATGATATGATACATTCCAAAATATAAAACACCAGTCGATTATAATTTTATCGGTCGACTAATATAGTGCGATTTTGAGATTTTGTTAAAAAATCAGCATTTTTATAAATCAAAAAATGAGCAAATACCTAGTTCTCTCTTAATTCTCATAAAATCTTCATTTTTAAGAGGTTTAGTGAAGATATCAGCATGTTGTTCTTTAGTGGAAATAAAATTTAACGAAATATCTCCTTTTAACACATGATCTCTTAAAAAATGATGTCTAACTTCAATATGCTTAGTTCTTGAGTGCTGAATTGGATTTTTTGAAAGATTTATAGCACTAGTGTTATCACAATAAATAGTTGTTGTGGAGTAATTCAAACCAAAATCTTTTAAGGTCTGTTTCATCCAAAGTACTTGTGAACATGCTAAACTAGCCGCTATATATTCTGCTTTAGTTGTTGAAAGTGATACTGAATTTTGCTTTTTACTAAACCAAAAGACTAAGGAATTTCCTAAGAAATGACAAGTTCCACTAGTACTCTTGCAATCAGATTTACTTCCTGCAAAATCTGCATCACTATATGAAACTAAATCAAAGGAAGATGATTTTGGGTAAAACAAACCGAAATCTGAAGTATCTTTCAAATAACGAAGAATTTGTTTTACTGCAGTTAAATGAGATTCCTTTGGATTAGCTTGAAATCTTGCACACATACAAACACTAAACATAATATCAGGTCGACTAGCAGTTAAGTATAATAGAGATCCGATCATACCTCTGTAGAGCTTAGTATCTACACTTTTACCATTTTCATCTTTATCAAGAGAAGTAGTTGTACTCATAGGATTCCTTCTTGATTTCGATGAGTTCATCCCAAATCTCTTGAGAAGTTCTTTTGTATACTTAGCCTGATTGATGAAGATTCCTTCTTCAGTTTGCTTTATTTGAAGTCCAAGGAAGTAGTTCAATTCGCCCATCAAGCTCATTTCAAACTCTTCCTGCATAGCTTTAGCAAATTCTTTACAGAGAGAATCATTAGTAGAACCAAATATTATGTCATCAACATAAATTTGTACAATAAGAATATCTGAATTAAGATTTTTAATAAATAAAGTGGAGTCTACCCGACCAATGGAAAAACCAGATTGTTCTAGAAAATTTCGTAGTCTTTCATACCACGCTCTTGGTGCTTGTTTGAGTCCATACAAGGCTCTTTTCAATTTGTAGACTTTTTCTGGATATTTCTCATTTTCAAAGCCTGGAGGTTGCTCTACATAAACTTCTTCATTGATGTGTCCATTTAAGAATGCACTCTTAACATCAATTTGATATAACTTGAAGTTCATGTAACTAGCAAAAGCAAGCATCATTCGAATTGACTCTAATCGAGCCACTGGTGCATAGGTTTCATCAAAATCTATGCCTTCTTCTTGATTATAACCTTGTGCCACTAGCCTTGCTTTGTTACGAATGACTTCACCATTTTCATCCAGCTTATTTCGGAAGACCCATCTTGTTCCAATTACTGGATGATCCTTTGGTCTATCAACTAGATCCCAAACATCATTCCTAGTAAATTGGTTAAGTTCTTCAGACATGGCTAAAAGCCAAAATTCATCATCACATGCCTCATTGATATTCTTTGGTTCTAATTTAGATATGAAAGCAACATTTGCAATATATTTTTCTAACTGCCTTCTAGTTTGGACACCACTCTTTATTTCACCAATAACTTGTTCATGTGGATGATTAGGAACTTCTTTCCAAACCGGTTGAAGAGGAATATTTTCTTGAGAAGTACTTTCTATCAAGGGTTCTTCTTGAAGTATTGCTTCTTCTTCTTTGCTTAGAGGTATAACCTGCTCACAATTCTCATCAAATGTAACATGTAAAGATTCTTCAATACAAGATGTTCTTTTATTGAAAATACGATATGCTTTACTTCTAGAAGAATATCCAAGAAATATTGATTCATCTGATTTTGAATCAAACTTATCAAGATTATCTTTGGTATTTAACAAGAAACATTTACTACAAAAAATTTTGAAATATGAGATCTTTGGTATACGATCATAATACAATTCAAAACATGTTTTATGTAAAATTGGTTGAATAAGAACACGATTTAAGACATAACATGTTGTATTAATTGCTTCAGCCCAAAAATATTTTGGTAAATTTTTATCTTGAAGCATGGTTCTAGCACATTCTTGCAAAGTTCTATTCTTTCTTTCAACAACTCCATTTTGTGGAGCTGCTCTAGGAAAAGCAAAGTTGTGAGATATACCATGTAAATCACAAAACTTTAGAAAAGATTCATTTTCAAATTCACCACCATGATCACTACGAATTTTAATAATAGATGTAGATTTTTCATTTGTAATTCTTCTACAAAGTTTAAAAAATTCTGAAAAAGCATCATTTTTGCTTTTTAGAAAAATCACCCATGTAAACCGAGAATAATCATCTACTATAACAAAAGCATACTTGCTACCATTCAAACTTTGAATTCTAGATGGTCCAAATAGATCTAAATGTAAAAGTTCAAGAGGACGTTTTGTTGAAACTATATCTTTTGCTTTAAAAGAACTCTTGATTTCTTTACCCCTTTGACAAGCATCACATAAGTGATCCTTTTTATATGGTATTCTAGGTAGGCCTCTTACAAGATCATTCTTGGATAATTTTGAAATAATTTTAAAGTTAACATGTCCAAGTCTCTTGTGCCATAACCATTGAATTTCATTTGAAACAATAAGACATTTTTCATTAAAAGAGGGTAATTCATCTAGATATAGTTCATACACATTGTTTCTTCTTTTACCTTTAAAAATGATCTTTTTAGATTGAAAATCAGAAATTAAGCATAAATCATTTTTAAAAGAGACATGAAAACCTTTATCACATAATTGACTAATAGATATTAAATTATGCATTAAACCATCTACTAAAAGAACATTTTCTATCAAGGGAAATTTTGGATTACCAATATTACCAATACCTATCACTTTTCCCTTGTTATTGTCACCAAAGGTGACGGTTCCTCCATCCTTATTTTGGAGGGTGGAAAATAACTCCGGCCTTCCAGTCATATGTTTGGAACAGCCGCTGTCCAATATCCATTTGCTCCTTATGTTGTGTACCTACAACAAAATAAAAAAACAGAGCATTTGACCCCTTTCTATTTTCGGGTCCATGAGAGTTAGTCTTAGGAACCCATATCCATTTGGATTTTGGTTTCCTTTGATAATAAATATTCTTTCTATAAAAGGATTTAGAATAAACATTTCTAGAATAATCATTTCTAGATGCATTTCTATTAGAACTAAAAAGTTTAGTTCTATGAACAAAAGGTTGAGAATAATGTCTTTGATTTTTCACCACGTAGTTTGGTCTATTTTGAGTATCAAAGAAGCTATATCCCAATCCAGTTTTATTAACCGAGCATCTTTGAGAACCAAGAAGTTTTTCTAGATTCTCTTGACCATTTGTGAATTTGGTCACTATAGAAAGAAGATCTTTTGACTTTTCTTTAAGACTAAATATTTCATTTTGTAAGAGATTGGTTCTAACTCCAATTTCTTTTATCTCAAGTGCTTGGCAAGAATTTTTCTTCTTGAGATCTTCTATTTCTTGAAGTAACACTTTATTTTGAGAGTCAAGAGTTAAATTTTCAGTTTTTAACTCTTTATTTTTAGAACTAAGACTCTTAAATTTAGCATATAAATCATTAAATGCTTCAAATAACTCATCATAGTCAAATTGACTTACCGAATCTTCTTGTGCTACAAAACACATGTTGGCAACTTCTTCATTTGATTCTTCATCGGAAGAGGAGTCACTATCATCCCAACAGGCTTGAAATGCCTTTTTCTTCTTGAATTGGTCCTTGGGCTTGAATTTGAGAAGAGGACAATCTTTCTTGATATGTCCTGCCTTTTTGCAGTTAAAGCACTTTACTTCATTGGGAATGGAAGAATCTGCTTTCTTTACCTTTCTTTGAAATCTTCCCTTTTTGATGAATCTTCTGAATTGCCTTGTGATGAAGGCAATATCTTCATCTTCATCTTCTTCAGAATTTTCTGAATCAGAAGTAGCCTTAAAAGCAAGAGATTTCTTTTTAGGCTCTTCTTCTTGTCTGTCTTGAAGTTGGACCTCATATGCCATTAGGTTACCAACTAAGTCTTCAAGAGTGAGAGTATTGAGATCATTTGCTTCTTCAATAGCAGTTGTTTTTCTCTCCCATTTAGGAGTTAAACACCTTAGAATCTTTCTAACTAAATCCACTTGTGAATATTCTTTTCCAAGGGATTTCAAAGTGTTAGTTATATCGGTCATTCTAGTAACCATGTCCGATATAGATTCATTTTGCTTCATTTTGAACAATTCAAATTTATGAACTAAAGAAGCAATTTTAGATTCTTTTACCTTTGACGTACCTTCGTGTGTCACAAGAAGAGTATGCCAGATTTCATTTGCTGTAGAGCATTGAGAGATGCGATTGAATTCTACCTTGTCAACACCACAATATAATGCATTCATGGCTTTGGCATTCAGTGAAGCAGTCTTCTTTTCATCATCGGTCCATCGGCTGAAATCAGTTGATGGAGTTTGGTACTTTTCTAAAACAACAATCCAGATATCGAGATCCATGGATTGCAAGAATATTGTCATTCTTACTTTCCAGTATTCATAGTTTGTTCCATCGAAGAGAGGAGGACGAACAGAGGAGCTTCCTTCTTTATGCTGAGATGTTGTAGTTGTCATGCTAGATGATGGTCAAATCAAAGTAATAGCAAACCTGTGCTCTGATACCAAATGAAAGTGCACTAGGATCGATGCAACGAGCACTAGAGGGGGGTGAATAGTGCTTTTAAAAATTTTTGCAGAATATTGAATGATTTTGCAAATCTCAAAGCAAACATACAAAGAACACAAGATTTTATCCTGGTTCGGTCTATCCCGACCTACATCCAGTCCCCAAGCAAAACCCGCTTGAGATTATCCACTATCAACCTTGTTAACTACAAGATCACACAGACCATAATCGGTCCCACTTTCAGTAACAATCCTACTGAAAGCAAACAACTCCTTTACACCAAGGAGTCCTTCTTTTTACAGAAAAGAGATAACAACTTACAATACAACCTATGAGCCTTCCTTTTGAATGCAAATGAGATGCAATTGGCTTTTGAGGTTGTTGAAACACTCTACTCACGAATTCACTATCTCTCAAAGTGATTTGAGTGAAAAACTGAAGTGAAAATATCACGTGAGTGAGAAAACAAATACTTGAATGAATAGGAGTGAAAAACAATAAGTAAATGATTCAAATCGATTGAATTCTTGTTGTTTTTTAGTGTAAAATGCACTCATATTTATAGTTAAAGTTTTCCATACATTGAGGGTATGAAAGGGTATCAAAACTGTCCATTTCGAATGTTCAAAATGTTTGAAAAATGAAAAGACACGCCTTTTTGAAGTTTCAGGAAAACGGCAAAATTAGTCGACTGAAACATCAGTTTGTCGACTAATAGTTAGTTATTAGTAGACTGACCGTTATCGTTGGTCGACTGATCTGTTAATCGAGCCGTTTGAAAATCTGAACTTTTGAAACTTAGTTGAATTGAGAAAAGTTAGTCGACTGATAATATCATCAGTAGACTGAAAAACCTTTTAATCGACTGCTGCTAAAAACTTCTGAAAAACAAACATTCTGTTCGGTCGACTGATAAAAAGCATTAGTCGACTGCTGCTAAATTTTCAGAAAACACATGTTCTGTTGAGTCGACTGATAAAACCATTAGTCGACTGCTGCTAATTTTCTAGAAAACAGACATTCTGTCCAGTCGACTGATAAAATCTTCGGTCGACTAATTTGACAAGAATGACTTTTTAGAAAATATGGCGCGAAAGGATTAGTCGACTGGTAAGTCTATTGGTGGACTAATAAACATGAAAATTTAAGAAGAGATTTTCCTAAAAAGATTTTCAAAAGTGTTTCTTTTAGAAAAGTTTTTCTAAAGACTTTTAGGGTGAAATGCAACCTAAATATGCACTCTAAGTAAGGCTCTTACAAGAATCTAAGACTTTTAATGAATTAAACATTTGCACACTAGTCTTCAAAGATTCTTCATCGAATTCTTCAATTTCTTCATAGCCTTAGCTGAAATGCAGTTGATTCCACTTGCTCATCATCAAAACCTTGTACTTGAAGTATCATGTATGGCTTCATTGTCGTAACACCTATGACTCAAAAGAGTGCAAAAAGATCATCATGGGAAAATACCCAGGATATCAAACTGCCCAAATTGCAAAGAATCTTCTTTATCTATGTGAAATTCTTCTATCAATATTTTTTCATTCAATTACTTTTATGAAGCTAAGAATATTTCCTGTCCTTTCATATCAAGGAAATTGATAGCATCCTTGAAGAAAACCAACAACAATAATTTGACTTTGATTCTGGATTCTATAGAATTAACCCAGTTGGGGGTAATACTCTAGGTGAAAGAAGGAACATCTTTCGAAAGTACTTACCATCAATTACCTTGAAACAACTACAATTTTATCACTTTGGCAATATTTTTCCAGCTTTCCTGATGAGAAATAAGAACTTGACATCCGTTTTGATACATCTTGGTGTTGCCTTCTCCGTCTTTCGCTTTGTCGAGAGACTCACCTTCTCCTTGATAAAAGGATCGCCTTCCTCGTCTTTCGCTTTGTCGAGAGACTCGCCTTCTCCTTTCTAAAAAGATCACCTTTCTCGTCTTTCGCTTTGTCGAGAGACTCGCCTACTCCTTGATAAAAGGACCGCCTTCCTCGTCTTTCGCTTTGTCGAGAGACTCGCCTTCTCCTTTCTAAAAGGATCGCCTTCCTCGTCTTTCGCTTTGTCGAGAGACTCGCCTTCTCCTTGATAAAAGGATCGCCTTCCTCGTCTTTTGCTTTGTCGAGAGTCTCGCCTTCTCCTTGATAAAAGGATCACCTTCCTCGTCTTTCGCTTTGTCGAGAGACTCGCCTTCTCCTTGATAAAAGGATCGCCTTCCTCGTCTTTCGCTTTGTCGAGAGACTCGCCTTCTCCTTGATAAAAGGATCGCCTTCCTCGTCTTTCGCTTTGTCGAGAGACTCGCCTTCTCCTTGATAAAAGGATCGCCTTCCTCGTCTTTCGCTTTGTCGAGAGACTCGCCTTCTCCTTGATAAAAGGATCGCCTTCCTCGTCTTTCGCTTTGTCGAGAGACTCACCTTCTCCTTGATAAAAGGATCGCCTTCCTCGTCTTTCGCTTTGTCGAGAGACTCACCTTCTCCTTGATTAAATGATCACCTTCTTTATCTTTCACTTTGTTGAGAGACTCGCCTTCTCCTTGATAAAAGAATTGCCTTATTCATCTTTTGCCTTGATCGAAAGATTTGCCTTCTCCCTGTTTAAAGAATTGCCTTCTTCATATTTTACATTTCGCCTTCTTCTTACTATTGCCATCTTCATATCTTCATATTTTACCTTCCTCTTGCTAAAAGGATTGCCATCTTCATCACCATCTTCATATTTCACTTTTGCCTTCTCCTTGCTAAAAGGATTGCCATCTTCATATCTTCATATTTTACCTTCTCCTTGCTAACAGGATTGCCATCTTCATCGCCATCTTCATATTTCGCTTTCACCTTCTCCTGTCCAAAAGATTTGCCCTCTTCCATCTTTCGCCTTGTCAAGAGATTCGTTTCCTTGATAAGAGATTCACCTTATTCATCTTTTACCCTATCAAAAGATTCGCCTCCTGTTACCTTATTCATCATTCATTTTGTCTCACATCTCCTCATTTTTTCATCTCTCACATTCCCAAAAGAGTTGCCTCGTTCAGCTGAAATATCTCTCCTGTCCCATCACGATTTCGAGAAATCCGTATGGTTGTTACCCACTCAGGTTAAGGGTCAAACCTGTATTTTCCGCGAGAGGTCGTCGATTTTAAAAGCTGATTCAGTCTCAGCAATGAGACTCCCAAGTTCACCCCTTTTTCAAAACTTTCGGGAACCCCATTTCTTTCATTCTTTCGCAAACCCCTTTCGGATTTGTTCGTCCAAACTCCGAAGGTCCCATCATGGTTTCTTCATTTGAGGATTCCATCTGGTCGTCCTCTTCAGGTTAAGGGTTAAGCCTGAACCTCGCCCATCGAGGTATCTTTCTTTTACAGGTTTCGGTTAAACCTGAGTCTCGTTCCAACGAGTTTCCCTCGTTTTCGATGAGATGGTTTCTTCCAGTCCCATCATGGTTCTTCCCAATCGAGGAATCCATGCTTTGTATATCCATCCAGGATAGGATCCTACTTGAGCTTCATCTCATGAGGCATTTTCTCAAAAATGTCCCATCAAGGTCATCATATATTCCTTTCCCCATTCAGGTTATTTTGAGATATCTTCGTCCCATCCAGGTTAAGGGTTAAACCTAAGTCATTTCAAGAGCCGATCTTGTCTCACCCATGAGACCTGAACAAAATTCTTATCTTTCATCATTTCGGGATCTTCGCCCAAAGTCTTATCACGATTTCCTCATCTCTATTATTCAGTCATATCATTTTCGAGGATTTCGTCTCCCCCAAGCCATTCAAGGATAAAATTTTAAACCTGAAAAACCTTGTCTTTCAAATAAATTCTTCCACACCCAGTTCAGATCTGCTGACTAGGGCATTTTCAAAATTTGGAGTGTTATCTTTGCCACTAAACTCGGCTTTCAACCGGCTTAGTAGCAAAGAGGGGCATCTGTGGACACCCCAAATTTTTCAAAATCTTTTTAAATATTCCCCTTTTGCCCCTGATATCATTTTCTGAGCAATTTAACCACTTTTAAATCTAAATTCCAGTTCATTTCTCAAGTTTTAATGAAATTAAATTCGTTTTATATGTTTGACTCGATTTCGGATTCAGATCCATTGTCCAGATCCAAATCTGAGTCTCATTGTCCAAATTTTAAATTAAAATTATAGAAAATACCAAAAATAGTTTTTAAATAGCTCGGACAGTCCATCCGACATCCGTTTGGATCCATCACGTTGTATTTCTCAATCCGAGTGTCAAAACTCGAACATTTTCTCAAAACTCGGGTCCAAACCCATTCTTCTGAAGAAATTTCCCCGAAACGTTCTGAAATTCTCAGAAAAATACTTTTGTAAATATTTCTCAGAAAAATACAAAAAAATTAATGTTTAGTCTTAGTTTTCTCGTAAAATCTTAGATTTCTACTCCAAAAATACAAAAAAATAAAAATAAAACACAAAAAACAAAAAAAAAATTGGAAAGACTACGAAGAAAAATGAAGGATTTTAAGCTTTTTTTGAAACCATTTTGCCAAAAACCTCATTTCTTAACCATTTTTTTTAAAATTTTCCTAAAAAGAAAACCTCTTTTTGGAAAAGGGAAAATCCACAATGGGTCATTCCCGCACATTTCCCTCTCTTCCCACCACCATCAATCTCCAACCATCTCCTGGGTTTTCCTCCCTCCATCTCCAACAAATCCCCTCGCGAAGGCTCTTCTTGATCTTTAAGAGGAGACCACGCAGAGGAAGCAAAAGGATGGTCTTCACCCCTCCCCTTTTTTCTCTTCATCCATCCATTTTTTTTCATCGATCAGCCATTCCTCCTCCTTCCATTTCTCCTTCCCCTCTTCTCACACTGGTTCGGCTGAAGGAAAACCATTAGAGCGGCATAAAGCAACTCGGTAAGAGGCTTCCCATCCTTTTCATTTTTGTTATTTCTGATTTTTGTTTTGTTTTCCTTTCTTTTAGTTTTTTTTTTAACTTTATTAGAGCACTACTGGAGTGTTGATTCTGCATATAGCAGATGTCAACACCTTCTTGTGCGATATCAACGGGATGCTTGTATTCCAACAGCTTTTTTTTAGATCCAGACTTTTCTTCTTTCTATCTTAATGATAGTCTCTGTTCTAGATTTTTTTCTTGCTGATTTTCAATTTCTCATACGTTTGTTTTTCTTTTCTTTTTGTCTTTTGATTATTTGTTCGTATCTCTCTTTTGTATCATATTTTCGGATGATTCAATGGTTTAGAATCCCTCTGAGGTTGTCTTCCAATTTGTTTTATTATTTCTAAGATGATTGGAATCCCTCGTTCTTTTACTTCTTCTTGTTTAAACATCTAGCGTTGGGTCTGTTTCCATGTTTACTGATAGCGTTCTTGTGGTATTAAGGCGTCATCAGCACTAGTTTGTATTGAGCGTAGCCCCTTTTGACATGTTATGAACATGGTCAGGATCACCGTAAGAGATGGTATTAGGGGCATTGTGGGTCACTCAGAGGTCCATCATAATCAACTTTTGAAGATCCTCAGTCCCCATCGTCATTCTGCAGTTGCCCTGTACATTAATAATACCTGTCCCGGTGTGAAATGACAGCTTCCATCGGTAGTTCCATTTACACTCAAATAGATGTAAAACTTACATTCTCATTTTGGATTCATTTTCATAACAGCAGACACGCTTTTACACTCACTAATTTGCATCTGAGTATAGCCTTCATGGTAATATCCGATCTGGTCCAGTACCAGATCGAATTTAATCTGTGGAAATCTCCAGTTAATCTCATATTCTATCTGTAAACTCACCTTATTTGCTCAATACCATATGTTCTGCATTTTTTTTTTATTTTTGTTTTACCATTACCACCATAGGCATCAACATTTAATAAAGCCTTGTCCCTATTATCTATACCCAATAGAGCTGGGGATTTATTCCCTTGATTAGCATTTATCTTGATCTTCGTTGATACTTCAAAGAGGTGAGGATATCATAAAAGGGGTTGCATTCATCCAGGTTACATTCGTTCCAGTTTTTTTTTTTATATAGCAATGAAACTTGGATTTGATGTTTGTTTATTCTGAACCAATTGCGAAATTGTCTGAGTTACACCATGAAAGGGAGTAGTGGCTGGGATTCCATCAGTAAATGTCGCAAGGTAGGTTTATATCGATCTTTAAATTAATATTGCTTTTCTCTTATAGTTCATCCAGATTTCCCTATTAGCCATTCATCTCAATTTTGTGAAATATTTTAACCTGTCTCATGTTTTTCTTAAATCTTGAGATGACATACTTGTCAAGGTCCAATACACACAGGCTAGGTTGCTGATCTAGGTGTCATCACTGAGCTCAACAGATGGGTTGGTATGTTAACTTGCTCTGATGACCAACGAGGTAAGCGCGGAGGGGGGTTGTGATATTGGTTATATCATTGCTTTCCTGCACATTTCACCTTCTTCTAATGAATGACTGCATTATGAACATTTATTAGCATAATGAAGTTAACATTTTTTTAGTATTTATGAGTGGATTTTGTGTAACACACCCTCCTTTTCTAAATAGGTTTAACATTATAGCCGATTTTCATCACTCACATTACAGGATCTATCCTGCAGATTTGTTTAGAACTACTTTCAATTTAGCATGCCATCTGCATTCAGTACTAACCACAATATCCCCTGTTACACCTGCTACATCCTTCACTTCCCTGCACATGCGTAGTATACATGCTCCATCTTCGGTAAATATAGCTTCCCACATGTCCATTATCTTCCTTCACTGCTGTAACATCCACAACAACCACTTCATCCTATTCACTCCTTGCATCCCCAGCTATGACTCCATCCCATGCCCATTTCCTGCTATGCTTCATAAACGCCACCATTAGCCACCACCCTCTCCACAGCACACACCCATCTTCCCTTGCATATCCTTCACACCTCACAATGGTCCTGCAATCACTTGTAGCACCCTCGCTGCCGCTTCACTTCCCACAATACATACACTTCACCGTGTTGGGAGCTCATCTCCAACACCATTATTTATGGCTGCAGTTTTTCGCGCGGCTACAGCAGTGCTAGGCATTGCTGTAGCTCCATCTTGATACCCTAGAAGCACCAATCCGATAACTTTCTGATATCTTATTTAGCAGTCCTTCGCAAACTATTATATTTCCATGAACTTACCTCTTTTTATGCTACATCCACTTTGCACTGTGCATGTTTCTGTCACTTACCCCTTCATCACCCATCAACTCCCATCACTTCACCTAAACCACTGGTGTCATTCTACTTCAGTCTCAACATCATTTCCCTAGCACAATATCACATGCTCTGTGCTATCATCCCCTCATTGCTGCAAAATGTAACATGCAGTTACAAGTTAATCTCCTATTACCTCAATGTACATTATCTCATCTTCCATATTCTTGCACTTTCTCTCTCCACTTCTTTCACAATTGAACTTTCATACCCTTTACACATTCTCTACACAACATATTGCTATACTCACAACATGTATTTGCATCACCGTATTGCTGCTGCATTCTCCAGCTTTTACTTGCATTCTTAGCAGTGCAAAGTGCAACTGTGATTTCCCTAAACCCATGTCAGTGCAGTGCTGTATCTTCCTGGCATGGTGCAGCAGTATAAAGTACTGTTGTGGTCTTCTTACATTCACAGTGGTGCAAGATACTGCCACAATTACTACACTTTTGCCCAACCACTTATAACTCCCACCATCACAGTGTTCTAGTCCCAGTACTGCCAGCATGGCCTTATCCATATTGTTATTTCTATCTCCCCATATACATTTTCACCCTTTTCTCCATCAGATATTACATAGAATTTTCACCTTCACAATGCAGAATACCCTACCACTGTTTACACTCTTCCAATTCACCATTCCACTTATATATATATATATATATATATATATATACATTCATGTCCACATACATATATGTATATAAGTATACACACTCATATGCATGTATATACGTACATAAATACATATCAATTTCATCTTTTCCATAATTTAGATCTCAAATATCTCAACATGTGAGCAATTTTGCCATTGACACCTATATAATATGTGCAGTTTTCTTCCATCTTTTTCATATTAACCCAATTGCTTTTGCAGGGAATATGTGAAAAATATCATCACTTGAGATTTGTATTTTGAATTTTAAGTATTGTAATGAGTTAGATCTTAAATGAAAATTTACACTTCCAGTTTTAGATAGAATGAATGAGCATTATAAACATCATGAATTGCTTGTTTTCATGCATTTTTACCTTTATTTCTCGAATTCTCACAAATGGCAACACGAATGACACGTGCACCATTTCGTAAGAGGTAATAAATCCTAAGTTGATGATTTACATCAATGGCCATAGTCAGGATGTAAACAAAACTTAGGATTTTTGTCTTTTACGAAATAACACTGGATCCACACTGGATCCATTTTCAAAATTCATCATGTTTTCCTTAAATATTTTTCTCCTTTTATCAGAATTTAACTTAAAATTAACTCAAAATATATACCAATGGCCATAGTCAGGGTATATTGAGAGTTCATTTCATTTTAAATTCTATAAAAGCACCAAATGTATTTCATTCTTCTCTTGAATCCAAATATAAATTATTATATAATACATTCAATGACCATAGTCAAGGATGTATTATATCTTCAATCTTATTTTAATTCATCTAAAGAATGAAATAGCTTTTCAAAATCCAATTTCAAATTCTTCAAATTCATTCATCATTTAGGATAGAACTGCATCATATTTTCAAAATTCCTTTTTCAAAAACTCCAAGTGATATTAATAGCTTCTTCAATCAATCTTCAATTCTTGTAAGATCCAATTCATCCTTTCATTTTTTTTAAATTTTATTTCATTTTTCAATCTCAAAGTTCAATTTAAACTTTGAGATTTCAAATTCATTTTATATTCAAATTCAAATCAGATTTCAAAGTTCAATTTGACTTTAAAATTCCAAATTCATTTTTATATTCAAAACTCCAATCAAACTCAAAGTTCAATTTAACTTTGAGATTCTTGATTCATTTTCTAAAAATTCCAAATTCAAGCCCTAAATTCAAAGTCCAATTTGACTTTGAAATTCATTTGTATACTCAAATTCTAAATTTCATTTTCCAAGTTCAATTTAAAACTTGGAAGTTCTTAATTTATCTTCTGAATTTAACAACTCCAAATTCCACCTTAGGATCTAGAACTCAAACTTCCACCTTGGATCTCAGACTTCAAATCCAAATCCGTTTTAGAATCCGGAACTCAACTTCACCTTGGATCTCAGATTACAGATCCAAAATCCATTCTAGGGTCAGAACCCAATTCTACTTTTGGATCTCAGACTTCAGATCCAAAATCCATTCTAGGGTCAGAACCCGATTCTACTTTTGGATCTCAGACTTCAGATCCAAATCCATTTTAGGGACCAGAATCCAATTTCACTTTGGATCTCAGACTTCAGATCCAAATCTATTTCAGGGTCCAGAATCCAATTTCACTTTGGATCTCGCACTTCAGATCTGAAATACATTCTAGGGTCAGAACCCAATTCTACTTTTGGATCTCAGACTTCAGATCCAATTCCATTTTAGGATCCGAAATCCAATTCCACTTTGGATCTCAAACTTCAGATCCAAATCCATTTTAGGATCCAGAACCCAGTTCCACTTTGGATCTCAGACTTCAGATCCAATTCCATTTTAGGATCCGGAATCCAATTCCACTTTGGATCTCAAACTTCAGATCCAATTCCATTTTAGGATCCAGAACTCAATTCTACCTTTGGATCTCAGATTTCAGATCCAATTTCATTTAGGATCCAGAATCCAATTCCATTCCCAATTCTAAATTTCAAATCCAATTCCATTTTCAGATCTCATCGGAACTTCCTAAATACATTTCTATACCATTTGATTTTCTCGGATCCATCTTGATTTCAAATTTGAAATCCAAATTCCATTTCAAATACTCATTTCCTTCCTAAATCCATGATTAAATTCAAAGTCCATTTCTGACTTTGAAACTTCATTTCCTTTCATTTCAAAGCTTCAAATCATTCTTTCAATCAAGATTTATTCTGCCAACTCTGGTTCACTTCAAAGACTTAGAACTTTTTTGATCTATCTCAAGTTCTAAAGTTAGATTCAATCATTTCTTCACTCCCTTACCAAGTTCATCTCAGAATACTTGGAAATTTTTAAAACATCTTTTAAAAAGAGCATACATCCTTGCATTGCACAAGCATGATTCTTTCTGCATTTAGATTTAGAATAAATTCTTAGATGATATTTAGGCAAAGCAAAAAGCATAGATTCAATCCTTGGTTCAATTACTTCTGGTAAAGGTGCCAGGAACGGTCGAACCTCGTACCGACGAGCGAATCCCGTCTCTCCATTTTCCTGCAAATATTTTCAAAACGGAGGCGAGTTAAATTTCTAAATATTTTCAAATTAAAGTCAAGTGAGACCCCGCAAAAGAGTTCCTCGTCTTTCTTTCTTTTCTTTTCTCTTCTCTCTTTCTTTTCTTTCTTTTATTTTTCTCCCTTCAAAAAGGAGGAAAATAGAGGCTGGAAAAGGAAAAGAGAAGGAAGAGAGAGAAACCACAAGAGAGAAAAAATTTTGCGATGATCACAAATATGAGAAAATCATTTTTGGAAAGAAAGATTAACCGCGAGAGCTGATCTTTGAAAGGGGATCATTCATGAGAGATCATCATGAGGGTTAATTTTTTGAAGCAATGATTTGAAAACCAATTTTTAGAAAATATGATCAACACAAGGGTTGATCTTTGAATGTGATGTCTTGAAAAACCAATTTTGGAAAATATGATCAACACAAGGGTTGATCTTTGAATACAATGATTCGAAATCAATTTTTAGAAAATAAGATCAACACAAGGGTTGATCTTTGAATGCAATGATTCAAAATCAATTTTTAGAAAATATGATCAACACGAGGGTTGATCTTTGAATGCAATGATTCGAAATCAATTTTTAGAAAATATGATCAACACGAGGGTTGATCTTTGAATGCAATGGTTCGAAATCAATTTTTAGAAAATATGATCAACACGAGGGTTGATCTTTGAATGCAATGGTTTGAAAATCATTTTTTAGAAAAATATGATCAACACGAGGGTTGATCTTTGAATGTAATGGTTCGAAACCAAATTTTGGAAAATATGATCAACACAAGGGTTGATCTTTGAAAAAGGTCAAACTAAAATATGAAAAATTTTCATGATTTTTGAAAGACCCTCATAGGTAATATCATTTCTCTCATGAATGATGTCGAGATTGTCCCGCGTTTTTGAAAAGAATAGGAATCTGATGGCAAAAGAATATTTTGAAGTGTAAATGAAAATTTAAATAATAAAAGATGCCCCGATATTGCGAAAAGAAATAAGAATTGAACCGCAAAGATAAGAAGGAAATTGACATTTCATTTATAAGCAAAATTGATAGCAAAGACTGAAATATTTACAGGTATTTTTGACCAAAAGGTCACAAGAGACTCAGGCTGACTTGCCCATACAGGATGATTTGGTAAAGAAAAGGGAGGATAACAAAAAAGACTCTAGTATCATCGGCCGTTTGAATGATCTGAAAAAGGCTATGTCCGGACGGCAGGCTGCTCTTCAGTTTTCTCTTCTATCAGAAGGTGTTTATCGATGCAGTCCTAGACGATATTTTTCAGAACGAAACAGTGCTCTATGTCGTGCCCCACTGCTCGGTGATACTTGTAGAACTATTCCTTGAAGTTGCCCAATACTACTGAAGGATCAACAACTTTTGGGAGACGAATCATATTCTTTGTGAGCATATATTCCAGAACCTCCTCGAGTGTCTGCTCCAAAGGGGTGAATTCGCGGTCAGCACTCCAGTCCTTGCGCTTTGGTTTTTCCTGATCCTTTTCCCGTTGTTGAGAATTGGGTTGGGAAGGCTTATTGTTGCTGGAAGACCTTCCTTTTTGACCTCTGAATCCTTTTGAATTGCTGACATGATCATCCTTGTTACCCTTGTTGTCGGACGAGGGACCAACGGAAAGAGTGAAATGGGCTTTCTTCTTTGCATCTTGATTGCCCCTTGCCAGGGTGGTACCGTCATAGACTCCGTTATCTATTCCCATCTCGAGCCATTCAGCTCGCTCAGTCAATTCAATAAATGACTTGGAAGGGTATGGGAAAATGAGGCTTTTCAGGGGTTGAGAGAAGTTACTCAGGATGAGTTGAAGAGCATGCTCTTCTGAAATGGGGGTTCTCATCTTGTTGCAGATATATCTCCACCTATGGATGAAATCTATGGCCTTTTCCTTGTCATCCTGCCTCAAATTGCATAAGTGATTGAGGGTTGGCGGTGCCTCAGTATTGAACATGAATCTCTCTACAAACAGGTTGACAACTTTATCAAAATCTTGCAGCTCGACAGGGTTGATGTGCTCCGCATACCACTTAGCCGCTACGCCCTCCAAACGACGAGGAAAGCACAAAAAGGGGGCCCGATTGTCTTCACTGAACCTGGCACATTCGGCGAAGAATATTGCGAGATGGGACTTTGGGTTGCGGGACACATCGAACTTAATAAACTTTCGGGGGAGATCTTCCAAGCTGTTGTCTCCATCTAAACCAAGGTAGAAGTCTTGTATGGTATATACCCTCTTTCTTTTATCTCAGATCTGCAGATCTTTGACCATCTTAGTCAATACTTGAACTGAATCTTCTGTCGGGACCCCATCTTTAGGTTTTTTGACTGATTCAGGTTCTTCTGCCACTTTCTTGGGCTGTCGCGGATGTTTTGGGATGAACACAAACTGTTCTTCCTCGAAATCCTCTTCTGCTGATTCTGTGCCCTCGGATGTGGTGTCCTGCTGGACCCTCTTCTTGTTAATCCTGACATGCTTCTTTACTGGCTTTCTCTTGGTCTTGCTTTTAGAGGATGTCTTCTTTGAACTTGCCCCAGCTTGCTCGGACATCATTTTTGCCATCATCTTTTGAAAGATCTTATACATTGCCCGGTCAACATCATCTTTCTCTGAATTATGTTTTCGGGACAATCTGGAAGAGTTTATTTCTTCTACTTCGCTGTCATTGTGCCACTGAGCTGCCCTTCTTCCCGCTCTTGTTTGAACCATGATGAAATGTTGACGTTTCTTGAAGAAATAAATAAAGGGTTCAGGACAAAGAATTTTTTGAAAGGAAGAGGGATAGTGAAAGAGAATTTTTAAAAGATCTCTCAATAAAAAGGATTTTATATGAAGAAGGTAGAATGTATGAAGAAGAGTATCTTGAAGATAAATGACCAGACCTCGAGTACTTTTAAAAAATTGCAGGCAGGATCAAAAGATTTAAAATAAATCAAAAGAAAAGAAAGAAATATGCCTGGACTTTTTGAAAGATAGGAAGATTTAAAGGACATGTCCAGGTTTTTAAGAAATGAAGGAATAAAGAAATGAGAAATATACAATCCTGGATTTGAGAAAATAAAAGAATTTCTTTATGAAATAAATATCCAGGGTTTTGAAAAATAAGAATTTTCAAGATAATATCTATAAAAGAATTAATTTATACAAGCAATAATGCACAGAATAGCACTCCCTAGAAGCTGACTCTAAATGCAATATTTTGAAATGGCTTGTAGGACCTTAATCCTAACTCTAGGGTTCAGATCATCTGATTTCAATCAAGATACGCCGATATACTCAAGCCGAAGCTCGAAGTACGTGGCATATAAATATTTCTCCGGTTCTAAGGTAATGAATTCCCAACATCCTTGAGCACCTACCGATATACCTCAGACTATGGCCCTTAGGTACGTGGTAGGGGGGCACAAACCCAAATAAGTGGTCCAGTTGTGAGGCTCTCTCCCGAACTATAGTTCAGTGAGACAGCCCAACAACGTGAAGACCGGGACAAATATAGGTAAGGGATGTTTTCGAAAACATGTTAAGCATGCAATAAAATTCAGAAGGCTCTAATGCAAGTCCTAAAGAGATATATTAAAATGAAAAGAAGCATACACTTGCATACATTGTTTTTCATTCAATCTCTAGAATTGAGGAGAGTTGTATCTCAGACCTAAGTCTAATGTGAGCATGGAATAATCTCCTTAATATGGTTATACCAAACCATACTTAAATCCTATATGCAATGATGTCAGCTTAGGATAGAGTCTAGGCTCCAAAAGTTTGCATGGAAATGAAGCTGACATATGTAGAATAAAAACTTAGAAAATATCAAAGCAAAGGAAAAGGCATTAAATTCGACCGGATGAAGACGAGTCCCATCTCGGTCGCCAAACCTGTGATCATCGCAAAATTTTTCCTCGCTTGTAGTTTCTCTCTCTTCCTTCTCTTTTCCTTTCTAATCCCTATTTCCTCCTTTTTAAAGGGAGAAAATAAAAGAAAGGAAAAAGAAGAGAGAAAAGAAAAGAAAAGAAAATAAGAGAAAGAGGAACTCTTTTACGGGGTCTCACTTGACCTTAATTTTGAAAATATTTAAGAAAATAACTCGCCTCCATTTTGAAATATTTGCGGGAAAACTGAGAGACGGGATCCGCTCGTCGGTACGAGGTTCAACTGTTCCTGGCGCCTTTACCAGGGGTAATCGAACCAAGGGTCGAATTTATGCCTTTTGCTTTGCTAAGAAATTATCTAGGAATTTATTCTAAGTCTAGATGCACAAAGAATCATGCTTGTGCAATGCAAGGATGTATGCTCTTTTCAAAATGGTTTTGGAAATCTCCAAGTGCTCCGAGATGATCTTGATAATGGAGTGAAGAAATGGTTTCTGAATAGTAGAATCTAACTTAAAACTTTGAGATAGATCAGAGAAGTTCTAAGTCTTTGAAATAATGAGAGTCAGAAGAATAAATCTTGATTTTGAGAAGAATGATTTTTGAAGCTGAGATAAAAAGGGAAAAGGAAGGAAATTCCAAAGTCAAAAAAATAGATTTTGAACTTAGATTTAGGAGAAGAGATAAAATTTGAAATGGAATTGAATTTAAAATTTGAAATCAGGATGGGTTTGAAAAATACAAGTGGTATTTTAAAATAGAAATGGAATTAGAAAGTTTGGATGAGATCTGAAAACAGAATTGAATTTTAAATTTGGAAATGAAATGGAATTGGATTTGAAAGTTGGAATTCAAGATGGAATTTGAATCCAAAGTTTGGATTTTAATTTGAGATCAAAATTGAATTCTGGATTTAGGATCTGAAAATGGAAATTGGATCTGAAATTTGGAACGGTATTTGGATCTGAAATCTAAGATCTAAGATGAAGTTGGATTCTAGATCCTAAAATGGGTTTTGGATCTGAATCTGAGATAAAAGATGGAATTGGGTTCTGGATCCTAAAATGGATTTTGGATCTGAAGTCTGAGATCCAAGGTGGAGTTGGACTCTGGATCTTAAAATGGATTTTTGGATCTGAAGTTCGAGATCCAAGGAGGAATTGGATTTCTAGATCCTAATACGGATGTGGATCTGAAATTAGAGATCCAAAGTGAAGATTGTACTTGGAAATCAGGATCCAAGTTGGGATTAGGATCTAACTTTGGTTTGGATTCTGAAAAGTCCAAATGGGTCTTTTAAAGATGGATCTGGGTTTTGAAAACCCAGATTTAAAATTTAGGAAGAGTTAAGTTTTTGAGATTCAGAATAAATCTCAAAACTTTGAATTTGAATTTAAAGATGAATTAGAAATTTCAAAGTTAAATTTAACTTTGAATTTGAATTGAGTTGGAAATTTGGAATTTGAATAAAAAATGATTTTGGAATTTCAAAGTCAAATGGGACTTTGAAATTTGAGATAGAATTGAAATTTGAAATAGAAATTTGAGAAAAGGTATTCAAAATCACTCGGGTTTTTTTGAAAAAGAATTTTGAAAAATATGATGCAATTCTATCCTAAATGATAAATGAATTTAAAGATTTTGAAAAGTTATTCCATTCTTTAAATGAATTAAAATAAGATTAAAAATATAATACATCCTTGACTATGGTCATTGAATGTATTATATGATAATCTATATTTAAATTCAGGTGAAGAATAAAATATATTTTGGTGCTTTTATAGAGTTTAAAATGAAATTAACTCTCAATATATCCTGACTATGGCTATTGATATATATCTTGAGTTAGTTTTAAGTTAAACCTTGATAAAAGAAGAAAATATTTGAAATATGATGATTTTTTGAAGAGGGATCCAGTGTGGATCCAGTGTTTTTCCATAAAAGATGAAAATCTTAAGTTTTATTCACATCCTGACTATGGCCATTGATGTGAATCATCAACTTAAGATTTAATCACCTTCCATTAGAATGGTGCGCGTGCCATTCGTGTCCCCATTTGTGAAATTTTTGAAATGAAAGAGGAAAATAATATGAAAACAAGAAGTTTATGAAACTAACAATGCTCATTCATTCTGTCTAAAAGCAGGAAATGTAAAGAATTCTCATTTATAATCTAGCAGTTACAATTCAAATTGATGTAGAATATCAAAATCCTAATCTAGGAAAGAATTTTTACATTTCCTTGCAAAACTGAATGAATTAGCATGAAATAACATATCATTATGGAAGGAATTTAACAATTTTACCTATCTCCTGTGAAAAGACAGATTAGCACATGACATATAGGACATTACTTAATCTTAAGATGTGATGGATGAAATACTCATGCCTACCGATGCAATATGAATGATAAGATATGCACTGGAATGATGTTTGTGAACTAATGAAGGATAGAGATTACAGTGGAAACATTGATGTAAAGATGTAATGGAAGAAGCTGCAAATGGCTATGGAAACAAAAGATTTAGTGGCTCAAATAACCCAACTTACCTTGACAGTCGAACCAAATAACACAAGAAATTTAGCAATTTTTTATAGCATGCCAGGAACAAGTCAGAGAACTTTTCTTTTTACAAGCAGGGACAGTCTAATGGCCCCTTTGACCGCCGAACCAAATAATCATGACTTACCTTCAGCCAACACATGGTTTTCGATGGATCAATGTAATGATGAAGCTGTTTGATAAACGAGTTCATGAACTGGATCCTGCCAGTTAATCTCATAACACAGGTACAGCAGGACAGAACAACAAAGAAAATGTGAGATGGGTATGTTTTTGCTGTTGTTTAGCAGCAAGGGCTATGAGCATGAGGTTAGGCCGACTATCATGGTATGCCTATATGGCAATGATTGATGGGGATGAAGTATAGCAATGGTGAATAATGCTTTTAATAAATATGTGCAACAGAACATATGTTGTGGAAGATTGGTGTGAAGATTTGGAGATTCGTGGATGAATATTTTGACAAGTATCTAGCGGAATCATCCCTTTTACAGCAAACCAGGGTACATTTCACTATAGATGAGATCTTGCAATGGATCAAGGAAAACATGGATTCCCGTTGAACCAAACAATGGATTTATGACTGAATGTATCTGATGGAGATGGACACACAGGACACGAGCATATTTATGATTATAGGAGATGGAAAAATAAGATTTAAAAAAAAAAACAATGTGCAAGCAATAATATAACTGCTAAGTAATGGAAATGAAGCAAAATTAGCAGACGAGATGGCAAGACAACATAATATAACAGATATTTTAACAATGAAAGGATATATATGCTACTGAGGTAAGGTATAAACATACTTTTATATTACTGTAGAATGTAAACCCATACTGTAACGAGAGCCGAGACGATGGTGCTATCAGTATTGAATCAATACAGAAATACATATGAATGGAAGGTGTATTGACCTGATCGCAGATAATCAAGATCTCTGGCAGCAGTAAGTGGGTCTGCTGCAAGTCGATTTCTCGTTGATTTCTTTCTGACCACCTTCTTCAGCTTTGGTGACACTTCCACTAAAACTGGTTGGTCCACACGGCGTGTAAGAGAAGACTGTATCACTCATTGAATTAGGTATTGTCAATCTGCTGTAAATGAACTCAACAAGGCAAATCTTTAAATCTCTGAAATTCCAGGACCATTTCAACAAGTCATGAACACAAGACACTGATTCTTTATCCCATGATGCTACCAAATAATTCCGATATCCACCTGTAAGCTAGACAAAACTGGATCCTCTTGATATATGAAAAGACGGCGCCCACCATTATGGCATTCAAGGAGATGATCAAGGATAGTGACTAGCATGTTGACAGAACCAGTTATGCGCAAGGGGGATGCCACCAACATCCTTGACCAGCTATTACCATGTTTTAGCATTCAGAATGAGATTTCATGATTCACACCCAACTCAAGACAATAAATGATCAGATAAAAGGAAATGCTATTTTTCTCATCCAACATCAACCAGACAGAAGCCATACCAGAATGGATCAATACTAACATGCAAACTTCACTTTACTTCCAATTGAGGCGATCCTTAGATTAGTATACCCCTTTCTAAAACTCATTCTGAGTATACTTTTGCACTGACACTGATTTTGGATGTGTATTATTCGATGAATTCCCCAGATTAGAGAGGTGCAAACCGAAAATGACCACAGCTCCCTCATGATTTCTGTTACTAAATGTTATATGCAGTGAACAATATGAAATAAAATTTTACTATTACCTAGAACAGACTGCAACTAAAGCTTTCCCCTAGACTTCTTGGATGCAAAGGGGGTTATAACAGCTAAAACCCAACACGATGAGTAGATACATGTGCTAGCAATGAGGCAATGATTTTTTATTTTATATTATATATATTTTTTTTGAAATGACTGCATACTATTAACTATATCAACAAAATACTAAAATGAAATGTGCTTCAAAACATAGAAGACTAATGAAGACTCATGTGCACAGAAGACCTGGAACATCTGCAATTCAAAACACAGAAAGTTCAAAATGTAAAAAAAATGAAATTCCCGTGTAAATTGAAAATGATAAGAGCATACATGATACCAGCAAAATGAGAATGCCCTGATATATCCAAGAACAATGGTATAGGTGGGGGGGGGGGGGGGGGGTTCATGGCAATGTTGGCAGCAGTTTACTTGATCAATGGCTAGCTAACCAATGGTATTTACAACAAAGATGAGATAATTTCAAGTGGAACAGGTAAAACTAATAAAAATGATTACATGGATATCTATATTGCATCTCTTTGAATATAAAGAAAAGCTCATTCTTATAAAGACCTCAGAGCCTTACGACTTTTTGAACAAGAGCAAATCCTGCAGCAATGGTGAAGGAAGACAGGGTGGCTTCTCAAAGATTTTGTGCATCTACATTCATCAGCTTCAATAGCACAAAAAGTAAAGTCCTATGATGCAAAAAAAAAGGAAATTGCCCTGATGCAAAAATCACTAATGATGCATGATACTGAAAGAATGCAAAAGAAGAGGAGATATGAATGGGTATGGTAGATGGCTCAATGAGTATAAAACGAACTGGATGAGACCCTGTCATAGTCTGTTGCATTAATTTCCTTACCCTCACTACATCTCCATATTAATCGAATACAGGTGGTCAAATTGGGCGATATCTTATTACCCCTTTATTTTGGTCCTCCTGTGGATCAAATGTAATTGTGGCTGTGTTGGGAGGAAGAAGCACATGAGCTTCAAGGCACATTGACGCAGGCTCTCATGCAAAGGAAAATGGATGCCATGGAAATGGACACTACACTATGAAAAGAATGTTGATTCATGCATGACGAAGACATAAAGTATGCTTAAGATGGGATGAGATGCCAATGAAAATATAGATTTAATAAGGAGAAAAACCATCCATTAAAGAAACAATCAAGCAGATCCCAGTGATCATAAGTAATTACTAAGAAAAGAGAAAAAAACGAACAATCAGCAATGATATAACAAGTTCCAGAAGAACAAGAAAGACTAATGACCAAAGAAAGAGGATTTTACCTTCGTTGCAGGATGTTGGAAATAAAAAAAAATGGGGTCCAAACAGCAACCCGGGTGAATTTAATAGAATTATAGGCAAAATGTGTGAATAGACCAAAAATCAACTCAGAATAAGTCTGATCTGATACTAGATCAGATCGGATGTTATTTGAGAAGGTCATCCTCGATCATGACACGATTGAATCAATAATGCAGTAGGAAAGTATGATAAACAAAAGGCATTCAAGCAATATAGCAGGATATTTCAACAAAATACCGAAAGAAGATATAATCGATATGTTAAAACGGTGAATGAATATACTGTAGCCTCAAAAATGCAAAGTGCATTGATACAGAGGCAGTATTATTGTTGCAATGGGTATCATTGAAGTTGCGATAGGCAGATCAATGATACTCAGATGCTTTTAATGATAAAATGAAAGAAACCATGAAAACATAATAAGGAAATAGAGAAGGAAGGAAACACAGAAGAACCTGAAAGAGGGTATGGTGCTCACCTTTTATTATTGTCGCTGAGGCTGAGGGGAATGACCCTTACAATGGCGGATCGAGCTTTTGTTCATTTGTTGCAGGGTTAATCAGGATCGCTCGATGGAGCTTTTGCAACAGGATCGACCTCCTCTGGTTTGCTGGGATGATCGATTGATTTCCTTCAGCTGACGCAGATGAGAAGGGTGAAAACCGAAGAAGAGGGGAAGAAGACAGAGGCAGAAAAGGGGCAATGGTGTGGTGAAGGCGGATGAAGAAATGGGGCTTCCTGCGGGCTCTTTTTAAAGAGGAGAAGGGGAAGGTTCGTGAAGGGCCGTTGGAGATCGAAGGTGGATGGGCGATGGAGGAGAGAGAAAGCGAGAGGCGCCATCCTCCCCTTCCTTTTTCTTGCGAAGGGTTTTCTCAAAGAGAAAACCCTAAGTGGATTTCCAATGGGCCCCTCTTACTTTCGAGTTTTTATAAAAGGGTGATCTTTTAACAAGATTTTGCAAAAAGGCATTTTTTTACAAAACTTGTTTTTTTTTTTTTTCAAAAGGGTGCCTTTTTGAATAGCCATTTTTTGTGCTCTTTTCTGGAAATTTTCTCTCTCTCTCTCTCTCTCTATATATATATATATATATATATTTGGTATTTTTGGAATAAAGTTCTAAAATTTACGAGAATCAAAGGTTTAAAACTAATTTTTTTGGTATTTTTGAGAAAATTTTTACAAAAGAGGGTTTTCAGAGCATTCAGACTTGGTTTTTCTCAAAAAAAAAATGGGTTTAGGGGAAAACATGGATTATTTACAAAGTTTTGAAAAATTTGGGGTGTTGTAAACACCCCAAATTTTCACTCACCTCCACGACATTTTCACCAAACATCGTCATCCAGCCTTTTGAAATCGCCGGAGGGCAAAATGGTCATTTTCTAAGCCCGGACCTTGCAAAAGTCTAAATTTCATCTGCAACTCCCAAAATTTCTCTATTTTTAGCTCAGATGTTCAAAATTTTATTCCTGACAGAAAATAGGAATCTCCAAGTCTTGGTTCAAGATTATATTGCATAAGACATGGCATTGCATATCATTGCATGAGCATCCCATATCACTGCACTGCACAGCATGTCATTTCGAGATCCAAAACTCTTGATTTCAAAATTTTCAATCCAGATTAGAATTTCAACTATTTTTAAAATCGATTTCAAAACCCTGGGTCTTCAAAATTATCAATTCTTCCCATTTTACCCCCAGGACTCTGAATTTCAAAATATTTTCTCAGGAAAATGATCTGTATAGTTTTCAATATGGATTTCAGCCACTTCACCTCAGATTTTGCCCTTTTGACAATTTCAAATATCTTCCTTTTACAAAATTGCCCTACAGGGGCCAACTCTTTCCAAAATTTCCTGTTTTACCAATTAGTCCAGATTTTATGAAAATTCCAAAAAGAAGTTGTTGTTTTATCCTTATTTCAATAAAGAAGCCATGTGGGACCCACACTGAGGTGGTGTCACACAAGCTTTTCTTTTGAAAATTTGAATTTTGAAAAACCCAAAAATATAGGAGCCTTGTCCCCAGGATTGGCGCCACTTGTCTTTTCTCTCTCCTCCCATTTCCATGCCAAGTGTCAGTGTGGGGCTACCTTAAGAAGCCGCCACATGTCATCCCATTTATCTTCCATGTGTTAGTATCCACCATACCTATCATGCGCCATGTGTCATTTCAAAGAACACCAGAAGATGCCAAGTGTCATAGGTTGTCCTGTCTAGAAAAAGTGGAGGCTTGTCTCCTCTGAGGTGGCGCCACTTAAAGTGTGTCTCCTGCAGAGGACACGTGTCAACCTCTCCCTCCTTCAGAAAAAGTAGCCTGACACATGTCTCTCCCTACCTTTCTCAGAAAAATAGGAGACACGTGTCACTCCTAGCTTCCTCCAGAAAAGGTAGGCTTGTCCCCTCTGAGGTGGCGCCATTTGAAGAGTGTCTCCTGCAGAGGACACATGTCATTCTCTGCTCTTCTCAGAAAAAGTAGATGCCATGTGTCATTTCCTGCTCTCTTCAGAAAAAACTAGAATTCAAATATTCAAATCTCTCCATAGGTGGCGCAAATCCTGAACTTCTACCTTTTTCATTTTGTCTGAGATGGCACCACATGGCTTGGGCCTCCTTCTCTCCCTCTGCCACGTGTCATTCTCTGCTTCTTTCAGAAAAAAGTAGGTGACACATGTCTCCTTCTACCTCCTTCAGAAAAAGTAGAGGACACATGTCACTCGGCTTCCATCAGAAAAGCAACCATTCAAAAATTTTAAGACAAGAGCTAGGTGGCAAAAATCCTGGAGTTCTACCTTTTTCTACTTGGCCAAGATGGTGCCACATGTTCCTTGCCTTTCCTAACTGCCACATGGCATCGTAGGAGCCATTCTGAGGAAATGCCACATGTCCATCCTTCATTCCTCCAGAGCCAACCTCCATTTGAAATTCAAGTTCACCTTCTGAGGTGGCGCCATTTGAGAAGACTTCTCCAGGCAACTGACACTTGTCTGCCACATGTCCAGACCTCCCTGCATCAGAAAAAGTAGAAAACCCCCCTTCTGAGGTGGCGCATTTTGCTTCCTCCATTCATGTTCTCCTGCCACATGGCATCGTAGGAGCCACTCTGAGGAAATGCCACATGTCAGCCTCTCCTTTCCTGCAGAAAAGTAGAATTTGAATTCCTCTGAGGTGGCACAGCCTGCTTCCTCCACTCCTGTCCTTCTGACACATGTCAAGAGCCTCCAGAGGTGGCGCCACATGGCATGCTCCCATTGTTTCCAGCTTTACACCTCAAATCACCTTTTGAGGTGGCGCCAATCCAGAGTCCCACTTGGCTTCAAATTTTATTTTTATTTTATTTTTAATAAAAGTAGCACACCATGAGGTGGCGCCATGTAAGACCCACAATTTTTCAGAAAATATCTGAATAAAATTCATGAGGCATTTACCGGTAAAAATAGCATTTTTTCTCAGAATGTGAAACGAATCAATTCCTGCGAGCCAGTTATACTTAGGATATTCGTTGAATCGCGAAGATATGCTCAAACACTCTGGAAGCCATAACTTCCTATCTGAACAAAATCAAAGGATTCCTGCGAGCCAACTTTCTTAGTGGCATCAATACGAAGATAATGGTGTACTCAGAATTTTTTTGGAAAAAAATCGCCGAAAACCCGAAATTCTTGCGGGACCCATAGAAATATGGGTGGGACCCACAGAAATATTTCTCAGAAAATATTCTAGAATATTCTAGAATATTCCAGCACCTTCCAACATCTTCCAGAGCCTTCCAGCTCCTTCCAGCACCTTCCATGGAAGGGATTTCTGAAAAGCCAAGGGGTAAAGAGGGGATTCTGAAACTTGGGGCCCAAGTTTCAGAACCTATAAATAGAGGAGCCCCCCTCTCTTTAAAAATCACCAACCCCTCTCTCTCTCCTCCTTTTCCCAAACCTCCCCTACCTAGCCTAGCCCACCTGAGCCCACCTGACCTGGTCTGAGCCTGCCTGACTTAGCCTGAGCCTGCTTGACCTGGTCTGAGCCTGCCTGACTTAGCCTGAGCCTGCTTGACCTGGTCTGAGTCTGCCTGACTTAGACTGAGCCTACTTGACCTGGTCTGAGCCTGCCTGACCTGGTCCTAACCCACCTGACCTAGGTCTGAACCTACTTGACCTAAGTCTGAACCCAGTTGACTTGACCTGAACCTGGTTTGGTTCAAAGTCAAAGTCCAAGTCCTTTTTCGTTCAAAGTTCGAAGTTGATCCTTTTTCGAAGTCGAGCCTCGTTCGAAGCGTTTGAAGCAATCGGAGTCGTTTCTTCCACGATTTGAAGTAAGTTCGCTTCATTAAACCATCTCTCTCAAGTATTTGATTGTTTGTATATAGCATATACTTTCTGAAGTAGTATCTTGCTTTAGTTCTTGGTTGAGCCCTCTAGGACACTTCGGTGTTCACTCGCTCACCTCGTAACTATCGTCGGATATATATGTTCGAATACGCAGTATATGCGTTCTTCAAAATAGTATCTCACCCTAGTTCTTGGTTGAGCCCTCTAGGACACTTCGGTGCTCACTCGCTCGCCTCGTAACTATCATTGGATACAGATCTAGGTGTATATCTGCTGATTCTGCCGACGCGTCTTATATCGCACAGGCTATGTAATTTACCCTTGTCGTCGCGTCGTATGATGCCAAGGCTCCCTGCTTTCTGTACTTCCGATTAAAGCACTTCCGATTATGCATTTACTTACGCCGTCGCGTCGAACGATGCCAAGGATCCTGCTTTCTGCAATGTATTTACTTACGCCATCGCGTCGAACGATGCCAAGGCTTCTGCTTTGTTATATATGTAGAATATTTCGTTCAGTTACACACCCTGAACAATAGTATATAAATTTCCTTTACGCCGCCGCTGTATAAAGCACAGGCTTCTGCTTATATTACATATATGGCGCGTAAGTGAGCGTTCAAATGGAGATCAACTCCAAAATCGCCCATGTGATTCCCTTACCGCTCCTCGTGCAAGATTCTGCTTGACGAATGAAGCCCCTATTGGAAAGGCTTCGCCTTTTGGCAAAATGCTCTTTACGTAAAGACTAAATCAATTACGTATGGCCTGGCTATGGCCCAAGGTTCCTGCAACCTTGATGGATGCAAAGTACGCACAACGGTGCGCATCCATTTCCCGAGTTAAGCGTAGCGATTTCCCACCAAAGAGGGGAGATGCCGCTGAAATGGATAAAAGAAACGCACGCTTTCTCCGTAAAAGAGAGGAAGTGCTGCTGAAATTCCTGAAGGAGCTAAGAATGGCTCAGAAAGAACGTAGTAGAAGTGCTACCCAGTTTATGGAACGCTTTCTACGATGTAGAGAGGTTCGTCGTACCACTGCCGGTAGAGCAGAGAAGGTGTCAACAGAATGGTTGGCAGAAGAGTTGCCAGAACCAGTTAAGTGGCACAATGATGTCCCTTGATGGAACGATGTCAGAATGACTCGTCTCCCTGACACCTGCAAGGGCATCATACTTGTAAGAGCCGTTGCGCCAAAGTAGTGGTAGCACCTTGACGAGGTCCTGAGCTCGTTGCGTAAAAATACGCCGAGTAGCCGATCCGTAGAGATCGAGTCATGTGCATGCTCATTGAGAATTATCAGACAACCAGACTCGTATGGGCCGCTGAGCCGGAGTGTGTTGTTTCCACCGAAAGAGGTGAAGTGCTCGTCAAGGCCGAAGTGCCGAGAGCAGAGTTAAGCATGCATATGAATAAAACCTTTGTTCCACGGTGAAAACCGTGTGGTTGATTGGGGTCGGGTACATACTTCTCAAAGGCTGCCCTATAGGCATGCAATGTTCGTCAAGTAATTGTAAGACCGGCAGGCCCCTTTCAGAATTTCTCACCGAGGAAGACGGTGATGGCGCAGCCTTGAGTGACATATATTTCACCCGAACCTGATAGAGTTCATTGATGACCTTCGTCACCCAGAGGTATAGAGGTCGTGGTTATCCTTAAATATCTAAGGAATGAACCCAACTACTGCAGTAGCAGAATGCATTCAGATACCTAGTAAGGATCTCTTCCGGTATGTTGTACCGTCCTACTAGGGGGATGGGGTCAACAGGCCTCTGGGGTATCTAAAATACATAGAATAATCAACCCCCAGATCGTCGTGTTGTTGCCCAGATATGAGTCCCCTAAGCCCAGGGGGAGGTGCAATTATCGAAACAAAGCATTAGCTTAGGTACAACGCTACTTTGAATGTATGAGTAGATGACGTTGTTGAGTCAGTCCTGCATAACCTTTGTGAAGGTGTCATGGTCGGTATACTACTGGACCGATTGGGAAAGAACCCCATTGATATCCGTACGACTAAGTGAAGCTCGGAGAGCTGTCCTTAGATTCGTAGGATACGGATGTGCCAAGCATAAAGGCTTGAGCTAGACATCCATTCGTGACTCTGAGGAAGTCAAGGCTAAGTCGTAGAGACTTAAGAGATTATTCTAACTCACAGCCCTGAAGAGGCTTATGCGAAGTCATGACGACTTGCGTGGATGTTCAACTCATAGCCCTGATGAGGCTTTTGCGATATACGCTAAGTCATGGAGGCTTGAGCGTCGTATTACGAACTACGACCCTGAGTGGTCTATGCATTTACTTGAGTTGAATAGATAGGTGTTTGCCTACTTACCAGACCATCAGTGGTTCTGACCCCGTTTTATGGGGATTTCAGGTGTTGAACCTGCGTGGCGATATGCAGAGCAAGGCGGCATCGAGTTCCAGGGTTTCTCTAGACAGAGTTGTACTGCTTCCTTTTTATTGAACCTTCACTGCTTTTCTAAGCAGTAGTGTTGTAATAAAAATGTGCTTTCGATAAAATGGAACACTTTGGTGGTCAATGAGTTGCTTGGCCACATACCTGCAACGTGCTCGGAGTTTTCTAAAACCGACGACTCATTATCGTCTTATTCCGCTGCTAAAAGCTTTCTAAGTTCCGCTGCAAAGAAAAGAAAAAAAAAAGAAATTCATGAAAATTTTATCTTAGCTTTGTTTTGGAAATCCGGGGCATTACAGAATTGGTATCAGAGCAAAAGTCTGAGAAACCTGGTTCGAGATCCGTCTTGTCCACCATATCGCACTATAAGTATATTTTGTACTTCTTGTTCTGATCTGGGTGCATCTTTGTATAGATGGCAACTCACGACTCCCGAGGATACTGCTATCGTTGCGGGATCATGCACGATGAGTGGGTATGCCCATATGAAGTCCAAGACTATCAATATTGTGGCGAAGGAGGGCATTCCGCCAACGAATGCCAAATGAAACATACCGCCAATATGGGTCGGCAGGAATCGCTTGGTCTTAGGGATGAGACCTCGCGTGTTAGTGGGCCACATTACTCCAGTAGAGGGAGTAGCCGTACTCCAGCAACTTCTGATGAACTACCGTCTCTGGTAGGATTTGACTTGAACTTCCTTGAGGGATTTGGTCAATCGCAAGGCTATCAACAGGCATCATGTACGCCTAGCTTGCACAGTTGGGAGGAAGGATGCAACAACTCCTTCTATAATCCCATTATGATTTCAGGTTCCTCGAATCAAAGTACTATTATATGGGGGAACAAAGCGGCTTCACCAACGCCGAGTCTGAATGGCCAGGAAGAGGGATACAACCTATATCATCCCGTTATGGTCTCGGATTCCCTGAGCCATGATGCCACTGAATGGGCAAGTGGACCGGCATCACTGATCTATCCACAAGAGTCGCTTGAGAGTAAGGAAGTGCCACCCAAGCCAAAGCTAGTTGTGCCTGCACCAAGGCAATGTGGAAGTAAACGATACTTCGGGTTCTTTGGGTCAAGAAAGCAATCCAGTTCCTAGAAGAGACTGGTAGTGTTTTGGAGTCAATAGACTCATGTACCTAGTTTCTCAACGCCTAAAAGTCTGCAGTGCGGCATGACGTTTTGTTTAAGGCGATGCTTGTGTAAATGTGATGTATATTAAGTAAATAAAACTTTGCTCGATATATACATTGTGAAACTAAAACACGTTGCTTGTATGTGGTAGATAAATGGCTCCTACGACGAGGAGAACCATACCAAGCGAGGAGTCCCATACTCAAGGATTTCTGCTGGAAACACTCAACAATTTGGTTACTGCCATTCGAGAAACAAGGCCAGAACCAGTCGCACCTCGAAGCAAAAACCTTGGTGGAATAACCTATGAAAAATTCCTCAAGCTCGATCCACTAGTCTTCGCCGGTAGAGCCGATCCTGAACTGGCAGAAAGTTGGGTCGAAGAGACCGAACGTGCCTTCCTGGTGCTGGGAGTACCAGAAGAAAAGAAGACCAACTTTGGCACGTACAGGCTGAAAGACAACGCACGAAAGTGGTGGGATACCACTAAGATTATCCAGTTCTCGGAAGTTGAAGTCATTCCTTGGACTGACTTCCGGAGAGCTTTCATGGATAATTACTTTCCATTACACTCCAGAAACAAGAAGAAGATGGAGTTTCTGGAATTGGAGCAGGGTGGCATGAATCTGATTGACTATACCACCAAATTTCAAAATCTTGAACGGTACTGCTCCCGGTTATTTGAGACCGACCAAGAAAGGGCCGACAAGTACATCAATGGACTGCGAGAAGGGCTAAGGTCACGGGTTATCACCAGCATGCCCCAAACGTTTCAAATGGCTGTGGCAGCAGCTTCAAAAATACAAGTGGATTGGGAGCGATCAAAAGTGATCATAGCAAAAAGGCCCATAGTTGATGGTGGAAACAAGAAGAGAATGTTTCCAAGTGGCCAGGGTTCACGACAACCCTTTCAGAAGAAAAGGTTCCAAGGTGGGAACAACACTCAACAAGTTGTAAGGCCAAGGCAGAACATGGCTCCAAACAACCTGCAGTCCAACCCGAACTGCCCAAAATGCCATGTAAATCACGCAAGAGGACCATGTCCACGTGACACAGGTGGATGCTTCTACTGTGCAAAGTGGGCCACATTGCAAGACAATGCAGGAAGAAGCTTATTGAAGAGCAAAGGAGGAATGCCGGATCTGCCGGACCCTCTCAACAAGTACCACAACGAACACTAGTCCAACGACCCCCACCTAGAGTAGAACAAAGGCCTGCTGCAGGTCGTGTATACGCTGTAACGATTGAACAAGTCGAAGCCGATGACCTCATTGAAGGCACCGTACCTGTTAATGGACATGCAGCTTACGTCTTGTTTGATTGTGGTGCTACTCATACGTTTATCTCTGACGATTTCACCGAACAACTCCATGCCTCAGTGCAACCGATTGATAAAATGATCGAAGTATATAACCCGTTGGGTTCACGCACCAAATGTATCCGGTGTGTGAAAAATTTGGATATTGAGATAGCAGGGCAACACTTGCCTACTGACGCCATCCTGATCGATATGATACAGTACGATGTCATTCTGGGAATGAATTGGTTGGCTCAGAATAATGCCAAGATTCTGTGCCGCGAGGGCAGAGTAATTCTATCTCGACCCGGATTGCCTAAGATGGAATACCGGTTATCCAAACCAGTTCCACAAAAAAGGCTCATATCAGCACTTAAGGTACAAAAATACCTTAGGAAGGGTTGTGTGGCCTTCCTGTTGAGTCTCTCGGTGGAAAAATCCAACGACCAACCCCTTGAGAGTTTGGAAGTAGTGCGGGAGTTTCCCGATCTGTTTCCTGAGGAATTGCCAGGACTTCCGCCACTTCGTGAGGTTGAATTTGGAATTCAATCCTTACCTGGAACAGCGCCAATATCCAAAGCCCCTTATCGTATGGCACCAGCTGAACTCAGTGAGTTGAAGTGTCAGTTGGAAGAACTGATGGAACAAGGGTTCATCCGACCAAGTATGTCACCATGGGGAGCCCCGGTACTATTTGTAAAGAAGAAGGATGGATCCCTTCGGTTATGCATCGATTATCGGATGCTTAACCAGGCAACCGTTAAAAATAAGTACCCGTTGCCTCGGATTGAGGACTTATTCGATCAGCTCAGAACAGCGAGAGTGTTCTCCGAGATCGACCTCAGGTCTGGATACCATCAGCTCAGAGTTAAGGAGGAGAATATACCTAAGACTGCCTTCAGAACGAGATATGGCCATTATGAGTTCGTAGTAATGCCCTTCGAACTTACTAATGCGCCTGCTGTCTTTATGGACCTGATGAACTGAGTGTTCAAGCCATACTTAGACACTTTTGTCATCGTCTTCATTGATGACATTCTCGTGTATTCAGAGAATGAGGAACAACACAAGGAGCACTTGAGAATCGTCTTGAAAACCCTTCAAGATAATCAGTTATATGCCAAGTTTTCAAAATGTGAATTCTGGCTAGACAAAGTAATGTTCCTTGGCCATGTGATCTCCAAAGATGGAATTGCAGTAGATCCTGCGAAGGTCGAAGCTGTGATAGACTGGAAGCAGCCAGAAAATATCACTGAGGTCCGCAGCTTCCTTGGACTTGCCGGATATTATCGGAAGTTCATACAAGACTTCTCCCGAATCGCCGTACCGATGACAAAATTGTTGAAAAAGGGAGTCAAGTTCGAATGGACTGACCAATGTAAGGAGTGCTTTGAGGTTCTCAAACAGAGGCTTACCACTGCCCTTGTCCTTACCTTACCTGCTGGTCAGGGAGGCTTCGTGGCTTATACCGATGCCTCGGGAACAGGTCTGGGTTGCGTATTGATGCAGCATGGCAAAGTAATCGCCTATGCATCCCGTCAGTTAAGAATTCATGAGAAAAACTATCCAACCCACGATCTTGAGCTTGCCGCGGTAGTGTTCGCACTTAAAATATGACGACACTACCTTTATGGAGAGAAATTTGAGGTCATGTCAGACCATAAAAGCCTAAAATACCTCTTTTCTCAAAAGGAACTCAATATGCGGCAACGGCGATGGTTGGAATTCCTCAAAGACTATGAATTCACGCTTTCCTATCACCCTAGAAAAGCGAATGTTGTAGCAGATGCCCTTAGTCGCAAGACTGTTGGCACTCTGGCCAGCCTCACCGGACAATGGAAGCTGATGGAGGATTTTGTCAGTTGGAAGCCATTCCTGGCTGACCCAGGAAAGATTCGATTGTCATGCCTGACAATCCATATCGAGATCCTCGATCGCATCGTAGCCGAACAGTTCAAGGACCCCCAGTACTTGGAATTAAAAGCTCGTGCTGCAAAAGATGACACTTTCTTCCATTTAAAAGAGGATGGAGGAATATGGATGGAAGAAAGAATTTGGGTTCCAAATAACCCTGAGCTAAGACAGGAAGTACTCCAGGAGGCTCATAACAGCAAGTACACCATTCACCCTGGAGGTACAAAAATGTTTCGGGACTTACAGAGAAAGTACTGGTGGAGGGGTATGAAACGTGATGTGGCTACATTTGTCTCAAGGTGTTTAATCTGCCTGCAAGTAAAAATTGAGCATCAACGACCTGGTGGAAAAATGCAACGGATCGAGATTCCAGAATGGAAATGGGAAGGCATTACGATGGATTTCATCGTTGGATTGCCTCGATCCAAGAGACAACACGATTTGATATGGGTGATCGTGGACAGACTCACCAAGTCTGCTCACTTCCTGCCGATCAACACTCGATACTCAACTGAACGGTTGACAAAGATCTACATTCGGGAAATTGTTAGACTCCATGGAGTGCCGATTTCGATCATATCCGATCGTGACCCGAAGTTCACCTCTCACTTTTGGGAGCAGCTTCAAAGAGCCCTGGGGACGAAACTCAAGTTCAGTACAACATTCCATCCCCAAACAGATGGGCAATCAGAACGAACCATACAGACTCTTGAAGATATGCTAAGAGCCTGTATGCTAGAATGGAAAGGTGATTGGGATTCCCACCTAGCGTTGGCTGAATTTGCTTATAATAATAGCCACCATGCTAGCATTGGAATGGCATCGTATGAAGCCTTGTACGGGCGACCCTGTCGATCACCAATCCATTGGGGTGAAGTGGGTGAGCGAACCTTGGACTCGCCCATAGTGTTGCAGCATTATACTGAGCAGGTCCACATGATCAGGAAGAAGCTACTGACTGCTCAGAGTCGACAAAAGAGCTACGCCGATCAGCGGCGTAGGGAACTCACTTTTGCGGTTGGAGATAAAGTTTTTATCAAGGTCTCCCCAACCAAGAGTGTGTTTCGTTTCGGAAAGAAGGGGAAGCTCAGCCCCAGATTCGTTGGTCCCTTCGAGGTTTTGAGCCGGATAGGAGAGACCGCCTACAAAGTAGCATTGCCGCCGCAGTATACACAGATACACAACGTATTTCATGTGTCAATGCTTAGAAAATACGTTCACGACCCTTCCCACGTCATCCAACATGAAGATATTGACATCCAGGAGGATATGACGGTGGAAGAAAGGCTAGTAGAGATCATGGACCGACGGGAGCAAGTGCTAAGGACGAAGGTCATTCCACTTGTCAAAGTGAGATGGCAACATCACGGAGTCGATGATTGCACTTGGGAGCCCGAATCGGATATGCGGGATAAATATCCTGAACTCTTCACCTTGTACTCTTAGCTGAATTTCGCGGACGAAATTTCTTTAAGGGGGTAATGATGTAAGACCCGCAATTTTTCAGAAAATATCTGAATAAAATTTATGAGGCATTTACCGGTAAAAATAGCATTTTTTCTCAAAATGCGAAACGAATCAATTCCTGCGAGCCAGTTATACTTAGGATATTCGTCGAATCGCGAATATATGCTCAAACACTCTGGAAGCCATAACTTCCTATCTGAACAAAATCAAAGGATTCCTGCGAGCCAACTTTCTTAGTGGCATCAATACGAAGATAATGGCGTACTCAGAATTTTTTCGGAAAAAAATCGCCGAAAACCCGAAATTCTTGCGGGACCCACAGAAATATGGGTGGGACCCACAGAAATATTTCTCAAAAAATATTCTAGAATATTCAAGAATATTCTAGCACCTTCCAGCATCTTCTAGAGCCTTCCAGCTCCTTCCAGCACCTTCCATGGAAGGGATTTCTGAAAAGCCAAGGGGTAAAGAGGGGATTCTGAAACTTGGGGCCCAAGTTTCAGAACCTATAAATAGAGGAGCCCCCCTCTCTTTAAAAATCGCCAACCCCTCTCTCTCTCTCCTCCTTTTCCCAAACCTCCCCTACCTAGCCTAGCCCACCTGAGCCCACCTGACCTGGTCTGAGCCTGCTTGACCTGGTCTGAGCCTGCCTGACTTAGCCTGAGCCTGCTTGACCTGGTCTGAGCCTGCCTGACCTGGTCCTAACCCACCTGACCTAGGTCTGAACCTACTTGACCTAAGTCTGAACCCAGTTGACTTGACCTGAACCTGGTTTGGTTCAAAGTCAAAGTCCAAATCCTTTTTCGTTCGAAGTTCGAAGTTGATCCTTTTTCGAAGTCGAGCCTCGTTCGAAGCGTTTGAAGCAATCGGAGTCGTTTCTTCCACGATTTGAAGTAAGTTCGCTTCATTAAACCATCTCTCTCAAGTATTTGATTGTTTGTATATAGCATATACTTTCTGAAGTAGTATCTTGCTTTAGTTCTTGGTTGAGCCCTCTAGGACACTTCGGTGTTCACTCGCTCGCCTCGTAACTATCGTCGGATATATATGTTCGAATACGCAGTATATGCGTTCTTCAAAATAGTATCTCACCCTAGTTCTTGGTTGAGCCCTCTAGGACACTTCGGTGCTCACTCGCTCGCCTCGTAACTATCATTGGATACAGATCTAGGTGTATATCTGTTGATTCTGTCGATGCGTCTTATATCGCATAGGCTATGTAATTTACCTTTGCCGTCGCGTCGTATGATGCCAAGGCTCCCTGCTTTCTGTACTTCCGATTAAAGCACTTCCGATTATGCATTTACTTACGCCGTCGCGTCGAACGATGCCAAGGCTCCTACTTTCTGCAATGTATTTACTTACGCCGTCGCGTCGAACGATGCCAAGGCTTCTGCTTTGTTATATATGTAGAATATTTCGTTCAGTTACACACCCTGAACAATAGTATATGCATTTCCTTTACGCCGCCGCTGTATAAAGCACAGGCTTCTGCTTATATTACATATATGGCGCGTAAGTGAGCGTTCAAATGGAGATCAACTCCAAAATCGCCCATGCGATTCCCTTACCGCTCCTCGTGCAAGATTCTGCTTGACGAATGAAGCCCCTATTGGAAAGGCTTCGCCTTTTGACAAAATGCTCTTTACGTAAAGACTAAATCAATTACGTATGGCCTGGCTATGGCCCAAGGTTCCTGCAACCTTGATGGATGCAAAGTACGCACAACGGTGCACATCCATTTCCCGAGTTAAGCGTAGCGATTTCCCACCAAAGAGGGGAGATGCCGCTGAAATGGATAAAAGAAACGCACGCTTTCTCCGTAAAAGAGAGGAAGTGCTGCTGAAATTCCTGAAGGAGCTAAGAATGGCTCAGAAAGAACGTAGCAGAAGTGCTACCCAGTTTATGGAACGCTTTCTACGATGTAGAGAGGTTTGTCGCACCACTGCCGGTAGAGCAGAGAAGGTGTCGACAAAATGGTTGGCAGAAGAGCTGCCAGAACCAGTTAAGTGGCACAATGATGTCCCTTGATGGAACGATGTCAGAATGACTCGTCTCCCTGACACCTGCAAGGGCATCATACTTGTAAGAGTCGTTGCGCCAAAGTAGTGGTAGCGCCTTGACGAGGTCCTGAGCTCGTTGCGTAAAAATACGCCGAGTAGCCGATCCGTAGAGATCGAGTCATGTGCATGCTCATTGAGAATTATCAGACAACCAGACTCGTAAGGGCCGCTGAGTCGGAGTGTGTTGTTTCCACCGAAAGAGGTGAAGTGCTCGTCAAGGCCGAAGTGCCGAGAGCAGAGTTAAGCATGCATATAAATAAAACCTTTGTTCCACGGTGAAAACCGTGTGGTTGATTGGGGTCGGGTACATACTTCTCAAAGGCTGCCCTATAGGCATGCAATGTTCGTCAAGTAATTGTAAGACCGGCAGGCCCCTTTCAGAATTTCTCACCGAGGAAGACGGTGATGGCGCAGCCTTGAGTGACATATATTTCACCCGAACCTGATAGAGTTCATTGATGGCCTTCGTCACTCAGAGGTATGGAGGTCGTGGTTATCCTTAAATATCTAAGGATTGAACCCAACTACTGGAGTAGCAGAATGCATTCGGATACCTAGTAAGGATCTCTTCTGGTATGCTGTACCGTCCTACTAGGGGGATGGGGTCAACAGGCCTCTGGGTATCTAAAATAAATAGAATAATCATCCCCCAGATCGTCGCGTTGTCGCCCAGATATGAGTCCCCTAAGCCCAGGGGGAGGTGCAATTATCGAAACAAAGCATTAGCTTAGGTACAGCGCTACTTTGAATGTATGAGTGGATGACGTTGTTGAGTCAGTTCTGCATAACCTTTGTGAAGGTGTCATGGTCGGTATACTACTGGACCGATTGGGAAAGAACCCCATTGATATCCGTACGACTAAGTGAAGCTCGGAGAGCTGTCCTTAGATTCGTAGGATACGGATGTGCCAAGCATAAAGGCTTGAGCTAGACATCCATTCGTGACTCTGAGGAAGTCAAGGCTAAGTCGTAGAGACTTAAGAGGTTATTCTAACTCACAGCTTTGAAGAGGCTTATGCGAAGTCATGACGACTTGCGTGGATGTTCAACTCATAGCCCTGATGAGGCTTTTGCGATATACGCTAAGTCATGGAGGCTTGAGCGTCGTATTACGAACTGCGACCCTGAGTGGTCTATGCATTTACTTGAGTTGAATAGATAGGTGTTTGCCTACTTACCAGACCATCAGTGGTTTTGACCCCGTTTTATGGGGATTTCAGGTGTTGAACCTGCGTGGCGATATGCGGAGCAAGGCGGCATCGAGTTCCAGGGTTTCTCTAGACAGAGTTGTACTGCTTCCTTTTTATTGAACCTTCACTGCTTTTCTAAGCAGTAGTGTTGTAATAAACATGTGCTTTCGATAAAATGGAACACTTTGGTGGTCAATGAGTTGCTTGGCCACATACCTGCAACGTGCTTGGAGTTTTCTAAAACCGACGACTCATTATCGTCTTATTCCGCTGCTAAAAGCTTTCTAAGTTCCGCTGCAAAGAAAAAAAAAGAAAGAAATTCATGAAAATTTTATCTTAGCTTTATTTTGGAAATCCTGGGCGTTACACGCCACCTGAGGGCTCCCTGCAAAAGCCAAATTCGAATTTCAAACCCCCAGATAGCACCCCCTGAGATGGCGCCACATGGAGGGCTCAGATTGAGCCTGTTTGAAATTCAAATTTTTTCAGAAAATCTATAAAAAAACATGGCTCCACGCCCAGCATGAGGAGACCATCTTTGAGAACTTTTTTTTGGACTTGGAAATTCAACCTAGCCTTCTTGAGAATCCGATTTTTGCACTTTGGAATTCACGCCCCCTTTGGCTCAGTGAAGAAGGCACGGTGGGTCGATTTTGGTGAATCATCCGAAGCTCGGATCGAAGGACGAATGAAGCCCGTGATAGCCCCCCCTTTCAAGAGCTTCAACGCTGCCTAACAAAGCAAGGTTCACTTCTTTTTCTCTTGATTTGATTTCATAATTCGATTCGGGAGTCATTTGAAGAAAGAGCTCATCCGAGAGATGGATTGACCTATTCTCATAAAACGACACATATAAAAATATTTAATTATGATTAATTTAGCATTCATGAATTAATTAGCTAGGATTGACCTAGCATTCATGCATTTAGCTAGATTTAATTTGCATTTTATTTCATTAATTTAGCATGTTTCATGAATTAATTAGGATTAATTTAGCATTGATTTCAATTCTGCTCATTTTCAGTAGTTCTCTGCTTTTGTCAGTCAGTACACACGTCATTTCATGCATTTATTTTTTATAAAAAATCCCAAAAAAATCATGGAATGCGCCCTTAGGTGTCCCTAGAATTGTGCCAAAAATTCGGAAGCATTTAAATTTGTTTACTGCGGTAACCATTCAAAATGACAAGTCGGGTTTTGTTACCCGGGATGCGTTTTAAAAAGTATTTTCTGACTTGTAAAATCGAGATCTCCCTCATAGGAGATCCGATTTTCGATCCGAAAGATGTTATGAACTCGGGAGAATGTCTAGTTTTTAACCTGATTTTCTCAGAGTTTTATCGTTTTTTTCATGTCTGACAAAAATCCGAGAGTTCGGGACACGTGTCAGAGCCTGATTTGGGCCTCTGAGACTTTGGATCGACTTAGGATGATGGGTTCTCTTTGTGTGTTGCTCCAAATCCAAAACTGTAAAAAATGAAAGTTATTTTCGTGGTGTCTTCTATTTGCATCTGAAAGCCTGTGATTTTTAGAACAGTATTGATATTTGCTTTGGATTTGTTATGTCAGTCCTCTATTTTGTCACATTTGTCTGTTCTGTCAATTTAGGTTTAAAAAGTTATATTTTTATCTATGTTTATGTTGATCAAATGCCAAAGTTATGAACATGAAAGTCGTCCATGTAGACGTCATGAGTAGCTATGTTAAATATCATAAATTTTCATGGCTGTTTTCTATTTTTTTAGCATTTTACATCAGATTAGGGTGATTTTTACCTCTATCAAAACTAAATCCCTGTTACCGAACTCACCATGGCTCAAATCCCGAGGCTGTAAAAACCAAAAATGTTCCATTTTTGGTCCTTTAGCAGTCTGAAAAATATCAGAAGTTTTCATGGAGTAAATTTTGCATTATCATATTAGGCATTGCATTTGGTTCGGATCCATAGGCAAAATCAACCATTTAAGGATTTCCTTTAAATTTTAGTATTCAAATCATGTCATTTCGTGATTTTTAGCATTCTAGGCTGTTTATCAGAGTAGGTAGATGCTTCATACCGAATTGGGTGCAATTTGGAATCCATTTGAGGTTCGGATTAGCCATAATACCAAAACAGGGTCTCGCGGGACCCGAATCCAAGTGAAAAACAAGCGAAATTCGTTATTTTGGATAAATTGCAAAATGTCAAATTCTGATTTTACAGTCCTAATGTGTTTAGCAGCTTGTCATCATATCTCATACTGTATTTCATCATCATTTGATTCAATTTGAATTTCAAAATCTCAATTTTACCAAGTTTTCCTTCAAAAACCTTGATTTTAAAGGTATAACTTTAATTTTAGGGGTATTTTGGTCATTTTGACCCCAATTCCGAATTTCAAACTATTTTCCACCGAATTTCCTGCATTTACATCATTTCAAATATCAAGGAAGCATGAGATTAGGGTTTATGTCCAATTAACTCCAATAATTTCATAATATTATTGGAAAATCTTGGAAAAATCCACAGATTTGAGCTAACCCCATTTCAAGGTTTGGCAGGGACATTCAAAAGAAGGAGTTTAAGTCTGCATTTTCCTTTTATTTCATTTATTTAGTGATGTAATAATGTAAATTTTGGAATAAGATTTTAATTTCTTGCTTAGACTGGGATGCATATCATATAGTTTGAATTTATGAATATCCTGCTTATATGATGCATGCATCTTATTTCAAAAGCACTATGGATGTACACGAATAGCACATGCACCAACTCTTAGGGAGTTGATGAACTCGGTGGAGTCCATATTTACGGCCCTAGTCGGAATATGGACAAGACCCAGATCCATCATCTTTCTACTAGTCACATTGAGCCTACACTCTTAGGCTATCTTAAAATGCACATCATATTTCTAATATTTTCAAAGTATTGTGCATTAAATCAATTAAACTCTGAACATATTCATGGCCACAGTTAGAATATGTGAAGGATTTATTTTGACTTAATGCACATTTTCCAACAAATTTCTCAGAAAATCTTTTCAAAGTGCATTCATTCACTCATATCATTTGCATCATGAAATCATTGGTTTTCCCATGATTTTCTTAAGAAAACTTCATTCTCAAGAAATCGATTTCTCAAGAAACTCTGAAGATTTTCCAAAATCGGTTTTCCCAAGTCAGGTTTTTCCACGTTTTTCCTTGGAAATGTTATTTTCTTAAGATTTTCAAAAAGAGTTTTTCAATCTTCCTCAAAGATCAAAATCGATTTCCAAGTATTTCAAGGGTAAGATTCCCAGGATTTCAATTTCCCAAGTTCAGTTTTTCTTCTCCAATGAGTTTTCCTATAAACTTTTCACCATTTTCCTAAGAAAATTCTCAAAGTCTGAGTTTTCCCGAGAAGTGTTTCCCTTTTCAAATGTTCACCTTTTTCTCAAGAATCACTTCTATTTTGCCAGAACTTTCAACTATTCATGATTTTCCCACAACTTTATGAACTTTCTCGAGATTTCAAATCTTTTCCATCTGAGTTTTCTTGAGAAATTGATTTCCATCATTTGCCTTAGAACTATTTCCAACTCCAAAGCATTTTCCAAGCATACATCATGTTTTTCCAACTTCCATTTTCTAAAATCTCATAGCACATGCCTGAATTCTCTGCGCATTTAGGATAGAACACAATTTCGATAATTTCACTAAGTCAAGCACAATTTTGGTCCTTGGTTCGATTACCCCTGTTAAAGGCGGCAGGAACAGTCGAACCTCGTACCGACAGGTCGAGCCCCATCCCATGGATTTTCCCGCAATTTTCAAAACGGAGGCGAGTATTTCAAAACAATTTCCAAAATCCGGTCAAGTTTGAATCGCGAAAGCGTTTCCCTCTCTCTTCCGCAAGGAAGGGAAGACGGGGAAAAATTTCGCGACGATAACAGGTTTGGCGACCGAGATGGGACCTGTGCTTGTCTGACCTAAATTATGCTTGACTTAGTTTAATCATCAAAATTATGTTCACAAAATGTCAGCTCTTTTACTTTCAATATCATGTGAGCCTAGGAGCCTAGATTTTGACCTAGCTGACATTAACTGCATATAGTCTAGGCATGGTTTGGTAGGACCAGATTGAGGAGAAATTTTTCATGCTCACATAGACTTAGGTCTGAATACGACTCTCCTCAATTTAGGATCTGAATGCAAACAATGTATGCTTCTTCAAAGATTTTCAAAAATCTATCTCTTTAGGATTTAGAGCACTTTATTTCTTGCATGTGATCATTTTTTTAAACCTCCCTTACCTACTTTTACCCGGTCTTCACGTTGCTAGGCTCTCTTCCAGAACCCTAGTTCGGGACAGAGCCTCACAACTGGGCCAACTATTTGGGTTAACACCCCCCTACCACGTACCGCGGGCCACAGTCCAAAGTATATCGGTAGGCGCTCATGGATGTTGGAAAACCTTACCTTAGAACCAGAGTTGAGATTATATGCCACGTACCTCGGATTTCGATTCGGGTATATCGGCATAACTGGATTGGACAAAGATGATCTGAACCTAGAGTTAGGATTAAGGTCCTACAACTGTTTTCAAATTGATGCATCTAGAGTCAGCCTTTTAGGGAGTGCTGAATGTGCATAAATGTTTGTGCAGGATGTGATTGTATGTATGATTTTCTCAATTCTTTATATTTCCCAATGTTTTTTTTCAACTCATTAGGTCTTTTTCTCAAACCCTGGATGATTTTCTCAAATATCCAATTTCTTTCAAAATTCCAGGCCATTTTTCATTCTACCATTCTACTGGATCTTGAATTTTCAACTGCATTTTTTTATCCTGCCTGCAAAATTTTTTCAAAATTTCTCACATTTTCCTAAGTCCCATTCTGAGTCTTTCTCTGTTTTCAGTTCGATGGCATCCAATCAAGTCGATCCTATCTTTCCTGAAGGTCACATCTCCTACGAGGTGCGACAAGGTCGTCCTGAACATCGAGCCCTTAGCACCGGAACTTTCATTACCCGGTGGTACTATTCCTGGCTAAAAAGCTTTTCCCGAATGTTCCCGGACCATTTGAGCGAGTGCGGATTAGAACTGGCGTCAGCAGTCGGAAAGCAGACCATCAATGGCAACCTGATCCATGCAATGGCGGAGTGATGGAATCCACGGACGTGCACCTTCTCGTTCCCATGGGGAGAGATGACCGTTTTAATGGATGAATTTTCAGAAATCATGGGGTTACCAGAACCAGCCGGTCAACCAGGAGACCCATTAGAGCATCAATTCCTTATCAATGTCAAGGGTTTGGACCCCCGAGACTCCTTAGCTTGTATGACAGGCCGTCGATCTTGGCCTCTGATCCAATTGGAAGGAAATGAATATGTTGACCTACTTGAGTTGTACCGCCAGTACGGGACCTTCGTTGAAGTCAGCTCGCTATCAAGAACAACCAAAGAAAGGATTCAGAATGCAATGGTTCTGTGCACTGTAGGATTATCCCTCTTCCCAGATGGACAAAACTACATGGACATCAGAATAATTCAGCTTATGAGAAGATGGGGAAGTCGGCAAACCAATCGCCTCTCCATAGCCATGGCAGCGCTCGCCTTCCTATATCGAGGTCTGACTCGATTCTCACTTGGAGAATCCATTTTAGTTGAAGGATGCATCTACGCACTTCAGTCCTGGTTTTTCCAACATGTCCCAGCCCGAGCAAGCTCTTTCAGATACAATGGTCAAGAACTTCTCCCAGTATCGCAGTACCGAATCATGATCAACAACATTCAGGAAGATGACATTGTTTGGGACTATTTTGATCGGCAACTATCCCCTCCCAGATATACGTACGCTTATGGCAAGCGGTTCAAGTTGCTGGGACATTTCTTCTGCACTTACTACCAACCAGAGAGATGTGTTCGGCAGTTCTCCCAGAGGCAGCAGTATGTCGAAGCCCGACTGTTATCAGGAGCTATGGCAGAGTTCGATCTCACCTCCGCACAATGGTCCGGGGCATATCATTCTGCCCGCTACAGCTGGGATTCCTTTGTCTCTCTTAAAATCTTTCCAGGTCCTAGAGTGTCTGCCGACTATCATGAATGGTGGCAAATTGTTTGTCCCCCACCTCTTTGTCAAGATCAATAAAGTCATGTTTCCTCATTTCTATAAAATTGTCTCTTTTTCCATTGTGGTTTGACGACCTCGCCTAGGTAACAAGGCATATTTTCGTTGTTTATTTCTTTTGTAGAAGGAATGACAACACAATTGTCGTGATTCCCGCGACGACTCAGTCCCTAGTAATGGGACATCTTTTCCAAATTGTCTACCATATTTTCAGCAAATATTTCTTCCAAAAAATCAATTCCTACAAACTCTAATCAGGTCTTTGCCCTGCAGAGAGCATCCACAGCATTTGATGGTGCAAACAAGATCAGGCAAAAGGACAGCAACACCGCAGTACTCGTCAGCCTCGGAAGAAGAAATGGGTTCCCCCCGATCCGAGAAGAGTCAAGAGCAGCAACAAGAAGATGATGGCATAAACCCTCAAATGTATGCCATGTTTCAAAAAATGATGAACAAAATGATGAATGAGCATCCCGGGACCAGCTCAGAAAGGAACCCATTCAGAGAAAAGTTCCATGGTCACAGGGGTAAGAAGGCTCCGAAGAAGCAAATCCAGCCAGAAGAGATTTCAGATGAATCAGACTCAACTGAAAATACTGATGGAGAATATGAGGTGCCTCCGGCATTTCAGAAACGTGTCCAAAGTAAAAGCCACAGATCAAAAAGCCGAGATGCAGATGAACCCTTGCAAGCGCAGTTCAAGGAAATGGCCCGAGTTGTCAAGGATCTGCAAGCCCGCGACAAGGGCAAGAAAGTCTTCACCAGTGAAGACTTCTATGATGTCTTAGAAGGGGATGATGATCTAGAGAATCTCCCCCGTAAATTCATCAAGTTCGATGGTTCTGGCGACCCAAAAGCTCATCTCGCCACATTCTTCACAGAATGCTCTCGGTTCAAAAGGGACAACAGAGCACTATTTCTATGCTTCCCCCGCAGCTTGGAAGGAGTTGCAGCCAAGTGGTATGCTGAGCATATCAACCCAATCGAGCTTAAGGAGTTCGAATCTGTTTATTGAATGCTTCTTGTTCAACACAGAAGCGCTGCCTACATTGAGCCATCTCTGCAATTTGAGGCAGAACGAGAATGAAAAGGTGCGGGACTTCATTCACAGATGGAGATCGGCCTACAACAAAATAAGAGATCCTATCTCGGAAAGGCACGCCCTGTCCCTAATCCTCAACAACTTTTCACAGCCGTTAAGAGGATTGATCTCCACAGCACCATCCAGGACCTTCATTGAGCTGACAGAACGAGCTGAATGGCTCGAACTAAGTATGGAAAATGGAGTCTATGAAGGCTTCACCTTTTCCAAGAACAACTCCCAAGGTGAGCAGAAGAAGAAAGCTTACTTTACTTATTCTGCCAACAACAACAACAAAGGCCGAAATCAGCACAAAGGGCAGAAGAAAGATTACTGCTACAGCTCAGGCAGTTCAAACCACAAAGACCAGAAAGGAAAGCCTACTCCTCAGTACAGCAAGTCTCTTCAGCAGGATCAAGGGCCGAAACTGCGTGAGAAGACCAAACATGAAGGATGGAGTTACGACAGAAAATTTACTCCTCTTGACCAATCACTCGAGGATGTGCTCGAGTACATGCTATCAAAGGAAATGGTTAAGTTGCCCAGATTGGCCGATCCCCCTGTGCCCATGGGGAAACGGAAAGATCAGTTCTGCAAGTTCCACAGGACAGTGGGACACAACACTGAGAACTGCTTTGTTCTCAAAAACATTATACAAGACCTCATTGAAAAAAATCTTCTAGTGGAAGGAGAAGAAGAGAAGATGGACATTCTCAACCACCCCTTCCCTTCGCACACCACAGCTGTAGTGTCTGCGCGGACATTTCTACCGCACAAGCATATCAAGCCATGTTCTGCACAAGATCTACAAGTTCAGCATCAGGTGTCAGTGCTACGACAAGCAGCTCCTGATTCTAAGAAGATGAACTTAATTTCAGCATTCGGCAAAATGAAAGTTTCAGAAGCATCTATGAAGTCAGCCCCCAAGTCAAAGGGAACTCCTGACTTCTTCAAGCAAATCATCAAACTCAGGCTGGAGAATTCAAGTCAGAAGCCTCTGACCGCTTTATCCAATGTCTCCATCCTTGACTTGGCCAAGAATTCTAGCAAGCACCAGCAAGTACTGGATGATTTACTCAGGAAAATCAAGGTTAAGCCCAGTACCACTCTTGAAGACATGGCACAGATTGTGAACTCCGCCATGACCAATGCACCAATTACCTTCTCGGATGAGGACCTTCCAAAGCCTCATTCCTTCCATAATAATGCTCTTTACATCGTCGTTCGGGTAAGGGGAATGACAGTACCCCATGTGCTAGTAGATGGAGGCAGCAACCTCAATATATGTCCCGAGATGACCGCAAAAGCATTAGGGATCAAAGATGAAGAATACATCTGTAACGCCTCGGATTTCCAAAACAAAGCTAAGTTAAAATTTTCATGATTTTTTTTTCTTTGCAGCGGAACTTACAAAAGCTTTTAGCAGCGAAATCAGACGATAATGAGTTGTCAGTTTTAGAAAACTCTGAGCACGTTGCAGGTATGTGGCCAAGCAACTCATTGACCACCAAAGTGTTCCATTTTATCGAAAACATATGTTTATTACAACACTACTGCTTAGGAAAGCAGTGTAGGTTCAATAAAAAGGAAGCAATACAACTCTGTCTAGAGAAACCCTGGAACTCGATGCCGCCTTGCTCCGCATATCGCCACGCAGGTTCAACACCTTAAATCCCCATAAAACGGGGTCAGAACCACTGATGGTCTGGTAAGCATGCAGTCATACATCCATTCAACTCAAATACAATAATGACCACTCAGGGTCGCAATGCGCAATAACGACGCTCAAGCCTCCAAGTCTTAGCGTATATCGCAGGAGCCTCCTCAGGGCTATGAGTTGAACATCCGCTCAAGTCTTCATGACTTAGAGCAAGCCTTTTCAGGGCTGTGATTTGAATAACCGCTTAAGTCTCCACGACTTAGCCATGACCTCTTTCGGGTCTCAAAGTGATGTCTAGCTCAAGTCTTCATACTTGGCACATCTGTATCCCACGCATCTAAGGACAACTCCTCGAGCTTCGCTTAGTCGTGCGGATACAACACGGGTCTTTGCCCAGTCGGTCCAGTAGTATACCGAACATGACACCTTCACAAAGGTTATGCAGGACTGACTCGACACGTCATCCACTCATACATTCAAAGCATCGTTGTACCTAGAACTAATGCATTGTTTGATAATTAACCGCTCCCGCCTTTGGTACGCAGGTAGAGCTATTGTCCGGGCATCAACGCGACGTTCTGGGGGTTGATTATTCTATGTATTTTAGATACCCCAGAGGCCTGTTGACCCTATCCATAGTAGGGCAGTGTGTTTCAACTGGGAGAATCCTACTAGGCCCATATTCGGATGCATCCTCTACTTGCAGTAGTTGGGTTCAATCCTTAGATCTTAAGGATAACCACGACCCCAAAACCCATGAGTGACTGAGGCCATCGTGGACTCTATCAGGTCCAAAGTAAAATACATGTCACTCAAGGCTGTACCATCACTGTCATTCCACAGTGAGCATAATTCCTGAAGGGGTCTGCCAGTCTTACAATTACTTGGACAGAATATGCATGCCATTTAGGCAGCCCGTGCTTTCAGCACTACGGAAGTATGTACCCGACCCCATTCAGTCTGCCCCAACACAGTCATTACTGAGGGGGTACCCCTAACACGATTTTCAACCGCGGGGTATGTGCGACCTTAAGTCTTATTCATATGCATGCAGAACACCGCTCTTTGGCACTTCGGCCACCACGAGCATCACACCTCTTTGGGTGGAAACAACACACTCTGGCTCTTCGGCCCTTACGAGTCTGGTTGCGTAACCGTTCTCAATGAGCATGCATATGACTCGATCTAAATAGATCGGCTACTCGGTGTATTTTTACGCAACGAGTCCAAACCTAGCCAAGGCGCAACCTCTACTCCGGCTCAGCGGCCCTTACGAGCAAGGTGCCTTTGCAGGCACAAGGATACGAGCCGATCTGGCATCGTTCCATCAACGGACATCATTATGCCGTTCCATTGGTTCCGGCAGCTCTTCTGCCGACCATTTCGTCAGCACCTCCTCTGCTCTACAGGCAGTGGTGCGACGAACCCTTCTACGTTGTAGGGGGCAAACCATGAACTTGGTAGCACTCTGCTATATGTCAGAGTATCCTGCAACGTTCTTTTTGAGCTATTCTTAGCTTCTTCAGAAATTTCAGCAGCACTTCCTCTCTTTTACGGAGAAAGCGTGTGTTTCTTTTATCCATTTCAGCGGCATCTCTCCTCTTTGGTAGGAAATCGCCACACTTAATTCGGGAAATGGATGCGCACCGTTGTGCGTACTTTGCATCCATCAAGGTTGCAGGAACCCTTGGCCATAGCCAGGCCATACGTAATTGACTTAGTCTTTACGTAAAGAGCATTTTGCCAAAAAGCGAAGCCTTTCCAATAGGGGCTTCATTCGTCAAGCAGAATCTTGAACGAGGAGCGGTCAGGGAATCGCATTGGCGATTTGGAGTTTGATCTTCATTTGAACGCTCATTTATGCGCTATATATGTAGTATAAGTAGAAGCCTGTGCTTTATACAGCGGCGGCGTAAAGAAATGCATATACTATTGTTTAGGGTGTGTAACTGAATGAAATATTCTACATATATAACAAAGTAGAAGCCTTGGCATCGTTCGACGCGACGACGTAAGTAAATACAGTGCAGAAAGCAGGTGCCTTGGCATCGTTCGACGCGACGACGTAAGTAAATGCAAAATCGGAAGTGCAGTAATCGGAAGTGCAGAAAACAGGGAGCCTTGGCATCATACGACGCGACGGCAAAGGTAAATTACATAGCCTATGCGATATAGGACGCGTCGGCAGAATCAGCAGTTATACACCTAGATCCGTATCCAACCATAGTTACGAGGCGAGCGGGTGAACACCGAAGTGTTCTGAAGGGCTCAACCAAGAACTAGGGCGAGATACCATTTTGAAAACGCATATATTGCGTGTTTGAACATAGATATATCCGACGATAGTTACGAGACGAGCGGGTGAACACCGAAGTGTCCAAAAAGGGCTCAATCAAGAACTAAAGCAAGATACTACTTCAGAAAGTATATTCTATATACAAACAGTCAAATACTTGAGAGAGATGGATCAACGAAGCGAACTTACTTCAAATCGTGGAAGAAACGGCTCCGGGTTGCTTCTTTGGCTTCGAGCCTTCCTTCGAGAGGTTAGACTAAGTCAGATGAAGCTGACTTAGTTGAGAAAGAGGTAGAGCAGGTCAAGCTACTCAACCTAAGTGGTTTGAACCAAACAGGGTTCGATCCAAGTCAACTGGGTTCAGCAGGTTCGAACTCAGCTCAAGTAGGCTAAGTCTGGGTTCAGAAACCCAAACTGGAATCAGGACTAAAAAGGACTTTGACTTTGACTTTAAACCCAACTAGGTTCAAGTCAAGTCAACTGGGTTTGGACCAGGTCAAGTGGGTTCAGACCCAGGTCAGGTGGGTTAGGACCAGGTCAGACAGGCTCAGGCTAAGTCAGGCAGGCTCAGACCAGGTCAGGTGGGCTCAGGTGGGCTAGGCTAGGTAGGGGAGGTTTAGGAGAGAGAGAGAAGGCAAGAGAGAGAGAGGGGGTCGATTTTTATGAGAAGAGAGAGAGTGGGGAGGGCTATTTATAGCCCAAGCCCACCTCCTCTTGGGTTTTTCCATGCCCCTTCTACCCCCTTGGCTTCTTTTTAATTCCAAGAGGTTCCTTGGTGTGGGGCCCACCTAGATATTTCCATGGGATATTTTGTGGGTCCCACCAGATATTTTCTGAGGAATATTTCTGTGGGTCCCACCAATATTTTCGTGGGTCCCGCAAGAATTTCGGGTTTCCGGCAATTTTTTTCCGTAAAATTTTGAGTACGCCATTCCCTTCGTATTGACGTAACTAAGAAAGTTGGCTCGCAGGAATCCTTTGATTTCATTCAGGTAGGAAGTTATGCCTTCCAGAGTGTTTGAGCATATATTCGCGATTCGACGAATATCCTAAGTATAACTGGCTCGCAGGAATTGATTCGTTTTGCATTCTAAGAAGAAATGCTATTTTTACCAGTAAATGCCTCATGAATTTTATTCAGATATTTTCTGAAAAATTGCGGGTCTTACATCATTACCCCCTTAAAGGAATTTCGTCCACGAAATTCAGCTAAGAGTACAAGGTGAAGAATTCAGGATATTTATCCCGCATATCCAATTCAGGCTCCCAAGTGCAATCATCGATTCCATGGTGCTGCCACCTCACTTTAACAAGTGGAATGACCTTCGTTCTTAGCACTTGCTCCCGTCGGTCCATGATCTCCACTGGCCTTTCTTCTACTGTCATATCTTCTCGGATGTCAATGTCTTCATGTTGAATGACGTGAGAAGGATCATGAATGTATTTACGAAGCATTGATACGTGAAATACATCATGTATTTGCGCGTATTGTGGTGGCAATGCTACTCGGTAGGCAGTCTCTCCGATTCGGCTCAAAACTTCGAAGGGACCAACGAATCTGGGGCTGAGCTTCCCCTTCTTTCCAAAACGAAACACACTCTTGGTTGGAGAGACCTTGATAAAAACCTTATCTCCAACCGCAAAAGTAAGTTCCCTACGCCGCTGATCAGCGTAGCTCTTCTGTCGACTCTAAGCAGTCAGTAGCTTCTTTCTGATCATGTGGACTTGCTCAGTATAATGCTGCAACTCAATGGGCGAGTCCAAGGTTCGCTCACCCACTTCACCCCAATGGATTGGTGATCTACAGGGTCGTCCATACAAGGCTTCATACAACGCCATCCCAATGCTAGCGTGGTGGCTATTATTATAAGCAAATTCAGCCAACGCTAGGTGGGAATCCCAATCACCTTTCCATTTCAGCATACAGGCTCTTAGCATATCTTCAAGAGTTTGTATGGTTCGTTCTGATTGCCCATCTGTTTGGGGATGGAATGCTGTACTGAACTTGAGTTTTGTCCCCAGGGCTTTCTGAAGCTGCTCCCAAAAGTGAGAGGTGAACTTCGGGTCACGATCAGATATGATCGAAATCGGCACTCCATGGAGTCTAACGATTTCCCGAATGTAGATCTCTGCCAATCGTTCAGTTGAGTATCGAGTGTTGATTGGCAGGAAGTGAGCAGACTTGGTGAGTCTGTCCACGATCACCCATATCGAATCGTGTTGTCTCTTGGATCGAGGCAATCCAACGATGAAATCCATCGTAATGCCTTCCCATTTCCATTCTGGAATCTCGATCCGTTGCATCTTTCCAGCAGGTCGCTGATGTTCGATCTTAACTTGCTGGCAGATCAAACACTTCGAGACAAACGTAGCCACATCACGCTTCATACCCTTCCACCAATACTTCCTCTGCAAATCTCGGAACATCTTCGTACCTCCAGGGTGAATGGTGTACTTGCTATTATGAGCCTCCTGGAGTACTTCCTGTCTTAGCTCAGGGTTATTTGGAACCCAAATCCTTTCTTCCATCCATATTCCTCCATCTTCTTTCAAATGGAAGAAAGTATCATCTTTTTCAGCACAAGCTTTCAATTCCAAGTACTGGGGATCCTTGAACTGTTCGGCTACGATGCGATCGAGGAACTCAATGTGGATCGTCAAACATGACATTTGGATTCTACCTGAATCAACCAAAAATGGCTTCCACTTGACGAAATCCTTCATCAACTTCCATTGTCCGGTTAGGCTGGCCAGAGTGCCAACAGTCTTGCGACTAAGGGCATCTGCTACAATATTCGCCTTTCCAGGGTGATAGGAAAGCGTGAATTCATAGTCTTTGAGGAATTTCAGCCATCGCCGTTGTTGCATATTGAGTTCTTTTTGAGAAAAGAGGTATTTTAGGCTTTTATGGTCCGACATGACCTCAAATTTCTCTCCATAAAGGTAGTGTCGCCAAATTTTAAGTGCGAACACTACCGCGGCAAGCTCAAGATCGTGGGTTGGATAATTTTTCTCATGGACTCTCAACTGTCGTGACGCATAGGCGATTACTTTGCCATGCTGCATCAACACACAACCCAGACCTGTTCCTGAGGCATCGGTATATGCCACGAAGCCTCCCTGACCAGAAGGTAAGGTAAGGACAGGGGCAGTGGTAAGCCTCTGTTTGAGAACCTCAAAGCACTCCTTACACTGGTCAGTCCATTCAAACTTGACTCCCTTTTTAAGTAATTTTGTCATCAGTACGGCGATTCGGGAGAAGTCTTGTATGAACTTCCGATAATATCCGGCAAGTCCAAGGAAGCTGCGGACCTCAGTGATATTTTCTGGCTGCTTCCAGTCCATCACAGCTTCCACCTTCGCAGGATCCACTGCGATTCCATCTTTTGAGATCACATGACCAAGGAACATCACTTTGCCTAGCCAGAATTCACATTTTGAAAACTTAGCATAGAGTTGGTTATCTTGAAGGGTTTTCAAGACGATTTTCAAGTGCTCTACGTGCTGTTCCTTGTTCTCAGAATATACGAGAATGTCATCAATAAAGACGATGACAAAGCTATCCAAATATGGTCTGAATATCCGGTTCATTAGATCCATAAAGGCAGCAGGCGCATTAGTGAGTCCGAAGGGCATTACTACGAACTCATAATGGCCGTATCTCGTTCTGAAGGCAGTCTTGGGTATATCCTCTTCCTTTACTCTGAGCTGATGGTACCCAGACCTGAGGTCGATATTGGAGAACACCCTCGCTGTTCTGAGTTGATCGAATAAGTCCTCAATCCGAGGCAACGGGTACTTATTTTTTACAGTTGCCTGGTTAAGCATCCGATAATCGATGCATAACCGAAGGGATTCATCCTTCTTCTTTACAAACAGCACTGGGGCTCCCCACGGTGACACACTCGGTCGGATGAACCCTTGTTCCATCAGTTCTTCCAACTGACACTTCAACTAACTGAGTTCAGCTGGCGCCATTCGATACGGGGCTTTGGATATCGGCGCTGTTCCAGGTAAGGATTGAATTCCAAATTCAACCTCACAATTCCTCATTAAACACATCGGGAAACTCCCGTACCACTTCCAAACTCTCAAGGGGTTGGTCGTTGGATTTTTCCACCGAGAGACTCAACAGGAAGGCCACACAACCCTTCCTAAGGTATTTTTGTACCTTAAGTGCTGATATGAGCCTTTTCTGTGGAACAGGTTTGGATAACCGGTACTCCATCTTAGGCAATCCGGGTCGAGATAGAATCACTCTGCCCTCGCGGCACAGAATCTTGGCATTATTTTGAGCCAACCAATTCATTCCCAGAATGACATCGTACTGTATCATATCGATCAGGATGGCGTCAGTAGGCAAGTGTTGCCCTGCTATCTCAATATCCAAATTTTTCACACACCGGATACATTTGGTGCGTGAACCCAATGGGTTATATACTTCGATCATTTTATCAATCGGTTGCACCGAAGCGTGGAGTTGTTCGGTGAAATCGTCAGAGATAAACGTATGAGTAGCACCACAATCAAACAAGACGTAAGCTGCATGTCCATTAACAGGTACGATGCCTTCAATCAGGTCACCATTTCGACTTGTTCAGTCATTACAGCATATACACGACCTGCAGCAGGCCTTTGTTCTACTCTAGGTGAAGGTCGTTGAAACTGAGAACGTTGTGGCGCTGGTCGAGAGGGTCCGGCAGATCCGGCATTACTCCTCTGTTCATCTGCAGCCTTCTTGGCGCAATCCCTTATAAAGTGGCCCATCTTGCCACAATACAAGCACCCATCAATGTCACGAGGACATGGCTTTCCGGGGTGGTTCATACGACACCTTGGGCAGCTGAAGTTGGACTGCTGACCATTCGGAGTTGTGTTCTGTCTTGGCCTCACGACTTGTTGAGTGTTGTTCCCTCCTTGGAACCTCTTCTTTTAAAAGGGTTGTCGTGAACCCTGGCCACCTGGGAACGTCCTTTTACGATTCCCACCATTCACTATGGGCTTCTTTGCTACGATCACTTTAGATCGTGCCCAATCCTCTTGGATTTTTGAAGCTGCTGCTACCGCAGCCTGAAAAGTCGAAGGCATGCTTGTTATCACTCGAGATCGCAGCCCTTTGCGCAGACCATTCACATATTTGTCGGCCCTTTCTTGGTCTGTTTCGAACAATCGAGAGCAGTAGCGCTCTAGATTCTGAAATTTGGTGGTATAGTCCATTAGACTCATACCGCCCTGTTCCAACTCTAGAAACTTCATCTTTTTCTTGTTTCTGGAATGCAACGAGAAGTAGTTATCCATAAAAGTCCTCCGAAAGTCAGTCCAAGGAATGACTTCGACTTGTGAGAACTGTATAAGTTTAGTGGTATCCCACCACTTCCGTGCATTGTCTTTCAACCGATACGTGCCAAAGTTGGTCTTATTTTCCTCTGGTACTCCCAGTACTAAGAAGGCACGTTCCGTCTCTTCGATCCAACTCTCCGCGAGCTTAGGATCGGCTCTGCCAATGAAAACTGGCGAATCAAGCTTGAGGAACTTCTCATAAGTCACTCCTCCCAGGTGCTCGTTTCGTGGTGCGACTGAATCTGGCCTCGTTTCACGGATGGCTGTAACCAGGTTGTTGAGTGTCTCCAACAGGAATCCTTGCGTATGGGACTCCTCGCTTGGTATGGTTCTCCTCGTCGTAGGAGCCATTTATCTATGCACACACAAGCACTTGTTTTTAGTTTCTCAATGTGTATATGGAAATAAAAAGCTTTATTTACTTAATATACATCATATTTACACAAGCATCGCTTTAAACAAAACGTCATGCCGCACTGGCAGACTTTAGGCGTTGAGAAACTATATACATGAGTCTACTGACTCCAAAGCATCACCAGTCTCTTTAAGACTTGAATTTCTTTGATGATGACGAACTCCAAAAGGTCCATCTATTGCCACATGACCTTGGAGCAGGCACTACTAGCTTTGGCTTGGGCGACACTTCCGCACTAGCAAGCGAATATTGGGGATATATGAGGGACTCCAGTCCACTTTCCCAGTCAGCAAGATCAAGACTCTGGGAGTCTGGAATAATGATTGGCGAACATAAAGAATCCCCTCTTTTGTTCATGCCATTTAAGCTCGGCATATGTGATGCCGGATGGTAGCTTGGCGAGTGATAGACCTCCGCAGGGAAGTTTAAATCAAAATCCCTCAGCCTTGGTAATTCATCAAAAGATGTTGGGGTATGGTTGCTCCCAACACTAGAGTGATGCGGTCCACTGACACGCGAAGTCTCATCCCTGAGACCCTTTGAAGCCCGCCGACCCATATCGGCGGTATATTTCCTTTGGCATTCGTTGGCGGAATGCCCATCTTCGCCACAGTATTGGCAGTCTTGGACCTCATACGGGCATATCCACTCATCGTGCATGACCTTGCAGCGATAGCAGTATCCACGCGAGTCATGAGTTGCCATCTATACAAAGATGCACCCAGATCAGAACAAAAGTATAAAAACATATACTTACAGTGCGATATCGGGACCATGACGGATCTTGAACCAGGTTTCTCAGACTCATGCTCTGATACCAATTCTGTAATGCCCCGGATTTCCAAAACAAAGCTAAGTTAAAATTTTCATGAATTTTTTTTTTCTTTGCAGCGGAACTTACAAAAGCTTTTAGCAGCGGAATCAGACGATAATGAGTCGTCAGTTTTAGAAAACTCCGAGCACGTTGCAGGTATGTGGCCAAGCAACTCATTGACCACCAAAGTGTTCCATTTTATCGAAAACATATGTTTATTACAACACTACTGCTTAGGAAAGCAGTGTAGGTTCAATAAAAAGGAAGCAGTACAACTCTGTCTAGAGAAACCCTGGAACTCGATGCCGGCTTGCTCCGCATATCGCCACGCAGGTTCAACACCTGAAATCCCCATAAAACGGGATCAGAACCACTGATGGTCTGGTAAGCATGCAGTCATACATCCATTCAACTCAAATACAATAATGACCACTCAGGGTCGCAATGCGCAATAACGACGCTCAAGCCTCCAAGTCTTAGCGTATATCGCAGGAGCCTCCTCAGGGCTATGAGTTGAACATCTGCTCAAGTCTTCATGACTTAGAGCAAGCCTTTTCAGGGCTGTGATTTGAATAACCGCTTAAGTCTCCACGACTTAGCCATGACCTCTTTCGGGTCTCAAAGTGATGTCTAGCTCAAGTCTGCATACTTGGCACATCTGTATCCCACGCATCTAAGGACAACTCCTCGAGCTTCGCTTAGTCGTGCGGATACAACACGGGTCTTTGCCTAGTCGGTCCAGTAGTATACCGAACATGACACCTTCACAAAGGTTATGCAGGACTGACTCAACACATCATCCACTCATACATTCAAAGCATCGCTGTACCTAGAACTAATGCATTGTTTGATAATTAACGGCTCCCGCCTTTGGTACGCAGGTAGAGCTATTGTCCGAGCATCAACGCGACGTTCTGGGGGTTGATTATTCTATGTATTTTAGATACCCCAGAGGCCTGTTGACCCTATCCATAGTAGGGCAGTGTGTTTCAACTGGGAGAATCCTACTAGGCCCATATTCGGATGCATCCTCTACTTGCAGTAGTTGGGTTCAATCCTTAGATCTCAAGGATAACCACGACCCCAAAACCCATGAGTGACTGAGGCTATCGTGGACTCTATCAGGTCCAAAGTAAAATACATGTCACTCAAGGCTGTACCATCACTGTCATTCCACAGTGAGCATAATTCCTGAAGGGGTCTGCCAGTCTTACAATTACTTGGACAGAATCTGCATGCCATTTAGACAGCCCGTGCTTTCAGCACTACGGGAGTATGTACCCGACCCCATTCAGTCTGCCCCAACACAGTCATTACTGAGGGGGTACCCCTAACACGATTTTCAACCGCGGGGTATGTGCGACCTTAAGTCTTATTCATATGCATGCAGAACACCGCTCTTTGGCACTTCAGCCACTACGAGCATCACACCTCTTTGGGTGGAAACAACACACTCTGGCTCTTCGGCCCTTACGAGTCTGGTTGCGTAACCGTTCTCAATGAGCATGCATATGACTCGATCTAAATAGATCGGCTACTCGGCGTATTTTTACGCAACGAGTCCAAACCTAGCCAAGGCGCAACCTCTACTCCGGCTCAGCGGCCCTTACGAGCAAGGTGCCTTTGCAAGCACAAAGATACGAGCCGATCTGGCATCGTTCCATCAACGGACATCATTATGCCGTTCCATTGGTTCCGGCAGCTCTTCTGCCGACCATTTCGTCAGCACCTCCCCTGCTCTACCAGCAGTGGTGCGACGAACCCTTCTACGTTGTAGAGGGCAAACCATGAACTGGGACTATATGTCAGAGTATCCTGCTACGTTCTTTTTGAGCTATTCTTAGCTTCTTTAGAAATTTCAGCAGCACTTCCTCTCTTTTACGGAGAAAGCGTGCGTTTCTTTTATCCATTTCAGTGGCATCTCCCCTCTTTGGTAGGAAATCGCCACACTTAATTCGGGAAATGGATGCGCACCGTTGTGCGTACTTTGCATCCATCAAGGTTGCAGGAACCCTTGGCCATAGCCAGGCCATACGTAATTGACTTAGTCTTTACGTAAAGAGCATTTTGCCAAAAAGCGAAGCCTTTCCAATAGGGGCTTCATTCGTCAAGCAGAATCTTGAACGAGGAGCGGTCAGGGAATCGCATTGGCGATTTGGAGTTTGATCTCCATTTGAACGCTCATTTATGCGCTATATATGTAATATAAGCAGAAGCCTGTGCTTTATACAGCGGCAGCGTAAAGAAATGCATATACTATTGTTCAGGGTGTGTAACTGAACGAAATATTCTACATATATAACAAAGCAGAAGCCTTGGCATCGTTCGACGCGACGGCGTAAGTAAATACAGTGCAGAAAGCAGGAGCCTTGGCATCGTTCGACGCGACAGCGTAAGTAAATGCATAATCGGAAGTGCAGTAATCGGAAGTGCAGAAAACAGGGAGCCTTGGCATCATACGACGCGACGGCAAAGGTAAATTACATAGCCTGTGCGATATAGGACGCGTCGGCAGAATCAGCAGATATACACCTAGATCTGTATCCAACGATAGTTACGAGGCGAGCGGGTGAACACCGAAGTGTTCTGAAGGGCTCAACCAAGAACTAGGGCGAGATACCATTTTGAAAACGCATATACTGCGTGTTTGAACATAGATATATCCGACGATAGTTACGAGACGAGCGGGTGAACACCGAAGTGTCCAAAAAGGGCTCAATCAAGAACTAAAGCAAGATACTACTTCAGAAAGTATATTCTATATACAAACAGTCAAATACTTGAGAGAGATAGATCAACGAAGCGAACTTAGTTCAAATCGTGGAAGAAACGGCTCCGGGTTGCTTCTTTGGCTTCGAGCCTTCCTTCGAGAGGTCAGACTAAGTCAGATGAAGCTGACTTAGTTGAGAAAGAGGTAGAGCAGGTCAAGCTACTCGACCTAAGTGGTTTGAACCAAACAGGGTTCGATCCAAGTCAACTGGGTTCAGCAGGTTCGAACTCAGCTCAAGTAGGCTAAGTCTGGGTTCAGAAACCCAAACCAGAATCAGGACTAAAAAGGACTTTGACTTTGACTTTAAACCCAACTAGGTTTAAGTCAAGTCAACTGGGTTTGGACCAGGTCAAGTGGGTTCAGACCCAGGTCAGGTGGGTTAGGACCAGGTCAGGCAGGCTCAGGCTAAGTCAGGCAGGCTCAGACCAGGTCAGGTGGGCTCAGGTGGGCTAGGCTAGGTAGGGGAGGTTTAGGAGAGAGAGAGAAGGCAAGAGAGAGAGGGGGGGTCGATTTTTATGAGAAGAGAGAGAGTGGGGAGGGCTATTTATAGCCCAAGCCCACCTCCTCTTGGGTTTTTCCATGCCCCTTCTACCCCCTTGGCTTCTTTTTAATTCCAAGAGGTTCCTTGGTGTGGGGCCCACCTAGATATTTCCATGGGATATTTTTTGGGTCCCACCAGATATTTTCTGAGGAATATTTCTGTGGGTCCCACCAATATTTTCGTGGGTCCCGCAAGAATTTCGGGTTTCCAGCGATTTTTTTCTGAAAAATTCTGAGTACGCCATTCCCTTCGTATTGACGTAACTAAGAAAGTTGGCTCGCAGGAATCCTTTGATTTCATTCAGGTAGGAAGTTATAGCTTCCAGAGTGTTTGAGCATATATTCGCGATTCGACGAATATCCTAAGTATAACTGGCTCGCAGGAATTGATTCGTTTTGCATTCTGAGAAGAAATGCTATTTTTACCGGTAAATGCCTCATGAATTTTATTCAGATATTTTCTGAAAAATTGCGGGTCTTACAACATCCCAGATCCCATCACAATATATGGGTTTGACAACCATGGTCAAACGGCAAAAGGGAAGATATTTTTGGAGGTATTCATCAACTATTCGGTGCACTCCATCCTTTTCCATGTGGTTAATGTGCCACCCACCTACAACTTGCTGCTCGGAAGGACGCGGATTCACAATGCTAATGCAGTGCCTTCCACCCTCCATCAATGCGTGAAATGGTCAAAAGGTGGAATGATTACCACTATACTGAGAGAAGACCCAGAAGATAGGCTCCCGCAGCCCATGATTCCTCGGCCATCATTCAACGCGGATATTCTCAGCATCAGGGAAAGTGAAGAGATCAATCTCAGAGAGAATCGAGAAATACTTCAGGCATCCTCAGAACTATCTCCGCACACGGTAGCCATGACCCGATGGAGAGGTCCTCAATTCTTCAAGGTTGGAGGCCGAATCGACTACAACACCATTAAAGAACACCCAATGTTTCCATAATTCATGAAGTCAAGAAAGGGATTTGAGTTACTCCTGAAGCATGGTTATCAACCCTTCAAGGGACTCGGCAAGAACGAGGACGGCCGCATCGAGCCAGTGATCCAAAAACATCGTCCCCATAGAGCAAGACTAGGGTTCTCCAGAGGAAGCTCGTCAAAGAAGACTGTTTTTGTCAAAGGGGCACAATAAAGAACATTTGTTTTTTCTTTCCATTCTTTCCAAAATAAATGTCTCATTTTATCAAATGTCATTGACCAATTCAATCAATAAAATTCCAAGTTTCTTTGTCTATCCGGATGCCATCTACTCCCTTTCTGTCTATCTCTTCATTTTATAATTCAATGCCATTTTATGCATGGTTCTCTTCAAATGATTGCTTGTCTTACTATAGGCCGATTTATCTGAACCAGATTTCTTCTCCAAAATTTCAGAATGACTTCTTGGACAATCAAGAAGCTCGTTCTCAATCCCAAGGCTTTTCAAAAATCGGCAGCAATTCACAGAATCAAAGCAAGCATCGAAAATGATAAGATTGCAAAGCAGTCAGATGATTGTGCAGAATATGATCAGTCTCTTCAAGAATTACCAAAGTTCGCCGCTGTTCAGAAGCAAGATGAACCATCTCCTCTAGAACAAGATCCAACCGAAGATGTTAATATCGGTTCAGAGGAAGATCCCAAAATTCTCCAGATCGGAACCAGTCTGAGTCCAGAAGAAAAGAAAAGGCTTACAAATTTTCTCAAGCGGCATGAAGAAGTGTTCGCATGGACATATGAAGACATGCCGGGCTTAGACCCCAAATTGGTCGAACACCATCTTGTCTTGAAACCAGATGCTAAGCCAGTTAAGCAAAAACTGAGAAAAATGGATCCCAGAATAGAACAACAAGTCAAGGAAGGACTTGAAGATCCGCTCAAAGAAGGATTTATCCGAGCTATTGACTACCCAGATTGGTTAGCCAATATCGTCATTGTCCCAAAGAAAAGTGGCAAAGTAAGGATCTGCATAGACTTCAGAGACCTCAACAAGGCAACTCCGAAGGATGACTATCCACTTCCAAGCATCGATCTTCTAGTCGATAGCACGGTAGGACATGCTATGTTCTCTTTTATGGATGGATATTCCGGCTACAATCAGATTAAGTTGGCCGCTCGCGACCAATCAAAAACTTCCTTCACTACGCCTTGGAGTACTTTCTGCTATACAGTTATGCCTTTTGGGCTCAAGAATGCTGAAGCAACATATCAACGAGCAAAGACCATTATCTTTCACGATCAGATGCGCAAAATCATGGATGCGTATGTTGACGATATCCTCGTGAAATCTAAAGAGGGAGAAGATCACCTCGAAGCGCTTGACCAAGTCTTTAAGCGACTCATCCTTTATAAGTTAAGGCTTAACCCGCAAAAATGTGTCTTTGGAGTCGAATCAGGCAAACTATTGGGTTTTCTGGTCAGCAAAAAGGGAATTGAAGTCGACCCAGCCAAAGAAAAGGCTATCATTGATATGCCACCCCCGAAGAACCTCAAAGAATTGCGTAGCCTTCAGAGACGTATGCAATCAATCCGGCGATTTATTTCCAATTTGGCAATAAGATGCGAACCTTTCAACCACTTGCTCAGAAAAGGAGTGAAGTTCGAATGGGGACCGGAATGTCAACAATCGTTCGATCGGATCAAAAAGTATCTTCTCAATCCTCCAATCCTGAAACCGCCAGAATTGGGAAAACTTCTTTTATTATATATCTCAGTCAATCAAGTCGCATGCGGCGGATTCTTGGCGCAATACAAAGAAGGAAGCTTGATAGAGCACGCCATCTATTATGTGAGTAAGACTTTCATAGATTATGAAAAGAAATACTCTCACATAGAGAAGACCTGCCTAGCTCTAGTATGGATGTGTCAGAAGCTAAGACACTACCTGCTAGCATCTGAAGTCAAAATCTTGTCTAAACTCAATCCTCTCAAGTACATCTTGGAGCAACCTTTCCTAAGCGGACGGGTCACAAAATGGCAAGTCTTACTGATGCAGTATGACTTAGAGTATGTCTCGCAGCAATCAATCAAAGGCCAAGCAATTGCAGATCAATTGGCGGATTTTCCTCTGGCAGAAGAAGTGAAAGCCGAAGATGACTTCCCTGATGAGCAAATTTGCAATATCCAGCAATTTCCAGTCTGGAATTTATTTTTCGATGGTTCTAAGAACATGGCCGGAATAGGCATCAGAATCCTATTAATCACTCCTGAGAAGGAGATGATTCCATTTTCTCTCAAGTTAGATTTTCAATGTACCCACAATATGGCTGAATATGAAGCCCTGATTCAAAGTCTAAAGATTCTACTAGACTTCAATGTTAAGAGAGTGCATGCCTACGGCGACTCATTACTTGTTGTCAATCAAGTTCGAGCCGAATGGCAAGTCAAAGATCAGAAGCTATTTCCCTATCAGAAAATTGTTTCAACTCTTATCAACAAGTTTGAAGAATTTCAGCTCTTCCATATCAAGAGAGATTTTAATCAAGTGGCCGATAGCCTAGCCAGTTTAGGCTCCATTATGGCATTCAAGAATGAAGAATCTTGTCGCTCTTTTGAAATTGGCGGACTTGACCAACCTGCTTTCCTTCCAACAGAACAAGTAAACCAAGTTGAGCAAAGGAAGAAACCTTGGTATTACAATATCAAAACTTTCATAGAAACTGGCGAATTTCCTCCAGAACTCTCAAAGAAAGAGCAGCGAGCAATCCAGCGTATGTCTACTCGATACTTCATTTTGGCCAATGTCCTCTATCATCGAGGATTCAGTTCAGAGTATTCCAGATATTTAGACGAAGACGAAGCCAAAGAAGTCGTGCGAGAAGCACACGAAGGCATTTGTGGTGGCCACGTCGGCTACCAAACCCTTGTCAAACAGATCGTCAGAGCAGGTTACTACTGGAAGACTATGCAACAAGACTATTATCATTATGTGAAGAAGTGTGTGCAATGCCAGATACATGCACCTTCTATTCATGCTCCGGCAACTTATTTGCAATCTGTTGTTTCTCCATGGCCGTTCTCCATGTGGGCCTTCGATGTCGTAGGTCCCATCACTCCTTCAGCTTCAAATGGCTACAAATACTTCCTTGCCGCAACAGAATATTTCACCAAGTGGGTAGAAGCTATCACTCTTCGCACCGTAGAAGGACGACATGTGGTCTCTTTCATTCACAAGAACATCCTTTGTCGTTTCGGCATCCCACATGACATTGTGTCAGACAATGGCAGTCATTTCAAGAATGAAAAGATGAAGACATTCTACTTAAAATTCAAGATCTATCACCATTTTTCTGCTCCATATTATCCTCAAGGGAATGGTCAGGCAGAGGCCACCAATAAGATTTTAATTCGTATCTTAGAGCGAACTATGGAAACAGGTCGTGATTGGCATGAGAAGATCCACGATGCACTATGGGCCTACCGGACCACCATTCGCACTCCAATGAACGCTACTCCATCAGAATTGGTCTACGGAATAGAAGTAGTATTGCCGCTACATGTTCAGAAGCCCGCTTTGAAATTTGCTTCACTTCTGCAATTACCTCTTGATCAATACCAGCAGCAGCGATTAGTACAGTTAGACTTGCTCGATGAGAGAAGGCTAAAAGCAGCAGAGCATGCTCAATCTTATCGTCAGAGAGTAGCCAGGCAATATGCGAAGTCTATCATCGAAAGAAGATTCAAAGTCAATGATTTAGTACTTCGATCCACAGCTTATCTCAAGCATCGTCCCGACGGCAAATGGTCGCCAATTTGGGAAGGTCCCTATGTTGTCAAAGAAGCATTACCCCGCAACTCATATCGGCTCATCAATGCCAATGGGGTAGAATTGCCAGATCCTATTAATGCTCGTCACTTGAAAAAGTTTTATACTTAAAACATTTATTCTCCTCTTGTAATCCTTCCTATTTTCTTTCAAATAATGATCAAGCTTTCTTTCCCAGTTACACTAGAGCATTTTAAAAAAATTTGTTTTGTATGCAGGCAGGATAAACAAATTCCTCATTTCACGCACTTGTGCATCCATATGCATCAACTCATATTCATTTGTATCCAACTGCATTAACAACAATCTGGTCAGTATTGGGATTTCAACAAACAGTCCCATCACAATTCCTAATGATTCAAAATTGAAAGGTCATCACCCATACTGAACCAAAACCCAGCGCTCGAACTGGTATTATTTCAAAATCCAGTATTCAAACTGGTACATTTTCAAAATCCCAAAACCGAGTTCCGACTCGGGTTTTTTATTCAAATCATTTTCTTTTGTTGATCCGGGTTCCGACTCGAGATCTCTTTACTTTATTCGAGCTCAGATTCGAGCTCTTCATTTTCATTTGTTGATCCGGGTTCCGACTCGAGATCTCTCTATTTATTTGAGCTCAAATGCAAGCTCTTCATTCTCTTTTGTTGATCCGGGTTCCGATTCGTGATCTCTCTACATCATTCGAGCTCAGATTCAAGCTCTCCATTGTCTTTTGTTGATCTGGGTTCCGACTCGTGATCTCATTACATCATTCGAGCTCTGATTCGAGTTCTTCATTTTCTTTTGTTGATTCGGGTTCCGACTCGTGATCTCTGTATTTTATTCAAGCTCTGACTCGAACTCATCATTCTCCTTTGTTGATCCAAGTCATTTTGATCCTCAGGGTCTGTCAATTGTTCAAATTTGATATTTTGCCTTCCAAATTCCAATTTAAATCTTCAAATCAATCAATTTCCTATTTTCGACCTTCGGGTCAATCAATTTTCAAATTTTGACCTTCGGGTCACACAATTTCGACCTTTCGGTCAACCAATTCTCAATTTCGACCGTCAGGTCATCCAATTTCGACCTTCGGGTCATTCAATTTTCAACAACCAATTTTCCAATTTCCAATTTCGACCTTTGGGTCAATCAATATCAATATCCAATTTCAATCATTTTCTCTTGCGAGAGACCCTTTTAGGGAGAGTTCGAGGGAGCTCGTTTTTTTCGTATGCTATCCAATTTGTTCACTTAGCCCCTTTTTAGGAAGAGTTTGAAGGGACTCGCGTCTTTGTGAACCGTTTGCAAAACAATTTCCAATTTCACACAAGGAACCCTTTTTAAGGGAGAGGCTCGACGGAGACTCGCTTTTCTTGTGACCCCCCAATTTCATACTAGGCCATTTTCCGGCATGAAGGACTCTCTTTGCAGGGAGAGTGTGATGGATTCGTTCCTTTCATGACCCAATTTTCAGACCTCACTATTATCGGCCTCTTTCCATAAGAGAAGCCTAATATTAGGGAGCTTTGACGAAAGCTTAACTTCTCTTTGAAAGTCAGTTTTGCAAACACCTCCTCTTCAGGGAAGAGAGGAGTATTTCCCATTTCCCATTCAGGTAAGGGCTAAGCCTGAGTCTCTCTTTTTGGGGAAAAAGAGAGGAGAATTTTCGTCATGGATGTGTTGGGCCGGATTTCAAATACTCTCTTTCACCCAGGATTTCAAGAAAATTTTGTCAATTTGTCAATCAAATTATTTGTTGATTTCAGAATCTTTATTGCACTAATCTCTATCTCAATTTACCTTCAGCATCGCTTCCAAAAGAGTGAAGCTTTTGCGAAAAGAGATTTAAAACTCAAATTCTTTCTATTGGCCAACCAAAAGGATGAAGGATAAATCCTCAATATGGCCAGAAAAGAAGATTCAATGTTAGTGAAAAGCCATGGATGATTGATATTGATCACAGTCAATGGCACATCTTTAAAGATTATTCTTGTAAAATGAGGCAGTGGAAATATCCTGAGCGCTAGAAAAAGAAAGCATTCATCAAAACCCTGTCTCCTCAGAATCACCTAAGCTGCAATTAAATATCTGCAAAAGGGATCTCTCACCTATCGTCAAGATGAAGGCGAATTAGGCGAATAGACCCCCGAGGCCAAAGAAGATTTGAAACATCTCCAAGATGACGGAGTTTGTGACGGATCCTTCCAGGAAAAGTCCAAAGCACTGTCGAGATGAAGGCAGATGCGATGAACCTATCGACAATCCCTAAAAGATATTTGATTTCAGCTATCATCCAAAAATCCCCAAACCCATCGCCCAAGAAAGATCGAAACATCTCCAAGATGAAAGAGCTTGTGACGTACCCTCCCAAAAGAGAGCAAGAGAGGAAAAAGAAAGAGAGAAAAAGTCAGAACATCTCCAAAATGAAGGAGAATGTAGCCAAAACACTAGAGGGTCAAAAGAGTGCAGAAAGATTATCATGAGAGAAGCTCCCAGGATATCAAACTGCCAAATCTATCAAGAATCCTCTTTAAATTTGTGAAATTCTATTATCAAGACTCTTTCATCAACGACTTTCATAATATCAAATTCTCTTTCCTGTTCATATCAAGGAAATTGATAGCTTCCTTGAAGAAGGTCAATTGCGAGCAATTTGGATTTCAAGTCTCGATTCTACGAAGTGAACCTTATTTGGAGGTAATACTTTGGGTAGAAGAGAAAGAATATCTTTGCAACAATATGCAACATTTTCAAAAATTTTGAATCAACACCAAAATTTCTAACATTTTGACAATATTTTCTAGCTATTCTGACGTGAAGTGAGAGCTTGATGTCCGTCTTTGATACATCCAGACACCAAGTTTAAATCCCTCTTAAGGACTTGATTCCTTCCCTTCTTTGAGAGCATGAACTCTCAGATTTGCACACTTCCCTGTGTCCCCACTGTCCAACCATAGACAGTCCTATTTCGGTTCGAGGTCGAACCACCAATCATTTTCTCGCAAGAGGCAATTTCAAAAGCTGATTTTAGTCTCAGCAATGAGGCGCCCAAAACCAATCCCTTTTCAAGCTTTAGGGACCCCATTTTCCTTCCTTTTGCAAAACCCCTGTCGGACTTATTGTGCAAAATCCGAGGGTTCCATCATGGTCTCTTCTTTCGAGGATTCCATTCATTTTCCGCCCGATCAGGATAAGGGTACAAACCTGAGCCTCAATCAAAGAGGTATTTCATTTTTCGCCCGATCAGGATAAGGGTACAAACCTGAGCCTCATTTGATGAGGTATTCCACTTTTCATTCAATCAGGTTAAGGGTACAAACCTGAGCCTCAATCAAAGAGGTATTTCATCTTCCGCCCGATCAGGTTAAGGGTACAAACCTGAGCCTCAATCAAAGTGGTATTCCATTTTCCACCCGATCAGGTTAAGGGTACAAACCTGAGCCTTCGTCGAAGAGGTATTCATTTTCCGCCCAATCAGGATAAGGGTATAAACCTGAGCCTCAATCAAAGAGGTATTTCATCTTCCACCCGACCAGGTTAAGGGTACAAACCTAAGTCTCATTTCGATGAGATATTCCATTCCCCAATCATGTTAAGGGTTAAAACCTGACCTTCGCTCCATGCGAGGTATTTCTGTCCCATCCAGGATAAGGGCAAAAACCTGAATTTCACTCTCACAGAGTGAATCTTTCCTCTTCATTTTCCATTTCATATCTACCATCTTCCCCGAGCTAATTTCTTCACACCCGGTCAGATCCTTCTAACTGGGGCATTTTTTTATGTATAGCCCAAATTTGGTGTGTTTTTCTTTGCCACTAAGCTCGGCCATGAGCCGGCTTAGTAGCAAAGAGGGGCATCTGTAAACACCCCAAATTTTCACTCACCTCCATGACATTTTCACCAAACATCATCATCCAGCCTTTTGAAATCGCCGGAGGGCAAAATGGTCATTTTCTGAACCCGGACCTTGCAAAAGTCTAAATTTCATCTGCAACTCCCAAAATTTCTCTATTTTTAGCTCAGATGTTCAAAATTTTATTCCTGACAGAAAACATGAATCTCCAAGTCTTGGTTTAAGATTATATTGCATAAGACATGGCATTGCATATCATTGCATGAGCATCCCATATCACTGCACTGCACAACATGTCATTTCGAGATCCAAAACTCTTGATTTCAAAATTTTCAATCCAGATTAGAATTTCAACTATTTTTAAAATCGATTTCAAAACCCTGGGTCTTCAAAATTATCAATTCTTCCCATGTTACCCCCAGGACTCTGAATTTCAAAATATTTTCTCAGGAAAATGATCTGGATAGTTTTCAATATGGATTTCAGCCACTTCACCTCAGATTTTGCCCTTTTGACAATTTCAAATATCTTCCTTTTACAAAATTGCCCCATAGGGGCCAACTCTTTCCAAAATTTCCTGTTTTACCAATTAGTCCAGATTTTATGAAAATTCCAAAAAGAAGTTGTTTTATCCTTATTTCAATAAAGAAGCAATGTGGGACCCACATTGAGGTGGTGTCACACAAGCTTTTCTTTTGAAAATTTGAATTTTGAAAAACCCAAAAATATAGGAGCCTTGTCCCCTGGATTGGCGCCACTTGTCTTTTTCTCTCTCCTCCCATTTCCATGCCAAGTGTCAGTGTGGGGCTACCTCAAGAAGCTGCCACATGTCATCCCATTTATCTGCCATGTGTTAGTATCCACCATACCTATCATGCGCCATGTGTCATTTCAAAGAACACCAGGAGATGCCAAGTGTCATAGGTTGTCCTATCTAGAAAAAGTGGAGGCTTGTCTCCTCTGAGGTGGCGCCACTTAAAGTGTGTCTCCTGCAGAGGACACGTGTCAACCTCTCCCTCCTTCAGAAAAAGTAGCCTCACACATGTCTCTCCCTACCTTTCTCAGAAAAATAGGAGACACGTGTCACTCCTAGCTTCCTCCAGAAAAGGTAGGCTTGTCCCCTCTGAGGTGGCGCCATTTGAAGAGTGTCTCCTGCAGAGGACACATGTCATTCTCTGCTCTTCTCAGAAAAAGTAGATGCCATGTGTCATTTCCTGCTCTCTTTAGAAAAAGCTAGAATTCAAATATTCAAATCTCTCCATAGGTGGCGCAAATCCTGAAATTCTACCTTTTTCATTTTGTCTGAGATGGCGCCACATGGCTTGGGCCTCCTTCTCTTCCCTCTGCCACGTGTCATTCTTTGCTTCTTTCAGAAAAAGTAGGTGACACATGTCTCCTTCTACCTCCTTCAGAAAAAGTAGAGGACACATGTCACTCTTGGCTTCCATCAGAAAAGCAACCATTCAAAAATTTTAAGACATGAGCTAGGTGGCGAAAATCTTGGAGTTCTACCTTTTTCTACTTGGCCAAGATGGCGCCACACGTTCCTTGCCTTTCCTAACTGCCACATGGCATCGTAGGAGCCATTCTGAGGAAATGCCACATGTCCATCCTTCATTCCTCCAGATCCAACCTCCATTTGAAATTCAAGTTCACCTTCTGAGGTGGCGCCATTTAAGAAGACTTCTCCAGGCAACTGACACTTGTCTGCCACATGTCCAGACCTCCCTGCATCAGAAAAAGTAGAAAAACCCCCCTCTGAGGTGGCGCATTTTGCTTCCTCCATTAATGTTCTCCTACCACATGGCATCGTAGGAGCCACTCTGAGGAAATGCCACATGTCAGCCTCTCCTTTCCTGCAGAAAAGTAGAATTTGAATTCCTCTGAGGTGGCACAGCCTGCTTCCTCCACTCCTGTCCTTCTGACACATGTCAAGAGCCTCCAGAGGTGGCACCACATGGCATGCTCCCATTGTTTCCAGCTTTACACCTCAAATCACCTTTTGAGGTGGCGCCAATCCAGAGTCCCACTTGGCTTCAAATTTTATTTTTATTTTATTTTTAATAAAAGTAGGACACCATGAGGTGGCGCCACCTGAGGGCTCCCTGCAAAAGCCAAATTCGAATTTCAAACCCCCAGATAGCACCCTCTGAGATGGCGCCACATGGAGGGCTCAGATTGAGCCTGTTTGAAATTCAAATTTTTTTAGAAAATCTATAAAAAACAAAACTTCACGCCCAGCATGAGGAGACCATCTTTGAGAACTTTTTTTTGGACTTGGAAATTCGACCTAGCCTTCTTGAGAATCCGATTTTTGCACTTTGGAATTCACACCCCCTTTGGCTCAGTGAAGAAGGCACGGTGGGTCGATTTTGGTGAATCATCCGAAGCTCGGATCGAAGAACGAACGAAGCCCGTGATAGCCGCCCCTTTCAAGAGCTTCAATGCTGCCTTACAAAGCAAGGTGCACTTCTTTTTCTCTTGATTTGATTTCATAATTCGATTCGGGAGTCGTTTGAAGAAAGAGCTCATCCGAGAGATGGATTGAGCTATTCTCATAAAACGACACATATAAAAATATTCAATTATGATTACTTGATGATTTTTAGCATTCATGCATTTAGCTAGATTTAATTTGTATTTTATTTCATTAATTTAGCATGTTTCATGAATTAATTAGGATTAATTTAGCATTGATTTCAATTCTGCTCATTTTCAGTAGTTCTCTATTTTGTCAGTCAGTACACATGTCATTTCATGCATTTATTTTTTATTAAAAATCCCAAACAAATCATGGAATGCGCCCTTGGGTGTCCCTAAAATTGTGCCAAAAATTCGGAAGCATTTGAGTTTGTTTATTATGGTAACCATTCAAAATGACAAGTCGGGTTTTGTTACCCGGGATGCGTTTTAAAAAGTATTTTCTGACTTGTAAAATCGAGATCTCCCTCATAGAAGATCCGATTTTCAATCCGAAAGATGTTATGAACTCGGGAGAATGTCTAATTTTTAACCTGATTTTTTCACAGTTTTCTGTTTTTTTTCATGTCTGAAAAAAATCCGAGAGTTCGGGACACGTGTCAGAGCCTGATTTGGGCCTCTGAGACTTTGGATCGACTTAGGACGATGGGTTCTCTTTGTGTGTTGCTCTAAATCCAAAACTGTAAAAAATGAAAGTTATTTCCGAGGTGTCCTCTGTTTGAATCTGAAAGCATGTGATTTTTAGAATAGTGTTGATACCTGATTCGGATTTTTCTTGTCAGTCATCTGTTTTGTCACATTTGTCTGTTCTGTCAATTTAGGATTAAAAAGTTATATTTTTATCTATGTTTCTGTTGATCAAATGCCAACGTTATGAACATGAAAGTTGTCCATGTAGGCGTTTTGAGTAGCTCTGTTAAATATCATAAATTTCCATGGATGTTTTCTATTTTTTTAGCATTTACATCAGATTAGGATGATTTTTACCTCTGTCAGAACTAAATCCCTGTTACCGAACTCACCATGGCTCAAATCCCGAGGCTGTAAAAACCAAAAATGTTCCATTTCGGGTCCTTTAGCAGTTTGCAAAATATGAGAAGTTTTCATGGAGTAAATATTGCATTATCATATTAGGCATTGCATTTGGTTCGGATCCATAGGCAAAATCCACCATTTTAGGATTTCCTTTAAATTTTAGTATTCAAATCATGTCATTTCGTGATTTTTAGCATTCTAGGCTGTTTATCAGAGTAGGTAAATGCTTCATACCGAATTTGGTGCAATTTAGAATCCATTTGAGGTTCGGATTAGCCATAATACCAAAACAGGGTCCCGCGGGACCCGAATCCAAGTGAAAAACAAGTGAAATTCGTTATTTTGGATAAATTGCAAAATGTCAAATTCTGATTTTACAGTCCTAATGTGTTTAGAAGCATGTCATCATATCTCATACTGCATTTCATCATCATTTGATTCAATTTGAATTTCAAAATCTCAATTTTACCAAGTTTTCCTTCAAAAACCCTGATTTTAAAGGTATAACTTTAATTTTAGGGGTATTTTGGTCATTTTGACCCTAATTCCGAATTTCAAACTATTTTCCACCGAATTTCCTGCATTTACATCATTTCAAATATCAAGGAAGCATGAGATTAGGGTTTATGTCAAATTAAATCCAATAATTTCAGAATATTATTGGAAAATCTTGGAAAAACCCACATATTTGAGCTAACCCCATTTCAAGGTTTGGCAGGGACATTCAAAAGAAGGAGCTGAAGTCTGCATTTTCCTTTTATTTCATTTATTTAGTGATGTAATAATGTAAATTTTGGAATAAGATTTTAATTTCTTGCTTAGACTGGGATGCATATCATATAGTTTGAATTTATGAATATCCTGCTTATATGATGCATGCATCTTATTTCAAAAGCACTATGGATGTACACGAATAGCACATGCACCAACTCTTAGGGAGTTGATGAACTCGGTGGAGTCCATATTTACGGCCCTAGTCGGAATATGGACAAGACCCAGATCCATCATCTTTCTACTAGTCACATTGAGCCTACACTCTTAGGCTATCTTAAAATGCACATCATATTTCTAATATTTTCAAAGTATTGCGCATTAAATCAATTAAACTCTGAACATATTCATGGCCACAGTCAGAATATGTGAAGGATTTATTTTGACTTAATGCACATTTTCCAACAAATTTCTCAGAAAATCTTTTCAAAGTGCATTCATTCACTCATATCATTTGCATCATGAAATCATTGGTTTTCCCATGATTTTCTTAAGAAAACTTCATTCTCAAGAAATCGATTTCTCAAGAAACTCTGAAGATTTTCCAAAATCGGTTTTCCCAAGTCAGGTTTTTCCACGTTTTTCCTTGGAAATGTTATTTTCTTAAGATTTTCAAAAAGAGTTTTTCAATCTTCCTCAAAGATCAAAATCGATTTCCAAGTATTTCAAGGGTAAGATTCCCAGGATTTCAATTTCCCAACTTCAGTTTTTCTTCTCCAATGAGTTTTCCTATAAACTTTTCACCATTTTCCTAAGAAAATTCTCAAAGTCTGAGTTTTCCCGAGAAGTATTTCCCTTTTCAAATGTTCACCTTTTTCTCAAGAATCACTTCTATTTTGCCAGAACTTTCAACTATTCATGATTTTCCCACAACTTTATGAACTTTCCCGAGATTTCAAATCTTTTTCATCTGAGTTTTCTTGAGAAATTGATTTCCGTCATTTTCCTTAGAACTATTTCCAACTCCAAAGCATTTTCCAAGCATACATCATGTTTTTCCAACTTCCATTTTCTAAAATCTCATAGCACATGCCTGAATTCTCTGCACATTTAGGATAGAACACAATTTCGATAATTTCACTAAGTCAAGCACAATTTTGGTCCTTGGTTCGATTACCCCTGTTAAAGGCGGCAGGAACGGTCGAACCTCGTACCGACAGGTCGAGCCCCATCCCATGGATTTTCCCGCAATTTTCAAAACGGAGGCGAGTATTTCAAAACAATTTCCAAAATCCGGTCAAGTTTGAATCGCGAAAGCGTTTTCCTCTCTCTTCCGCAAGGAAGGGAAGACGGGGAAAAATTTCGCGACGATAACAGGTGTTCACAGTAATATTTTTTCTTCTACTAACTTGGTGTTTTGCAGGGAATATGTGGAAAAATGTCATTATTTGCGGGGTGTAAAAGTTTTAATAAGTTAGATCTTAATGAAAATTTACATTTCCTGTTCTAGATAGAATGAATGAGCATTGTAAAAATCATAAATTGCTTGTTTTCATGCTTTTCCCCTTTATTTTCCAAAATCTCACAATGGTGAAACACGAATGGCACGTGCACCATTTGGTAAGAGGTAATTAAATCCTAAGTTGATGATTTACATCAATGGCCATAGTCAGGATGTAAACAAAACTTAGGATTTTTATCTTTTATAAAATAACACTGGATCCACACTGGATCCTTTTCAAAAATCATCATATTTTCTTTAAATATTTTTCTCTTTTGTCAGAATTTAATTTAAATTTAATTCAATATATATACCAATGGCCATAGTCAGGGTATATTGAGAGTTAATTTCATTTTAAATTCTATAAAAACACCAAAAATGTATTTTATTCTTCTTTTGAATTTTAATATAGATTATTATATAATACATTCAATGACCATAGTCAGGGATGTATTATATCTTCAATCTTATTTTAATTCATTTAAAGAATGGAATAGCTTTTCAAAATCTAATTTCAAAACTATTTAAATTCATTCATCATTTAAGATAGAATTGCATCATATTTTTAAAATCCCCTTTTCAAAATTCCAAGTGATTCTTTTCTTCATTTCTCAGAATAAATCTTATTTATGGATTCAAATTCAATTCTATCTCATTTTCAAGATTCAAATTCTATTTCAAAGTCCAGTTTGACTTTGAAATTTCAGAATCATTTTGTATTCAAATTTCAAATTTCCAATTTCCAATTCAATTCAAAATTCAAATTCAAAGTTCAATTTAACTTTTAAGTTTCTGATTCATCTTCAAATACAAAACCAAGTTTATCTTCCTATATTCAAATTCAAAAATCAAAGTTTGAAATTGATCCTAAATCTCAAAAGCTTGACCTTTCCTAAATTTTAAATTCAATCTGGGTTTTTAGAACCCAGATCCATATTCAAAAGTCCCATTTGGACTTTCAAAGCCCAAATCCAAAGTTAGATCAACTTGGATCCAGATTTCTAAATACAATCTCTACTTTTGGATCTTAGACTCCAGATCCAAATTACATCTCAGATTCCAGACCTTAGATCCAAATCCATTTTAGGATCCGGATTTCTAAAAACAATCTCTACCTTCGGATCTCAGACTCCAGATCCAAATTACATCTTGGATTCCAGACCTTAGATCCAAATCCATTTCAGGATCCAGAATCCAAATTCCATTTTAGGATCCAGAGTCCAATTCCACTTTAGATCTTAGATTTCAGATCCAAATTCTCTTTAAGATCCAGAAAACCAATTTCAACTTGGATCTTAGACTTCAGATCTAAATCCATTTTAGGATCCAGAATCCGGTTCTACTTTGGATCTCAGATTTCAGATCTAAACCCATCTTAAGATCCAGACTTCGGATTTGAATTCCATATTGAAATTCCACTAGAGGGGGGGTGAATAGTGAAATATGATAATGATCGATAAAATAAAATAATTAAGCAATAAGGCACAACACATAAAACACATAATTTATACTGGTTCGGTCAGTATCCAGACCTACATCCAGTCCCCAAGCAAACCACTTGAGCTTTCCACTATAAAATCCGAGTCACCGGATAAATAGTACAACACCCTCTTCCCCAGAGGTCTTCTTCTCTCAACAGAGAAGGGCAACACCCTCTTTCACAGAGGTCTTCTTCTCTCAACAGAGAAGGGCAACACCCTCTTTCACAGAGGTCTACTTCTTTCAACAAAGAAGGAATACAGTGAATAACAGAGTTACAATACTTCCTATAGAACCTTCAGAATGATATGAATGCACGAATGAAGGATTCTCAGAATGTTCTGTTTGTCACTCAAAGGATACTCTTTGTCAAAGAGCTGGACTTGACTTTTTCTCTTTTCTTTCTTTCCTTTTTCTCTTTCTTTTTCGTGGCTCTCTTTTCAAATATCGAATAGAAATTTTTCTCGTTGTAAGCTCACACGTCTATTCCATTCCATGTTTGAATAGTGTATTTGAGTGTGTTTATATAGCTTTTAAAAAGTAGTCGTTACATTTTTGGAATTGTAACTTTTTGAAATGTGAAATGTTATGTCATTTCAAAAAATATCTTTTAGATAAATTCGAGAATACCTTTTTCCATAAAAGTAGAATAGAGGGTACACTAGTCGTTGTAATATTTTAGGTAATACATATTTTATGTAAAAAGTCTATTTCTTACAATAGTACATTGAATGTTGGGTTGTAGTTTTGTCTTTATTCTAATTAATGATTTGAGGTACATTAGTACTTCTTTGCTTTAAATGAGTGTAAGTACAATGAGTGCTTTGAGATATTTATTTGTACATAGTCATGTCAAGTGTTTTCTTTATGTTGTGTATTTCAAAGTCTCCAGAGAGAATGAGGACCAAAAGAAGGTCGACATTCTTTGAGAAGGATATTAACAAGGATTTGTTACAGGAGGCATTTAATGCTTTGTAAAGAGAATGATGACTTCAAGTAAGTCGACATTCTATGGTTATGAAAAAAGTAACTAGAGTCCTTTCAAAAACATATTTTATTTGTTTTTCTTTTGTGTAGCCGATTTATGTTTTTGTCTTCTTCTTATATTAAAAAAAAACATTTCTTTAAAGAAGATAACTAAAGTCTTGTTAAAACATATTTTATTTGTTTTTCTTTTGTAGTCGATTTTATGTTTTTGTCTTCTTCTTATATTAAAAATATTTCTAGAGTCTTTTCAAAAACATATTATATTTGTTTTCTCCATGTAGTCGATTTTATGTTTTTGTCTTTTTCCTACATGTTGTCTTGTATATAGTGTAAGGTACAATTATTACATGACAAAATATCTTTTTCATAAAAGGTTGTAAGAAGGTACAATTATTGGTTTTCAAAAAGGAGCTTTTTGAAACTATCGTATACTTTTATGATATAGTGTTTATGAATATGTAATATGCAATATGCAAGTTCCTGAAGGTTCTGTTACATATGACTCTAAAGAAGAAAAAAGTCTTCATCTTGAGGTAGCCGATCTCTTCATTTGAACTTTAGGAATGCATGACTCATCAAGCTTTTTCTTCAAGGAGTATGATTGCACCATAGTTGTACTTGAACAAGAAGTCTCCATCCTTATTGGGTGAGATATCCTTGCATCAAATACTCGTTAGATTTATGGCAAAACATATTCAGTCATAATATAATATTATTTCAAGAGGACATATTATCATATCATATAAAATCAAATGAGACAGTGTATCATATTATGTGACATCAAAACCGAGTTTCTCAACATTCTCCCCCTTTTTGATGATGACAAAATATGCTCCCCCTGTCAAAAAGACATTATGCATAGAAATAATAATATGATAAAAAAGTGAAATAATGTTTAAAGAGAGAATCTTTCTCCAATAAAGGAGACAGGTTTTGTCCCCCTTTGTCATGGACAAAAAGGAAGGGATCAGAGTAAAAGAGTTATTACAGACCAAATATTACAGTCCAAAAGTAAAAAATTATTACAGATAAAAAAAAATGAGTTTATCTCGAAGGTGGAGGAGGTGAATGTGTTCGGTCGGCACGATTCCGCTTGCGAGTCTGCTGCAACAGGGCTTGATTACGAAGGATTCGATCCTGAGTTTGCTCGATATCCATCATAGCAGAAAAGTAATTGAAGGAGGATGTTGGATCTGCTTCATCAGAGCCGGGCATGTGCAGGGACCTTAGATTGAAGGTGGTTCCATCGAGGACTTGCGAGGGACGGAGGATGACTTCGTTGTGAAGTGGTACTTGGAAGTATTTGAGAATGGGAGTTATGAAACACCCAAAAAGAAGAGGCTCAAATTTCTGATAACGAATAAAAAGGTCAAAAAAAATGGATGACCAGTTTATCGAAAGAGAAGAAAAGATTGCGTAGATAAGAAGAGAGATTTTTCGAGGAACTAATCCCTGGCGGGGACGCTTAGGATATATGTTGTGGAGAAGAATTTGGGCAAGAAGTTGAGCATGAGGTTGGAGATTCCTCATGTGCCACGGAAGTTGGTAGCAGTTGGTGCAGAGAAGTATTTTTCGAAGTACCGATCAGTCGATTGGTACTATGGTGTTAAGGTCGGTACCGGTGGAAGGTAGGTTTAGAATTCTACCTAGGTCGGAAGCATCGAAAATCATCAGCTGTCCTCGGACTTTGCTGGTGATTGAGGTCTGTTCATGATCAGTAGAGAAGTTGGTATAAAACAGTCGGACTAGTTCGGGATAATAGGCAGTTGGGGATGAAGATCCTATTAGAGGTTTGAGTTCAAGGAGATAGGTGTCTAAGTCAAAGAGCATGAAGTCATCAAAGTTGACCAATTTACCTTCATGAATGGGGCGAGAGCATAGTAAGTTGTAAATGTGAAACAAGTCTGGATACCTTAGATCTACTGCTGTAATCACATTGTTGGAGGAGGAAGAGGCCATTGCAAGAGTTTGAAAAAAAAGAACTAAGGAGAACGAGTTTGAAGAGGGTAATAGTGTGTAGGAGAATTGATAGATACGAGTGGAATTGGTATGGTTTGAACCAATCCATTAAATAGAAGAATGACAATAATTTAGATATGTTTTGAATGACATTTGGAAGTGAGTGATTTTTAGAATTTAGTCAAATAAGGAAATCCGTGAGTAGTAAGTTAAGAGGCTTGTGAATGACAAATCAAATCAAGATTGGAGGATAGTGTATTATATTTGAGAAGAAGTCAAGGAGGACATGGTTTTGAACTATTCTTTTATATAAGAAAGAATTATCATGTGAGAGTTTTATCGAATTGTGAGTTTGTGTCATGTATGGAGTGACTTGATGTGTGATAAAGCCAAAAGAGTGAATTTTTCTATGGTTTTTTTTTAAAGATTTTCGAGAGATGAGGTGAAATAATGGCCTAATAAAAACAAATATCCTTTTATAAGATGTTTTTACTTTATGGAGAGTATACGTGAAGAATGTGTTTGAAATAAGACAAATAGAGATGTGTGAGTGACATAAGATGAAGTTTTTCTTGAGGAAGTTTTTAATGAGTCTTGATTGGAGAGAAAGATATACAATATGAAAAAGGTCATGATTGCTAAAGACGATAATTGATTGTACATAGGCTATGATATAGTAGATGATATAGTAAAAAATTAGCAACAAAAATAGTAGATGATAAGTTGTATATTTTACGTGAAATGTAGCAACAAAAAGATCGATGGATAAATAATCAAATTTTGACCCAAGTTTTAGAGAAGTATATTGAAAGGACAAAGAAAGAGATATATCATTTGAATATGAGGAATATACTATTTTGTTGAAGATCGGCTAGCCTATCGTGAGAGAGAGGAGTGATAATGATGGAAAGAAGAAGATATTGTGATTAGACATAAAGTTGTTTTGAGAGAAACAATGAGAAACTCGTGAAGAGAGAGAGAGAGAAAAAGTGAGCAATGATGGCCTACTAAAACAAGAAACAAGTGGGTGTTATTAAAATATAGTGCATGGGTTGAAGTGTAGAAGATTGTTATTCGTATGAGGGGTTTTTACAAGAGGACAAAAGGTGATGAAAGGATGTTATGAGATGAGTGATATGAAAGAGTGTCATAATACTTATATTTAAAGAAGGTAGTACTCAAGGGTATGCGTGGAGGAGGATAGGACAAAGTGTGATTATTAATGTGTACTTGAAAGGTGACAAAATGAAAGACATAAAGAATGTGTTGTTATTCATAGAAGTTTTGGTTTGAGGAACAAGGTTTTGAAGGAATTCGATTGAAGGAGTTCATAGTTTCTTTAGGAAAATAGTAAAGGAGTCAAAGTTATGAATGGAGATTCAAATCGTAAGTGTGAGAGAGAGAAAAGTAACTAAAGTAACTATATAGTAAAGAGAAAGTCAAGTTATGAGAAACAATAATTATGAAAGTGATGTAAAAGATGATATGACAAGAGGTAGAATGTACTTTGACATGAAGTTTCAACTTTTTAAGGCAATTTGTAGTATTCGAGACCCTTAGAAATGATTCTTTTGTAAACCAAAAAAAATGTGAAAGGAAGACACGATTATTAAAAATTTTAAAGTTCTTTTATTATCCTTATTAAGATGAATTTAGTAAATATTATGAACTCGAGTAAACTTAATATTTTAGTTTTATATATCATTCAATTTACATATACCTAGCTCTCTTCTTATTCTTATAAAATCTTCATTTTTTAAAGGTTTAGTAAAGATGTCTGCTAGTTGTTTATCTGTGGGTATAAATTCTAGTTTAATTATATTATTTAAGACTTGTTCTCTTAGAAAGTGATGTCTAATTTGAATGTGTTTAGTTCGAGAATGTAAAACAGGATTTTTGGAAAGGTTTATAGCACTTGTGTTATCACATAAAATAGTTGTATTTTCGAATTTTAAACCAAAATCTTTCAAAGTTTGTTTCATTCAGATGACTTGTGTACAGGCTAGGCTAGCAGCAATGTATTCGACTTCAGTAGTTGATAAGGATACACAGTTTTGTTTCTTACTGAACCATGATACTAGTGAGTTCCCTAGCATATGACATGTTCCACTTGTGCTTTTTCTGTCAGATTTACTTCCAGCAAAGTCAGCATCGCTGTATGAGATTAGATCAAATGTAGAGGATTTTGAATAGAATAATCCAAAATCAACTATGTCTTTTAAATATCTCATTATTCTTTTTACAGCTTTAAGATGTGATTCTTTTGGATTTGACTAAAATCTAGCACACAAGCAAACACTGAACATAATATCTGAACGGCTAGCAGTTAAATAAAGAAGTGATCCTATCATACCTCGGTATACCTTTGTATCAACAGACTTACCATCTTCACCTTTGTCCAAAACAGTAGTAGTGCTCATAGGAGTAGATTTTGAAGCAGTTGAGTTCATGTTGAACCTCTTCAGAAGTTCACGAGCATACTTAGATTGATTGATGAAAACTCCATCCTTGGTTTGCTTGATATGCAGTCCAAGAAAGTAGGTGAGTTCTCCCATCATGCTCATTTCAAATTCTTTCTGCATGGACTTAGAAAAATCTTCACAAAGAGTGCTGTTAGAAGATCCAAAGATGATGTCGACGACATATATTTGAACAATTAGGGTATGATTATTCACTACTTTAACAAATAATGTAGAATCTGCTTTGCCAACAGAAAAACCAGTTTTTAATAAAAAAGTTTTAAGCCTATCATACCAAGCACGAGGTGCTTGTTTTAAACCATATAAAGCACGTTTGAGTTTAAAAACATGATCTGGGTATTGTTCATTTTCAAATCCTGGAAGTTGTTTTACATAAACTTCTTCATTTATAAAACCATTTAAGAAAGCACTTTTAACATCCATTTGATATAATTTGAAATCCATATAGCTTGCATATGCTAAGAGCATTCTAATAGATTCAAGTCTAGCAACAGGAGCAAATGTTTCATCAAAATCAATACCTTCCTCCTGGTTGTATCCTTGAGCTACTAGTCTGGCCTTGTTTCTTATAACATTACCTGCTTCGTCTAGCTTGTTTCTGAAGATCCATCTTGTCCCAATGATTGGATGATCCTTTGGTCTAGGTACAAGATCCCAAACATCATTTTTTTGGAATTGATTCAGTTCTTCAGTCATGGCTAGCATCCAAAACTCATCAATGATGGCTTCATCAATCTTCTTTGGTTCAAGTTGAGAAATAAATGCCATGTTTGCAATCCGTTCTAGCTGAGCTCTAGTTTGAACCCCCTTTGTTAGTTCTCCTAAAATCTGCTTTTGAGGATGATCTTTGATATCGACAAAGGTTCTTTGATGATCATCTTCATTAGACTTAGCTGTGTTATCTAAAAATAAATCTGTACTTTCAACATCATCATCATTAGTTTGTATATGAACAGATTGATCAATAGATTCACAAAAACTAACATGCATAGATTCTTCAATAGTATTATGACTCTTATTGAAAACTCTGTATGCTTTACTATGACTTGAATATCCTAAGAATATGCCTTCAACAGATTTAGCATCAAACTTATCTAGGCTATCTTTTGTGTTTAGGATAAAACATTTACATCCAAAGACTTTGAAATAGTCTATTCTTGGAGTTCTGTCATAGAATAGTTTATAGGGAGTTTTATTTAATAAGGGTCTAATGAGAACTTTATTTGTTATGTAGCATGCAGTATTAACAGCTTCTGCCCAGAAAGATTTTGCAAGATTATTGTGTTGGAGCATAGTCCTGGCAGATTCCTGAAGGGTTCTATTCTTTCTTTCTACTACACCATTTTGAGGTGCAGCTCTAGGAAAGGCAAAGTTATGAGAAATACCATGCAAGTTACAAAAATTTTCAAAAAGTTCATTTTCAAATTCTCCTCCATGGTCACTACGGATTTTAACAATAGAACAAGATTTTTCGTTTTGTAATTTTTTACATAAGATTTCAAATTGACAAAACGTGTCACTTTTGTTTTTCAAAAATATTACCCAAGTAAATCTTGAGTAGTCATCTACAATAACAAAAACGTATTTATTGTGATTATGACTAGCTACTCTAGAAGGACCAAAAAGATCCAGGTGGAGAAGCTCTAAAGGTCTCTTACTTGAAATGATAATTTTTGATTTGAAAGATGATTTTGATAATTTTCCTAATTGACATGCATCACAAAAGTAATCCTTTTTAAAAGAAATTTTGGGTAACCCACGTACTAACTTATTTTTAGCTAATTTAGACATGTATTTAGAATTTACATGACCCATTCTGAAGTGCCATAAATGTTGAGAGTCATTATTAGCTATAAGACAATGTTCTGTGATGTTTTCTAGGTATAGTTCATATATATTATTCTTTCTTATACCTTTTAAGATGATGTTTTCATTGGTGTCTGCTATGAGGCATGCATCATGATTAAAGCTAACATTATAACCTGTGTCACACATTTGACTGATACTTAGTAGGTTATATTTTAAGCCTTTAACAAGGAGAACGTCTTTGATAAGAGGTTTATCTATGTTACCAATATTTCCAATACCAATTATCAAACCTTTGTTGTTATCTCCAAAGGTGACGGTTCCTCCTTCTTTATGATGAAGAACAACAAAAAGGTCTGGATGTCCTGTCATATGCTTTGAACATCCACTATCTAGTATCCATCTGTTCTTCTTCTTTGGAGCCTGCAAAACATTAAGTAAATATCCTTTTTGGTACCCAATCGGGTCCTTTTTTGTTAGACTTTGGAACCCATATCCATTTGAATTTGGGTTTGTCTATATCTTTAGAGGAGTTAAAAAGATTATCATTATAATACTCCTTATTTGGTTCAGAAGAACTTTTCACAAATGTGGTCTTTTGATTCATACAAGAAGGTTTTTTGAAATAAGAGTAGCCAATACCATTCTTGTAAAAACAGACCTTCTGAGAGGATAAGAGTTTATCCAGGTTCTCTTTACCTTTAGTAAACTTGAAAACCGTTTTCATGAGGTTCTCAGTTTTACTTTTTAGCTCTGAAATTTCTACTTGCATATTTTTAGTTTTGGAGCTAGTAGAAGAAATTTCAGACATAAGCATAAGACTTTCCTTTTTCAACTCAGAATTTTCACTGCTGAGTTTTTCATTCTCTTGGGAAAGCTTTAAATTTTCAGATTTTAAATCTTTATTTTTGAAACTCAATTTTCTAGATTCTTCAAATAGTTCTTGAAAAGCATCTAGAAGTTCTTCAAAGGAAAAATCAGAGATTTCACTTACCGAACTTTCGTTTGCCATGAAGCACATATTTGCAGTTTCGTCTTCATCATCACTTGACTCTTCACTAGTGGATGGTTCTGAATCATCCCATTGAGCATGCAGAGCCTTTTTCTTGAAGAACCACTTCTTTGGTTTCTCAGTCTTGGACTTTCTTTTGAGAAGGGGACAGTCACGTTTTAAGTGGCCTGGCTTATTACACTGAAAGCACATGGAATCTTCTTTAGGATCTTTTCTTTCCTTGTGCCTGTTTGGAAGCCGGTTCCTTCTCATGAAGCGCTGGAATTTTCTGGTAAGTAGCGCAATTTCTGATTCTTTATCTGAGTCTTCATTCTCAGATAGGGCTGGGAAAGCTAGAGTTTTCTTTACTGGTTGCTCTTCTTCCCTTCTTTCTTTCATGTGGACTTCATAGGCCATAAGATTGCCTATTAAGTCGTCCAAAGTAAGCTTAGATAAATCTTGAGCTTCTTCAATAGCAGTAGTCTTTTTCTCCCAATCAGTTGTGAGAGATCTCAAGATTTTCTTTACCTTTTCAGTCTGGGAATATGTTACACCCAGATATTTCAGATCGTTGGTGATGTTGGTGAATCTGGTAAACATCTCTGTGATGGGTTCATCTTTGTTCATTTTGAACAACTCATATTTTCTAACAAGAGATAAAATTTTGGCTTCTTTCACTTTGTTGGTTCCTTCATGAATAACTTCCAAAGAATGCCAAATATCATATGCAGATTCACATATAGATATTCTATTGAATTCGTTTTGATCAATGGCACAATATAAGGCATTCATAGCCTTTGCATTTAGGTTTGCCATTTTCTTTTCTTCATCAGACCATAAGCTATAGTCTGCGGATGGAGATGTGTATGGATGCTCAACAATTTTCCATACAGCAAAATCTATGGATTTGAGAAATATAGCCATTCTGCACTTCCAGTATCCATAGTTGGAGCCATTGAAGAAAGGAGGACGAGATGCGTGTTGACCTTCAATATCACGAGCATAGAAAGTAGATGCCATTTGTGCTGGAAGACTTGTTACGTCGAAACCAGCAAACCTGCTCTGATACCAAATGAAATTCCACTAGAGGGGGGGTGAATAGTGAAATATGATAATGATCGATAAAATAAAATAATTAAGCAATAAGGCACAACACATAAAACACAGAATTTATACTGGTTCGGTCAGTATCCAAACCTACATCCAGTCCCCAAGCAAATCACTTGAGCTTTCCACTATAACATCCGAGTCACCGGATAAATAGTACAACACCCTCTTCCCCAGAGGTCTTCTTCTCTCAACAGAGAAGGACAACACCCTCTTTCACAGAGGTCTTCTTCTCTCAACAGAGAAGGGAAACACCCTCTTTCACAAAGGTTTTCTTCTCTCAACAGAGAAGGACAACACCCTCTTTCACAGAGGTCTACTTCTTTCAACAAAGAAGGAATACAGTGAATAACAAAGTTACAATACTTCCTATAGAACCTTCAGAATGATATGAATGCACGAATGAAAGATTCTCAGAATGTTCTGTTTGTCACTCAGAGGATACTCTTTGTCAAAGAGCTGGACTTGACTTTTTCTCTTTTCTTTCTTTCCTTTTTCTCTTTCTTTTTCAAGGCTCTCTTTTTAAATATCGAATAGAAATTTTTCTCGTTGTAAGCTCACATGTCTATTCCATTCCATGTTTGAATAGTGTATTTGAGTGTGTTTATATAGCTTTTAAAAAGTAGTCGTTACATTTTTGGAATTGTAACTTTTTGAAATGTGAAATGTTGTCATTTCAAAAAATATCTTTTAGATAAATTCGAGAATACCTTTTTCCATAAAAGTAGAATAGAGGGTACACTAGTCGTTGTAATATTTTAGGTAATACATATTTTATGTAAAAAGTCTATTTCTTACAATAGTACATTGAACGTTGGGTTGTAGTTTTGTCTTTATTCTAATTAATGATTTGAGGTACATTAGTACTTCTTTGCTTTAAATGAGTGTAAGTACAATGAGTGCTTTGAGATATTTATTTGTACATAGTCATGTCAAGTGTTTTCTTTATGTTGTGTATTTCAAAGTCTCCAGCGAGAATGAGGACCAAAAGAAGGTCGACATTCTTTGAGAAGGATATTAACAAGGATTTGTTACAGGAGGCATTTAATGCTTTGTAAAGAGAATGATGACTTCAAGTAAGTCGATATTTTATGGTTATGAAAAAAGTAACTAGAGTCCTTTCAAAAACATATTTTATTTGTTTTTCTTTTGTGTAGCCGATTTATGTTTTTGTCTTCTTCTTATATTAAAAAAAAACATTTCTTTAAAGAAGATAACTAAAGTCTTGTTAAAACATATTTTATTTGTTTTTCTTTTGTAGTCGATTTTATGTTTTTGTCTTCTTCTTATATTAAAAATATTTCTAGAGTCTTTTCAAAAACATATTATATTTGTTTTCTCCATGTAGTCGATTTTATGTTTTTGTCTTTTTCCTACATGTTGTCTTGTATATAGTGTAAGGTACAATTATTACATGACAAAATATCTTTTTCATAAAAGGTTGTAAGAAGGTACAATTATTGGTTTTCAAAAAGGAGCTTTTTGAAACTATCGTATACTTTTATGATATAGTGTTTATGAATATGTAATATGCAATATGCAAGTTCCTGAAGGTTCTGTTACATATGACTCTAAAGAAGAAAAAAGTCTTCATCTTGAGGTAGCCGATCTCTTCATTTGAACTTTAGGAATGCATGACTCATCAAGCTTTTTCTTCAAGGAGTATGATTGCACCATAGTTGTACTTGAACAAGAAGTCTCCATCCTTATTGGGTGAGATATCCTTGCATCAAATACTCGTTAGATTTATGGCAAAACATATTCAGTCATAATATAATATTATTTCAAGAGGACATATTATCATATCATATAAAATCAAATGAGACAGTGTATCATATTATGTGACATCAAAACCGAGTTTCTCAACACATATTTCAAATCAAATTCTATTTTCAATTCCAACTTTCAAATCCAATTCCATTTTATTTCCAGATTTCAAATCTAAATTGATTTTTAAATCTCACCCGAACCTCCTAAATCCATACCATTTGGATTTTTCAAATCCATCCTGATTTCAAATCTTAAATTCACTTCCATTTCAAATTTTATCTCTTCTCCTAAATCTAAGTTCAAAGTCCATCTTCTAAACTTTGAAAATTTCCTTTCTTTCCCTTTTATCTCAGCTTTAAATCATTCTCTTTCCAAAATCAAGATTTATTCTTCCAAATTACTTCAAAGACTTAGAACTTCTCTGATCTATCTCAAGTTCTAAGTTAGATTCAATCATTCAGAAATCATTTCTTCATTCTATTATCAAGTCTATCTCAGAAAAACTTGGAGATTTTCAGAACATTTTTCCAAAAAAGCATATATCCTTTCATCGCACAAGTATGATTCTTTGTACATTTAGACTTAGAATATATTCTTAGATGATATTTAGGCAAAACAAAAGGCATAAATTTGATCCTTGGTTCGATTACCCCTGGTAAAGGCACCAGGAACGGTCGAACCTCGTACCGACGAGCGAATCCCGTCTCTCCATTTTCCCACAATATATTTTAAAATAGAGGCAAGTAATTTTCTAAATATTTTCAAATTAAGGTCAAGTAAGACCCCGCAAAAGAGTTCCTCTTCTCTCTTCTCTCTCCCTTTTTCTGTCTTTTATTCTTCTCCCTTCAAAAAGGAGGAAAATAGAGGTTAGAAAAGAGAAAGAGAAGGAAGAAAGAGAAACCACAAGAGAGGAAAATTTTTGCGATGATCACAGTTTTGGCGACCGTGATGGGACCCGTCTCCGTCCGATCGAATTTATGCCTTTTTTCTTCTTTGCTTTGATATTATCTAAGTCTTTATTCTAACATATGTCAGTTTCATTTCCATGCAAACCTTAGGAGCCTAGTGTGATCATCGCAAAATTTTTATTCTCTTGTGGTTTCTCTCTCTTCCTTCTTTTTCCCTTTTCTAACTTCTATTTTCCTCCTTTTTGAAGGGAGAAAAATAAAAGAAAGAAAAGAGAGAGAGAAGAGAAAAGAAAGAAAGAGAGAAGAGGAACTCTTTTGCGCGGTCTCACTTGACCTTGATTTGAAAAATATTTAGAAATTTAACTCGCCTCCGTTTTGAAAATATTGCGGGAAAATGGAGAGACGGGATTCGCTCGTTGGTACGAGGTTCGACCGTTCCTGGCGCCTTTACCAGGGGTAATCGAACCAAGGATCGAATTTATGCCTTTTGCTTTGCCTAAATATTATCTAAGAATTTATTCTAACTCTAAATGCACAAAGAATCATGCCTGTGCTATGCAAAGATGTATGCTCTTTTGAAAGATGTTTTGAAAATTTCCAAGTTATTCTGAGATGAACTTGATAAGGGAGTGAAGAAATGATTGAATCTAACTTTGGAACTTGAGATAGATCAGAGAAGTTCTAAGTCTTTAAAGTAAATCAGGATTGGAAGAATAAATCTTGATTTTGAAAAAGAATGATTTAAAGTTTTGAAATGAAAGGAAATGAAGAAGAATGAATGCCTGAGATAGAATTGAATTTAGATTTTGAAGTTTGAAATTGGAATGGACTGAGAAAATCAAATGGTAAAAAATAGAAATGGATTTAAAAGATTCAGATTAGATTCGAAAATGGAATCGAAATCTAGAATTGGAATTGGATTCCGGATCCTAAACAGAATGAGATCCGAGATTTAGAATCCAAGATGGACTTAGGTTCTAGATCTTAAAATGGAGTGGATCTGAAGTCTGAGATCCAAAGAAAATGGAATTGGATCTTAAAATGGACTTAAGATCTGGGATCTGAGATCCGATGTAAAATTGGGCTCTGGATCCTAAGATGGATTTGGATCTGAAGTCTGAGATCCAAAGTGTGATTAGATTCTGGACCCTAAAATGGATTCAGATCTAAAATCTGAGATCCAAGAAGTGAAATTGGATTTGAAGTCTGAAATCCAAAGTTGAATTGGACTTTGGACCCTAAGATGGAATTGGATCTGAAGTCTAAGATCCAAAGTGAAATTGGATTCTGGATCCTAAAGGAAATTTCAGATCTGAGGTCTGAGATCCAAAGTAAAATTGGATTCTGGATCCTAAAGAAAATTTCAGATCTGAGGTCTGAGATGCAATGTAGAATTGAATTCTGGATCCTAGAAGGGGTTTTGGATCCAAGGTCTGGAATCCATGATGTAATTTGGATCTGGAGTCTAAGATCCAAAAAGTAGAATTGTATTTAGAGAACTAGATCCGAGTTGGGATTAGGATCCAACTTTGGATTTGGATTCTGAAAATCCAAATGGGACTTTTGAAGATGGATCTGGGTTTTGAAAACCCAGATTGAATTTAAAATTTAAGAAGAGTCAAGTTTTTGAGATTCAAAATTAATCTCAAACTTATGATTTTGAATTTGAAGATAAGAAGATAAACTTGATTTGACTTTGAAGATGAATCAGAAACTTCAAAGTTAAATTGAACTTTGAAATTGAATTTTAAGTTGAGTTTTGAATATAAGATGAATTCAAAGTCGAATTGGACTTTGAAAATGGGATAGACTTGATGAATTGGGATAGAAGTTTGAAGAAGGATATTCAAGATCACTTGGGTTTTTGAAAAAGAATTTTGAAAATATGATGCAATTCTATCCTAAATGATGAATGAATTTAAATTTTTGAAATTGGGTTTTGAAAAGCTATTCCATTCTTTAAATGAATTAAAACAAGATTGAAGATATAATACATCCTTGACTATGGTCATTGAATGTATTATATAATAATCTATGTTTAGATTCAGGTGAAGAATGAACTTTTATAGAGTTTAAAATGAAATTAATTATCAATATACCCTGACTATGGCCATTGGTATATATATTAAATTAATTTTAAGTTAAACTCTGATAAAAGATGAAATATTTAAAAATATGATGATTTTTGAAAAAAGATCCAGTGTGGATCCAGTGTTATCTTATAAAAGATAAAAATCCTAAGTCTTGTTTACATCCTGACTATGGCCATTGATGTAAATCATCAACTTAGGATTGATTTACCTCTTACGAAATGGTGCACGTGCCATTCGTGCTGCCATTTGTAAGAATTTGAGAAATAAAGGAAAAATGCATGAAAAACAAGCAATTCATGATATTTATAATGCTCATCCATTCTATCTAAAACAGAAAATGTAAAATTTCTTTAAAATCTAACTATTACAATTCTGGAATTGAAATTTTCAATCTAGGAAAGAAATCAACCTTTTCTATACATTTCTGCGAGAAGAAAAAAAAGGATTAGCACAAAACAGAATACAAAGAATCTAAGATATCATATTGAAGCTAAAAGAATATATATATATATATATATATATATGCTGATGGCGAAATACATATAGAAATGTATGTGCAAAACACAATATCAACACTAAATGATAAAGGCATATAGTATTTTTATATTTTGTGAGAAAACCTGTATGTATATGCAATGAGAAATATGTGAACTGAAGTGGCAAATGTAATATGTCTAGTTACAAGACATGGCTGTATGTTGATGCCATGGTAACAGTGTAAAATGCTGTGGAGTGGACAAAATCTACAACAGCTGTGACAGGAGATGGTTTAAGCAAATGGAGATGATGTAATAGTGCAGGTGGTGACAACAAGAGTTGCTGTAAATGGATGAAGGTAGGCTGGAGGTGGAAGCCCAAATATAAATGGTAGCTATGCTAAATATACAGGCATGATAATGTTGGATGCCAAGGGCTATTGAAGGTGGATATCATGCTGTTGGGAGTAAATGTATGCAAATTTCAACAAATATTTAGATAGACTGGTATGACAATTGGTGTATAAGTGGTAGCAGAACCTACTGTAGATACAACAGCAAAGGGACCGGAACAGGTGGCTGGGTTGCAGGGGTGCTAGTTGTGTTGTAGTATGAACGCAGGAGGTATGTAGCCAGTGGTGCTAATGTTACAAGTGTGGACCACCCATAAGCTATAACTGTGAATGCAGCAGCAGCATACACAGACCGATAGATCTTTGGCAAATGCCTAACCATTGACTTCTATTTGGAAGGGGGTAATAGTGGCCAAAGATGATGGTGTGAACCTGTTGTAGGTACAACAGGTTCTGTATAGAGTATACCGTGGTGACAGGGGGATACAGTGAAGGTGGCGTGACAATGAAAGGAAGCTGCTGGGTAGTGAGGTGAAGATGCAAGCATTTGTTTGAAACATACATAAGCATGTTTACAGGGTATGAGATGAGGCAATAGATTTAAGAGAGTGAGACATACAGGAACTTAGTAAGATATCTATGAATGTGATATTCATTCTTGCTAGAGAAGGAAAACATACCTTTTGCTGAACAATTCAAGTAGCTTATCACCACACGACTGGATAAATCAATGGTTTAGCTCCACCAAACCAGATTGTATAAGGAAAATTGTTCTTTCTTTTTCTTTTTTTCTTTTTCTTTTTTGATCATGGAGTAGATGCTGTACATCTTGGAGATCAGTTTTGCTTAAGAAAAACAAAATGGCAGTGACCAAATCTGACAGATTGAGGGATTCAAGTGCCCTGTCAATATCTAATGGTCTTGGATAACCTGTTTTGAATTTCCATTCATGACTATCAGTGAATGCTGAACCAGCTTCGAGTCCATCTTAGATTGGTCCGTTTCCAGTACAGCAAAAGTATGTAACCAATGCTTTTATACAGAGCATAATGTCAACAACTTTAAGAACAGATCGTCCGGTAACCATGGCTAGACATCATCTAGCACGACCGAGTCATTTCTGCATAGAAGTTGCTATCACTAGTAACAGCAGAATGGAAAGTAAATGTATAGTGAGATGCCCACCGTGAATATAATAGGGTGCACGTGGTGTTTTGCAGGAAATAAGTAAAATGAACTAGTGTTTTGCATGAAAGAAGTAGAAGTAGCTGGGCTGAAGGGAGTATGATGAAGGTATGAGTGACAAATCACAGCAGGGGTGATGATTTTCTGAAGGATAGCGGCAACGATGCTGCTGTAAAAATGGAGAGGGTGCAGGTAAGTTATATTGAATTAGTGGGTGTAAAGGAGGTTCATAGTGCATAATGAAACTGGAAACAGAACTTGTAGATGCTCAAGAGTGGATGGATGGTGATGATTAAATGAGCAATGTGATGGAAGGTGTAGGGAGCAATGGTGATATATGTGGTGAAAGTAGATGAAAATGGTTAGCACACAAATACTGACATGCATTAGCTAAAATACAACGATTTTGACATACCTATGATACATCATAAGCAATACAATGATAGAAGGGTTATAAGGCAGGAGTCCGATACACCCACCACAGATGCAAGATAATGCTTCTCTCTTTAGCAGCACCACCACCCCCTCCGTCTCTGAAGCAACCAGTCTGAACTTGGATGAATTACTGCGGTTCTATGAGGAAGTCCTCATACTAAGGTCCATATCTGGAAATGATGACCATCCTTATTCTGAAAGTGTGATAGACGAAATACCTTTTTGTTTCTTGCGATGGAATCTATTGGTAGGGCAATCCATATTTGAGCTTTATACCATCAGAATCCCCACAAATTCTATTAAGTGAATGCAACCTCTTTTATTGCCAACAGAAACCTGCACTCCTGATACTTCAGCCGGTGTCAAACTTTTATAAATGTAATTTCCTGAGATCAAAAAGCCTTTGAGATGCATAAGGGAAAGGCCTGTCGGACAAATCTAACGACAAATTCCATTGCAGCAAACGGGCTTTAGTTAACTGAATTCAGTGATTTATATACGAGAGGTATTAACCCATACCTTTCAAAGTCTTCTTTGCAATGACAGGCCTTTATAGCAAATGAAATAAGAGGTCAGGGCAAATTACAACGAGTACTGATAGTAAGAAACGATGATTTTCGGCAGATGCAAGAAGAATTTACACTCAACCAGATTCAAATTACGTATTCTACAGCAAATTGTCTTAGTCCCACCAAGTTATCTAATTCTTATTAATATTCTGGGGACATCCACTGATGTCCTCAGTAACCTACATAGAGACAAAAAAAAGCTCTTACCCACAACATATTATAAGTTCCTTAAAGCCCCCAGCAGCAAGAAATGCATCAACGACTTCCAACAAAGAAATAGCAATGGTGTTCTGAGGGGGACCTAAATCGTTGCTAGTGCCCACATCTGAACCTCAAAAAAAAAAAAAATCGACTAATGAGAATGAAAAAAATAATTACAAATCATAAATAGGGAAAATTGGATGCAATCTAATTGACGCCTAGGAATCAAGTGTAGCGTTGACAATCTGATGGAAGTATCCAGGGCAACCGAAGAATCCATAGAGGTTAGATGAAGACGATTGTGGACAGGTATTTAAATAAAAACTGAAATTAAGGGAAATCATCCACAGGAAGCTCAGATGGGAACAAGAAACAACATAGAAAATTCAATCAGATGTTACCAAAGCAATAAGAATCAAGTGAGAACAAAAAAAACAAATGAAAAGAGAAGAAAGAAGAAAAAAAAGGATAAAAGCAGATATCTGATTCGAAAGCCACAGGAAAGTTTAATAAGCGTAAAAGGAGATGTCGGAACGAATGCTCCGTTACTTTTGCATATGGGTGATTTAATGTTGCACAAGCAACTTAATGTCACCAGAGATGCATCAATGAAGTCCCCAAAATTGAAAATCAAGAGAAAAACCAGAGAAATGAAAAGAAGGAAGAAAAAAAAAAAAAAAAAAGATAGATGAAACGTTTACCTCGGGTTACTGCAAGATTGGTCTTCTTCAGATGATGATAATGGAGGCGCCAGAGGGAAATTGACTTCAAGTTTGTTTGCAAGGGAGAGTGGATGAAGTCGATGGGATCAATAGGCAAGGGATGGATCGTTCATGAAGAAATAGATGGCAGGGTGAAGGCGGATCTTGAAGAAGAGGATGGAGAGATTATTTTAAAGGGAAGGAGGAGGATTCAGGAAGGAATCGGTTGAAGATGGAAGGCTGAGGGAAGAAGAAGCTGTTTGGAGATGGAGGGTAGGCAAGCGAGAGGGAGGATGCACGGGAGATGGCCGTTGCCTCTTTTCCAAATTTCCAAAAGAAGGCCCCCTTGAAAGAATTTTTATAAAAAAAAATGGTTCAAAAAGAGGTTTTTGGCAAAAGTTCAATTTTTCAAGTTTTAAAACCATTTGCTTACCTCAATTTTTTTGATTTTTGTATCATTTTCCCATTTTTTTGTATTTTTGTAATAGAAAAACTAAGATTTTATGAAAACAAAGTTTAAACACTAAATTTTTGTATTTTTTCTGAGAAATATTTAAAAAAAATGTTTTCCCGAGAATTTCAGGCCATTTTGGGGAAATTTCTTCAGAAGAAGGGGTTTGGACCCAAGTTTTGAGAAAATGTTTCGAGTTTTGAAACTCGAATCGTGAAATACAACGCGATGGATCCGAACAGATGCCGGATGGACTGTCCGAGCTATTTAAAAACCATTTTTGGTATTTTCTGTAATTTTAATTTAAAATTTGGACGATGAGACTCGGATTTGGATCTGGACAATGGATCCAGTTTCGAAATCAATTTAAACATATAAAATGAACTTAATTTCAGTAAAATTTGAGAAATGAACTGGAATTTAGATTTAAAAATGACTCATTTGCTCAAAAAATGAATTTAGGGGCAAGAAGGGAATATTTAAAAGATTTTGAAAAATTTGGGGTGTTCACACCTAGACTCTGTCATAAGCTGGCATTATTTGCATATAGGATCTAAGTATGGTTTGGTAGGACCATATTGAGCAGATTATATCCATGTTCACATTAGACTTAGGTCTGAAATACAACTCTCCTTAATTCTAGGGATTAAATGCAAACAATGTATGCAAGTGTATGCTTCTTTTCATTTAAATCTATCTCTTTAGGACTTGCATTAGAGCTTTCTGGTTTTATCTGCATGTTGAACATATTTTTGAAAAACATCCCTACCTATATTTGTTCCGGTCTTCACGTTGTTGAGCTGTCTCACTGAACCATAGTTTGGGAGAGCACCTCACAACTGGACCACTTATTTGGGTTCACGCCCCCTACCACGTACCTAAGGGCCATAGTCCGAGGTATATCGGTAGGCGCTCAAGGATGTTGGAAAGCCTTTACCTTAGAACCGGAGAATTATTTCTATGCCACGTACTTCGAGCTTCGGCTTGAGTATATCGGCATACCTTGATCGGAATCAGATGATCTGAACCATAGAGTTAGGGTTAAGGTCCTATAAGCCATTTCAAAATATTGCATTTAGAGTCAGCCTTTAGGGAGTGCTGTGTGCGCATCTTTCTTTATGCAGCTCTGATTGTGCGATGTTTCCTTATATTCTCCTATATATATCAAACCTTTCTCGAAACCCTGGGTGTATTATTCAAAATTTCCCCTTATTTTCAAAAACCTCAGGTGTATATTTTTCTTTCTCCTACATTCTTTTCTCTTTTTATGTCCACTTTTTCTTTAAAATACCCCAGAAATCCCTTTTTCTAAATTCCCATGATCTGTTTACAAAAAATTCCAGGATTTATGTTTTATCCTCTCCTTTCATCAAGAGTCTATCTGTAAGTCCTGCATCTTATCTAATTCTCTTCTTCTTTGCCTGAGTGTCATTCCGATGGCATCCAATTCCCCCGATGCTATTTTCCCCGAAGATCATGTCTTCTATCAAATGAGGAATGGAACCCCGGATCATTGGGTCATCTAGTCTCATTCCTTCTTCCCACGGTGGTATTATTCTTGGTTCGCCACCTTCTCGCGTATGTTCCCATACCACTTGGATGACTGTGGATTGGAGATGGCATCGACAGTGGGCAAGCGAATAATCAACGGCAGTCTGATTCAAGCTATGGCAGAACGATGAAATCCACGTACCTGCACATTCTGGTTTCCATGGGGAGAGATGACTCTGCTAATGGATGAGTTCAGTGACATCATGGGATTGCCAGAGCCAGCTGGTCAGCCAGATGACCCGGTCGAGCAGTAGTTTCTGATCAATGTCAAGGGGATAGACATTCGAGAAGCATTAGCCAGAGCAACAGGGAGCAGATCTTGGCCTCTCATCGAGATCAACGGGAGTCAGTTCATCGACCTGTTCGGACTCTATCGCAAGTATGGCACCTACGAAGAAGTTGACACCTTATCCCGAGAAGCGAAAGAAAGGATCCAGCACGCCATGGTCCTATGCACAATGGGGTTAGCATTCTTTCAGGATGGTCAAAATTTTATCGATGTCAGAGTCACCCAACTCTTTCGAAGATGGGGAAGCAAGCAGATCCGTCAACTTTCAGTGTCCATGGCAGCTCTAGCCTTTCTCTACAGAGGCTTAGCTCGTTTCGCCCTTGAAGAGACCATTTTGGTGGAAGGATGCATGTATGCCTTGCAGTTGTAGTTCCTGCGACATGTTCCATCGAAGGCCAGTTCCTTCAGATTCAATAGCAAGAAGCCGAAGTCTGTGGTTCAATATTGAACTTTGATCGAGAAACTGCATCAGGAGGAGATCCTCTGGGATTACTTTGATAGACGAGAATCAGTTCCTCGCTACACTTATGCTCGTAGCAAGGGTTACAGATTGCTTGGCCCTTTCTTCTGTGTCGACTATCAGCCAAAGAGGTATCTCAGACAATTCTCGCAGCGGCAGATTCGTGTCAACACTCGCTTTCCGATGGGCCACATGCCAGAGTTCGATCTGCAGTCGGATCAGTGGTCTAGGGCATACCATGTAACCAAATACACTTGGGACTCCTTCATTCCTTTGTCTATGTTTCCTGGTCCTAATGTATCTTCGGAATATCGAGAATGGTGGCAAACTGTTTGCCCACCTTCTCTTTTTATTTAAATTTTGTCATCAATAAAAATGTAACTGTTATTCTGATAAAAAGATCTTTATGGCAAAAATTTTCTTCTATTTTGTTTTATATGGTCACGATCCCCGTGACGACCTCATTCCTAGTGGTGAGACTTCTTTCTTATATTCTTCTTCGATTATCTCTCATCGTGATGGATGACCTCGCCTAGGTCATAAGGCGCATTTTTGTTGCCGCAAAATGGTGACACAATTATCGCAAAATTTGTGATGACCCAATCCCTTGTGATGGGATAACTTGTCTAAATTGTTTGTCAATTCCTCTTTTCTTGTCATTTTCTCAAAAGGGCCCCGTTTTTCAAAAAATCCTCCGAGCTCTAACCATTCCTTTATCTCTGCAAAAAACATTAACATTGGCAAAATGGTTCAAACCAGAGTTGGAAAGGAGACTGCCCCTCAGCACAGCGACAGCGAAGCCGAGACAACAAACTCTTCTAAGTCAATCAGAGGGCAGAATCAGAACCAAACCGATGATATAGATCCTGCCATGTACAATCTGTTTAAGAGAATGATGACCAAAATGATGTCAGAGCAAGCTGAGGCCAGTCAGAAGAAGGTTGTTCCAAAGAGCAAACCAAAGAAGAAAGCTGTGAAAAAGCCAGTCAGGATCGTCAGAAAGAAGGTGCAGCTTGACACCACTTCTGAGGAATCAGAATCAGCTGAAGAGGAATCAGAAGAGGAAGAACAGTTTGTTTATCATCAGAATCCTCCGCCACAGTTTGTAAAGACCGCTGCAGAGCCCGAATCAATAAACAAGCCCATTCTGGCTAATGACCCGATGCAAGAGCAGATGAAAGAAATGAATCGAGCCATCATGGATATCCAGGCCAAAAACAAGGGCAAGCAGACCTACTCTGGTGAAGATTTTTATAATGGCCTAGATGGGGATGACAATCTGGAAAATCTCCCTCGGAAGTTCCTCAAGTTCGACGGAACAAGCAACCCTAAGGCTCATTTGGCCACTTTCTATGCCGAGTGCGACCGTTTCAGGAAAGACAATCGAGCGTTATTTATTTGCTTTCCTCGCAGCCTAGAGGATGTAGCGGCCAGGTGGTATGCAGACCACATAATCTTATCAAACTACGAGAGTTCAATAAAGTTGTTAATCTGTTCATCGAGCGTTTCATGTTCAATATCGAAGCGTCACCAACCCTCAACCATCTGTACAATTTAAAACAGAATGAGAATGAGAAAGCCAGCGAATTTATTCACAGGTGGAGAAGCACCTGTAACAGAATGAAGGTTCCCGTCCCAGAAGAGTACGCCTTATAGATTATTTTGAACAACTTTGCTTAACCTCTAAGGAACCTCATTTCTACGTCGCCTGCCAAATCATTCATCAAATTGATTGAGAGAGCCGAGTGGCTTGAAACCGGCTTGGACAATGGTTTGTATGAAGGACATCCTTTTGTCAAAGGGAATCCCGATCAGAAGAAGAAGGCACACGTTGCCTATTCTACAGAATTTTCAGGAGATAGCAGTGGCTCTAGCAGCAAGAAGAGCAAGAAGAATCGTAGCAAAAACTCAGGGCACTCTAGGGCCGAAAGGACAAACTCTGCAGCCCAAAAGGGAAAGTTTGTTAAGCCACAACCCGTTCAGTCAACGCCTCAGCCAGAAGCAAAGCAGCAAGAAAAGCCGAAACACGAGGGATGGAGTTATGATCAAGAGTTTACCGCTCTTGAGCAATCCCGCGAAGACATCTTGGAATATATGATGTCGAAGGGAATGATCAAACTCTTCAAAGTGGCAGATCCTCCGGTCACTATGGGAAAATGGACTGACAAATTCTGAAAATTCCACCGGACTGTTGGACATGATACCGAGCATTGCTTTGTTCTTAAGAACATCATCCAAGACTGCATTGACAAGAATTTATTGATCAAGGATGAAGAAGAACAACCAGAAATCTTGTCCAAGCCATTTCCCAAGCATTCAGCTTCAGTCATCACGGAGAAGACATTCTCTCTTCAAGACAACATCCAACCGTGTTCTAGTCAGGACATTCAGGATCAGCATCAGGTCCTGGTCCTTCATCAAGCGCAGTCTTCCGCCAAGAGGGTGGATATCACTGCATTTTCCAGCAACAAGAAGACAACCAAGGAACCAGCCAAAGTAGCGACAGGTATTGCCAAGCTAGTCCCCAGGATTCTGAAGCGCTTCGTCAAGGCAGCTTCGAAGAAAGAAGAGGCTTCAGGGTCAGTTCAGAAGCCAATTACTGCTTTATCCAACATTTCTATCCTGGATCTGACCCATGCTTCCCCAGAACACCAACAAGTGATAGAAGACCTGCTCAAAAAGATCGAGGTCAAGCCTAGCACAACACCGCAGGACATGGCTCAAATCGTCAATCAGGCCATGACAAATACACCAATCACTTTTTCTGATGAGGATTTGCCGAAGCCTCATTCATTTCACAATGATGCCTTATACATATTGGTGTGAACCAGGGGCATGATAGTCCCTCATGTGTTAGTCGATGGAGGCAGCAGGCTCAATATCTGTCCTAAGATGATGACCAAGGCTTTGGGACTGAAAGAAGAGGAATATACCCCAGATCCCATAACGATCTACGGTTTTGACAACCATGGGCAGACAGCCAAGGAGAAGATATTTCTCAAGATTTTCATCAATTATTCAGTGCATACCATGCTCTTCCACGTAGTGAATGTGCCACCTACGTACAACCTTTTGCTAGGGCGCACCTGGATTCATAATGCCAACGCCATTCCATCAACCTTACATTAGTGCATAAAATGGTCAAAAGGAGGCATGATTACCACAATCCTAGGAGAGGATCCGGAAGAACGACTCCCGCAGCCAATGATTCCCCGTCCTACTTTCACTGCCGACATCCCGAGCATTAGGGAAGTCGATGAAATCAATCTAAGTGAAAGCATGGACATGTTGAAATTGAAAGAAGTCCAACCAACAGAAAGCGTGACAACAGTAACCCGGTGGCAGGGGCCTCACTTCTTCAAGCTAGGTGGGCGCCTCGACTGCACCTCCTTTCAGGATCACCCTTTGTTTTCTCAATTCTAAAAAACTAAGAGAGAGTTTGATCTTCTGATGAAGCACGGTTATCAGCCCTCCAGGGGCCTGGGCAGAAATGAAAACGGCATCCTGGAGCCAATCGTCCCCGCTCGGCATGTTGAGGGTACAAGCTTGAGTTTTACAGGTCAATTGTCCGGCAGGAAGACCACCTTCATCAAAGGAGCATAATGAAGACAATGCCAGTGTTTTCTGCTTTCTTTTTCTTTCTTTTCCATGTCATCTTGTAGGGGCACAAAATTCACCCCAGTTTCCTTCTTTTCATCAAAGCATATGTAAATATCGAGAATATTTCAAATCAATAAAATTTTGATTCCTATTTCTCATCTTGGTGTACACAAATTCTTCGCTTATATCCTTGTCTATATTGTCATTCTCTGTTTTTGTACAAAAGGCTATTTTCAAACATTTTACCCTTTTCTCAAAAACCTTCTTTGCGCTTTCAGGATTGCCGGAATCATGGCTCCTAAATCGCTCAAAAAGCTCGTTATTAATACCAACTTTTCTCAAAATAAATCCAAACCGTCCAGAATCTGCAAGGCAAAGGCAGGGGCAGAAGTCAGCAAAGTGACAGAGCAAATCGAGGAATTAGCAGAGTTTGACTCAGCGATTCAAGAATTGCCAGAATTTGCCAGTATGCAGAAGCAGGACGAACCATCACCATTGGCTCAGGATCCGACAGAGGATGTCAACATCGGTTCAGATGATGACCCGAAAATCCTCAAAATTGGTTCCAGCCTAAGTTCAGATGAGAAGGAAAGGCTCATCCTTTTCTTCAAGCAACATCAGGAAGTCTTTGCTTGGACTTATGAGGATATGCCAGGCTTAGATCCCAAACTGGTCGAGCATCGTCTCACGCTGAAGCCAGATTGCAAGCCAATCAAGCAGAAACTGAGGAAGATGGATCCCCGAGTAGCACTGCAAGTTAAAGAAGGACTTAAAGAGTTGCTAAAAGCAGAGTTCATCCGGACTATCGAATACCCAGATTAGCTGGCGAACATCGTGGCGGTTCCAAAAAAGAATGGCAAAGTCCGAATCTGCATTGATTTCAGAGATCTGAACAAAGCGACCTCGAAAGATGATTATCTACTCCCCAACATCGATCTTTTGATCGATAGCACGGCAAACCATGCCATGTTTTCCTTTATGGATGGATACTTAGGCTACAATCAGATCAAATTGGCCGCTCGTGACCAATCCAAAACTTCCTTTACCACACCTTGGGGTACTTTTTGCTATACGGTCATGCTCTTCGGGCTCAAGAATGCTGGGGTGACCTATCAGAGAGCAATGACAGTTATTTTTCATGACCAGATGCACAAGAACATGAATGCCTATGTGGATGACATCCTAGTCAAATCAAAAGAAGGAGAGGATCATCTTGATGCTCTCGGCCAAGTCTTCGAAAGACTTATTCTCTACAAGTTGAGACTCAATCCGCAGAAGTGTGTCTTCAGGGTAGAGTCAGGCAAACTACTTGGCTATATGATCAACAAGAAAGGCATAGAAGTGGATCCTGCCAAGGCAAAGGCGATCATTGATATGCCGCCTCCCACCAATCTCAAAGAACTGCGAAGCCTTCAAGGTCGCATTCAGTCAATTCGTCGCTTCATCTCAAATTTGGCCATGAGATGTGAGCCCTTCAATCACCTGTTGAGAAAAGAAGTAAAATTTGAGTAGGGATCAGAATGTCAACTCTCATTCGAACGCATCAAGAAGTATCTTCTAAATTCACCTGTTCTGAAGCCACCAGAACTAGGGAAGCCGCTGCTCTTATATATTTCCGTCAACCATAATGCTTGTGGCGGATTTCTTGCACAGTACGAGGAAGGCAGCCGAATAGAGCATGTCATCTACTACATCAGCAAGACCTTCATCGATTATGAGAAAAGATACTCTCATATGGAGAAGACATGTGTAGCCTTAGTGTGGATGTGTCAAAAGCTGAGACATTATCTTTTAGCTTCAGAAATTAAAATTCTGTCAAGACTCAATCCTCTCAAGTACATCCTTGAGCAGCCATTCCTTACCGGATGGATTAAAAAATGGCAGGTCCTCCTAATGCAGTATGACTTGGAGTATGTTTCTTAGAAGTCAGTCAAGGGTCAGTCCATCGCAGATCAGTTGGCAGATTTCCAGTTGACAGAAGAGATCAAAGCGGAAGATGATTTTCTCAATGATCGCATCTGCAATATTCAAGAGTCCCCAGTTTGGACCCTTTTCTTTGATGGAGCTAGAAATATGTCTGGTATAGGGATTGGTATCTTGTTGATCACTCCCGAAAAGGAAATTCTCCCTTATTCCCTCAAGCTCAACTTCCAATATACTCACAATATGGCCGAGTATGAAGCTCTAATACAAGACCTCAGAATTTTGCAAGACTTTGATGTCAAAAGAGTGCATGCCTTTGGCGACTTATTACTTGTTGTCAGTCAAGTTAATGTTGAATGACAAGTCAAGGATTCAAAATTAATTCCCTACTAGAAGATTGCCTTAGCTCTCATAGGCAACTTTGAAGAATTTCAGCTCAACCATGTCAAGAGAGAGTACAATCATATAGCCGATGGCCTAGCTTGCCTAGGCTCTATCTTGTCATTCAAAGACAGTGAATCCTGTCGTTCCTTCGAGATCGACAGACTTGATCAACTTGCCTACATTTCAGCTGAGCAAGTGAACCAAGCTGCTCAGAAAGAGAAGCCTTGGTACCAAGACATCAAAAGCTTTATCGAAACCGGTGAATTTCCATCAGAAATGCCAGGAAAGGAGCAACATGCAATCAAGTATATGTCATCACGTTATTTCATCCTCGCCAATACTCTCTACCATCGTGGGTTCAGTTCTGAGTATGCTAGATGCTTAGATAAGGATGAAGGCAAGGAAGTTGTCCAAGAGGCACACGAAGGAATTTATGGTGGTCACATTGTCTACCAAACGCTTGTCAAGCAAATCATCCGAGCATGGTACTACTGAAAAACTATGCAGCAGAATTGCCATAAATTTGTAAGGAAGTGCGTCAAATGTCAAATACACGCACCTTCCATTCATGCGCCAACCGCATACTTGCAGTCCGTGGTCTCTCCTTGGCCCTTTTCGATGTGGGCCTTCGACGTGGTCGACCCGATCACTCCTTCGACTTCTAATGGCCACATATATTTCCTCGCAGCTACAGAATACTTCACCAAATGTGTCGAAGTTGTAACTCTGTGAACAGTGGAAGGCCGGCACATAGTTTCTTTCATTCACAAGAATCTTCTCTGCCGCTTTGGCGTCCCACATGATATTGTGTTAGACAATGGCAGCCACTTCAAAAATGAGAAGATGAAGGCCTTCTGCTCGAAGTTCAGGATTCATCACCACTTCTCAGCTCCTTATTATTCTCAAGGAAATGGCCAGGCAGAGGCCACCAACAAAATTTTGATCCGCATTCTAGAAAGAACTGTGGAAACAAGCCGTGATTGGCACGAGAAGAGGCATGATGCACTTTGGGCGTACCGAACCAACATTCGGACTCTGACCAATGCTACGCCTTCAGAGCTTGTCTATGGAATCGAGGTAATATTACCTTTTCACGTTCAGAAGCCCGCACTCAAGTTTGCATCACTCATCGAACTTCCGCTTGATGAGTATCAACAACAGAGGTTGGTACAGCTCGACTTGTTGGATGAGAAGAGGCTCAATGCGGCAGAGCACGCTCAGGCCTATCGTCAGAGGATAGCTCGGCACTACGCCAAATCAGTTATTGAGAGAAGATTCCAAGTCAATGATCTTGTGCTCAGATCGACAACTCATCTCAAGCACCGGCCGAAGGGCAAGTGGTCACCCAATTGGGAAGGCCCTTATGTGGTTAAATAAGCATTGCATCACAATGCCTATCGCCTGATCAACGCAGATGGAGTGGAACTGCCAGATCCTATTAATGCTTTACATTTGAAAAGATTTTACACTTGAATTGTTCATCATAGCCTTTTGTACTCTTCAAAAGTCTTTCAATAAAGCAATAATCTTCTATTAAATTCTCACATACTTCTCCCTGATACTGAGGCATTTATTTTTGATCGGTACTTATCTTCCTTCATCATATGCAGGCAAGATCAGATGAATCTTTTTCTAAAAAAAAAAGTCTTATCAACCTTTCAGTTAATCTCGTTATCTTTATTAAGTTGCATTCATTTCATTTTTTTCAATCCAATCAAATTTTCATCAAATTATTGCCAATTTTAGCAATTTTGTCAAAATTTCATCAAGCTTTATCAATCTTATTAAATTTTGTTCTTTTATTTAAAAAAAAAACTTTCAGATTAAGGGACAAACCTAATGCCTCGTTTCAATGAGGTATCTCCCTTTCAGGTTAAAGGATAAAAACCTGAACCTCGTCCCGCGAGGCCCTTTATTTTCTTTCGAGACAAGGGATAATCCTGAATTCTCCTATCATCAATTGTTTCTTAAATTTCTGTTGATTTCTACCAAATCTTTATTTTCAATTTCATTAATTTATTCATTTATCAATCCTTTTATCCTCTATCAATTTCTATCAATCTTTTTAGACTTTGTCAAATTCTCTTCAGGATCAGGGATAATCCTGGAAAACCATCACAAATAAAATTCAGATCTTAGGCCATCTTAGGTCAAGGACCTTGAATAAGCTTATCATCCTCATCGTCAGAATCTATTCATGCTTTTTGTCAATCCTTCTCAAACCTGACTTTTGGGAAGGAGCTATTTCCCTCCCGTTTGAGTTCCGACTCAGATTTTCTTTTCATCTTATTTTATTTTTGGAAGATCCCAGCCCCGACTCAGATTTTCTCCTTTTGCCTTCATTTTTGAAAAACTGGGTTCCGACTCGGATTTTTCCTTTTTGTATATTTGTGATCATCGCAAAATTTTTCCTCTCTTGTGGTTTCTTCCTCTTCCTTCTCTTTTTCTTTTCTGGCCTCTATTTCCTCCTTTTTGAAGGGAGAAATAATAAAAGACAGAAAAGAAAGAGAGAAGATAAAAGAAAAGAAGAGAAAAAAGGAACTCTTTTGCTGGGTCTCACTTGACCTTGATTTGAAAATACTTAGAAATTTAACTCGCCTCCGTTTTGAAAATATCGCGGGAAAATGGAGAGACGAGATTTGCTTGTCGGTACAAGGTTCGACTGTTCCTGGCGCATTTACCAGGGGTAATCGAACCAAGGATCGAATCTATGCCTTTTGCTTTGCCTAAATATCATCTAAGAATTTATCCTAAATATCTAAATGCATAAAGAATCATGCTTGTGCAATGCAAGGATGTATGCTATTTTTGAAAGATATTTTGAAAATTTCCAAGTATTCTGAGATGAACTTGATAATGGAGTGAAGAAATAGTCTTCTGAATGATAAAACTTAACTTAGAACTTGAGATAGATCAGAGAAATCCTAAGTCTTTTGAAATAATCAGAGTTTGGAAGAATAAATCTTTGAATTTTAAAAAGAATGATTTAAAGTTGAGGTAAACAGAAAAGGAATGAATTTTCAAAGTCAGAAATTGACTTTGAATTTAAATTTTGAACCTGGTTTTAAGAGAAGGAGATGAAATTTGAAGTGATATATGAATTTTAGATTCAAAGTTTTGAAATCAGGATGGATTTTGAGAAGTCCAAATGGTATAAAAAAATAGAAATGGATATGGGAAGTTTACATGAGATCTGAAAATGGAATTGGATTTGTAATCCAGACTTGGGAATGGATTTTGGATCTTAAAAATGGGTTTAGGATCTGAAGTCTGAGATACAAGATAAAGTTGGACTCTAGATCTTAAGATGGATTTTGGATCTGAAGTCTGATATCCAAAGTAGAATTGGGTTCTGGATCTTAAGATGGATTTTGGATCTGAAGTCTGAGATCCAAAGTGGAACTGGATTCTGGATCCTAAAGTGGAATTGGATCTGAAATCTGAGATCCAAAAAGTCGAGATTGTACTTGGAAATCTGGATCCAAGTTGGGATTTAAGATCTGACTTTAGATTTGGAATTTTAAAATTGATTTAAGAATTGAATTTTGAATATACAAATGGATTTCAAAGTCAAATGGGACTTTGAATCTGAAGTTTGAATTGAGAATTGGAAGATGAATCAGAAATTTCAAAGTTAAATTGAACTTTGAATTTGATTGGAGTTTTGAATATAAGATAAATTTGGAATTTCAAAGTCAAATTGGACTTTGAAATTTGATTTGAATTGAAATTTTTGAATATAAAATGAATTTTGAAATTTCAAAGTTAAATTGAACTTTGAAATCTTATTTGAATTAAAATTTTTGAATCATAAAACGAATTTGAAATCTCAAAGTTAAATTGGACTTTGAGACTGAAAATGAAATATAATTGAAAACGAAAAGATGAATAGGATTTTACAAGAATTGAAAATTGATTGAAGAAGATATTAACATCACTTGGAATTTTGAAAAAGGAATTTTTGAAAATATGATGCAATTCTATCCAAAATGATGAATGAATTTAAAGAATTTGAAATTGGATTTTGCAAATCATATTTCATTCTTTACATGAATTGAAACAAGATTGAAAATATAATACATCCTTGACTATGGTCGTTGAATGTATTATATAATGATCTATGTTTAAATTCAGGTGAAGAATAAAACATATTTTTGTGCTTTTATAGAGTTTAAAATGAAATTAACTCTCAATATACCCTGACTATGGCCATTGGTATATATTTTGAGCCAATTTTAAGTTAAACTCTAATAAAAGAAGGAAATATTTGAAAATGTAATGATTTTTAAAGAGGATCCAGTGTGGATCCAATGTTATTTTATAAAAGATAAAAATTCTAAGTTTTGTTTACATCCTGACTATGGCCATTGATGTAAATCATCAACTTAGGGTTAATTACCTCTTATGAAATGGTGCACGTGCCATTCGTGTTCACATTCATGAATTTTTGAAAATAAAAGAGAAAATATGAGAACAAGTGATTCATGATATTTATAATGCTCATTCATTCTATCTAAAACTGTAAATATAAATTCTCATTTAAAATCTAACTATTACAACATATGAAATCAAATTTACAACTCCAGGTAGTGATATTCTCCATATATTCCCTGCAAAACACTTGATTAGTATGAACATAGAGAAAATTTGTATATATATCGTATGGATATCAATGGCAAAACTTCATATGTCAAGATATAAATAGTGAAAAGATGGAAAATGACATTATATACCTATATATGTACATGCATGCCTAGATATATGTATATGTACATGAGTATATGCATATATATGTATATATTCATATATATATATGTATACATACATATATATATTACATATATATATAAATATGTATATATATATATACATATCACATATGGCATGCACTCAAGGTAGGTGGATGAGGATTGGTTGTGTGGGTGTGTAGATGGTGTGACAGTGTATACATACATGATTGAGGCAAAATGGGTTTCACATTATCATTCCAGACGATCATGTGGTATATTCACAGTATTGCCAAAATATGCTGAATATGCAAGTGTAAATGGAGAAATCAATGTATGGCAGCAAGTAGGTGGAACTGATGTGAGGGAAAGGATATGCTATAACCCTTCATATCAGGGTGTTGCGCCTGTATGAAGGCATAATGGAAAATGCAATGTTTGATGATAACCACAATGCTAAAAGGAAATGAATTTCTGTAAACAAGCCTAAGTTAGACCCTTCTGGATGATGCTTTTCATCCAGAAAATCTTGACAATCAGCAATCATATATCCTCTTGGCCTTACTGATGCATCTATAACCTTCTACGAGATAGATATGCAAGTTAAACTTTAAACAAACTTTCTTATTTGTAGACCACTTGAAATTGGAACTCAAAGGTTCTGGGGTAGATACAAAATCTGGATCAGCCCTTTGATTTAGCTGCTACAGATAACTCCCAAGTGTAATCTTATTGATCAGTGACCACTTGAGGCTCAAGACAAATATTAGAATCAAGACCGATTAGGTTTCTTTTATTTCCAACAAACAAGAATTCTCCACAATGTACAAAAGCAGGTGGAAAATCTTCTGTTCAAGTAGCACTGTATATAGTTACCATCATGAAATGCCAAAAGAGTTTGGAAATATTAGTAAATCAACTTTCAGATCAAGAGGCCCTACAATAAAATACACACGATAGCAAAGCAACAGTTTATAGTCAGAAGCAATCAGAACTAGCTTTAGACACCAAAGCATAAGTTCCATTGCACTGACATGATATGTACATATTTATAAGAATCTTTCTATTTTTAGTGGCATCCACATAGAATTCAACAACATTGAGATAAGGACATAAAGGCAAACCCTTTGAAACACGACTTAGAAGATACCTCAAGCACATGAAAGAATTTTCAGCAACATATTGAAAACAATATATTAGATCAGTCAATTACACCATAACACAAGAGATACAGTCCTCAAAAGAAATGCTCAAGTATTTGCAAAAGTCCATAAAAGGCTGCAGAAAGTTTTTGTTTTTTTTTTTTAATAATTGCCTACCGTTGTTGTTCTCCAACTTCAAAATTTTTAACTGCTGAATCTGTCTCTGTATTTTCACTGTTATTCTCTTTTAATAGCCATTGAGGATGTCTTGGTTTGCAACCAGCAATACGAGATAAATAAGTTTTGCAATGCTCTGTACACTAGAAAAGGTGAATATTCTTTAGTCCATTTTGCTGACATCTGGCGCAGAGCTGTTTATCAACAACAAGTTTTAGTAGAGCTGCAACAATAGCCTGTTGATCATGAGGATCAACAAGTAGGCCATTGTCTAAAACCTGTAATGACCGTAATATGGGCATTAAACCAATAAGGTATATAATAACTAACCATTTGAGAGAGAGAGTGATGGTGGGAAGGAATCATTTGTTTTGAGTTTTAACAAACCCAATGTATATCAACTGGACGTCCATTTTTTTTTGTAGCAATAATTGACAGCCCATGAGCTGAAGCCTCTATCAGAGTGAGACCAAATGGTTCAATGAAAGCCAGATTGATAAAGACACCCTGGATGATATAGGTAAAGAAATGAAACATTGCATCTACAGATGGAGCATTCAAGTTTAACATACAGAAATTACAGAGGTAAGACTCTGCAAAGAATTTTATTACAATGAACTGTAAATCAAATTGGATCTTGAAATCCAAGCATAAGTAGCTTGGTCTTGAAGGTTGGGGTGTGAATGTTTAATCACCCAATGGCTGCTTACTTTGATAACTTGGCCATGGCATTCAGATCATATACGTACCACTGGACAACAGACACTATGATATCTTTTATTTCAAACACACAAACAAACCATTATTTACCTTCACGAAACTTAGAGACAGCTGCAAGAATCTTGCAACAAGATCCAGAGCATTCCTGATATGGTCCTTGCATTAGTCAGGATGTTTGCTTACAACTCCAGATATCCATGTCTAGTTCAACCAATGAATAGCAGTTTCACAAAATAACAGAATGAAAGTGAAATTCTTATAGCTTCAAATCCATTCATCTCTTCCATTAACTATGTCAAGCAATTTCTGGCAAAAATCTTTTGAAAATCCAGCAATCCTCTTGCATCTTATGACCTGACTATAAAGAGATCTCCATATGTTAATAACATGCTCAAATTCATGTTTCTTTTGAACATTAGGAGCATGTGAGCCTGTTTGTTTATTTTTTTATAGCTACCAGCAAGCTCGTTGAAGAGTAGTACACCTCCGAAGGGCAACTCAGGGGGGTTGGGTCCATTGGACCAGGAACTTCAATAGGAAATTCCAGATTCAATACAAAGGAAGACAACACAGCATACCATGATATTGATGGGATAGAATGAAAGGAAGAATAAGGCAAATGCCATTGGAAAAATATACATAGTAAAACAATGATGATGAAGGAGATGCCGTGAAGATATCATGAGGCCAAACACAGTAAAAGAATGGCGAGATGCAGTAACCCGAACGCAATTAAAAAGATGATCAAATGCAAAACAAATGGGAAATCAAAAGCATCGACTCCCATTAACATACAATAAGCAGATATGGCGAAAATGGTAGAAGATAAAAGAAATATATAAAAAAAAAATGTAGCCAACAATGGGGCTCGATTTTATTGCAGAATGCATGTTGGTGCTGCCATAAGCAGATCAACAATTGCATTATTCTGCTTTAAACATATAAAACTAAAACTAAAAAAAAAACTAAGAGAGAGGCGAAAGTGGAGTTACTCACCTGGGCAGAGCTTCTGTTGTCGGATCAACCTCCCTCAGTGGATGGGGATAAAAACGAGGAATTTGATTCTTCCTTTTGGTTGAAAGAGGGGAGGTCTTCCCTTCGTATACTACCGCAGGTTCGATCGTACTTTTCACCAAGAGAGTGAAAGAGAAGAGGCCGAGAAGAAATGGGAAAGGGAAAACGAAAAAAAAGAAGTTAAGAGGTTGAAGGAGGGATAGACTCGGGTGGTCGGTGGAGTGGTGAAAGATGGATTCGATGGGGATCGATGGGAATCGATGGGGATATGCAATGGAGAGGTAGGAGACAGATCGTAATGGAGAAGGTGAGAGGGTGAAGCTGGATGGTGAAAAACTCCAGGAGATGATAAAAAAAAACAATGGATTTCGAGCAAGAAGAAGCCGATGTACTGGTGAAGACGGATCCCTTTCTTCTCCTGCGTGATCCCCTTTTAAAGATGAAAAGGAGCGTTCAAGAAGAGAGTTGTTGGAGATGGAGGGCCATCCAGTGGGAGATGGTTGGAGATCGAAGGTGGAAATCGAGAGGGGAAGTGCGTGGGAAAGAAGTCGTTGCCTCTTTTCCAATTTTCCAAAAGAAGGCCCCTTTAAAAAATAAATTTTTCAAAAGCGGTTTTAAAAGCATTTTTTAGAAAAACCCATTAAAAGAGGTTTTAAAACCATTTGTTCCTCGCATAGTCTTTCTGATTTTTTGTTTGTTTTTTTTCATTTATTTGCATTTTTGGAACAAAAATCTAAGATTTTACAAGAAACAAAGTTTTAAACACTAAATTTTTGTATTTTTCTGAAAAAATATTTACAAAAGTGTTTTTCCAAGAATTTCAGACCATTTTGGGGAAATTTCTTCAAGAAAAAATGGGTTTGGACCCAATTTTTGAGAAAATGTTCGAGTTTTTGAAACTCGAATTGAGGAACACAACGTGATGGATCCAAACAGATGTCAGATAGACTGTCCGAGCTGTTTAAAAACTATTTTTGGTATTTTCTGAAATTTTAATTTAAAAGTTGGACAACGAGACTCAGATTTGGTTTTTAGCAATGGATCGAGATCCGAAATTAAGTCAGACATATAAAGTGAATTTAATTTCAGTAAAACTTGAGAAACGAACTGGAATTTAGATTTAAAATTGACTCATTTGCTCAAAAAATGAATTTAGGGGCAAAAAGGGGATATTTAAAAGATTTTGAAAATTTTGGGGTGTCCACAGATGCCCCTCTTTGCTACTAAGCCAGCAAAAAGCCGAGCTTAGTGGCAAAAGATAACACTCCAAATTTTGAAAATGCCCCAGTCAGCAGATCTGAACTGGGTGTGGAAGAATTTGATTTGAAAGACATGATTTTTCAGGCTTAAGACCTTATCTTGAATGGTCTTGGGGAGACGAAATCCTCGAAAATGATATGACTGAATAACAGAAATAAGGAAATCGTGATGGGACTTTGGGCGAAGATCCCAAAATGATAAAAGATAAGAATTTTGGTCAAGTCTCATGGTTGAGACAAGATCAGCTTTTGGAATGACTCAGGTTTAGCCCTTAACCTGGATGGGACGAAGATATATCAAGATAATTTGGATGGGAAAGGAATATATGAGGACCTTGATGGGACATTTTTGCGAAAATGCCTCGTGAGATGAAGCTTAAGTAGGATCCTGTCCTGGATGGATATACAAAGCATGGATTCCTCGATGGGAAGAACCATGATGGGGCTGGAAGAAAACACCTCGTTGAAACGAGGAACCTTGTCGAAACGAGACTCAGGTTTTAAACCAAAATCTGAAAAAGGAAGATACCTCGATGGGCGAGGTTCAGGCTTAACCCTTAACCTGAAGGAGACGACCATACGAAATCATCGAGTGAAGAGACCATGATGGGACCTTCGGAGTTTGGACGAACAAATCCGAAAGGGGTTTGCGAAAGGAGAAAATGGGGTTCCCTAAAGCTTTGGAAAAGGGATGATCTTGGGCGTCTCATGGCTGAGACTAAAATAGCTTTTGATTTTAATGACCTCTCTCAGAAAATACAGGTTTTGACCCTTAACCTGAGTGGGAACAACCATACGGAATTCTCAAAACTGTGATGGGATAGGAGAGATGCTTCAACTGAATGAGGAAACTCTTCTGGGAATGTGAGAGATGAAAAATAAGGAGATGTGAGACAATTCTTTCGTCAAAATGATCGATGAATAATGTAACAAAAGGCAAATCTTTCAATGGTGTGAAAGATGAATAAGGCGATCTAAGGAGGTGAATCTTTTGACAAGGTAAAAGATGAAGAGGGCAAATCCTTTTGACAGGAGAAGGTGAAAGCAAAATATGAAGACGGCAATGCTTTTAGCAAGGAGAAGGAAAAATGTGAAATACAAAGATGGAAATCCTTTTAACAAGGAGAAGGCAAAATGTGAAATATGAAGATGGAATCCTTTTAACAAGGAGAAGGCAAAATGTGAAATATGAAGATGGCAATCCTTTTAACAAGGAGAAGGCAAATCTTTTGATCAAGGCAAAAGATGAATAGGGCAATCCTTTTATCAAGGAGAAGGCGAGTCTTTCGACAATGCAAAAGATGGAGAAGGCAATCCTTTAATCAAGGAGAAAGGCAAATCTTTTGACAACGCAAAAGATGGAGAAGGCAATCCTTTTATCAAGGAGAAAGGCAAATCTTTTGACAACGCAAAAGACAGAGAAGGCAATCCTTTAATCAAGGAGAAAGGCAAATCTTTTGACAACGCAAAAGACGGAGAAGGCAATCCCAAAATGTATCAAAACAGATATCAAGTTTTTATTTCTTATCAGGAAAGCTGGAAAATATTGCCAAAGTGATAAAATTTGTAGTTGTTTCAAGGTAATTGAAGGTAAGTAATTTTGAAAGATGTTCCCTCTTCCACCTAGAGTATTACTCCCAACTGGGTTAACTTTATAGAATCCAGAATCAAAGTCAATTTTTGTTGATTTTCTTCAAGGAAGCTATCAATTTCCTTGATATGAAAAGAGAGAAAACATTCTTAGCTTCATAAAAGCATTTGAATGAAAAGATATTGATAGAAGAATTTTACATAGATAAAAAAGATTCTTGGCAGTTTGGGCAGTTTGATATCCTGGGCATTTTTCCATGATGATCTTCTTGCACTCTTTTGAGTCATGGAGCTTTCTTGGGCTTTTTACATCATCCTTCATTTGGAGATGTTTTGACTTTTCTCTCTTTTTCGAGGAAGGGTACGTCACAAACTCCTTCATCTTGGAGATGTTCTGATCCTTCATTTATCTTAGGGGTTATATTGATGACATCGGTTTTAGATGATAGCAGAAATCAAATATCTTTTAGGGTTTGTCGGTAGGTTCATCACACTCGCCTTCATCTCGACGGTGATCTGAACTTTCCCTGGAAGGATCCTTCACAAACTCCTTCATCTTGGAGATGATCCAAATCTTCTTTGGCCCCAGAGATGTAGCTCGCATAATTCATCTTCATCTTGACGACAATTGAGAGTTCCCTTTTGCGGATATTTGATTTGCAGCTTAGCTGACTTGAGGAGACATGGATTGGGTAGGTTCTTTTTTTACTGCCTAGGATATTTCCACTGTCTTACTACCAAAGAGTAATCTTTAAGAATGTGCCATAGCTATGATCAATATCAGCTCACTCATGGCTTTTCAGCGTCACTGAGTTTTCCTTCGCCAGTCTTATCGAGGATTTTTTTCTTCATCCTCTTGGTTGACCAACAAAAAATTTGAAGTTTGAGTCTTTCTTCACAAAAGCTTCACCCTTTTGGAAGGAATACCAAAGGAGATTTGGGGAAATTCTAGATGTAATAAAAGCTTGAGATCAACAACTATTTTATGGCAATTTGGCAAGATATTCCTGAACTCTTTAATGACGAAACCTTTGCTTAACATCGAGTTTTGCTACATCAGTGGGAGAAAAATCCAACACAAGGCTGAATTCTGAAGGTAAATACAAATTTAAAGTTCTGAAGGCAAGCTTGGCATAAAACTGGATTTTGAAGATAAGCCTAACTCAAAAGTTGGTTTTGAAAGACCAACCGAATCAGGACTTAGGTTTTTACAAGGAAAGCAGGAAAATTTGAGTCGAAACTCGAGTCTTCAAAGGAAAACTGGAAGGTTCGAGTCGAGGCTCGATTCTCAAAGAAAAACTTGGAAATTCATTTATTGAAGGCAAGAAAACTCGAGATAAAACTCAAACTTTCGAAGGAAAGCAGGAAAGTTCGAGTCAGGGCTCGAATCTCAAAGGAAAACTTGAAAGTAAAATTTTTTTTTGAAGGCAAGGAAATTCGAGATAAAACTCAAATCTTTGAAGGAAAGCGGAAAAAATTCGAGTCATGGCTCGAATCTCGAACGAAAACTTAAAAGTTCAGATTTTTGAAGGAAAGAAGACTCGAGTTAAGACCCAAATCCTCAAAGGAACGTTGGAAAATTCAAGTCAAGGCTCGAATCTCAAGGAAAGAGTTGGAAGTTCGAGTCGAAACTTGAATCTCAAAGGAGAATTGATGAGAAGGGATAGAAGAAGATTGGCAGAATTTAAGGAAAATTGAGGAAAGATTGTGATCTGAAGGCTTGAAATTGAGATTTGAGTAACCCGAAGGTCAAAATTGGATTTAGAGCTTTTTGATTTTTGATGAATGGTTAGTACAAAGACTGAACCTGAGGGGCTAACTGATCGGTCAGTCAGACACTAGCACGAGCGCTAGGCTTACCTGTATGAGTACTGGATTTTTCAAAAAAATGCCCCAGTATGAGTACTGGGTTTTCTGATGAAGATTTGAAGAAAAAGGGACACCGACATTCTAAGATACTTGGGAATTGAGCGAGAATGATTGTCGGTGTTTTTAGGATTTTCCCTTATCTTGAAGGGGAAATAGAATAGACATTTGATGAGAATTTAGAAAAGAATGATTCAGGTTTATCCCTTAACCTGAAAGGGAAAAAGAATAAAATTTATAAAAATGGAGAAGAAGAAAAGAAATTTATTTGAGAATTTATTTTGGGAAAAAGTTCTCACAGGTAGCACTGTTGCTCCTATGAGGGGTTTCAGGATTATCCCTTATCCTGAAATGGGAAAGAGAATAGAATTTAAATAAAGAGAAATTGATATAAATTTAAAAAATCAAGTAAAGATTGATAAAACTTGTGTTTGCAAAAAGAATTCTCGTAGGTAGCATTATTGCTCCTATGAGAGGTTTCAGGATTATCCCCTATCATGAATGGGAACACCTTGGACAACGAGGGTCAGGTTCATCCCTTAACCTGAAAGGGCGAACACCTCGGACAACGAGGGTCAGATTTATCCCTTAACCTGAGGAGAAACACAGAATAAAAGAATACCTCATTGAAAAGAGGCATCAGATTTATCCCTTAACCTGAAAGGGTTCAGATTTGATAAGATTTGAGGAAAATTTAATAAAACTTGATAAAATTGATATAAAACTTGATAAAAATATAAATAAAATGAATGAAACTGATAAAAGATAACAAAATTAGCTGAAAATTTATAAGATTTAAAAGAAAAAGGAGTTTTTCTGATCCTGCCTGCATATGGGATCTTTGAAAGGAAAATGTTTATTTAAAAGATAAGTGAGAAATCGTTTTGGGGAAGAAAATCCACCATAAGACGAATGATCAATGCGAGATTTGATCCTTTAAATCAAACATGAGAGATCATCATGAGGGTCAAATTTTGAAGGCAATGGTTTGAAAACCTATTTTTGAAGAAGAAGATCAACAATAGATCTGATTTCTAAAAATAACAGTTCGAAACTGATAATAAGATCAATACAAGGGTTGATCTTTGAATATAATGTTTTAAAACCAATCTCGGAAGATAAGACCAACACAGGGGTTGATCCTTGAATATAATGATTTACAATCAACACAAGGGTTGATCTTTGAATGATTCGAAACCCATTTTGGAAGATAAGACCAACACAAGGGTTGATCTTTGAATATAAAGATTTGAAATCCATTTTGGAAGATAAGACCAACACAGGGGTTGATCTTTGAATATAATGATTTGAAAGCCTATTTTTGAAAGATATGATCAACACGAGGGTTGATCTTTCTTTGCAATGGTTCGAAATCAATTTTTTTAGAAAATGTGATCAACACGAGGGTTGATCTTTCAATGCAATGGTTCAAAACCTATTTTTGAAAATATGATCAACACGAGAGTTGATCTTTGACAAAAGTTGGATAAAAGAATATTTGAATTTTTTTGTTTATGAAGACTTTCAAAATTTCATGATTTTTGAAAAACCCTCATAGATAATATCAATTCTCTCGTGAATGATGTCAGGATTGGTCCCGCATTCTGAAAAGAACAGGAAAATGTGGTTTTAATAGAAGCCGATGAAGAGATTTTTGAAATATAGATTTTCAAAAGCAAATACCCCTATGTGGCAGAGGAAGGAAGTATTGTGATATCAAAGATATAAAGGAAAATTGACATTTCATTGATGAGCAAAACTGATAAAAAAGGACTGAAATATTTATAAGTACTTTGACAAAAAGGTCACAAAAGGACTGGGCTGACTGGCCCCCTACAAGGTGACTGGCAAAAGGGGAGAAAAGTAGGAGAATTCTGGCATCTTCAGTCTTCTGAGTAGCCTGGGAGAGACTTGGTCATGACGGCTAGCTCGTCTTCCTCTTCGTCTTTAACAAAGAGACTTTTGTCGACGCAATCCTGAACAATATTTTTGAAGACGAAGCAGTGATCGGTATCATGCCCCACTGCTCGATGGAACTTGCAAAACTGATTCCTGAACCTTCCCATGACCGTGGGAGGATCCGCGACTTTTGGGAGTTTGACCAGTCCTTTGGCCAACATGAATTCAAGGGCTTCTTCGAGCGTTTGCTTCAGAGGAGTGAACTCACGATCATTACTCCAACCTTCGTGCTTTATCTTTTCTTTTTGCGGAAAGTTAGACTGAGACAACTTGTCATTCTGCTTGGAAGACTTTTTCCCTTGAGCTGCATTGTGGTTTTGACCTCTTTTACTGCTGCCATGATCATTGTTAGAGGTATTAGCTGCATGAGTGAACTGCGCTTTCTTTTTCTGGTCTTGAATATTTTTGGTCAAAGGCATGCCCTCGTAAAGCCCGCTTTCTATTCCTGCCTCGAGCCATTCGGCTCACTCAATCAATTTGATAAAGGATTTTGCTGGAGAAGTGGCAATGAGGCTTCTTAGGAGCTGAGAGAAATTGCTGAGGATTATCTGCAATGCATGCTCCTCTAGAATGGGAACTTTCATCTTGTTGCAGGTGCTTATCCACCTGTGGATGAATTCTCCTGCTCTTTCAGTCTCATTTTGCTTTAAGTTGTAAAGGTGATTGAGCGTAGGTGAAGCTTCAGTGTTGAATAAGAAGCGCTCAATGAACAAATTTACCACTTTATCGAACTCTCGTAGTTCGATAGGATTGATGTGGTCAGCATACCACCTGGCTGCTACACCCTCTAGACTGCGGGGAAAACATATAAACAACGCCCTGTTGTCTTTTCTGAAACAACAACATTCTGCATAAAATGTGGCTAAATGGGCTTTAGGGTTGCGGGTCCCATCAAATTTGAGAAACTTGCGAGGAAGATTATCCAGGTTATCGTCCCCATCTAGACCATCGTAAAAATCCTCGCCAGTGTAGGTCTGCTTGCCCTTACCCTTGGCTTGAATGTCCTTGATTGCTCGATTCATCTCTTTCATTTGCTTGCTCATCAAGTCCTCTGCTGGAGTCCCAGACTTGGGCTTGTTGACGGATTCAGGCTCTTCTGCAGCTATCTTTATGGTCTGTCTCGGAGGATTCTATTTATAGACGATCTGCTCTTCCTCTTCCGATTCTTTCTCGACTGACTCCGATTCTTCTGAAGTAGTGTCCGACTGTACCTTCTTCCTGATGATTCTGACTTACTTTTTTATAGGCTTCTTCCTCAGTTTGCTTTTAGGAACTGCCTCTTTCAGCTTGGCCTCAGCTTGCTCCGACATCATTCTTGCCATCATCTTTTGGAACATATCATACATGGCAGGGTCGGTGTCATCTTTCTTGTTCTGACCCTGTCCCCTGACTGATTCAGGAGAACTCATCTCTTCCGCCTCACTGTCGCTGTGTTGAGGAACTGTTTCTTTTCCAACTCTGGTTTTAACCATTTTTGAATATCAACGCTCTCTCTATAGAGGAAAGTGAAGGTTTTTAGACCAAAGAAAACTTTTTTGGAGAAGTTTTTGACAAGAGGAAGGATTTAGGTTGAAATATAAAAAAATTGTATCCCATTACTAGGGATTGAGTCGCCACAAATTTTGTGACAATTGTGTTGTTTACTCTACGAGGGAGAGTAACCGACTAAAAAAATATGAAAGAAAATATCATTTTGAAAAGGATATCTCTTGACAGAAATAGATTTTTATGAAAATATAAACAAGAATATAAAATCAGAAGAAAATAAGAGGAAAAATAAAATTTGAGAATAAATGGTAAAGATTTAAAATTTGAAGAACTTATAGGCAGGATCAAAACAATTTCAAAGAAATTTAGAAGAAGAGAAGGGAAAATACACATGGGTTTTTAACAACAAAAAGGAAAATTTAAATAATATATACCCAGGGTTTTGGAAAATATAAGAGATATAAAATATCACACAATCACAGATATACAAACAATGACGCACAAACAACGCTCCCTAAGGCTGACTCTAAATGCAATATTTGAAATGGTTGATAGGACCTTAATCCTAACTCTAAGATTTATATCATCTGATTCTAATCAAGATATGCTGATATACCCAAGCCGAAGCTTGAAGTACGTGGCATAGAAATATTTCTCCGGTTCTAAGGTAATGGCTTCCCAACATCCTTGAGCACCTAACAAATTACCTCGCACTATGGCCCTTAGGTACGTGGTAGGGGGGCGTAAACCCAAATAAGTGGTCCAATCGTGAGGCTCTCTCCCAAACTATGGTTCAGTGAGACGGCCCAACAACGTGAAGACCAGGATAATGTAGGTAGGGATGTTTTCAAAAACATGATCAACATGCAAATAAAAATCAGAAAGCTCTAATGCAAGTCCTAAAGAGATAGAATTTAAATAAAAAGAAGCATAAACTTGCATACATTGTTTGCATTCAATCCCTAGAATTGAGGAGAGTTGTATTTAAGACCTAAGTCTAATGTGAACATGGAATAATCTCCTCAATATGGTCCTACCAAACCATACTTAGATCCTATATATAATGAGGTCAGCTTAAGACAGAGTCTAGGCTCCTAAGGTTTGCATGAAAATGTGGCTGACATCGAAAGAATAAAGACTTAGAAAATATTAAAGCAAAGCAAAGGCATAATTCGACTAGACGAAGATGAGTCCCATCTCGGTCGCCAAATCTGTGATCATCGCAAAAATTTTCCTCTCTTGTGGTTTCTCTCTCTTCCTTCTCTTTTTCCTTTCTGGCCTCTATTTCCTCCTTTTTGAAGGGAGAAATAATAAAAGACAGAAAAGAAAGAGAGAAGAGAAAAGAAAAGAAGAGAGAAGAGGAACTGTTTTGCGGGGTCTCACTTGACCTTGATTTGAAAATACTTAGAAATTTAACTCGCCTCCGTTTTGAAAATATCATGGGAAAATGGAGAGACGGGATTCGCTTGTCGGTACAAGGTTCGATCGTTCCTGGCGCATTTACCAGGGGTAATCAAACCAAGGATCGAATTTAGGCCTTTTGCTTTGCCTAAATATCATCTAAGAATTTATCCTAAAGATCTAAATCTACAAAGAATCATGCTTGTGCAATGCAAGGATGTATGCTCTTTTTGAAAGATGTTTTGAAAATTTCCAAGTATTTTGAAATGAACTTGATAATGGAGTGAAGAAATGGTCTTCTGAATGATAAAATTTAACTTAGAACTTGAGATAGATCAAAGAAATCCTAAGTCTTTTGAAATAATGAGAGTTTGGAAGAATAAATCTTTGAATTTTAAAAAGAATGATTTAAAGCTGAGGTAAACAGAAAAGGAATGAATTTTCAAAGTCAGAAATTGACTTTGAATTTAAATTTTGAACCTGGTTTTAAGAGAAGGAGATGAAATTTGAAGTGATATATGAATTTTAGATTCAAAGTTTTGAAATCAGGATGGATTTTGAGAAGTCCAAATGGTATAAAAAAATAGAAATGGATATGGGAAGTTTACATGAGATCTGAAAATGGAATTGGATTTGTAATCCAGACTTGGGAATGGATTTTGGATCTTAAAAATGGGTTTAGGATATGAAGTCTGAGATCCAAGATAAAGTTGGACTCTGGATCTTAAGATGGGTTTTGGATCTGAAGTCTGAGATCCAAAGTAGAATTAGGTTCTGGATCCTAAGATGGATTTTGGATCTGAAGTCTGAGATCCAAAGTGGAACTGGATTCTCGATCCTAAAGTGGAATTGGATCTGAAATCTGAGATCCAAAAAGTGGAGATTGTACTTGGAAATCTGGATCCAAGTTGGGATTTAAGATCTGACTTTAGATTTGGAATTTTAAAATTGATTTGAGAATTGAATTTTGAATATACAAATGGATTTCAAAGTCAAATGGGACTTTGAATCTGAAGTTTGAATTGAGAATTGGAAGATGAATCAGAAATTTCAAAGTTAAATTGAACTTTGAATTTGATTGGAGTTTTGAATGTAAGATGAATTTGGAATTTCAAAGTCAAATTGGACTTTGAAATTTGATTTGAATTAAAATTTTTGAATATAAAATGAATTTTGAAATTTCAAAGTTAAATTGAACTTTGAAATCTTATTTGAATTAGAATTTTTGAATTATAAAACGAATTTGAAATCTCAAAGTTAAATTGGACTTTGAGACTGAAAATGAAATATAATTGAAAACGAAAAGATGAATAGGATTTTACAAGAATTGAAAATTGATTGAAGAAGATATTAACATCACTTGGAATTTTGAAAAAGGAATTTTTGAAAATATGATGCAATTCTATCCTAAATGATGAATGAATTTAAAGAATTTGAAATTGGATTTTGCAAATCATATTTCATTCTTTACATGAATTGAAACAAGATTGAAAATATAATACATCCTTGACTATGGTCATTGAATGTATTATATAATGATCTATGTTTAAATTCAGGTGAAGAATAAAACATATTTTTGTGCTTTTATAGAGTTTAAAATGAAATTAACTCTTAATATACCCTGACTATGGCCATTGGTATATATTTTGAGCCAATTTTAAGTTAAACTCTAATAAAAGAAGGAAATATTTGAAAATATGATGATTTTTGAAGAGGATCCAATGTGGATCCAATGTTATTTTATAAAAGATAAAAATTCTAAGTTTTGTTTACATCCTGACTATGGCCATTGATGTAAATCATCAACTTAGGGTTAATTACCTCTTATGAAATGGTGCACGTGCCATTCGTGTTCCCATTCGTGATTTTTTGAAAATAAAGAAGAAAATATGAGAACAAGTGATTCATGATAATGCTCATTCATTCTATCTAAAACTGTAAATATAAATTCTCATTTAAAATCTAACTATTACAACATATGAAATCGAATTTACAACTCCAGGTAGTGATATTCTTCATATATTCCCTGCAAAACACTTGATTAGTATTAACATAGAGGAAATTTGTATATATATCGTATGGATATCAATGGCAAAAGTTCATATGTCAAGATATAAATAGTGAAAAGATGGAAAATGACATTATATACCTATATATGTACATGCATGCCTAGATATATGTATATGTACATGAGTATATGCATATATATGTATATATTCATATATATATGTACACATACATATATATATTACATATATATTATATATATATATATATATATATATATATATATATATATATATATATATATATATATATATATATATATACATATCACATATGGCATGCACTCAAGGTAGGTGGATGAGGATTGGCTGTGTGGGTGTGTAGATGGTGTGACAGTGTATACATACATGATTGAGGCAAAATGGGATTCACATTATCATTCCAGACGATCATGTGGTATATTCACAGTATTGCCAAAATATGCTGAATATGCAAGTGTAAATGGAGAAATCAGTGGTTGGCAGCAAGTAGGTGGAAGTGATGTGAGGGAAAGGATATGCTATAACCCTTCATATCAGGGTGTTGCGCCTGTATGAAGGCATAATGGAAAATGCAATGTTTGATGATAACCACAATGCTAAAAGGAAATGAATTTCTGTAAACAAGCCTAAGTTAGACCCTCCTGGATGATGCTTTTCATCCAGCAAATCTTGGCAATCAGCAATCATATATCCCCTTGGCCTTACTGATGCATCTATAACCTTCTACGGGATAGGCAAGTTAAACTTCAAACAAACTTTCTTATTTGCAGACCACTTGAAATTGGAACTCAAAGGTTCTAGAGTAGATACAAAATCTGGATGAGCCCTTTGATTTAGCTGCTACAGATAACTCTCAAGTGTAATCTTATTGATCAGTGACCTCTTGAGGCTCAATACAAATATTAGAATCAAGACCGATTAAGTTTCTTTTATTTCCAACAAACAAGAATTCTCCACAATGTACAAAAGCAGGTGGAAAATCTCCTGTTCAAGTAGCACTGTATATAGTTACCATCATGAAATGCCAAAAGAGTTTAGAAATATTAGTAAATCAACTTTCAGATCAAGAGGCCCTACAATAAAATACACATGATAGCAAAGCAACAGTTTGTAGTCAGAAGCAATCAGAACTAGCTTTAGACACCAAAGCATCAGTTCCAGTGCACTGACATGATATGTACATATTTATAAGAATCTTTCTATTTTTAGTGGCATCCACATAGAATTCAGCAACATTGAGCTAAGGACATCAAGGCAAACCCTTTGAAACATGACTTAGAAGATACCTCAAGCACATGAAAGAATTTTCAGCAACATATTGAAAACAATATATGAGATCAGTCAATTACACCATTACACAGGACATACAGTTCTCAAAAGAAATGCTCAAGTATTTGCAAAAGTCCATAAAAGGCTGCAGAAAGTTTTTTTTTTTTAAATAATTGCCTACCGTTGTTGTTCTCCAACTTCAAAATTTTTAACTGCTGAATCTGTCTTTGTATTTTCACTGTTATCCTCTTTCAATAGTCATTGAGGATGTCTTGGTTTGCAACCAGCAATACGAGATAAATATGTTTTGCAATGCTCTGTACACTAGAAAAGGTGAATATTCTTTAGTCCATTTTGCTGACATCTGGCGCAGAGGTGTTTATCAGCAACAAGTTTTAGTAGAGCTGCAACAATAGCCTGTTGATAATGAGGATCAACAAGTAGGCCATTATCTAAAACCTGTAATGACCGTAATATGGGCATTAAACCAATAAGGTATATAATAACTAACCATTTGAGAGAGAGAGTGATGGTGGGAAGGAATCATTTGTTTTGAGTTTTAACAAACCCAATGTATAGCAACTGGACGTCCATTTTTTTTGTAGCAACAATTGACAGCCCATGAGCTGAAGCCTCTATCAGAGTGAGACCAAATGGTTCAATGAAAGCCAGATTGATAAAGACACCCTGGATGATACAGGTAAAGAAATGAAACATTGCACCTACAGATGGAGCATTCAAGTTTAACATACAGAAATTACAAAGGTAAGACTCTGCAAAGAATTTTATTGCAATGAACTGTAAATCAAATTGGATCTTGAAATCCAAGCATAAGTAGCTTGGTCTTGAAGGTGGGGGTGTGAATGTTTAATCACCCAATGGTTGCTTACTTTGATAACTTGGCCATGGCATTCAGATCATATATATACCACTGGACATTAGACGCTATGATATCTTTTATTTCAAACACACAAACAAACCATTATTTACCTTCACGAACCTTAGAGACAGCTGCAAGAATCTTGCAACAAGATCCAGAGCATTCCTGATATGGTCCTTGCATTAGTCAGGATGTTTGCTTACAACTCCAGATATCCATGTCTAGTTCAACCAATGAATAGCAGTTTCACAAAATAACAGAATGAAAGTGAAATTCTTATAGCTTCGAATCCATTCATCTCTTCCATTAACTATGTCAAGCAATTTCTGGCACAAATCTTCTGAAAATCCAGCAATCCTCTTGCATCTTATGACCTGGCTATAAAGAGATCTCCATATGTTAATAACATGCTCAAATTCATGTTTCTTTTGAACATTAGGAGCATGTGAGCCTGTTTGTTTGTTTTTTTTTTATAGCTACCAGCAAGCTCGTTGAAGAGTAGTACACCTCCAAAGGGCAACTCAGAGGGGTTGGGTCCATTGGACCAGGAATTTCAAGAGGAAATTCCAGATTCAATACAGGGGAAGACAACACAACATACCATGATATTGATGGGATAGAATGAAAGGAAGAATAAGGCAGATGCCATTGGAAAAATATACATAGTAAAACAGTGATGATGAAGGAGATGTCGTGAAGATACCATCAGGCCAAACGCAGTAAAAGAATGGCGAGATGTAGTAACCCGAACGCAATTAAAAAGATGATCAAATGCAAAACAAATGGGAAATCAAAAGCATCGACTCCCATTAACATACAATAAGCAAATATGGCGAAAATGGTAGAAGATAAAAGAAATATATAGAAAAAAAAATGTAGCCAACAATGAGGCTCGATTTTATTGCAGAATGCATGCTGGTGCTGCCATAAGCAGATCAGCAATTGCATTATTCTGCTTTAAACAGATAAAACTAAAACTAAAAAAAAACTGAGAGAGAGGCGAAAGTGGAGTTACTCACCTGGGCAGAGCTTCTGTTGCCGAATCAACCTCCCTCAGTGGATGGGGATAAAAACGAGGAATCAGATTCTTCCTTTTGGTTGAAAGAGGGGAGGTCTTCCCTTCGTTTACTACCACAGGTTCGATCGTACTTTTCACCAAGAGAGTGAAAGAGAAGAGGCCGAGAGGAAATAAAGGGAAAACGAAGAAGAAGAAGTTAAGAGGGTGAAGGAGGGATGGACTCGGGTGGTTAGTGGAGTGGTGAAAGATGGATTCAATGGGGATATGTAGTGGAGAGGTAGGAGACGGATCATAATGGAGAAGGTGAGAGGGTGAAGCTGGATGGTGAAAAACTCCAGGAGATGATAAAAAAAACAATGGATTCTGAGCAAGAAGAAGCTGATGTACTGGTGAAGACGGATCCCTTTCTTCTACTGCGTGATCCCCTTTTAAAGATGAAAAGGAGTGTTCGAGAAGGGAGTTGTTGGAGATGGAGGGCCATCCAGTGGGAGATGGTTGGAGATCGAAGGTGGAAATCGAGAGGGGAAGTGCGCGGGAAAGAGGCCGTTGCCTCTTTTCCAATTTTCCAAAAGAAGGCCCCTTTAAAAAATAATTTTTTCAAAAGCGGTTTTAAAAGCATTTTTTAGAGAAACCCATTAAAAGAGGTTTTAAAACCATTTGTTCCTCGCATAGTCTTTCTGATTTTTTGTTTGTTTTTTTTCATTTATTTGCATTTTTGGAACAAAAATCTAAGATTTTACAAGAAACAAAGTTTTAAACACTAAATTTTTGTATTTTTCTGAAAAAATATTTACAAAAGTGTTTTTTCAAGAATTTCAGACCATTTTGGGGAAATTTCTTCAGAAGAAATGGGTTTGGACCCGAGTTTTGAGAAAATGTTCGAGTTTTTGAAACTCGAATTGAGGAACACAACGTGATGGATCCAAACAGATGTCGGATGGACTGTCCGAGCTGTTTAAAAACTATTTTTGGTATTTTCTGAAATTTTAATTTAAAAGTTGGACAACGAGACTCAAATTTGCTTTTTAGCAATGGATCGAGATCCGAAATTAAGTCAGACATATAAAGTGAATTTAATTTCAGTAAAACTTGAGAAACGAACTGGAATTTAGATTTAAAAATGACTCATTTACTCAAAAAATGAATTTATGGGCAAAAAGGGGATATTTAAAAGATTTTGAAAATTTTGGGGTGTTCACAATATTCTCATTTTTGAAGTTTCGGGTTCCGACCCGAACTTCCTTTTGGATCCAATGCTCGTATTGAAACCACTCATTGCGTCGAGAATTCGAGTTCTCAAACTCGATTCTCATTCATTCCTTCTATTTTTGAAAAACCGGGTTCCGACTCGAATTTTCCCTTTTGTATATTCTTATTTTTTTCCGGGTTCCGACTCAGACTTCCTTTTTTCTCCAATACTTGTATTGGAACCAATTGCTACGTCGAGAATTCAAGTTCTCAAAATCGATTCTCATTCATCCCTTTATTTTTGAAAAACCGGGTTCCGACTCGGGTTTTCTCTTTTGTATATTCTTATTTCTGAAGTTTCGGGTTCCGACTCAGACTTCCTTTTGGATCCAATGCTCGTGTTGGACCAATCACTACATCGAGAATTCGAGTTTTCAAACTCGATTCTCATTCATTCTTCTATTTTTGAAAAACTGGGTTCCGACTCGGATTTTCCCTATTATATATTCTTATTTTTTTCTGGGTTCCAACTCAAACTTTCTTTTTGGATCCGATGCTCGTATTGGAACCAATTTCTACGTCGAGAATTCGAGTTCTCAAACTTGATTCTCATTCATTCTTCTTTTTTTGAAAAACCGGGTTCCGACTCGGATTTTCCCTTTTGTATATTCTTATTCTCTTTTTTCAGGTTCTGACTCGAACTTCCTTTTGGTCCCGATGTTTACATTGGACCAATTGTTACGTCGAGAATTCGAGTTCCCAAAAACTCGATTCTCATTCATTCTTTTATTTTAAAAAATCGGGTTCTGACTCAGATTTTCGCTTTTGTATGTTCTTATTCTCTCGAATTCCGACTCAAATTTCCCCTGTTGATCTAATGCTCGTATTGGACCAAAAATTTCTCCTTGCTTTCCCTTTCAGGTTAAGGGACAAACCTGAACTTCCCCTTCAGGATAAAGGATAACCCTAAAACACCGACAATCATTCTCACATAAATTCTCAAGTATCTTCGAATGTCGGTCTCGTTTTCAACTCTCCATTCGAAAACCAGTGTTCGTACTGGTATGCATTTTCAAAAACCAGTGCTCGTACTGGTATGCATTTTTGAGAACCAGTACTCGTGCTGGTGTGCATTTTTTCGAAAACCCAACGCTCGTACTGGGGCATTTTTTTTGAAATCCAGTACTCGTACTGGTGTGTTTTTCAAAACCCAGCGCTCGTGCTGGTACATCTTCAAATCCAATGCTCGTGCTGGTACATCTAGCGCTCGTGCTAGTGTCTGGCTGACTGATCAGTTAGCCCTCCCGATTCAGTCTTTGTACTAACCAATCATCATCATTCAAGCTCTAAATTCTCAATTTCAACCTTCGGGTTACCATTTTTTTAAAAAAAAAACAATCTTTTTCTCTTACGAAGGACCCTCTTCAGAGAGAGTTTGAGGGAGCTCGTTCCTTTCGCATGCAACCATCTTTCGTTCGCAAGAACCCTCTTCCAGGGAGAGTTTGAAGAGACTCGTTTTCTTTGTGAACAGTTTGCAAAACAACAACCAACTTTACACAAAAGAACCCCTTTTTCAGGGAGAGCTTCGACGGAAGCTCGTTTCTTTTTTTGGCCCCCATTTTTCTCATCTTTGGCCAACCCCTTCGCAGAGGACCCTCTTCTAGGGAGAGTGTGATGGACTCGTTCCTCTGTGATACCTTCTCAACTTCATTTTTTTCAGCCGCCTTTCCATAAGAGAAGCCTAGAGATAGGGAGTTTTGACGAAAACTTAATTTCTCTTCGAAAGTTCCGTTTTGCAAACACCTCCTCTTTGGGGGAAGAGAGGAGTATTTTCAACTTCTCATTCAGGTAAGGGCTAAGCCTGAGTCTCTCTTTTTGGGGAAAAGAGAGGAGAATTTTGTCACGGACGTGTCGATTCGATATCAAGCGATTACATTCATCAAGGATTTCAAAAATATTTTGCCAATTTGCTATCAAAAGTCATTGTCGATCTCAAAGTTTTCATCACATAAAGAATTACCTCAAACTATCTTTACTATTATTTTCAAAAGAGCAAGACTTTTGCAAAATAAGAACTAAATTCAAGTTTTTTCTGTTGGTCAACCAAGAGGATAAAGAAAAATCTTCGATATGATCGGCAAAGGAAAAATTCAATGATGTCGAAAAGCCATAAGTAAGTTGATATTGATCATAACTATGGCACATTCTTAAAGATTGTTCTTTTGGCAGTAAGACAGTGAAAATATCCTGGGCAGTAAAAAGAGAACCTACCCAATCCATATATTCTCACTCCTTCAAAGCTGCAATCAAATATCCGCAAAAGGGATCTCTCAATTGTCGTCAAGATGAAGACGAATTATGCGAGCTAGATCTCCGGGGCCAAAGAAGATTTGGATCATCTCCGAGATGAAAGAGTTTGTGAAGGATCCTTCCAGGGAAAGTTCAGACCACCGTCGAGATGAAGGCAAGTGTGATGGACCTACCGACAAACCCTAAAAGATATTTGATTTCTGCTATCATCTAAAGATCTTTTAGAACCAATGTCCTCCGCCTAATTCCTGAGAAATCAAAGAAGGTTTGGAACATCTCCAAGATGAAGGAGTTTGTGACGTACCCTTCCCCGAAAAAAGAGAGAAAAGTCAGGACATCTCCAATATAAAGGATGATGTAAAAAGCCCAAGAAAGCTCCATGACTCAAAAGAGTGCAACAAGATCATCATGGAAAATGCCCAGGATATCAAACTGCCCAAAACTGTCAGGAATCATCTTTACTTATGTCAAATTCTTTTATCAATGTCTTTTCACTCAAGTGCTTTTATGAAGCTAAGAATATTTCCTCTCTTTTCATATCAAAGAAATTGATATCTTCTTCAAAGAAGCCCAACATCAACAAGTTTTGAATCTAATTCTTGATTCTACGGAGTTGGCCCAATTGGAGTTAATACTCTAGGTAGAAACAGGTGATATTTTCACACATATATGCACAATTCAATCATTTTGAATCAACTACAATTTTGGCATCTTATTGGCAATATTTTCAAGTTATCCCAAGAAGAAGTGTGAACTTGATGATTCGTTTTGACGTATTCTAACATCATCCTTCCTTAGGACTGAAAAGTCCTTTTCCTTCCGTCTGATCTGAGCGCTCTCAGATTTGCACACTTCCCTGTGTTCCCCACTGTCCCGCCATAGGCAGTTCCCGCTCAGAATAAGGGTTAAAACCTGAACTTTCTGCAAAAGGTCTGTTATTGTCAAAAGCTATTTTCAGTCTCAGCAATGAGGCACCCAAGAACAACCCCTTTTCAAGCTTTAGGGACCCCCATTTTCATCCTTTTGCAAACCCCTCTTGGACTTATCGTGCAAAGTCTAGAGGTCCCATCATAGTTTCCTCGCTTCTGGAGGATTCTATATCCATTCAGGTTAAGGATTAAACCTGTTACTTCGCTCCTCGAGGTATCGCCCAAACCTTCTATGAGAGGTCATCTATTTTTAGAAAGCTGATTTAGTCTCAGCAATGAGGCACCCCAGATCATCCTCTTTCCAAGCTTTAGGGAATCTCTTATTTTTCTCTTCTCGCAAACCCCTTTCGGATTTGTTCATCCAAATTCTGAAGGTCCCATCATGGTTTCTTCACCCGAGGATTCCGTATGGTCGCCCTTTAAGGTCAAGGGATAAGCCTGAGCCTCGCTCTGCGAGGTATCTTCCGTTCAGGTTAGGGTTAAAACCTGAATCCTGTTCAACTAGATATCCTTTCTAGTCCCACCACAATTTCTTCATTTGAGGACTTCGTGGGATTTTCCCCCACTCAGATCAAGGGTTAAACCTGAATCTCGCTTCGGCGATGCATTTGTTGTCCCATCACGGTTTCTTCACTCGAGGATTCTATATGGTCGTCCCTTTTAGAATAAGGGTGAAGCCTGAGCCTCGTTTTGCGAGGTACCTTCCGTTCAGGTTTGAGTTAAACCTGAACCTCGTTTCGATGAGGTAATCCTCTCGTCCCATCATGGTCTTCCCCACAAAAGAATCCATACTCCGTACATCCATCCAGAAAAGGATCATGCTTGAAGTTCATCTCATGAGGCATTTTCTCAAAATGTCCCATCGAGGTCCACTTATATTCCTTTCTCCATCCAAATTATCTTGATCTATCTTTATCCCATCCAGGTTAAGGGTTAAACCTGAGTCATTCCGATAGGCTGATCTTGTCTCACCCATAAGACTTGATCAAAATACTTATCCTTTATCATTTCGGGATCTTCACCCAAAGTCCTATCACGATTTCCTCATTTCTATTATTCAGTCATATCATTTTCGAGGATTTCGTCTCCCCCAAGCCATTCAGGATAAGGTTTTAAGCCTGAAAACCATGTCTTTCAAAAAAATTCTTCCACACCCAGTTCAGATCTGCTGACTGGGGCATTTTCAAAATTTGGAATGTTTCTTTGCCACTAAGCTCGGCCTTCAACCGACTTAGTAGCAAAGAGGGGCATCTGTAAACACCCCAAAATTTTCAAAATCTTTTAAATATTCCCTTTTTGCCCCTGATTCCATTTTCTGAGTAATTAAGTCAATTTTGAATCTAAATTCCAGCTTATTTCTCAGATTTTATGAAAATTAAGTTCATTTTATACATCTGACTCAGTTTCGGATTCGAATCCAGATAAAAGATCCAAATCTGAGCTTTGTTGTCCAATTTTTTGAATCAAATTCTCAAAATTACCAAAATAACCTTTTAACAGGCTCAAACAGTTCATCCGATATCCGTTTGGATCCATCACGTTGTATTTCTCAATTCGAGTTTCAAAACTCGAACATTTTCTCAAAACCTGGATCCAAACCCATTCTCTTGAAGAAATTTCTCCAAAATGGCCTGAAATTCTCGAAAAAACACTTTTGTAAATATTTCTCAGAAAAATACAAAAATTCAGTGTTTAATCTTTGTTTTCCTGTAAAATCTTAGATTTTTGTTCCAAAAATAAAAAAAAATGAAAAAAAAAATGCAAAAAAAATTGGAAAAACTACGAGAAAAATAAGTGGTTTTTGAAGATTTTTCCGAAAACCTCATCTTGAACCATTTTACAAAAATCTTTAAAAAAGGGACCCTCTTTTTGGAAAAGAGGAAAGATGCAAACGGTTTACTCCCGCGCATCCCCTCTCCCAATTCACCATCGTCGATCTTCCAACAGCCTCTTCTTCTCTCAGCCTTCAATCCTTAACGAACTCCCCTCTGGAACCATCCATTCTCCCTTTAAGGGGAGACCCCCCATCCGTTCTAGGGCATCGATGATCATCATCTATTCTCCACTCCAAGACATCGAAGTTTTCTCTGGAAGAGCCATCCATTAACACCTGCTATCCATCCACAACTCGTCTTCCCATCCCTTACTTTCATCATCAAATCTTCTAATCACCTTCTGATCCACTTCTCTTCTCGGTTAGCAGAAAGAGCCCCACAATAAAAAAAAAGAAAAAGAAAGCTCGGTCCCTCCATCCAGAATTTCTGTAGTATCAAGATCCCGATAGAGCCAGGGGACCCGGTAGCAGAGGCTTCAATCACGTTGCTCCCCCCCATTTGCAGGAATAAGGATGATTTCCTTGGACCTCCTGCGATAAAGGACTGAGGATTGCCCTCTCTTCAAGGTGCTTCTTCTACAATCGCCGGAAGAAGACCAGTTCCACTATAGCTAGAGGTAGATAGTCCATCCTCTCCCCTTCCCTTCCTTATTGTTTATCCCTCCTGTTTATTCGCTATATTCTTTTCTGATTCTCCATAAATTTCCTTCCCCCCCTTTTTTTTTTGTAAGAGAGTTTTTTTTTTTTTAGATTTCATTCTCTTGCATTTCCTTTGACATAAATTCTAAGATTTATCTGCATGTAGCAGCGTTAATCTGCCCAATACTATAGTGAAGAAATATTCATATTCCAACAGGCTTTTCCTTTTTTTTTTTTTTGGAGTTCCTTTCTGGATTTCCTTGATATTTTCTTCTTTGAGAGGTAGTTTATGATTCATCGTTTATGGTTTATTTTCGATTTGTGGTTGTATATTATCTACGTCCTCCAAGATGGATTCGAATGAGTTTCCTCATTGTAGCAATGCCATCACGCCTGCAAATTCCATATCCCCATATCATTTCCCTCATCAATATCGTATTATTCCATCTACAGGCATCTTCACATTTTTTTTTTTACAGTAGGGATCGATGATGCTTCACAATAGCATCACCGATCCACCTAAGCTTCAAACATCAATTTGCACTTGAATTTATTCTGATTAGCCACTTTCAGTTTTGGTTTCCCTTTCTATTTTGATTCCTTAAGCTTAAGCCTCCTAATTTTTTTTTTATCATTATTATTTTATTTTTATCTTTATTCCATTTTTTTTTTACATACCTGGACCCCTCTTGTAATTTTTGATTTGTGGTTTTCACTTATCTTCATTTTCTTTTTTATCCGTTCCTACCTTGGTTTCATCAAACTCATATCTCATTTCGATTGGCCTACATTTCACCTCCTCTCGTTTATGTTTTCAGCCTTCACGTATTCAATTTGATTATCCATCATAGGTAATCTTTCCTTTGCAAGGTTGGTTTTATATTACGTTTCATTTTATGTTTACCACATCACGTCATTTACTTTGACTTAGTTTTCATTTCATTTTTTTTATTTTCTGTCATACTTCTGTTTCTGAATATTGAAGGATCACGATTCATATATCTACATTCTTTGCAATTCTTATCCATGTAAATTCAAATTAGTTCCATCTATCATATATTGTTTTCGTTATTTGATTTCACTGCTTATAATTATTTTGATTCGTTCATTACGATACAGTAATATCACCTTGGGTATTCCTTGATTCATTGTATTTTGGCTTTGCTGTGGCATCTCGTGGCAATTTTTTTTTTCTATGAGGCACCTCATATAGTATCTTGTTTGGGGCAATACTGTTTGAAAGGTAGAAAAGGACCAGTTCAATGAGCAAACCTCAATTCCTACCTAGCTCGGGATCATTCCAGGTAAGGCTCAGAAGGTGCTCCCACGAGATGATAGCGTGTGGAAAGCCCCTGAGCATCCTTAACAGATAAATAGGGGTGTCTAGCATCATTACAGGTGATCTTTTCAATGTGTTGGGCTCGAAATGGATCTTCTGGTCGTCATGATGCCAAAAGATGGAAGAACGGATAGGGTATTGAAAGAGGTTAATCATAGGGGATTACTCATTAAGACAGCCATCACCTGGATATGGCTGAAATTTCAAAGGTTCTCCCAGGACAGATTCTCTTTGAAAGAAGACTTGAGCACTACTAATTTGAATATTATAATCTGCAGAACAAAATTGCGGGTGGCCAACTGCTGGCAATAAAGGGGGGGGGGCAGGTACATTGTTGTTGGTAACATTTAGTCATCTCTCACCATAAGGTTCATCTCACAGACCTTATTAGGTGGACAGCATGTATTCTCAAATGGGTTTAACATAAGTTCCAGCAAGCTTTGGTTGTTAAGTCCCGATCTGTAGTGCATGCCATCATAATGTTTGACATACCCAATGGGTGTGATAGAAGGTAATTGGTGTGCAGCATGAAATCTCTCCTTATGATTGGATGAAAGCCTACTGGTAATTAACTGCTTGGTAATTGGTATGTTTTCTCAAATGGGTTTAACAGGAAGTCAATATTTCAGTTACATTTGTGATTTTCAACATGCTATGTTAGTATACTTACTGAATTCTGTGTCAACTGGTATAGCATGTTCTCCATTTACATCACTTTGTTATTACCTAGCATCCCCACTTCATCAACCGTCCCAAACAGTAATATCACGTTACTCGCACTTTACAACATTATATATTCCCTGCCACTTAATCTATTGTTATATGTACATCCTGGTTCTTACCCTGTTATGAATTCTTACTGTAGCATAGTTGCTGTGTTTCACGCCCCCAACAACTCAAGTGTTGTTCACCTTAGTAACACCATGATTACAACCTTTATACAGTCTCCTGTTATGCCCATTTGCCTGTAGCCCACATTTCTCTTTTTCCTACACCACATATCCTGTTATTTATATTTATAGTGCATTTTCAACATCATGTCTCTTAGACAATAGCATATGGCTGTAACCAAATGTGACCATGTTACCCTTGCATCAACATTTATAGCTTAGTTGGGGATATCCACTAATCCTTGTGCAATTACTGGCTTTTTCCGCATATCATAATGTGATTACAGTAGCTACACTATGTACATGCGGTCATCATTTATATTCAGCAATATTTCCCAGCATAAGTAGTTCACTTCAGTCTTCCATCCCTTTGTGTATGTTCTGAATTTGGGCATTTTATATGTTACTAGTTACAGCAGTAGTTTCCCTTTTCTAAGATCGGTTGGCAAAACTGATCCAGTGCCCCATTCAAGTCATTTACTGCTTCATCCTCCACCTCATTTATCCCCAACAACATTTTCTCACCATATTACTGTTGATTCTTCTGCTATATCTGCTACAGTCTAGGCACTACCTGACAGCACCCTATCCATTCTACCTAATCACCCACTGTGATTCCTATAGCAGCCTTTATACTGTCATTTCATCTTCAAACCCATTGTCTCATTTTCATCAAGCACACCACTTCACACAGCCCCTCACGCATAGCCGCCTCCATCAGCTGGTTATTATCAACACTTCCCATGCCCCTTCATATCCTTACAGCCGTGCTCAATGCTTAAAGCACTGCGGCACAGTCTTTTTCAGAATAGTATGGCCTCTCGGTGACCATTTGTGGTAGTGCTGAACACCGCTACAACACTGTTTTCCATCACCACCTCCATCACACCCTTTTCACCACTTGCACATCACTGCACTCATTTTTTTTTTTTCTTTCCACAGCATATACATCATAGACATATATAGCTGCTACAATAGATGCCCACATTCCATGCCATTTCCTAGCTCTTTAATTGTCTCATGTGCATGGTTGGCATATTTCATTTATATTGCATATAGGCCATATATATATATGTATATACATGTATGTATAATATACAGGTACATATATACATGTGTGTATATAAGCATATACCACTTTTTCATATGTCCATATGAGCATCTCATTTTTCACTTTTGAAATCAAGGTAATACTTTTTCTTCTACTAACTAGGTGTTTTGCAGGGAATATGTGGAAAAATGTCATTATTTGCGGGGTGTAAAAGTTGTAATAAGTTAGATCTTAATGAAAATTTACATTTCCCGTTCTAGATAGAATGAATGAGCATTGTAAAACTCATAAATTGCTTGTTTTCATGCTTTTCCCCTTTATTTTCCAAAATCTCATAATGGTGAAACACGAATGGCACATGCACCATTTCGTAAGAGGTAATTAAATCCTAAGTTGATGATTTACATCAATGGCCATAGTCAGGATGTAAACAAAACTTAGGATTTTTATCTTTTATAAAATAACACTGGATCCTTTTCAAAATTCATCATATTTTCTTTAAATATTTTTCTCTTTTGTCAGAATTTAATTTAAAATTAATTCAATATATATACCGATGGCCATAGTTAGGGTATATTGAGAGTTAATTTCATTTTAAATTCTATAAAATCACCAAAAATGTATTTTATTCTTCTTTTGAATTTTAATATAGATTATTATATAATACATTCAATGACCATAGTCAGGGATGTATTATATCTTCAATCTTATTTTAATTCATTTAAAGAATGGAATAACTTTTCAAAATCTAATTTCAAAACTATTTAAATTCATTACACATTTAAAATAGAATTGCATCATATTTTCAAAATTCCCTTTTCAAAATTCCAAGTGATTCTTTTCTTCATTTCTCAGAATAAATCTTATTTATGGATTCAAATTCATTTCTATCTCATTTTCAAGATTCAAATTCTATTTCAAAGTCCAGTTTGACTTTGAAATTTCAGAATCATTTTGTATTCAAATTTCAAATTTCAAATTTCCAATTTCCAATTTCCAATTTCCAATTCAATTCAAATTCAAAGTTCAATTTAACTTTGAAGTTTTTGATTCATCTTCAAATACAAAACCAAGTTTATCTTCCTATCTTCAAATTCAAAAATCAAAGTTTGAAATTGATCCTGAATCTCAAAAGCTTGACCTTTCCTAAATTTTAAATTCAATCTGGGTTTTCAGAACCCAGATCCATATTCAAAAGTCTCATTTGGACTTTCAAAGCCCAAATCCAAAGTTAGATCAACTTGGATCCAAATTTCTAAATACAATCTCTACTTTTGGATCTTAGACTCCAGATCAAATTATATCTCGGATTCCAGACCTTAGATCCAAATCCATTTTAGGATCTGGATTTCTAAAAACAATCTCTACCTTTGGATCACAGACTCCAAATCCAAATTACATCTTGGATTCCAGACCTTAGATCCAAATCCATTTCAGGATCCAGAATCCAAATTCCATTTTAGGATCCAAAGTCCAATTCCACTTTGGATCTTAGATTTCAGATCCAAATTCTCTTTAAGATCCAGAAAACCAATTTCAACTTGGATCTCAGACTTCAGATCCAAATCCATTTTAGGATCCAGAATCCGGTTCTACTTTGGATCTCAAATTTCAGATCTAAATCCATCTTAAGATCCAGACTTCGGATTTGAATTTCATATTCCAAATCAAATTCTATTTTCAATTCCAACTTTCAAATCCAATTCCATTTCATTTCCAGATTTTAAATCTAAATTCATTTTCAAATCTCACCCGAACCTCCTAAATCCATACCATTTGGATTTTTCAAATCCATCCTGATTTCAAATCTTAAATTCACTTCCATTTCAAATTTTATCTCTTCTCCTAAATCTAAGTTCAAAGTCCATCTTCTAAACTTTGAAAATTTCCTTTCTTTCCCTTTTATCTCAGCTTTAAATCATTCTCTTTCCAAAATCAAGATTTATTCTTCCAAATTATTTTAAAGACTTAGAACTTCTCTGATCTATCTCAAGTTCTAAGTTAGATTCAATAATTAAGAAATCATTTCTTCATTCTATTATCAAGTCTATCTCAAAAAGACTTGGAGATTTTCAAAACATTTTTCCAAAAAAGCATACATCCTTGCATCGCACAAGTATGATTCTTTGTGCATTTAGACTTAGAATAAATTCTTAGATGATATTTAGGCAAAGCAAAAGGCATAAATTCGATCCTTGGTTCGATTAACCATGGTAAAGGCGCCAGGAACAGTCGAACCTCATACCGACGAGCGAATCCCGTCTCTCCATTTTCCCGCAATATATTTTAAAATGGAGGCGAGTAATTTTCTAAATATTTTCAAATTATGGTCAAGTGAGACCCCGCAAAAGAGTTCCTCTTCTCTCTTATTTTCTTTTTTCTTCTCTCTTCTTTTTTCTGTCTTTTATTCTTCTCCCTTCAAAAAGGAGGAAAATGGAGGTTAGAAAAGAAAAAGAGAAGGAAGAAAGAGAAACCACAAGAGAGGAAAAATTTTGCGATGATCACACTGGCGCCTTTACCAGAGGTAATCGAACCAAGGATCGAATTTATGCCTTTTGCTTTGCCTAAATGTTATCTAAGAATTTATTCTAAGTCTAAATGCACAAAGAATCATGCTTGTGCAATGCAAGAATGTATGCTCTTTTTGAAAAGATAATTTGAAAAATTTCCAAGTTTTTCTAAGATAGACTTTGATAATAGAATGAAGAAATGATTTCTGAATGATTGAATTTAACTTAGAAATTGAGATAAATCAGAGAAATTCTAAGTCTTTGAAGTAATTTAGAGTTGGGAAAATAAGATCTTTGAATTCGGAAAGAATGATTTGAAGATGATAACAAAAGAAATGAGGCTTCAAAGTCAGAAATGGACTTTGAAGTTGAATTTGAATTTTAAACTTGGATCTAGGAAAGGAAATGAATACTTGAAATGGAATTGAATTTAAATTTTGAAGTCTGAAATCAGAATGGATCTGAGAAATCCAAATGGCATTAAAAAATAGAAATGGATTTAAGAAATCAAATGGAATTAGATTTGAAATCTGGAAATGAAAATGGAATTGGATTTAAAAGTTGGAATTGAGAATAGAATTGGATTCTAGATCCTGAATAGAATTGAATCCAAGATCTGGAATCCAAGATGGGACAAGATTCTGAATCCTAAAAATGGATTTTGGATCTTAAAATGGGTTTAGGATCTGAAATCTGAGATCTAAGATAGAGTTGGACTCTGGATCATAAAATGAGATTGGATCTGAAGTTTGAAATCCAAAAAGTGGAGATGGATTCTGAATTCTAAATCGAAGTTGGATCTGAAGTCTGAGATCCAAAGTAGAATTGGATTCCGGATCCTAAAATGGAGTGGATCTGAAGTCCGAGATCTGAGATGAAATTGGGTTCTGGATCCTAAAATAGATTTGGATCTGAAGTTTGAGATCCAAAGTAGAATTGGGTTTTGGGTCCTAAAAAGGAATTGGATCTGAGGTCTGAGATCCAGAATAGAGTTGGACTCTGGACCCTAAGATGGATTTTGGATCTTAAGTCCGAGATCCAAAATTGGATATTATAGTTGGAAATCTGGATCCAAGTTGGAATTAAGATCTAACTTTAGATTTGGAATTTCAAAATTGATTTGAGAATTGAATTTCGAATATACAAATGAATTTCAAAGTCAAATTGGACTTTGAATTTGAAGTTGCAATTTAGAAGATGAATCAGAAATTTCAAAGTTAAATTGAACTTTGGATTTGATGGGAGTTTTGAATATAAGATGAATTTGGAATTTCAAAGTCAAATTGAATTTTGAAATTTGATTTGAATTGAAATTTTTTTAATACAAAATGAATTTGAAATCTCAAAGTTAAATTGGACTTTGAGATTGAAAATGAAAAGATGAACAGAATTTTACAAGAATTGAAGATTGATTGAAGAAGATATTAACATCACTTGGGTTTTTGAAAAGGGAATTTTGGAAATATGATGCAATTCTATCCTAAATGATGAATGAATTTGAATAATTTTGAAATTGGATTTTGAAAAGCTATTTCATTCTTTAAATGAATTAAAAATGAGATTGAAGATATAATACATCCCTGACTATGGTCATTGGATGTATTATATAATAACCACATTTAAATTCAAGTGAAGAATAAAATACATTTTTGGTGCTTTTATAGAGTTTTAAAATGAATTTAACTCTCAATATACCCTGACTATGGCCATTGGTATATATATTGAATTAATTTTAAATTAAACTCTGATAAAAGAGGAAAATATTTAAAGAAAATATGATGAATTTTGAAAAGGATCCGGTGTGGATCCAGTGTTATTTTATAAAAGATAAAAACCCTAAGTTTTGTTTACATCCTGACTATGGCCATTGATGTAAATCGTCAACTTAGGATTAATCGCCTTTTAAAAAATAGTGTACGTGCCATTCGTGTTCCCATTTGTGAATTTTCAGAAATAAAGGAAATTAATGAAACAAATGTTATTTACATGCCCATCCATTCTAATTTAAGACTGAAAATGTAGAGTTTTCATTAATATCTAGCTTATTACAACATTGGAATTGAAAACATCGAAATTTTTTAATTCAAACTCTTCACATATTCCTGCAAGATAGAATTAGCACAAAAAGGAAATTTAAAAATGTGAATGTAAATGACTATTCCAATTCTTACACAAGATGCTTTACTCATGTTGAATGAGAAAGGCATATGGCATACCCCGCATTTGTTCGGAAATGTGCATATATATATATATATATAGGCAATGCCATAGTTAAATGAAAATCTATATGCAATGAATGAAGGCAAGGGCCAGGATGGTCCAAGATGAACCATCGTAAAATTCAATGGCCATAGCAGCTCGTGATGAACTACTATGGGAATGAAGGATCATAGTGGCTTCTTGTGAACCATTGTAAACAACAACAAAAAATGATAGTTATGGTAGTTCTAGATGAACTAACATAACAAAGAAAGAAAAAGGTTATAGTGGTTCCTGGTGAACCACTGTAATAAAATGATAATTATGATAGTTCTAGATGAACTTATCATAAAAAAAAAAGGTTACAGTGGTTCCTTGTGAACCACTGTAAAAGAAATGACAAAGAATGATAGTTATGATAATTCTAAATGAACTAATATAACAAAGAAGAAACAAAAAAAAAACTACAGTGGTTCCTTGTCAACCCCTGTGAAAGAATGATAATTATGATAGTTTCTAGATGAACTTATCATAAAAAAAAAGGTTACAGTGGTTCCTTGTGAACCACTGTAAAAGAATGATAAAGAATGATAGTTATAATAGTTCTAAATGAACTACCATAACCAAGAAAGAGCCACAGTGGTTCCATGTGAACCACTGTGAGAAAAAAAAAAGAAAAAAAAAAGAATACATATGAAAGCAATGCATTGGACAATAATATAGATAACAGCCAGCATGATGTGATGGGCAAAAGAAAGAAAGAAAATTAGACTCAAGACAGACGTTCATCATGTATGAGGTGCAAGGAATAGAGATGTAGATGTTGTGAGAAGAGTGAGGGAGTGTGCTGTGGGTGCTAAAGTGGCATGTACAACAATGAGAGAAGTATTGACGGTGTGGGTAGAAGAGAAGTGTTAATGACCGAAATGGAAGGTTGTGTTGCTATAGCGAGGCATGGGGGATTGATGTGCAGAAAAATTGGGTGCTGCAGAGATTTACAACATGCGAAATGATGAAATGATATGCTTCTGTAGGAAGTAGTAAAAAAAAAAAAATACATGATGCTACAACAGATGTAAAAGGAGTCGTGGATGCTATGTGACAGATAGTGATGATGACTGTAAATGATAAAAAAAAAAAATGGTAACAGACAAGTAATACCAGGAAGTAAGTGTGCAAAAGAACTTAAACAGAGAAATAAATGCTACTCTATAAAAACAGGCTTGAAGTTGAAATAGAATTTCCACACTGATAAAAATGATTAACCGAGGTGGCCTTTGAAACCAAGAAGATGAGAAGCAACCAGCAAAACTTTTGTGCTGGTGGCAGCTAATGTTGCACTCCAATCTCTAAGGGAAATAAGAACCAGATTTTGGATGGGTGCATCCATGTATAACATCACCAATGTGAGGAAGCCATAATAATAATAAAAAAAAATTGTGAGAAAGAACCCAGGGTGGCTAGAGAACTACAATTTTGGACAATTGTTTCACTAATGTTCATACTCAGAGCTTCAATCACCCATCACGAAAAAACCTTGGCAAAAGCACGGCTGGCACTGTGCAACGACTGCAAGGAGCAAGGTGCAATGTGATGATCAATGTGATCTACAAACAAATACAAGTATATGCAAAATGAGAGTTCAAATGGATGGTAAAGTATGGTGAAATGTTATGCCATTGAAGGTATCAAGCCTAAGGAGAGTACTAGTATATCTGATGACCCTGCTAGATCCCCTTTTCAGGATAGGATCATGGAAAGTGACCCTCTTTATTCCGAACCCAGAGCCCGGCAAGAATAGACTGTAAACATCCTTGGTTCCTGATAATGAAGGTAGCCTTGAACTTCTAAATCTGAAATCTGATGGACCTCTTAGCATGCCTTTGTCCAGTGGTCTACCTGTGATCTATGAATCTAAAACTTTCAAAACATCTTCTGCAATGGTAAACAACAATCTAAAAAAAAAATTTGACATTCAAAATGCATCACTATCCATGAAAGGAGTTTCATCTAACAGGAGGTATGGTATGCAAATGCTAAATCAGAAATAGACTAGGTTATTGCAAGGGTTGCAAGGAGTGACCGTGAGTGTTATGTCCTGAATGGTATGGTTAACAGGTAGAGGTTATAGGTGTTCATGATGTACTAAAAATGGAACTCTACAGGTGATAAGTGCAGGAAATATGTTAGTGTGCAGGTGAGTATAGATAGTGGCAATGTACATAGGAGTCACACAGATACATGCATCTAAGCTCAAAAACTTTCCAAGTTTATCAGAACCTGGCAGATTTCCCTACCTCCATGATGCCATCAGGGCATAAATTCGATGCTTTTAGATTCAAAAGCCAATGCAGACTTACCATCATCAAAGCAAGACAGATTACCTATCTATATATATACATATACACACACACACACACACACACACACACACACACACACACACACACACACATATATATATGATAACTTGGTAGATTTTAAGATTATCCCTGCCCACGCTGCAGTCATCAGATAAGTAAGCCTCTTCAAAACTTGGATAGATTAAAAGTAAATGCAAACGCAGGAACATTAAAACTAAATGAATCGAGCAGTTATGTTGAAACCTCTTTCTTAGTGACAGGTATTTCCAGGCTGCAGTTAAAACAAATGAGGATACGAACCTTCATCAAGCCATAAATTTACTAATTCTGCAGCTCCCAAGAATGACGGATGAGAGATGCATTTCATACAGACCTTCAGGTGTTCTGGTTATATACAGAGTAATCCTAACATGCGTTAATCGATGCTATCTTCAGTGAAACATGCCATACCACAGAAAATCCCTTTTTCCACAAGACCCATAGACAAACGGGTATTACAATGGCATGCTATGAAGTCCCACCTGATCAACTAAATGCCAAAAAGGAGTGAATCACATTGATGTCAACAGATGTATAAATTACATAATGAGTTGCTATGAAGTAACGTTTTATGATAACTATACATTACATTCCCCTCTGTGCTGCAGCAGTATGATTCAAATATTGGATGTTAATGATCAAACTCACTTCGATTGCAGAAAGATTCGATGATAATCTAATCAACATCCCATTGCAGGAACCGATCCTAAATCGGGGATCAAACCCCCTGATTACTTGGATCCAGCTACTTAAGTATTAAATGGAGTGTAAAAAAAAAAAACATTGATGAGATGAAACCAAGAGCGCATATTCATAGAAAACAATCCAAGTGAAGGGCATGTCAACTTAATTGGAGTATAAACATATCAAAGAGACTCAAGTAAAGCAAAGGGGAAGGAGATGTTGGAGTATAAAAAAAAAACTCCATCGATATTGCAATGTATAGGTTGTGATACCATAGACAAACCAACTTTACAATAGGTGCGTTTAGATGCGGCAATGAACAAAAGAAAGAGAAAAAAAAAATAGGGAAATTAGAAAATAGCAGAGAGAAAAAGGTGAAAGGCCCTTACCGGATCGCCGTGTGCTGCAGAATGGATGCAGAGGGGTTAACACCTTTGATCAATCGGGTGATTCTTCTGGAGGTTGGAGAGGAAGCAGAGCCGATGAGAGGCAGAAGGCGGATGAAGTCGAAGATGGATGTCTGAAGGGGTGATAACGGATTGCTGAAGGTGAAAGAAGGTGCGGGGGTGAGAGGCGGTCCTGAAGATGCAATGTGCAGACCAGGAGGGGTGAAGACGGATGGATTGAACTGTGGGGAGGTGAAACGCGATGGATTGAAGAGGCCCATGCGATCCTTTCTTAAAGAATAAGAAATCGAATCCAGAGGGGTCGAGCTGTTGGGGATCAAGGGTTGATGGGGGTTCGGTTGGTGATGGGTGGCTGAAGGATGAGAATGGAGAGCGATGGAGAGTTGTTGAAGATGAAGGGTTTTGAGAATGGAGGGAAGGATGTGCGGCCAGAGAGAGAAAACTCGATAGGGTTCCCTCAAAACTCTAACTTGATTTTGAGGTTTGTAAGGGGGGTTTCCCCTAAATTTTCCAAAAAGAGGTTTTCTAAAGAAGATTTTTCCAAAACGGGTTTCTTCTTTTTTTAAAAACCATTTTCTTTTATTATTTTGATTTTTTTGTTTCTTTTTCCAAGTATTTTTTGATTTGATTTTTTTTTTTTTGGAAATAAAACCCTAACAACCTAAGTAATATGAGAGACAAGACTATTTTTTTGTATTTTTTGAGAAATATTTACAAGGAGAGATTTTCTGAAAATCCAGGTTTGAACTTTAGAATTTTCTTCAGAAAGTGGTTTTGGATCCAGATTTTGAGAAAATGTTCGAGTTTAAAAACTCGAATTGAGAAATACAATGTGATGGATCCACATGGATGTCGGATGGACTGTCCGAGCTATTTAAAAACTATTTTTGGTATTTCGTGTAATTTTAATTTAAAAGTTGAGCAACGAGGCTCAGATTTGGATCTTGGCAAATGGATCCAGATCCGAAATTGAGTCAAAATATGTAAAATGAATTTAATTTCAGTAAAATTTGAGAAATAAAATAGAATTTAGAAAAAGTGACTCAATTGCTCAGAAAATGAAATCAAGGGCAAAAGGGGAATACTTAAAAGATTTTGAAAAAAATGGGGTGTTCACAAATGCCCTCTTTGCTACTAAGCCGGTTGAAAGCTGAGCTTAGTGGCAAAGAAAACACTCCAAATTTTGAAAAATGCCCCAGTTTAGCAAGATCCGAACTGGGTGTGGAAGAATTCATTTGAAAACACGACTTCTCAGGCTTGATACCTTATCCTGAATGGCTTTGGGGAGACGAAATCCTCGAAAAATGATATAACTGGATAACAAAAAATGAGGAAATCATGATGAGACTTTTGAAGATCCCGAAATAATGAAAGATAAGAATTTTGATCAAGTCTCGTGGGTGAGACAAGATCAGCCTTTTAGAATGACTCAGGTTTAGCCCTTAACCTGGATGGGACGAAGATAGATCAAGATGATTTGAATGAAAGGAATATATGAGGACCTTAATGGGACATTTTTGCGAAAATGCCTTGTGAGATGAAGCTCAAGTAGGATCCTGTCCTGGATGGATATACAAAGCATGGATTCCTCGATGGGAAGAACCATGATGGGACCGGAAGAAAACACCTCGTCGAAACGAGGGAAACTTGTTGGAACGAGATTCAGGTTTAACCAAAACCTAAAAAAGGAAGATACCTCGAGGGGTGAGGTTCAGGCTTAACCCTTAGTCTGAAGGGGACAACCAAACAGAATCTTCGGACGAAGAAACCATGATGGGACCTTCGGAGTTTGGACGAACAAATCTGAAAGGGGTTTTGCGAAAGGAGGAAGATATGGAGTTCCCTAAAGCTTGGAAAAAGGGATGATCTTGGGCGTCTCATTGCTGAGACTAAATCTGCTTTTGAAGATTGAGGATCTCTCGCAGAAGGTACAGGTTTGACCCTTAACCTGAGTGGGTACAACCATACGGATTTCTCGAAACCGTGATGGGACAGGAGAGATACTTCAACTGAATGGGGTAACTCTTCTGAAAGATATAAACAACGCTAGGTTGCATCAAAATGGATATTGAATATTTATTTCATTCTTAGAATATCTAGAAAATTTTGCCAATAAGATAAATTTATAGTTGACTTCAACGCTTGAAAAATGTGCACATGTGTGCAAAGATATTCCCTCTTTTACTCAGAGCATTTCCTCCAACGAGGTTAACCTCTCGGTCTTTAAGAGTCAAATTCAAAATTTTAGCGCTAATGACTTTCTTCAAGGAAGCTATCTATTTCCTTGATATGAGAAGAGAAGAAATATTCTCAATTTCATAAAAGCAAGTAGTGAAAAGACATTGATAAAAGAATTTCACATAAGAAAAGATAACTTCTGGCAATTTTGGCAGTTTGATATCTGGGTGTTTTCCCATGATGATTTTTTTTGCACTCTTTTTGAGTCATTGAACCTTTTTGAGCTTTTTACATCATCCTTTATTTTGGAGATGTCCTGACTTTTCTCTCTTTTTCAGGGAAGGGTACGTCACAAACTCCTTCATCTTGGAGATGTTTCGATCCTTCTTTTTTTTCTTTCTCAGGAATTAGGCTTGATGATATAGGTTCATTGGTCAAAATTCTCTATATGATAGCAGAAATCAAATATCTTTTAGGGTTTGTCGGGAGGCTTATCGCAGTCGCCTTCATCTTGGCGGTGCTCAAAACGTTCTCTAGAAGGATCCTTCACAAACTCTTTCATCTCAGAGATGATCCAAATCTTCTTTGGCCCCGAAGATCTAGCTCGCATAATTCATCTTCATCTTGACGACAATTGAGAGATCCCTTTTGCGGATATTTGATTGTAGCTCAAATGACTGAGGAGATATGAATTAGGTAGGTTCTTTTTATCACTCATGATATTTCCACTGTTTGATTGCCAAAAAATCATTTTAAAACATGCCTCATAACTATAATCAATATCAATTCGCTTCTGGCTTTTCAATGTCATCGAATATTTCTTTCGCCAATCATACCGAGGATATTTCTCTCATCCTTTTGGTTGATCAACAGGGAAAAAATTTGAATTTTACCTCTTTTTCGCAAAAAGTTTCACCTTTTTGGAAAGGATACTAGAGGTAATCTGAGGTGATTCTTCTGTGTAGTAAGAATATTGGAATCAACAAATACTTTTAGCAAATTAGCAAAATTTTCATGAATTCTTTGTGAAATAATCACTCAATATAGATTTCGATGCGACCTTTAGCTGACGCTTTTGGGAAGGAATATTTAGATTTTTTTGTTTTGACCGACCAGCTCGAAAGCGGGATTTGTTTGACCGACCAGCTCGAAAGTAGGATTTTGATTGACCGATCAGCTCGAAAGCAGGATTTGTTTTGACCGACCAGCTCGAAAGCAGGATTTTTTTGATCGACCAACTCGAAAGCAGGATTTTGATGGAAGTACCAGCTCGAAAGCAGGATTTTGATTGGAAGTACCAGCTCGAAAGCAAGATTTGTTTGACCGACCAGCTCGAAAGCAGGATTTTGTTTGACCAACCAGCTCGAAAGCAGGATTTTTTTTGACCGACCAACTCAAAAGCAGGATTTTGATTGACCGGCCAGCTCAAAAGCAGTATTTGTTTGCCCGACCAGCTCGAAAGCAGGATTTGTTTTGACCGACCAGCTCGAAAGCAGGATTTGTTTGCCCGACCAGCTCCAAAGTAGGATTTTGATTGACCGACCAGCTCGAAAGCAGGATTTTTAAAATGGTAAGAATGATTGACATTGATAGAGTTATGACCCAAAGGTTTGAAAATGAGATTGTAACCCAAAGGCTTGAACTTGATAAACATTGATGAATTTGTAACCCGAAGGTTTGAAAAGGATAGATATTGATGAAATTGTAACCCGAAGGCTTTGAAAATGGTAGACATTGATGAAATTGTAGCCTGAAGGCTTGATAAAGAGACATTTGACGAAATTGATAGACACTTGATGAGAATTTATGATAAACAATAATTCAGGTTTATCCCTTAACCTGAAAGGGAGGAGGAAAATTTTTGAGGATATACTTGAGACTTGAATTTAGAGGGGATATGACAAGATTTATGATTTATGATTTATGATCTAGGATTTAGATGGACCGCACAATTAGCTGTTTGTGGTCCAGTTTTCAGGATTTAACCCCTTATCCTGAACGGGGAAAAGAAAGAATAAAATTTAGGCAGATAGATAGAATTTGATGAAATATTGATAAGAATGGAGAAAATTTTAAGGAAATTGATTTAATTTGTAAAAAGAATTCTCACAAGCAGCATTGTCGCTCCTATGAGTGATTTCAGGATTATCCCTTATCCTGAGAAAGAATACCTCGAATGTCGAGGTTCAGGTTTATCCCTTAACCTAAAAGGGGAAAATAGAATTTAAAAAAAATTGATATAAATTTAGAAAAAAATCAAATAAAGATTGATAAAACTTGTGTTGCAAAAAAAGAATTCTCATAGGTAGCATTATTGCTTCTATGAGAGGTCTCAGGATTATCCCTTATCCTGAATGGGAAAAAGAATAGAGTTTAAGAAAATTTAGTGAAGAGAAATTAATATAAATATAGAAAATCAATAAAGATTGATAAAACTTGTATTTGCAAAAGAATTCTCATAGGTAGTATTATTGCTCCTAAGAGGGGTTTCAGGATTATCCCTTATCCTGAATGGGAACACCTCAGACAACGAGGGTCAGGTTTATCCCTTAACCTGAGCGGGAAAAAAAGAATAAAAGAATACCTCATGGGAAAGAGGCACCAGGTTTATCCCTTAACCTGAAAGGGTAACCAATTGATAAAATTTAATAGAATTGAGGAAATATTGATAATTTTGATAAAACTTGATAAAATTGATGTAAACTTGATAAAAATATGAATAAAATGAATGAAACTGATAAAGATATCCAAATTAACTGAAAATTTATACGATTTAAGAGAAAAAGGAGTTTTTCTGATCCTGTCTGCATATGGGATCTTGAAAGGAAAATATTTAAAAGATAGGTGAGAAATCATTTTTGAAAAGAAAATCTACTGCAAGAAGAATGATCAATGCGAAAGCTGATCCTTAAAAAGGGGAATCATCATGAGAGATCATCATGAGGGTCAATTTTGAAGATAATGGTTTGAAAACCCATTTTGGAAAAGGAAAACCAACGTGATAGTTTATTTTGAAAAAGATTAGACCAAAATTTTTGAACACGAAGACTTTTGCAGAATTTTTTGAGATTTTATGATTTTCAAAAATCCTCATAGGTAATATCATTTCTCTCATGATGATGTTTTGTGATTGTCCCTTATTTTGAAAAGAATAGGAAAAATACAAAATTTTCAAAATAAATGCCCCATCGTGAAAAAGGATAGAAGTATTTAATATCAACAGATACGAAGAAAATTGACATTTTATTGATAGGAAATATTGATAACAACGACTGAAATATTTTACAAGTTTGTTGACCGAAGGTCACAAAAAAAGACTGAGAATGAGTTGTCCCTATTAGGTGACTGAAAAAGAGAGAAAGCAAAAAAATATTGACATGGTTCGGGAAGCTAGGCCAGGATGGGTAGCTACTCTTCTTCTTGATCTTCCACCAACAGCTTTTTATCAATGCAGTCTTGGACGATGTTTTTGAAAACAAAGCAATGCTCGGTGTTGTGACCCATGGCCCGATGGAATTTGCAGAACTGATCCTTGAACCTTCCCATAGTCACAGGAGGATCTGTTGCCTTGGGAAGTTTAACCATCTCCTTTGTTGTCATATACTCAAGAACTTCCTCAAGCGATTGCTCTAAGGGGGTAAACTCACGGTCATATCCCCAACCGTCGTGCTTCGGCTTCCCTTGGGGCTTTGATTCTATCTGGATGCTCGAAGGAGTGATGTCATTCTGCCTGCTGGTTCCCTTCTTTTGACCAGAACAGTCATCTCTGCCTGACCCGCCAGTATGGTTCTTTCTGCCACCTCTTGTTTTTGCCATTGTTGTTGTTAGAGGAACTGGTAGAGAAGGTGAAGTTCGTTTTCTTTTTCACGTCCTGACTGCCTTCTGCCAAGGTGATGCCATGGTAGGTTCCATTCTCTAATCCCATTTCGAGCCATTCAACTCGCTCGATTAATTTGATGAAGGATTTAGACGGAGAAGTGGAGATCAGACCCTTCAGAGGTTGAGAGAAATTGTTCAAAATTATTGAGAGTGCATGCCCTTCTGATATCGGATCCTTCATCCTGTTACAGGTAGATCTTCATCTATGAATGAAATCTTTTGCCCTCTCATTGTCATTTTGCTTTAGGTTGAAAAGATGGTTGAGGGTAGGTAGAGCCTTAGTATTGAAGAGAAACCTTTTGATGAACAGGTTGATGACTTTGTCAAAGTCTCGCAGTTCAATTGAGTTAATATGATCAGCATACCATCTTGCTGCAACTCCCTCCAGACTGCGTGGAAAGCATAGGAATAAAGCCCTATTGTTCTTTCTGAATTGGTTGCATTCGGCGAAAAATGTAGCCAGATGAGCCTTGGGGTTGCCGGTCCCATCAAACTTTAGAAATTTATGAGGAAGATTTTCCCAGTTGTCATACCCTTCTAACCCGTCATAAAAATCTGCACTGGTGTAGATCTTTTTGCCTTTGTTCTGGACTTGTAAGTCCTTGATTGCACGAGTTATTTCTCTCATTTGCTCATGCATCGAATCTTCTGTCGGGGTCTGAATTTTGGCTTTGCTGCTTGGCTCGTTCCCCTCATTGACTTTCTTGGGCCGATACAAGGGATTGTGAAAATATGTCAGCTGCTCTTCCTCTGAGTCCTCTTCTGCTGACTCTGAAGTGTTGTCATACTGAACTTGCTTCTTGCTGGTTTTTCCCTTGGCTTTGTTTTTAGAAGATATTTTCTCAGGGTTTTCCTCATCCTGTTCAAACATCATTTTGGCCATCACCTTCTGAAACAACTTGTATGTAGCTGAATCAACATTGCTTTCTGCTTCTTGGCCCTGCTGCTTGGATGACTTGATGGAGTTTATTTCTTCTCCTTCACTGTCGCTTTGCTACGGCACTGTTTCCTTTCCAGTCCTTGTTCGAACCATGATGAAATGTCAATGTCCTCTCTGTAGGTTAAAATGGGATATTTAGGAAATTTTTGGAGGAAAATTATGATAAAGGAAGAAATCAAAGTCTGATAATGAAAATATCCTATTACGAGGGATCGAGTTGTCACCAAAAATTTGTGACAACCGCATTGTTTTTCTGTGAAAAAGGATGAACAAATATTTAATTTTGAAAGGGACATATCCCGAAAAAAATTTTATTTTATCACAAAAGAGGGTAAGAAAAAAAAAGGAATTTGAAAGAGGATATAAAAGAAAATTTTGAAGAATTTGCAGGCAGGATCAAAGAATTTGAAGAAATCAGAAGAATAAAGGAAAAATACACCTGGGTTTTTAAAAAAAAACAAAGAGGAAATAATATATACCCAGGATTTTGGAAAATATAAGGAAGATATAAAATATCATACAATCACAGATATACAAACAAAGATGTACAAACAACATTCCCTAAAGCTGACTCTATATGCAATATTTTGAAATGGCTGATAGGATCTTAATCCTATTTCTATGGTTTAGATCATCTAATTCCAATCAAGGTATGCCGATATACTCAAGCCGAAGCTCGAAGTATGTGGCATAAATATATTCCTCTGGTTCTAAGGTAATGGCTTCCCAACATCCTTGAGCACCTACCAATATACCTCGGACTATGACCCTTAGGTACGTGGTAGGGGGGCACGAACCCAAATAAGTGGTCCAGTTGTGAGGCTCTCTCCTGAACTAAGGTTCAGTGAGACAACCCAGCAACATGAAGACCGGGACAATATAGGTAGGGATGTTTTCAAAAACATGTTCAACATGCAATAAAACCAGAAGAGCTCTAATGCAAGTCCTAAAGCGATAGAATTTAAATAAAAAGAAGCATACACTTGCATACATTGTTTGCATTTAATTCCTAGAATTGAGGAGAGTTGTATTTCAGACCTAAGTCTAATGTGAACATGGAATAATCTCCTCAATATGGTCCTACCAAACCATACTTAAATTCTACATGCATTGATGTCAGCTTAGCACAAAAATCTAGGCTCCTAAGGTTTTGCATGGAAATGAAGCTGACATTTAAAGAATAAAGACTTAGAAAATATCAAAGCAAAGCAAAAGGCAAAAACTCGACCGGACGGAGACGGGTCCCATCACGGTCGCCAAAACTGTGATCATCGCAAAAATTTTCCTCTCTTATGGTTTCTCTCTTTTCCTTCTCTTTTCCTTTCTAACCTCTATTTCCTCTTTTTGAGGGGAGAAAATAAAAAACAGAAAAGAAAGAGAGAAGAGAAAAGCAAAAAAGAGAGAAGAGGAACTCTTTTGCGGGGTCTCACTTGACCTTGATTTGAAAATATTTAGAAAATTACACGCCTTCGTTATGAAATATATTACGGAAAAATGGAGAGACGAGATTCGCTCGTCGGTACGAGGTTCGATCGTTCCTGGTGCCTTTACCAGAGATAATCGAACCAAGGATCGAATTTATGCTTTTTGCTTTGCCTAAATGTTATCTAAGAAATTATTCTAAGTCTAAATGCACAAAGAATCATGCTTGTGTAATGCAAGAATGTATGCTCTTTTTTAAAAGATAATTTGAAAATTTTCCAAGTTTTTCTGAGATAGACTTTGATAATAGAATGAAGAAATGATTTCTGAATGATTGAATCTAACTTAGAACTTGAGATAAATCAGAGAAATTTTAAGTCTTTGAAGTAATTTAGAGTTGGGAAAATAAGATCTTTGAATTCAGAAAGAATGATTTGAAGATGATAACAAAAGAATTGAGGCTTCAAAGTCAGAAATGGACTTTGAAGTTGAATTTGAATTTTAAATTTGGATCTAGGAAAGGAAATGAATACTTGAAATGGAATTGAATTTAGATTTTGAAGTCTGAAATCAGAATGGATCTGAGAAATCCAAATGGCATTAAAAAATAGAAATGGATTTAAGAAATCAAATGGAATTAGATTTGAAATCTGGAAATGAAAATGGAATTGGATTTGAAAGTTGGAATTGGGAATAGAATTGGATTCTAGATCTTGAATAGAATTGAATTCAAGATCTGGAATCCAAGATGGGACCAGATTCTGAATCCTAAAAATGGATTTTGGATCTTAAAATGGGTTTAGGATCTGAAATCTGAGATCTAAGATAGAGTTGGACTCTGGATCATAAAATGAGATTGGACCTAAAGTCTGAAATCCAAAAAGTGGAGATGGATTCTGAATTCTAAAATGGAGTTGGATCTGAAATCTGAGATCCAAAGTAGAATTGGATTCCGGATCCTAAAATGGAGTGGATCTGAAGTCCGAGATCCGAGATGAAATTGGGTTCTGGATCCTAAAATAGATTTGGATCTGAAGTCTGAGATCCAAAGTAGAATTGGGTTTTGGGTCCTAAAATGGATTTGGATCTAAGGTCTGAGATCCAGAATAGAGTTGGACTCTGGACCCTAAGATGGATTTTGGATCTTAAGTTCGAGATCCAAAAGTGGAGATTATACTTGGAAATCTGGATCCAAGTTGGAATTAAGATCTAACTTTAGATTTGGAATTTCAAAATTGATTTGAGAATTGAATTTTGAATATATAAATGAATTTAAAGTCAAATTGGACTTTGAATTTGAAGCTTGAATATGGAATTTAGAAGATGAATCAGAAATTTCAAAGTTAAATTGAACTTTGGATTTGATGAGAGTTTTGAATATAAGATGAATTTGGAATTTCAAAGTCAAATTGAATTTTGAAATCTGATATGAATTGGAATTTTTTGAATACAAAATGAATTTGAAATCTCAAAGTTAAATTGGACTTTGAGATTGAAAATGAAATAGAATTGAAAATGAAAAGATGAACAGGATTTTAGAAGAATTGAAGATTGATTGAAGAAGATATTAACATCACTTGGGTTTTTGAAAAGGGAATTTTGGAAATATGATGCAATTCTATCCTAAATGATGAATGAATTTGAATAATTTTGAAATTGGATTTTGAAAAGCTATTCCATTCTTTAAATGAATTAAAAATGAGATTGAAGATATAATACATCCCTGACTATGGTCATTGGATGTATTATATAATAACCACATTTAAATTCAAGTGAAGAATAAAATACATTTTTGGTGCTTTTATAGAGTTTTAAAATGAATTTAACTCTCAATATACCCTGACTATGGCCATTGGTATATATATTGAATTAATTTTAAATTAAACTCTGATAAAAGAGGAAAATATTTAAAGAAAATATGATGAATTTTGAAAAGGATCCGGTGTGGATCCAGTGTTATTTTATAAAAGATAAAAACCCTAAGTTTTGTTTACATCCTGACTATGGCCATTGATGTAAATCGTCAACTTAGGATTAATCGCCTTTTAAAAAATAGTGTATGTGCCATTCGTGTTCCCATTTGTGAATTTTCAGAAATAAAGGAAATTAATGAAACAAATGTTATTTACATGCCCATCCATTCTAATTTAAGACTGAAAATGTAGAGTTTTCATTAATATCTAGCTTATTACAACATTGGAATTGAAAACATCGAAATTTTTTAATTCAAACTCTTCACATATTCCTGCAAGATAGAATTAGCACAAAAAGGAAATTTAAAAATGTGAATGTAAATGACTATTCCAATTCTTACACAAGATGCTTTACTCATGTTGAATGAGAAAGGCATATGGCATACCCCGCATTTGTTCGGAAATGTGCATATATATATATATATATATATATATATATATAGGCAATGCCATAGTTAAATGAAAATCTATATGCAATGAATGAAGGCAAGGGCCAGGATGGTCCAAGATGAACCATCGTAAAATTCAATGGCCATAGCAGCTCGTGATGAACTACTATGGGAATGAAGGATCATAGTGGCTTCTTGTGAACCATTGTAAACAACAACAAAAAATGATAGTTATGGTAGTTCTAGATGAACTAACATAACAAAGAAAGAAAAAGGTTATAGTGGTTCCTGGTGAACCACTGTAATAAAATGATAATTATGATAGTTCTAGATGAACTTATCATAAAAAAAAAAGGTTACAGTGGTTCCTTGTGAACCACTGTAAAAGAAATGACAAAGAATGATAGTTATGATAATTCTAAATGAACTAATATAACAAAGAAGAAACAAAAAAAAAACTACAGTGGTTCCTTGTCAACCCCTGTGAAAGAATGATAATTATGATAGTTTCTAGATGAACTTATCATAAAAAAAAAAGGTTACAGTGGTTCCTTGTGAACCACTGTAAAAGAATGATAAAGAATGATAGTTATAATAGTTCTAAATGAACTACCATAACCAAGAAAGAGCCACAGTGGTTCCATGTGAACCACTGTGAGAAAAAAAAAAGAAAAAAAAAAGAATACATATGAAAGCAATGCATTGGACAATAATATAGATAACAGCCAGCATGATGTGATGGGCAAAAGAAAGAAAGAAAACTAGACTCAAGACAGACGTTCATCATGTATGAGGTGCAAGGAATAGAGATGTAGATGTTGTGAGAAGAGTGAGGGAGTGTGCTGTGGGTGCTAAAGTGGCATGTACAACAATGAGAGAAGTATTGACGGTGTGGGTATAAGAGAAGTGTTAATGACCGAAATGGAAGGTTGTGTTGCTATAGCGAGGCATGGGGGATTGATGTGCAGAAAAATTGGGTGCTGCAGAGATTTACAACATGCGAAATGATGAAATGATATGCTTCTGTAGGAAGTAGTAAAAAAAAAAAAATACATGATGCTACAACAGATGTAAAAGGAGTCGTGGATGCTATGTGACAGATAGTGATGATGACTGTAAATGATAAAAAAAAAATGGTAACAGACAAGTAATACCAGGAAGTAAGTGTGCAAAAGAACTTAAACAGAGAAATAAATGCTACTGTATAAAAACAGGCTTGAAGTTGAAATAGAATCTCCACACTGATAAAAATGATTAACCGAGGTGGCCTTTGAAGCCAAGAAGATGAGAAGCAACCAGCAAAACTTTTGTGCTGGTGGAAGCTAATGTTGCACTCCAATCTCTAAGGGAAATAAGAACTAGATTTTGTATGGGTGCATCCATGTATAACATCACCAACGTGAGGAAGCCATAATAATAATAAAAAAAAAATGTGAGAAAGAACCCAGGGTGGCTAGAGAACTACAATTTTGGACAATTGTTTCACTAATGTTCATACTCAGAGCTTCAATCACCCATCACGAAAAAACCTTGGCAAAAGCACGGCTGGCGCTGTGCAACGACTGCAAGGAGCAAGGTGCAATGTGATGATCAATGTGATCTACAGACAAATACAAGTATATGCAAAATGAGAGTTCAAATGGATGGTAAAGTATGGTGAAAGGTTATGCCATTGAAGGTATCAAGCCTAAGGAGAGTACTAGTATATCTCATGACCCTGCTAGATCCCCTTTTCAGGATAGGATCATGGAAAGTGACCCTCTTTATTCCGAACCCAGAGCCCGGCAAGAATAGACTGTAAACATCCTTGGTTCCTGATAATGAAGGTAGCCTTGAACTTCTAAATCTGAAATCTGATGGACCTCTTAGCATGCCTTTGTCCGGTGGTCTACCTGTGATCTATGAATCTAAAACTTTCAAAACATCTTTTGCAATGATAAACAACAATCTAAAAAAAAATTTGACATTCAAAATGCATCACTATCCATGAAAGGAGTTTCATCTAACAGAAGGTATGGTATGCAAATGCTAAATCAGAAATAGACTAGGTTATTGCAAGGGTTGCAAGGAGTGACCGTGAGTGTTATGTCATGAATGGTATGGTTAACAGGTAGAGGTTATAGGTGTTCATGATGTACTAAAAATGGAACTCTACAGGTGATAAGTGCAGGAAATATGTTAGTGTGCAGGTGAGTATAGATAGTGGCAATGTACATAGGAGTCACACAGATACATGCATCTAAGCTCAAAAACTTTCCAAGTTTATCAGAACCTGGCAGATTTCCCTACCTCCATGATGCCATCAAGGCATAAATTCGATGCTTTCAGATTCAAAAGCCAATGCGGACTTACCATCATCAGAGCAAGACAAATTACCTATCTATATATATACATATATATATATATATATTTGATAACCTGGTAGATTTTAAGATTATCCCTGTTCACGCTGCAGTCATCAGATAAGTAAGCCTCTTCAAAACTTGGATAGTTTAAAAGTAAATGCAAATGCAGGAACATTAAAACTAAATGAATCCAGCAGTTATGTTGAAACCTCTTTCTTAGTGACAGGCATTTTCCAGGCTGCAGTTAAAACAAGTGAGGATATGAACCTTCATCAAGCCATAAATTTACTAATTCTGCAGCTCTCAGGAATGATGGATGAGAGATGCATTTCGTACAGACCTTCAGGTGTTCTGGTTATATACAGAGTAATCCTAACATGCCTTAATCGATGCTATCTTCAGTGAAACATGCCATACCACAGAAAATCCCTTTTTCCACAAGACCCATAGACAAACGGGTATTACAATGGCATGCTATGAAGTCCCACCTGATCAACTAAATGCCAAAAGGGAGTGAATCACATTGATGTCAACAGATGTATAAATTACATAATGAGTTGCTGTGAAGTAACATTTTATGATAACTATACATTACATTCCCCTCTGTGCTGCAGCAGTATGATTCAAATATTGGATGTTAACGATCAAACTCACTTCGATTGCAGAAAGATTCGATGATAATCTAATCAACATCCCATTGCAGGAACGGATCCTAAATCGAGGATCAAATCCTCTGATTACTTGGATCCAGCTACTTAAGTTTTAAATTGAGTGTAAAAAAAAAACATTGATGAGATGAAACCAAGAGCGCAGATACATAGAAAACAATCCAAGTGAAGGGAATGTCAACTTAATTGGAGTATAAACATATCAAAGAGACTCAAGTAAAGCAAAGGGGAAGGAGATGTTGGAGTAAAAAAAAAAATCTATCGATATTGCAATGTATAGGTTGGTGATACCATAGGCAAACCAACGCTACAACAGGTGCATTTAGATACGGCAATGAACAAAAGAAAGAGGAAAAAAAATAGGGAAATTAGAAAATAGCAGAGAGAAAAAGGTGAAAGGCCCTTACCGGATCGCCGTGTGCTGCAGAATGGATGCAGAGGGGTTAACACTTTTGAATTTTCTGAAAATCCGGGTTTGAACTTTAGAATTTTCTTCAGAAAGTGGGTTTGGATCCAGATTTTGAGAAAATGTTTGAGTTTAAAAACTCGAATTGAGAAATACAATGTGATGGATCCACATGGATGTCGGCTGGATTGTCCGAGCTATTTAAAAACTATTTTTGGTATTTCTTGTAATTTTAATTTAAAAGTTGAGCAACGAGTCTCAGATTTGGATCTTGGCAAATGGATCCGGATCCGAAATTGAGTCAAAATATGTAAAATGAATTTAATTTCAGTAAAATTTGAGAAATAAAATGGAATTTAGAAAAAGTGACTCAATTGCTCAGAAAATGAAATCAGGGGCAAAAGGGGAATACTTAAAAGATTTTGAAAAATTTGGGGTGTTCACAGTATACTACTGGACCGATTGAGAAAGAACCCCATTGATATCCGTACGACTAAGCGAAGCTCGGAGAGCTGTCCTTAGAATCGTAGGATACGGATGTGCCAAGCATAACGGCTTGAGTCAGACATCCATTCGGGACCCTGAAGCGGTCAAAGCTACGTCGTGAAGACTTAAGCGGTTATTCTAAATCACAGCCCTGGAGAAACTTATGCAAAGTCATGAAGACTTGCGTGGATGTTCAACTCATAGCCTTGAGGAGGCTCTTGCGATATACGCTAAGTCTTGGAGGCTTGAGCATCGTTATTACGAATTGCGACCATGAGTGGTCATTGTATATACTTGAGTTGAATGGACGTATGATTGCTTGCTTACCAGTCCATCAGTGGTTCTGACCCCGTTTAATGGGGATTTCAGGTGTTGTACCTGCGTGACGATATGCGGAGCAAGGCGGCATCGAGTTCCAGGGTTTTTCTAGATAGAATTGTACTGCTTCCTTTTATTGAACCTATGCTGCTTTTCCAAGCAGTGATGTAATAAACATGTGGTTTTCGATAAAATGGAACACCTTGGTGGTCAATGAGTTTCTTGGCCACATACCTGCAACGTGCTTGGAGTTTTCTAAAACTGACGACTCATTATCGTCTGATTCCGCTGCTAAAAGCTTCTATAAGTTCCGCTGCAAAGAAAAAAAAAAAAGAAATTCATGAAATTTTTTAACTTAGCTTTGTTTTTGAAATTCGGGGCGTTACAATGGAATTCGAAGTTGAAGTTCAGATCTAACAAAGGAGCCTCCCTCACTGGGCGTGGGCTAGGGTATTTATAGAATTTTTGAAGATTTTTGAAATTCAAACAAAGTGAATTTGGACCTTCTATGTGGTGCCATCTCAGAGCATGCCATTTTGGATTTTTTAAAATAAATAAATGCAAATTTTGTAAGTAAGACACCTCAGAAAAGGAGTTGGCTTGATTTTCTCTGCAGGAGTTTCCCATATGGCGCCACCTTAGAGGATGCAACCTTAGAGTTTGAAATTCAAAGCTTTGTTTTCCTGGAAGAAGGAGAGACCACCATGTGGCGCCACTTTAGAGTGGCTCCACACTGACATATGTCAGAATGAAAGAACAGAGGAAGCAAATGGCGCCACCTCAGTAGGGGATTTGAAATTTTGAACCTTTGCTTTTTCTAGAGGAAGCAGAGACAGACATGTGGCAGAGGGCAGGAGCAGAGGAAGCAGATGGTGCCACCTCAGAGGGAGTTTGAAATTCTGCTTTTTCCTAAGATCAAGCTGCAGAGCTATTTTTGAGGAAAGCTTCTTTTCAGAAATGGCGCCACCTTAGAGGGGAGATGCTTTTACCTTTTCTGAATAAAGGAAATCTGGACATGTGGCATTTCAGGGTGGTTCCACATCTGACAAGTGTCAGCTTGTTGGAGGAGACTCTTCAGATGGCGCCACCTCAGGAGGAATTTGAATATTTGAATTCTGACTTTTTCTGAAGGAGGCAGAGAGAGACATGTGTCATTTGCTTTTTTTGAGGAAAGCAGAGAGAGACATGTGTCACTTGCTTTTTCTGAGAAAAGCAAAGAGAGACATGTGTCACTTGCTTTTTCTGAGGAAAGCAGATCTTGACATGTGTCGCTTGCTTTTTCTAAGAAAAGCAGAGAGAGACATGTTTCACTTGCTTTTTCTGAGAAAAGTAGAGAGAGACATGTGTCACTTGCTATTTCTGAGAAAAGCAGAGAGAGACATGTGTCACTTGCTTTTTCTGAGGAAAACAGAGTGTGACATGTGTCACTTGCTTTTTCTGAGAAAAGTAGAGAGAGACACGTGTCCGCTGCAGAAGAGAACACCTCAGATGGCGCCACCTCAGGGGGGGACAATTCTGCTTTTTCTGGAGAAAGGAGAGATGGACACGTGGCGACTCAGGATGGCTCCAGAGTGCCATATGGCAAGGGAGAGAGAAATAAAGGTGGTGGACATGTGGCGCTACATTAGGGAAGCTCCACATTGACAAGTGGCATGAAATAAGAAAAGGTGACTGAAGACATGTGGTGCCACCTTAAAGAGGCCCCACGCTCACACATGTCAAAAGATAAAAAGTGAAAGATGTAGGGAGGACAAGTGGCGATAAATGGAGGTGCAGGGAGGGAGACACGTTGCGTCACCTCAGGGTGACCCCACACTGACACATGGCAAAGAAATGGAAGGTGAGAGAAAATGACATGTGGTGCCACCTCTGGGTGAACCCCACACTGACACATGGCAGAGGATGGAAGGAGAGAGAAATAAAGCACCAAATGGCACCAATTGAGAGACAAGGCTCCTATATTTTTGGGTTTTTCGAAATCCAAGTTTTACAAAAGGAAAGCCTGTGTGGTGCCACCTCAGGGTGGACCCCACATCGTTTCTTTATTGAAATAAAAGCAAGAAAGTAAAACCTCTTTTTGGAATTTTCATTAAACCCTAGACTAACTGGCGAATATGAAATACTTGGCCTAATTGCAAAAATTTTAAAAAGAGGTGGTCCCTATGGGACGATTTTGCAAAAGAATGATATTTGAAATTGTGGACAAAAGGGTAAAATCTGAGATAAAATTGCTAAGTTCAAAGCTTCATCCCCTTCTTTAGGCATAGCTGATCTAGTTGATAAAATTTAAAATCCATATTGAAAGCTATCCAGATCGTTTTCCTGAGAAAATCTTTTGAGATTCAGAGTCCTGGGGGTAAAATGGGAAGAATTGGCAATTTTGAAGACCCAGGAGGTTTGAAATCATTTTTGAAAAAGTTAAAACTTGAATATGGATTGAGAGTTTTGAAATCAGGAGTTTTGGACCTCAAAATGACATGTTGTGCCGTACAGTGATATGAAATGCTCATGCAATGACATATCTCGAGAGATTTCATATTGCATGAAGAATTAAAGATTTTCATCTCATGATGTGAATTGGACTTTAAGATTTTGTGACTTGAGAAGATTCTAAGCAAACAATAGAAAATTTTTGAGAATTGGGGATGAAATCTGGACTCCTGTGGGGTCCGAGCTCAAAAATGACCATATTGCCCTCTGAAGATCTTGGAAGACATGATGCAGTGATTGGTGGAAGAATTGGGTATATGGGTAAAAATTTGGGGTGTTTACAAGCACATGCTAGAGTAACCAAGCCTGAAGTGCGTAGGTACATTCCTCGACTAAAATGGACTCTCCAAGCGTGAAGTGAGTCAATCCTCTATATAGAAAAGCAAGTGCAGCCATGACTATCGAGAGACGGCTGGTCTGTCGACTTCCCCATCTTCTCAGAAGCTGTACTATTCTGACATCCATATAAATTTGTCCATCTGGAAAGAAAGCGAGTTCTACAGTGTATAGAACCATTGCATGCTGAATTCTTTCTTGAGTTGTTCTGGATAACGAGCTGACTTCTGCAAATGCTTCATACTGTCGATAGATCTCGATCAGGCTCACATATTCATTCCCATTTTCTTCAATCAGTGGCCAAGACTTATGCCCTGTTATGTGAGCTACAACATCTTTAGGGTCCAGACCCTTGACATTAATCAAAAATTGTTGTTCCAATGGATCTCCAGGCTGACCGGCTGGCTCGGGCAGTCCCATGATCTTTGAAAATTCATCCATCAGTAGGGTCATCTCGCCCCATGGGAACCAAAATGTGCAAGTGCGCAGATTCCACCGTTCTGCCAGTGCATGGATCAGATTGCCGTTGACTGTCAACTTTCCCACTGCGGATGCCAGTTCTAACCCACAGTCGCTCAAGTAGTCCGAAAACATATGGGAGAAGTTATTGAAACAAATGTAGTACCACCGGGGAAGAAAGGTCCGATGCTGAGAGCTCGATGCTTGGGAAGACTTTGTCGCACCTCGTAGGAGATGTGACCCTCAGAAAAGACAGAGTCGAGTGACTGGACGTCATTGGACTTGAAAGATAGAAAGATTGAAATTAGACTTTAGAAAAATACAAGAATTTTGAAAATTACAGGCAGGATAAAATGAAAAAGTTGGGAATTTGAAGTCCAGAGGAACGGAAGAATGAAAAATCATCTAGAGTTTTGAAGAAAAAGTGGATAATTTGGAAAAATCATCCAGGGTTTTTGAGAAAAACAAGACATTTCACAAAAGATGGAAAATGAGGTATTTTGAAAAATTGTCCAGTATTTTGGAAAAATTAGGAAAAATATTGGAAAATAAGATGAAAACAAATATCATATATTCAATTACAAACAATTATGTGAAAGTGCAGTAGGATCGAGGCAACGAGCACTAGAGGGGGGGTGAATAGTGCTTTTAAATAACGTCTTCAAGATTTTGATGGATTTTGCAATTCGCAAAGCAAACACACAAAGAACACAAGAATTTATCCTGGTTCTGTCTTTCCCGACCTACATCCAGTCCCCAAGCAAAACCCGCTTGAGATTTCCACTATCAACCTTGTGTAACTACAAGATCACACACAGACCAAATTCGGTCCCACTTTTAGTAACACACCTACTGAAAGCAAACAACTCCTTTAAACCAAGGAGTCCTTCCTTTTACAGAAAAATGAAATAAGTAACAACTTACAAAACAACCTATGAAGCCCTTCTTATGAATGCAAATAAGATGCAATTGGCTTTTGAGGTTGTTGAAATACTCAACTCACGAATTCACTGTCTCTCAAAGAAATTTGATTGAAAAACTGAAGTGAAAAATATCAAGTGAGTGAGAAAAAGAATATGAGTAAAAAGCAAAGAGTAATTCAATTGAATTGCATTCAAATCGATTGATTTTGAATGTAGAATGCACTCATATTTATAGTTGAAAGATTCCATACGTTGAGGGTATGAAAGGGTGTCAAAACAGTCCATTTTGAACGATCAAAACATTTGAAAAATGAAAAGACACGCCTTTTAAAAGTTTCAGGAAAAATGACAAAATTAGTCGACTGGAACAATAGTTAGTCGACTGATAATTAACTATTAGTAGACTGACAGTTATCGTCAGTCAACTAATGTGTTTATCAAGCCGTTTGAAAATCTGAAGTTTTGAAACTTAGTCGACTAGAAAAAAAATTAGTCGACTGATAATATCATTAGTAGACTGAAAGACCTTTTAGTCGATTGCTGCTAAATTTTTTTGAAAATACATGTTCTATCCGGTCGACTGATAAAATCATTAGTCGACTGCTGCTAAATTTTCAGAAAACAAACATTCTGTCCGGTCGACTGATAAAACCTTCGGTCGACTAATTTGACAAAAATGATATTTTGTTTAGAAAATTTGGCGCGAAAGGATTAGTCGACTGGTGAGTCTATTGGTCGACTAATAAACACGAAAAATTAAATAAAGAGTTTTCTAAAAAGATTTTCATGAAGGGTTCTTTTAGAAAAGTTTTTCTAAAGACTTTTTAGGTAAAATGCAACCGAAATATGCACTCTAAGTAAGGCTCTTACAAGAATCTAAGACTTTTAATGAATTTTACATTTGCACACTAGTCTTCAAAGATTCTTCATCGAATTCTTCAATTCTTGTCATCTTTCTTCATTGCCTTAGCTGAAATGCAGTTGATTCACTTGTTCATCATCAAAACCTTGTACTTGAAGTATCATATACGGCTTCATTGTCGTAACAATCTCCCCCTTTTTGATGACGATAAACTAATCAAAGATGGAGCATGTAGATGCATAGATGGAGATTTTACTCCTCCTATCAATATGTTGCAAAACATTAGAAGGTAATACAATCAAAGCACATATATCACATATTGATTGTTTTGCATTTCCATTATTACTTCATCCATTTCTAAAACTTTTTCAAGAATACAATTTTCAATGCAATTTCCATGCATGTGTCTTTGTCTCATGCAAGTTCTATCTTTTTCTCCCCCTTTTGTCATAAGCAAAAAGAGTAAAGGCAGACATAGCATAAGCAAAATGCAAATTCAAGTTCAAAATATTACAACCCATAAAGTATCAAAGTTCAGTAATGACAATAAACAAAGATCAAGTGAAGTGTTGCTTGATCATCTCCTTGAGTTCAGCAATATCTTTCTGAATTGAAGAAAGTTGTTGAGTCACATCTTCACGAAAAGTGTGTTGATGCAACTTCATCGCTTCCATTTGCTGCAAAATTTCATCATTGTCTTGACTAGTAGAGAATTTCTTTCGTTTTGCTTGAGATGAAGGTGTCACATAAAATGGTGAGGGTTTAGAGAATGATGGTTCAGATGGTTCAGTTTGATCAAAGTTTAAAGGTGACAGATATTTGATTTTCATACGTTTAAAAATAGTTTGATCAAAGAACTTCTTTTGTTTAATATATTTTTCATTGGTTAAGGGTACTTTAAAATATATGAAAATACGAGTAAGAAGACATTCATATGGAAGAAAAGGTTTTTGTTTCCACAAATTAGTAAAATACACGTTGGCCCAATTTACCGAAATATTTCCAAATAAGACATAAAGAGCCGTAGAGAGATTTGTGGAATAGTAATAAAAAGATCCAGTTTTAGGTAGAACATTATGGGCAAGAATTCATCCAGCAATGCGTGCACGAGTTTGAAGATTGGTATTTTTCAAAGGAGGACAATAAGGTGCACCGGGAAGAAGAATTTGTTCAAAAATTCTTTCATCATTAAGTTCAATTGTATTGAAAAGAGTTTCTGAAGGTGGAATATCTAGGATTTGTCCAAGCAGTTTAGAATCAAACTCAATTTCAACATCGCCAACAAGAGAGGAAAGAAATCCAGTTTCATGATCAATTTGTAAATTTGTGTAAAACAAGTGGATCAGTAAAGGATAATGAAGGGGGTTTGCACTGGCGTCAAAAAGGTGGGAAATGCCTGAGAATAATATTTTGATTTTGTAACGAGAAAATAGGTGAAATAGGACATTTCGGCTTGGTAAAATAGGGAGTGCAGAAATCAATCCAAAAGTATCATATAAAAGAGGATTTATGAGTAGTCTGAGAGAAAATCCATGACGTGCTTGTGGTGTAGTTGGAGGAGAACCTTATGCGGATGCAGTCTTCTGACGAGGCATGGTTGATAAAAATGAAACAAATTCACCTAAAAAAAAAATCGCAGTTGCAGAGAGTGATTGATCAACACAGTCGTTGAGAGGAACAAGTGGAGATGGTGTTGATGTCGGCTTCCAAATGCTTTAAAAATGACGTCCGGCGGGAGGAAGATATTGTTCGGTGTCGTGGCGGAGAACCAATGCAACAGAAACACTTTGTGCGATGCAGACACTGTGCCTTCTACGATCAAGATCGTTGGTAGTAGCCAAAACAATCGGCAGTAACAACCCACCGAAAGGGATGTTGAGTTTCCACAGTTTTTTAGGCAAGAGTGAAGAGGCAAGGAGGAGTTCGTCTGCTACAGAAACAGAAGATGACGTTGTGGATGACGGCAGGTGAGAAGAGGCTGCCACAAGCGGCGTTGGTTGAAGAGGCACCTTGTCACGGCTAGAGGATTCCGGCGAGGAGGGGTTCGTTCGACACTCTGAGGGATTTTCGGAAGAGAGAGAGGAGAAAGAGAGAGAGAGAGAGGGTTTCTTTTATGAAAAGGGGAAAAATATACGGGCATAAAAATATGAAACGGTGCGTTTTAAAAAAAAATGAGTGTTAACAACAAAAAAAAAAATCCAAGGGGTATCGAGTCCCTTCAGTTGAAATTTAAAAAAAACATCAGTCGACTAGAATTTTATCGGTCGACTAATAAGGTGTGATTCCTTCAGTAAATTTTTTTTTAAATCAACAGTCGACTAGAAGTTTATCGGTCGACTAATAAAGTGCGAATTTGAGATTTTGTTAAAAAAATTAGCATTTTATAAATCTAAAAACGAGCAAATGCCTAGTTCTCTACTAATTCTCATAAAATCTTCATTTTTAAGTGGTTTAGTGAAGATATCAGCATGTTGTTCATTAGTGGATATAAAATTTAATGAAATGTCTCCTTTTAACACATGATCTCTTAAGAAATGATGTCTAACTTCAATATGCTTAGTATTTGAGTGCTGAACAGGATTTTTCGAAAGATTTATAGCACTAGTGTTATCACAATAAATAGTTGTTGTGGAGTAATTCAAACCAAAATCTTTTAAGGTCTGTTTCATCCATAGTACTTGTGAACACGCTAAACTAGCCGTTATATATTCTGCTTCAGTTGTTGAGAGTGACACTGAATTTTGCTTTTTACTAAACCAAGAGACTAAGGAATTTCCTAAGAAATGACAAGTTTCACTAGTACTCTTGTGATCAGATTTACTTCCTGCAAAATCTGCATCACTATATGAAACTAAATCAAAGGAAGATGATTTTGGGTAAAACAAACAAAAATCTGAAGTATCTTTCAAGTAACGAAGAATTTATTTTACTGTAGTTAAATGAGATTCCTTTGGATTAGATTGAAATCTAGCACACATACAAACACTAAACATTATATCAGGTCGACTAGCAGTTAAGTATAATAGAGATCCGATCGTACCTTTGTAGAGCTTAGTATCTACATTTTTACCATTTTCATCTTTATCAAGAGAAGTAGTTGTACTCATAGGATTGCTTCTTGATTTCGATGAGTCCATCCCAAACCTCTTGAGAAGTTTTTTTGTATACTTAGCCTGGTTGATGAAGATTCCTTCTTCAGTTTGCTTTATTTGAAGTCCAAGGAAGTAGTTTAATTCACCCATCAAGCTCATTTCAAACTCTTCCTGCATAGCTTTAGCAATTTTTTTACAAAGAGAATCATTAGTAGAACCAAATATTATGTCATCAACATAAATTTGCACAATAAGAATATTTGAATTAAGATTTTTAATAAATAAAGTGGAGTCTACCCGACCAATGGAGAAACCAGATTGTTCTAGAAAATTTCGTAGTCTTTCATACCACGCTCTTGGTGCTTGTTTAAGTTCGTACAAAGCTCTTTTTAATTTATAGACTTTTTCTGGATATTTCTCATTTTTAAAGCCTGGAGGTTGCTCTACATAAACTTCTTGATTGATGTGTCCATTTAAGAATGCACTCTTAACATCAACTTGATATAACTTAAAATTCATGTAACTAGCAAAAGCAAGCATCATTTGAATTGACTACAATCGAGCCACTGGTCCATAGGTTTCATCAAAATCTATGCCTTCTTCTTGATTATAGCCTTGTGCTACTAGTCTAGCTTTGTTTTGAATGACTTCGTCATTTTTGTCCAGCTTATTTCGGATGACCCATCTTGTTCCAATTACTGAATGATCCTTTGGTCTATCAACTAGATCCCATACATCATTCCTAGTAAATTGGTTAAGTTCTTCAGACATGGCCAAAAGCCAAAATTCATCATCACAAGCCTCATTGATATTCTTTGGTTCTATTTTAAATATGAAAGCAATATTTGCAATATATTGCAATTGCCTTCTAGTTTGGAGACCACTCTTTATTTCTCCAATAACTTGTTCATGTGGATGATTGAGAACTTCTTTCTAAACTGGTTGAAGAGGAACATTTTCTTGAGAAGTACTCTCTATCAAAGGTTCTTCTTGAAGTACTACTTCTTCTCCTTCGCTTAGAGGTATAACCTGCTCACAATTCTCATCAAATGCAACATGTAAAGATTCTTCAATGCAAGATGTTCTTTTATTAAAAACACGATAAGCTTTACTTCTAGAAGAATATCCAAGAATTATTGATTCATCTAATTTTGAATCAAACTTATCAAGATTATCTTTGGTATTTAACAAGAAGCATTTACTACCAAAAAAATTGAAATATGAGATCTTTGGTATACGATTATAATACAATTCAAAACATGTTTTATGTAAGATTGGTCGAATAAGAACACGGTTTAAAACGTAACATGTTGTATTTATTGCTTCAGCCCAAAAGTATTTTGGTAAATTTTTATCTTGAAGCATGGTTCTAGCACATTCTTGCAAAGTTTTATTCTTTCTTTCAACAACTCCATTTTGTGGAGCCGCTCTAGGAAAAACAAAGTTGTGAGATATACCATGTAAATCACAATACTTTAGAAAAGATTCATTTTCAAATTCACCACCATGATCACTACGAATTTTGATAATAGATGTAGATTTTTCATTTATAATTCTTCTACAAAGTTTGGAAAATTCAGAAAAAGTATCATTTTTGCTTTTTAGAAAAATCACTCATGTAAATCGAGAATAATCATCTACTATAACAAAAACATACTTGCTACCATTTAAACTTTGAATTCTAGATGGTCCAAATAGATCTAAATGTAAAAGTTCAAGAGAACGTTTTGTTGAAACTATAACTTTTGTTTTAAAAGAACTCTTGATTTGTTTACCCATTTGGCAAGCATCACATAAGTGATCCTTCTTATATGGTATTCTAGGTAGACCTCTAACAAGATCATTCTTGGATAACTTGGAAATAATTTTAAAGTTAACATGTTCAAGTCTCTTGTGCCATAACCATTGAATTTCATTTGAAACAATAAGACATTTTTCATTAAAAGTGGGTAACTCATCTAGATAAAGTTCATACACATTGTTCCTTCTTTTACCTTTAAAAATGATCTTTTTAGATTGAAAATCAGAAATTAAGCATAAATCATGTTCAAAAGAAACAAGAAAACCTTTATCACATAATTGACTAATGGATAATAAATTATGCATTAAACCATCTACTAAAAGAATATTTTCTATCAAGGGAAATTTTGGATTACCAATGTTACCAATACCGATTACTTTTCCCTTGTTATTGTCACTAAAGGTGACGGTTTCTCCATCCTTACTTTGAAGGGTGAAAAATAACTCCGGCCTTCCAATCATATGTTTGGAACAACCGTTGTCCAATATCCATTTGCTCCTTATTTTGTGTACCTACAACAAAATTAGAAGACAAAGCATTTGACCCCTTTCTATTTTTGGGTCCATGAGAGTTAGTCTTAGGAACCCATATCCATTTCGATTTTGGTTTCCTTTGATAATAAATATTCTTTCTATAAAAAGATTTAGCATTTCTAGAGTAATCATGTCTAGGTTTATAAGCATTATAAGTTCCATGATTAGATGTATTTCTATTATAACTAGAAAATTTAGATCTTTGAACAAATGGTTGAGAATATTGTCTTTGATTCTTCACCACATTGTTTGGTCTATTTTGAGTATCAAAGAAGCTATATCCCAATCCGGTTTTATTAACCGAGCATCTTTAAGAACCAAGAAGTCTTTCTAGATTCTCTTGTCTATTTGTGAATTTGGTCACTATAGAAAGAAGATCATTTGATTTTTCTTTTAGATTAGTTATTTTTTTTTGTAAGAGATTGGTTCTAATTCCAATTTCTTGACAATAGTTTTCCTTCTTGAGATCTTCTATCTCTTGAAGTAACACTTTGTTTTGAGAGTCAAGAGTTGAATTTTCAGTTTTTAACTCTTTGTTTTTAGAACTTAGACTCTTAAATTTAGCATATAAATCATTGAATGCTTCTAATAAATCATTATACTCAAATTGACTTACCAAGTCTTCTTGTGCTACAAAGCACATGTTGGCGACTTCTTCATTTGATTTTTTATCGGAAGAGGAGTCACTATCATCCCAACATGCTTGAAATGCCTTTTTCTTCTTGAATTAGTCCTTGGTCTTGATTTTGAGAAAAGGACAATCTTTCTTGATGTGTCCTGCCTTTTTGCAGTTAAAGCACTTGACTTTATTAGGATTGGAAGAATCCACTTTCTTTACATTTCTTCGAAATCTTCTCTTTTTGACGAATCTTTTGAATTGCCTTGTGATGAGGGCAATATCTTCATCTTCATCTTCTTCTGAATTTTCAGAGTCAGAAGTAGCCTTAAAAGCAAGAGATTTCTTCTTGGGTTCTTCTTCTTGTCTGTCTTGAAGTTGGACTTCATATGCCATTAAGTTACCAATAAAATCTTCAAGAGTGAGAGTGTTTAAATCATTTGCTTTCTCAATAGCTGTGGTTTTTCTCTCCCATTCAGGAGTTAAACACCTTACGATTTTTCTGACTAAATCCACTTGTGAATATTCTTTTCCAAGGGATTTTAGAGTGTTAGTGATATTGATCATTCTTGTTACCATGTCCGATATAGATTCATTTTGCTTCATTTTAAACAACTCAAATTTATGAACTAAAGAAGCAATTTTAGATTCCTTTACCTTTGACGTATCTTCGTGAGTCACGAGAAGAGTATGCCAGATTTTATTTATTGTAGAGCATTGACAGATACGATTGAACTCTACCTTGTCAACGACACAATACAATGCATTCATAGCTTTGGCATTAAGTGAAGCAGTCTTCTTTTCTTCATCGGTCCATTGACTGAAATCAGTTGATGGCATTTGGTACTTTTCTGAAACAACTCTCCAAATTTCGATATCCATGAATTGTAAAAATATTGTCATTTTCACTTTCCAATATCCATAGTTTGTTCCATCGAAGAAAGGAGGACGAACAGAGGAGCATCCTTCTTTGTGCTGAGATGTTGTTGTTGTCATGCTAGATGATGGTAAGATCAAAATATAGCTAACCTGCTCTGATGCCAAATGAAAGTGTTGTAGGATCAAGGCAATGAGCACTAGAGGGGGGGGTGAATAGTGCTTTTAAATAACGTCTTCAAAATTTTGACGGATTTTGCAATTCGCAAAGCAAACACACAAAGAACACAAGAATTTATCCTGGTTCGATCTTTTCCGACCTACATCCAGTCCCCAAGCAAAACCCGCTTGAGATTTCCACTATCAACCTTGTGTAACTACAAGATCATACACAGACCAAATCCGGCCCCACTTTCAGTAACACACTTACTGAAAGCAAACAACTCCTTTAAACCAAGGAGTCCTTCATTTTACAGAAAAATGAAATAAGTAACAACTTACAAAACAACCTATGAAGCCCTTCTTATGAATGCAAATAAGATGCAATTGGCTTTTGAGGTTGTTGAAATACTCAACTCACGAATTCACTGTCTCTCAAAGAAATTTGATTGAAAAACTGAAGTGAAAAATATCAAGTGAGTGAGAAAAAGAATATGAGTGAAAAGCAAAGAGTAATTCAATTGAATTGCATTCAAATCGATTGATTTTGAATGTAGAATGCACTCATATTTATAGTTGAAAGATTCTATATGTTGAGGGTATGAAAGGGTGTCAAAACATTTCATTTTGAATGATCAAAATGTTTGAAAAATGAAAAGACACGCCTTTTAAAAGTTTCAGGAAAAATGACAAAATTAGTCGACTGGAACAGTAGTTAGTCGACTGATAATTAACTATTAGTAGACTGACAGTTATTGTCGGTCGACTAATGTGTTTATCAAGCCGTTTGAAAATCTGAAGTTTCAGTCGACTGCTGCTAAATTTTTCTGAAAATACATGTTCTGTCTGGTCGACTGATAAAATCATTAGTCGACTGCTGCTAAATTTCCAGAAAACAGACATTTTGTCCTGTGAATTGATAAAACCTTCGGTCGACTAATTTGACAAAAATGACATTTTGTTTAAAAAATTTGGCACAAATAGATTAGTCGACTAGTGAGTCTATTGGTCGACTAATAAACACGAAAAATTAAATAAAGAGTTTTCTAAAAAGATTTTCATGAAGAGTTCTTTTAGAAAAGTTTTTCTAAAGACTTTTTAGGTGAAATGCAACCGAAATATGCACTCTAAGTAAGGCTCTTACAAGAATCTAAGACTTTTAATGAATTTTACATTTGCATACTAGTCTTTAAAGATTCTTCATCGAATTCTTCAATTCTTGTCATCTTTCTTCATTGCCCTAGCTGAAATGCAGTTGATTCACTTGTTCATCATCAAAACCTTGTATTTGAAGTATCATGTATGACTTCATTGTCGTAACATTATGCACAAACAACATTCCCTAAGAAGCTGACTCTAAGTGCATCAGTTTTGAAAGAGCTTTAGGACCCTAATCCTGACTCTAAGCTCAGATCAACTGTGTCTAATCATGCTATGCCGATATACTCGAACTGATGCTCGATGTACATGGCATAAAAAATCATCTCCGATTCTAGGCTTATGTTTTCCCAACATCCTTGAGCACCTGCCAATATATGTTGGACTATGGCCCTTGGTACGTTGCAGGGGGGCGTTAGCCCAAATAAGTGGCCCAGTTGTGAGGATCTGTCCCGAACTATGGTTCTGGAAGAGAGCCCAATAACGTGAAGACCGGGTAGACATAGGTAGAGTGGTTTTTGAAAACATGATCACATGCAGACTAACAGAGGGCTCTAAGTCCTAAAGAGATAGAATTTTGAAATATTTGAAGAAGCAAACATTGTTTTCATACAATTCCTAGATTGACGAGTGTTGTATTTCAAACCTAAGTCTAAGTGAGCATGAATAGTTCTCCTCAATTGGTCCTACCAAACCATGCCTAGTCAACATGCAATGCATGTCAGCTAGGTTCAAGTCTAGGCTCCTAGGTTCACATGATATCAAAAAATAAAAGCTGACAATTCATAGAACATGATTCAGAAAATTGAACTAAGTCAAGCACATAATCTATCAGGCGAAGACAGGTCCCATCACGACCTTCAAATATGTTATCATTGTAATTTTTTTCCCTCTCCCTCTGCGAGAGAGAAGAAGAAACGATTCTGCGAGTCAAACTCGACCAAAGTTTTGAAAATGGTTTTAAAAATTACTCGCCTCCATTTTGAAAATTTGCGAAAAATTTCGTGGAATAGGATCCGCCTGTCGGTATGAGGTCCAACCGTTCCTTGCGCCTTTACTAGGGGTAATCGAACCAAGGATCAAATGTTTCCTTTGACTAAGTTAAATTATCTAAATTATGCTCTATTTTCCTAGAATGTACAGAGAATCAGGCATGTGCTATGGAATTTTTAAAACATGCAAGTTTGAGAAAATATGATGTTTGCTTGGAAAATTGAAATGCATTGGGAAAATGACTGGAAAAGTGCTTGAAAATGGATTTCCTGGGAAAATTATTAAATTTCATTGGAAATCAGAAATTTGCATTGGAAAATGAATTCTCAGGAAAACTTGAACTTTGGGAAAATCGATTTTGAGATTTGGATTGCTTTTCTGAGGAAATGGATTTGAGAATATTGATAAATTCAGGAAATTCATTATAAAATGATTTTTGAAATAGAAAATGGATTCTCAAGAAAATCAGATCTTTGAGAAAATTGATTTTGGGATTTGAAAATAAAATTGAGAATGCGGAAATCTTGAAAAATCTTGATTTGAACTTGGGAAATACTTTGGAATCTCATTTGAAAATTCAGAGTTCTGAGAAAATCAAATCCTGAGAAAGACTTAGAAATTCTTGAGAAAACTGATTTTTCTGAAATTAGAATTGGAAAATGAACTTGAAAATAATGCAATTTGAATGAATGAATGAATTTGAAAGATATTTCATTGAGGAATTGGGAAATCCTTTTGAAATTTTAAGAAATGCAATGCATTTTTTTGAAGTTAGCCTAAGAGTGTAGGCTGAATGTGGCTAATACAAAGATCATAAATCTAGGTTTTCTTCGTATTCTGACTATGGCCATAAATACGAATCCCACCAAGTTCATAAACTCTATAAGAGCTTGTGCACGTGCTATTCGTGTCAACCATAGTGATTTTGGAAAAAATGTGCATGAATGATACATCAGATATTGAATTTTTCAGAAATTAAACTATATGCAATGCAATCCTATTCTAAACTGAAAATGTAACTCTTATTCCAAATTATTACATTTGATATTTACGTTGAATTGAAATAAAAGAGTAAATAAAAGTATTCTTCTTGAATGTTCCTGCAAAACTAGAAAACATGTTAGCACAAAATGTAGGTTTTTCTGAATTTATCCGAAAATATTGAAAATTATCGGATATTATTCAGATATAAACCTAGAATCATACCCCCTTTTATATAAAAATGATAAATAAGTAAGAAAATTTCTAAAATAAACTTGGAAATTCGAAATGAGGGTCAAAATGACCAAAATACCCCTGATGACCTTGAAATCAGGGTTTTCTTAAAGAATTTTCATAAAATTTGAAAATTTGAAAATCAAATGAGATAAATCAAACATAATATGATGAAATATGAATATATGCATGAAAATTTGGAAAATTGAAGTTTGGAATTTCGAAATTTAGGTCAAAATGACCAAAATGCCCCTAATAACAAGACTATGGCCTTAAAACGAGGGTTTTCTGAAATAAATTTTGCAAAAATGAGAAATCAAAATGCAAATGAGATTGAAATTAACTCTAATATGACATGCCATGCTTATTTATATAAATAAAACCCTAAAATGGTGAAAATATCATAAAATATCAAATTTAACTCGATTTTCGCCTCTGAATTGAAAAATAAACTAACATATAAATCAAATGAACTTGGAATTGAGCCAAATTTGGGATAGACACCTATACTAACCCTAGGAACAGAATAGAATCAAAAAACATATTTTTTTAGTATTTTTAAATATAGAAATTCAAATAAAAACCCTAAATTATATGATTTTTGCCTGAAATACTAATTTTAAATTGGATTTTGGATACTAAACTTCCATAAAAATTTCCCAAATTTTATGGGGTGATAGAGAACAGTTAGGCAAAGATTTGTGCCTTTTTTACATTTTGGTTTTGACCAATGGTCGGAGCTGGACAGCTCCGGAAAGTCGGATCGAAATCCGGCGACTCTAGGATTTAGGGCAGACAGACAGATTTCGGAAGAAAACATGGGAAAAATAGAACACAGATGGTAAAAAGGCCGAAAATTTGGGAAAATGACCTTGACAAACAGAGTAAGATTTTCTATTTTTACAATATTGGAATTTGGGTTACAGTTTGGAAATGAGCACACTGTTATCAGAGACCTGGATCTCTGGAATTTTTGGATATGAAAATCTGTCAGAGAAAAATATACATCCGGTAAAAATACTTGGACAAACCAAAAAATTCTCAAATTTTGGGAAATGACAGAGGAATGGGTTAGAAACAACTTTTGTGTTGAAAGTTTTGATAGAAAACTCATGGATTGAACGAACACATCACATTAGGGTCGGTCTATATCCTGACAAGGAAAAATCAAGGTTTTCTCAGGGGTCTGGAAAAATTGATTTTTAACAGAGGCCAAATCTACTTATAAAGATCCCAAAATTTTCAGACAATTAGTAGATTCCACCTTGAATCTACTGTAAGTTTTAGGGGGAGATTCAAATCTCCCACGGGGTTGATTTTGGAGGTTTTTGTCTGCTAAAACTGAATTTAAAGTTTTTGGAGAACAGAAAACCCAATTTAAGGTTTGATTTTGTGATGGGGTTATAAAATCCGAATTGACTCAATTTTTTTGCAGAAAATTAAGGACACTTAAATCTAATAATAATGAAATTTATAGAATTTATTGATGAAAGAATACACATGAAATAACATATGGATTTTATACTAAAATGAAATCTATGGGTTTTAAACTAAATATTAACAAAGCTATGCAAAGTACATGAAATGATTTAATTAATTAACCTAAATGCATGTTCTAACATAAAATGACATGGAAACAAAAATCAATAGGGAGAGCATGACTTATTTCCTTTGATGTCGGCAGTCGAAAGGAGGGATCTGATCCATTGGACGGATGGATCACACCTCTTAAGTAGCCCGAATGCATAAAACATAATTTTTTCTATTTCTACCACTCAAAATTACAAGAGAAATCCTTATATTACCACAAATCCAATTTTGAAACTGATTTCTCGTCATTCTCATGAAAGCCAAGCTTAAGGATTGTATTCCAAAAAAAAATGATAGGAATGATATCATGTGATAGCTACAAAATACTAAAGTAAATGAAGATTTCCCTTTATGTCTTTTTTTTTTTTTTACCTTGGGCCCTTCTTGAACACTTGGAGATTCGGATGTAATGAAGACCCTGGCGGTATGAGGCTTGAATGAACTTGTTGTGATGGAGTCGGTTGAAGAAGTGGTTGTTGGGCGTGAAGGAGGTCGGTTGTTGGGCGTGTAGGAGGTATTGCTGAAGCTTGGTGGAGCTGCAGCCGTGTGGGCTGGAGGTAAGGGGGCTGTCACCGAATAGAGGATGCTTCGAAGTTGGAGGTGAAGGTCGTAGCAAAGGCTTCAACAAGGAGGAGATGGTGCTGATCACCAATGGTTAAAGGAGGCTGTGGCACCACTTGTTGCTGCAGCTGGAGGAGCTTGAAAGGGGCGGCAACAAGCTTGAAGGCAACTGTGGTGGGAGGAAGGAGGTAGCTGGAACACCTTGGAGGAAAACTGCTGAAGCCAAGAGAGTTGGAGGCAGCCGTATAATCCTTAGGGTGTTGGACTTAGGAAGATAGAAAATAAACTTAGGGCTTAATGAAAGAATGAAAGAGAGAGAGGCCCTTTAAGTGAATGGGCTGGAGAATAGGGAAAGGAAGGAAGGGAAGGGAAGGGAAGAAGGAAAGAAAGGAAGAAGGAAAAAGGAAAGAAAAGGAAGAAGGGAAAAGGAAAGAAAAGAGGAAGAAATAATAGGGAAAGAAGAAAAAGGAGGGAGGCTGGAAAAAATCCACGTGAGTGGGAGAGGAGAGGGAAGAAAGAAGAAGAAAAAGAAGAAAAGAAAAAGAAAAGGAAAGAAAGAAGTAGAAGAAAGGGAAGAAGAAGGAAAGGAAAATGAAAGAAAAAAAGAAGAAGAAAATGGGGAAGGAAAAAGGGAAGAAAGAGGAAGGGAGAGGAGGCTGGTCGACCCCCTTGTGGGTCCCACCTCCTCTCATAAAATAAAATAAAAATAAAAATAAAAAAAATGAAAGAAATCAAAAAGAAAAGGAAAAGATAAAATCTTTTTTTTATTATTAAAATGAGAATGAAGGAGCCATCTCAGAGTGGGCACTCTTTCCAAATTTGAAATTCATTTTGATAATCATAGGGTTAGAATGGTCTTTTTAGAAAATTTCTGGATGAAACGAGCTTTTTTTGGTAGTTTTTAAAACGAGCTTGGATTTTGAAGTTCAATATCCCGTTGTGAGGGACATCCAAAGTAGAATTTGAAAATTTGAGTTTGAAATAAATCCAGATTGTTTTTCTTGAAAAAATATTTCTAAATTTAGACTCTCAGGGGTAAAAATGTCAATTTTGGAAACCCAGGGTTTGAAATTGATTTCTGAAAACTTTTAAAACTCAATCTGGATTTTAATTTATAAAACTGGAATTCTGGACTTCGAAAATGGAATGAAATGTGATGAAATGTTATGAAATGCTGAGAAATGATATGCAAAATGCTAACCCTGAATGAAGAATTTTGGATGTTAGACCTCGATTGACACTTGTATCAGTTCAAAAAGTGTTAAAATTAATAAAATTTGCGAAATGATTCAAGAAATGGTTTTCGGACTCCACCGAGCTAGAGTGACACTGAAAAACAAGGTTTGAGCTGAATTAAACTGAAATGAGCTGGATTGAGTTGGGTTTTAGAGTTTCATAACTCAAATGGACTGACAAGACACTAACTCGACTGAACTTCCGAACTGAATTAATGAGAAAAGCTGCCATTTTTAGAGAAATGACGAGAAATGGTGACTGGACTAAAGTGAATTGCAAATCTGAGCTGGGTTTGAGCTAAAACAAAGATCAGTAATACTGACATGAACTAAAATTGAAGCTCGAACACTAGCTCAATCGACCGGACTAGGCTCAATTTCAGCTGAAAGAGCTGAAACGAGCTTTTGGACACTTGGAAATGATTTTGAACGGAAACTGGAGCACTTGAACTCCTGGTGAGCTCAAGTTAGACTCTGAGGAGTATGACTGACTGGGAATGACTGACTCGGAGACAATTGGCTTGGATTTGAGTGAGAAATGAGCTCATTTCTGAAAAAATGATCCCATTTTGGCAGGATTGGTCAGAAATGGAAATGGTTTGTTCATTGTGAGCTCGGGTGAGCTTGAGATGACTGATATTCTAACTGTTCTGAACTGACCAACGAGTTTGGTTGACTTTGACTGACTGGGGTCCAGGTTGACCTAGGGGTAAAATGATAATTTTCCTAAAAAAAATGGGTAAAGTGGTGATTTTCTGAAACTGACTCGGGGTTTGACTCCTACACTGACCTAATAGGGTTGGCACTGCACGAGGAGGGTTGTCTGAAATGTGTGTGGAAAATTTGGGGTGTTTACACCTACTTTCACTGTCGACATCCCAAGCATTTGGAAAGTTGATGAAATTAATTTTAGTGAAAGTCTGGACATGCTGAAGCTAAAGAAGGTCCAACCTATAGAGAATGTGGCAGCAGTGGTTCAGTGGCAGGGACCTCACTTTTTCAAGCTGAGAGGGCATCTCAATTGCGCTTCTCTCAAAGATCATCCTCTGTTCCATGAGTTTTCAAAAGCCAAGAAGGGATTTGATCTCCTGATGAAGCATGGCTATCAGCCCTTCAGAGGTCTTGGGAAGAATGAGGATAGCATCCTGGAGCCGATCATCCTCGCTCGACACATCACCGATACATGTTAGGGTTTTACTGGCAAGACATCAGGCAAAAGAACCACTTTCATCAAAGGGGCAGAATGAAGACAATGCCTTTGTTTTCTGTTTTCTGTTTTCTGTTTTCTGTTTTCTTTTTCCTGTTTTCCTGTCATCCTGTAGGGACAACTCAGTCCCAGTTTTTCCTTTCTTTTTTCAAATCATCTGTAAATATCAAGTTGCTCAATCAATGAAATTTTGATCTTCTCTTCATATCTTGGTGTATATCACTCTTTGATTATATTTTGTCTATATCATCATTCTTTGTTTCTGTACAAAAGGCCATTTTTGAATTTCTTACCTTTTTCTCAAAAACCTTCTTTGCGCTTTTCAGGATTACCAAATCATGGCTCCTAAACTACTCAAAAGGCTCGTTATCAATCCCAATGTTTCTCAAAATAACTCCAAACCGACTAGAATCTGCAAGGCAAGGGCAGCGACAGGGGTTAGCAAGATGGCAGAACATATTGAAGAGCTAGCAGAATTTGACTCAGCAATTCAAGAGTTGTCAGAATTTGCCAGCATTCAGAGGCAGGATGAGCCATCGCCTTTGGTTCAGGATCCGATAGAGGATGTCAACATTGGTTCAGAAGATGATCCGAAGATCCTCAAAATTGGCTCCAGTTTAAGTTCAGATGAGAAGGAAAGGCTCGTCCATTTTTTCAAACAACATCAAGAAGTTTTCGCTTGGACTTATAAAGATATGCCAGGCTTAGATCCCAGGCTGGTCGAGCATCGTCTAGTGTTGAAGCCAAACTTCAAGCCAATTAAGCAGAAACTCAGGAAAATGTATCCCCGAGTAGCACCACAAGTTAAAGAAGGACTTGAAGAGTTGTTAAAGGCAGGATTCATCCAGACCATTGATTATCTAGACTGGTTGGCAAACATTGTAGCAGTTCTAAAAAAGAATGACAAAGTCTGGATTTGCATTGATTCCAAGGATCTAAACAAGGCTACCCCAAAAGATGATTATCCACTCCCCAGTATCGATCTTCTGATCGACAGCACAGTAGGTCATGCCATGTTTTCTTTTATGGATGGATACTCAGGCTACAACCAAATCAAACTGGCCGCTCGTGACCAATCAAAAACTTCTTTTACCACACCATGGGGTACATTTTGCTACACAGTCATGCCGTTTGGGCTCAAGAATGTTGGAGCAACCTATCAGAGAGCAATGGCAGTTTTTTTTCATGACCAGATGCATAAAAACATGGATGCCTATATGGATGACATCCAAGTCAAATCAAAAGGAGAGGATCATCTCGATGCTCTCGGCCAAGTCTTTGAAAGGCTCATTCTCTACAAGCTGAGACTCAACCCGCAAAAATGTGTGTTCGGAGTAGAGTCAGGCAAACTGCTTAACTTTATAATTAGCAAGAAAGGAATAGAGGTTGATCCAGCTAAGGCAAATGCAATCATTGATATGCCGCCTCCTACCAATCTTGGAGAGCTAAGAAGCCTTCAAGGGCACATTCAGTCAATTCGGTGCTTCATCTTCAATTTGGCCATGAGATGTGAGCTCTTCAATCACTTATTGAAAAAGGAAGTAAAATTTGAATGGGGATCAGAATGTCAGCTTTCTTTTGAGCACATCAAGCAGTATCTCCTTAATCCGTCCGTTCTGAAGCCACCAGAATTGAGAAAATCACTTCTCTTGTATATTTTCGTCAACCAGAATGCTTGTGGTGGATTTCTTGCACAGTATGAGGAAGGAAGCCAGATAGAACATGTCATTTACTACGTGAGAAAGACTTTCATCGACTATGAGAAGAGATATTCTCAAATGGAAAAGACATGTCTAGCCTTAGTATGGATGTGTCAGAAGCTGAGACATTATCTGTTGGCCTCAGAAATCAAATTTTTGTCAAGGCTCAATCCTCTCAAGTATATCCTTGAGCAGCCTTTTCTTACTGGACAGATTGTGAAATGACAAATCCTCCTGATGCAATACGACTTAGAGTATATAGCTCAGAAGTCTGTCAGGCTAGTCTATAGCAGATCGGTTGGCAAATTTCCCGCTGACATTAGAAATCAAGGCGAAAGATGATTTACCTGACGATCACATCTACAATATTCAAGAATCTCCAGTCTGGACCCTATTCTTCGATGGAGCTCGGAATATGTCTGGCATAGGGATCGGGATTTTATTGATCACTCCCGAAAAAGAGATGATCCCTTATTCCCTCAAGCTCAACTTTCAATATACTCATAACATGGCCGAGTATGAAGCTCTAATACAAGGCCTCAAGATTTTGCAAGATTTCAACGTCAAGAGAGTATATGCCTTTGGTGATTCATTGCTTATAGTCAGCCAAGTTAATACAAAATGGCAAGTGAAGGATTCAAAATTGATCCCCTATCAGAAGATTTCCTTAGCTCTCATAGGCAACTTCGAAGAATTTCAGCTCAATCACATCAAGAGAGAATACAATCACATAGTAGATGGTCTAGCCTGTTTGGGTTCCATTTTGTCTTTCAAAACTGAATCCTGTCGTTCCTTCGAGATTGGCAGACTTGATTAACCTGCCTTCATTTCAGTCGAGCAAGTAAACCAAGCCACTCATAAAGAGAAGCCTTTGTACCAAGACATCAAAGACTTTATTGAAACCGGTGAATTCCTGTTGGAGATGTCAAGAAAGGAGCAACGTGCGATCCAGAGCATGTCCGCCCGTTATTTCATCCTTGCCAATACTCTCTACCGCCGTGGGTTTAGTTATGAGTACGCTAGATGCTTAGACAGGAACGAAGCCAGGGAAGTTGTCCAAGAGGCACACAATGGGATTTGTGGTGATCATGTCAGCTACCAAACCCTCGTCAAGCAGATCATTCGAGCAGGATATTACTGGAAAACCATGCAGCAGGACTGCCATCATTTCGTGAGAAAGTGTGTCAAATGCCAAATGCATGCACCTTCCATTCATGCACCAACCACATACTTGCAGTCTGTGGTTTTTCCTTGGCCTTTTTCAATGTGGGCCTTCGATGTGGTGGGCCCGATCACTCCTTCTGCCTCTAATGGCCACAAATATTTTCTCGCAGCTACAAAATACTTCACCAAATGGGTCGAGGTTGTGACTCTGCGAATAGTAGAAAGCCGACATGTGGTTTCTTTTATTCATAAGAACCTTCTTTGCCGTTTCGGCATACCACATGATATTTTGTCAAATAATGGCAGCCACTTTAAGAATGAGCGGATGAAGACCTTTTGTTCGAAGTTTAGGATTTATCATCATTTTTTGGCTCCTTATTATCCTCAAGGGAATGGCCAAACAGAGGCCACCAATAAGATTTTGATTCGCATTCTGGAAAGAAATATGGAGATAGGTTGTGATTGGCATGAGAAGATGCACTTTGGGCATACCGAACCACCATTCGGACTCCAACCAATGCTACTCCTTCAAAGCTTGTCTATGGGACCGAGGTGGTATTACCTCTCCACGTTCAGAAGCCTTTATTCAAATTTGCATTGCTCATCGAGCTCCCACTTGATCAGTATCAACAACAGAGGTTGGTACAACTCGATTTATTGGATGAAAAGAAACTCAAGGCAGCAAAGCATGCTCAAGCTTATCGTCAAAGGATAGCTCGACACTATGCCAAGTCCGTCATTGAGAGAAGATTTTGAGTTAATGATCCGGTGCTCAGATCGACAGCTCATCTCAAGCATCGACCACAGGGCAAGTGGTCACTCAATTAGGAAGGCCCTTATGTGGTTAAAGAAGTATTGCTTCTCAATTCATATCGTCTGATCAACGCAGATGGGGTAGAACTGCCAGATCCTATCAATGCTCTGCACTTGAAGAGATTTTATACTTAAAATGTTCATTCTAGCCTTTTGTATTCTTTAAATAGCCTCTTTCAATAAAATAATGATCTTCTATCAATTCTCACATTCTTTTCCATAATATTGGGGCATTTTTATATGTATATGTCTTCCCTTCATCATATGCAGGCAGGATCAGACAAATTTTTTTTCTTTAAAATCTTATTAATTTTCAGTTAATCTTGTTATCTTTATTAGTGTTATCCATTTTATTCATTTTTTAATTTGATCAAATTTTCATCAATTTACTATCAGTTTTATCAATTTTTATCAAATTTTATCAATTTTATTCTTATTACCCTTTCAAGTTAAGGGATAAACCTGATGCTTCTTTTCAATGAAGTACTCCTTTAATCTTTCCCCCTTTCAGGTTAAGGGATAAACCTGAACCTCATCCCTCGAGTTATTTCTCTTTTAGGTTGAGGGATCAACTTGAACCTCATCCTGCGAGGTCCTTTTTCTTTCAGGATGGAAGATAATCCTGAAGTCTTTTATCATCAATTTTTTTTCAAATTTTCACCAATCTTTTTCAATTTTTATTCTATTGATTCTTTATTTCTTTATCGATTTTATCAATTCTTTTAAATTTTATCAATTTTGTTAAATTTTGTCAATTTTTATTCTATTCTTCTCTAGGATAAGGAATAATCCTGGAAACCATCATAAATAAATTCAAATCTTAGGCCATCTTGGGTCAAGGATCTTGAATAAATCTCTCATCTTCCTCATAATCGTCGGAGTCTATTCATGCCTTCTTTTGTTTAATCCTTCCAGAATCTGACTTTTGGGTTAGAATTATTTTCTTCCCATCTGAGTTCCGACTCAGATTTTTGTTTTTCATTTTATTTTCTTTATTTTCAGATTCGGGTTCCGACTCGGGTCTCAATTTTATATTCCATTTTCGGAGTTTCGAGTTCCGACTCAGGCTTCTTTTTGGATCCGATGCTCGCATTAGACCAATTGTTACATCGAAAATTTGAGTTTTCAAACTCGATTTTCTCTTTTATCTCTTATTTTGAAGATTTGGGTTTTGACTTGAGTTTTCCGCTTTATATATATTTCATTTTCGGAGTTTCGAGTTCCGACTCGGGCTTCCTTTTGGATCCGATGCTCGCATTGGACCAATTGCTACCATGAAAGTTTGAGTTTTCAAACTCGATTTTCTCTTTTATTTTGAAGATCTGGGTTTCGACTCGTGTTTTTCCTTTTTTATATTCCATTTTTGGAGTTTCGAGTTCCAACTCGGGCTTCCTTTTGGATCCGATGCTCGCATTGGACCAATTGTTACCTCAAAAACTCGAGTTTTCAAACTCTATTTTCCCCTTTTTTATTTTAAGATCTGGGTTCCGACTCGGGTCTCATTTTTATATTCCATTTTTGGAGTTTCTAGTTCTTACTCAGACTTCCTATTGGATCCAACGCTCATGTTGGAACCAATCGTTGCTTTAAAGATTCGAGTTTTCAAACTCGGGTTTTCCATTTCATCTTTATTTTTAAAGATCCGGATTCCAACTCGGGTTTTTCCTTTTTATATTTTCGTTTGAAGTTTCGAGTTTCGACTCGAACTTCCTATTGGATCCAACGCTCGTGTTGGAACCAATCGTTGCTTTGAAGATTCGAGTTTTCAAACTCGGGTTTTCCATGTCATCTTTATTTTTAAGATCCGGGTTCCGACTCGGGTTTTTCCTTTTTATATTTTCATTTGAAGTTCTGAGTTCTGACTCAGACTTCCTATTGGATCAAACGCTCGTGTTGGAACCAATCGTTGCTTTGAAGATTCGAGTTTTCAAACTCGGGTTTTTCATTTCATCTTTATTTTTAAGATTCGGGTTCCGACTCGGGTTTTTTCTTTTATATTTTCGGTTGAAGTTCCGAGTTCCGACTTGGACTTCCTATTTGGATTCAATGCTTGTGTTGGAACCAATCGTTGCTTTGAAGATTCGAGTTTTCAAACTCAGGTTTTCCATTTTATCTTTATTTTTAAGATCCGGGTTTCGACTCGAGTTTTTCCTTTTATATTTTCATTTGAAGATCTAGGTTCCAACTCGGGTTTTCCCCTTTATCATCCATTTCCGCGATTTCGAGTTCCGACTTGGATTTTCTCTTTTGATCCAATGCTCGTATTGGACCAAAGTTTTTCCTTTCTCTTCCCTCTCAGGTTAAGGGACAAACCTGAATCTCGTCCTTTGAGGTATTTTTCTGCTTCCCCTTCAGGATAAGGGATAATCCTGAAACATCGACAATCATTCCCGCTTTGATTTCCAAATATCTTGAGAGTGTCAGTCTCTTTTTTAAAAACTAGTGTTCGTACTGGTATATTTCAAAATCCAGTGCTCGTACTGGTGCTTTTTCAAAATCCAGTGCTCGTACTGATACATTTTCAAAATCCAGTGCTCGCACTGGTACATTTTCAAAAACCTAGTGCTCGTACTGGTGCATTTTCAAAATCCAGTGCTCATACTAGTACATCCAGTGCTTGTACTGGTACATTTTCAAAATCTAGTGCTCGTACTGGTGCATTTTCAAAAACCGAGTGCTCGTACTGGTGCATTTTCAAAATCCAGTGCTCGTACTGGTGCTTTTTCAAAATCCAGTGCTCATACTGGTACATTTTTAAAATCCAGTGCTCGTATTGGTGCGTTTTCAAAAGCTCAGTGCTCGTACTGGTGCATTTTTAAGATCCAGTGCTCGTACTGGTACATCTAGTACTCGTATTGGTATATTTTCAAAATCCTGTGCTCGTACTGGTGCATTTTTAAAATCAAGTGCTCGTACTGGTAATCCAGTGCTTGTACCGGTATATTTTCAAAATCCAGTGCTCGTACTGGTGCATTTTCAAAACCCAGTGCTCGTATTGGTGCATTTTCAAAATCCAGTGCTCGTACTGGTATATCTAGTGCTTGTACTGGTACATCCAGTGCTCGTACTGGTATATTTTCAAAATTCAGTGCTCATACTGGTGCATTTTCAAAATCCAGTGCTCGTACTGGTATATTTTCAAAATCCAGTACTCGTACTGGTACATCTAGCGCTCGTGCTAGTATATGGCTGACTGATCAGTTAGCCCTCCAAGTTCAGTCTTTACACTAACCGCTCAACAATTCAAGCTCTAAATCTCAATTTCAACCTTCGGGTTACCATTCTATCAAAATTTAATCTTTTTCTCTTGCGAAGGACCCTCTTTCAGGGAGAGTTCGAGGGAGCTCATTTCTTTTGCATGCAATCATCTTTTTCGTTTGCAAGAACCCTTTTTCAAGCAGAGTTTGAAGGGACTCATTTCTTTGGGAACTGTTTGCAAAACAACAACCCAATTTTTACACAAAGGAACCCTTTTCTAGGGAGAGCTTCGATGAAATCCCATTTCCTTCTGTGGCCCCCGATTTTCTCATTTTTGGCCAACCCCTTCACAGAGGACCCTCTTTTAGGGAGAGTGTGATGGACTTGTTTCTCTGTGATACTTTTTCAACCTTATTTTCGGCCGCCTTTCCATAAGAGAAGCCTAGAGATAGGGAGTTTTGACAAAAACTTAATTTATCTTCGAAAGTTCCATTTTGCAAACACCTCCTTTTTAGGAAAGAGAGGAGTATTTCCTATTTCCCATTCAGGTAAGGGCTAAGCCTGAGTCTCTCTTTTTGGGAAAAAAGAGGAGAATTTTGTCATGGATGTATTGATTCGATATCAAGCAATTACTTTCATCAAGGATTTCAAGAATATCTTGCCAATTTGCTATAAAAAACCATTGTTGATCTCAAAGCTTTTTATTGCACAAAGAATTACCTCAAACTACCTTAATATTATTTTCAAAAGGACAAGACTTTTTCAAAGAAAGAACAGAATTCAAGCTTTTTCTGTTGGTCAACCAAGAGGATGACGAAAAATCATTGATATGACCAGCAAAGAAGAATTCAATGATGTTGAAAAGCCATTAGTGAATTAATGTTGATCATGGCTATGTCACATTCTTAAAGATCGTTCTTCTGGAAGTAAGATAGTGGAAATATCCCGGGCAGTAAAAGAACCTACCTAACCCATATCTCCGCAGTCATTTAAGCTGCAATCAAATATCTGCAAAAGGGATCTCTCAATTGTCGTCAAGTTGAAGACAAATAGGCGAGCTAGACCCCTGGGGCCAAAGAAGATTTGGATCATCTCCGAGATGAAGGAGTTTATGACGGATCCTTCCAGGGAAAGTTTAGATCACCGTCGAGATGAAGGCGAATGTGATGAACCTCCCGACAAACCCTAAAAGATATTTGATTTCTGCTATCATCAAGATTTTTTTGACCAATGAACCAATATCATCAGTGTAATTCCTAAGAAAAAGAAGGATCGGAGCATCTCCAAGATGAAGTAGTTTGTGACATACCCTTCCTAGAAAAAAGAAAAGTCAGGACATCTCCAAAATGAAGGGTGATGTAATAAGCTTCTCTCAAAAAGAGTGCAAAAATATCATCATGGGAAAAGCCTCAGGATATCAAACTGCCAGGAATCATCTCTATTTATGTGAAATTCTTCTATCAATATCTTTCCATTTAATTGCTTTTATGAAGCTAAGAATATTTTCTCTCTTGTCATATCAAGGAAATTGATATCTTCCTTGAAGAAACTCAACAACAACAAATTTGAATTTGATTTTTGACTCTACAGAGTTAGCCCAATGGGAGTTAATACTCTAAGTAGAAAGAGACAATGTTGTCACACATATATGCACAATTCAATCATTCTGAATCAACTATAATTTTTGACATCTTATTGGTAATATTTTTTAGCTATCCCAACATGAAGCAAAAACTTGATGTTCACTTTGACATATCCTGAAATTGTTCCTCATTAGGACTGAAGAGTCTTTCCCTTCTATTTTTTCTCAGTCTCTCGGATCTGCACACTTCCTTGTGTTCCCCACTGTTCCGCCATAGACAGTTCCCACTCAAGATATGGGTTAAACCTTAACTTTCTGCAAGAGGCTTTTTATTTTTAAAAGCTGATTTAGTCTCAACAATGAGGCGCCTAAGAACATCCCTTTTCCAAGCTTTAGGGAATCCCATTTTTCTCATTTTGCAAACCCCTCTTGGACTTGTTGTAAAAAATCCAGAGGTCCCATCACACTTTCCTCGCCCCTCAAAGATTCTGTATCCATTCAAGCTAAGAATTAAACATGTTACCTCGCTCCTCGAGGTATCACCCGCTCAGGCTAAGAATCAAACCTGAGCTTTCTGATGATGCATAAATTATACATTTTCTTAACATATTTTCACTGCATAAATGCATCATCTGTAGATTAAAAGCATACACGTAGATGCATAATGATGTTAGGAAGCTTTGGTTTGAATTTCATCGAAATCGGAGTTAATTTAAAAGAAATTAAGGCATTTACAGTGTAACGGGTCAAATATCGGAGCAGAATTGAGAGATCTGGATCAAGACACCCATTTGGATCCTGGATTTGGGTCAAATTACATGGATTATACCTAGCTCTAAACCCATAAACGTTTTCATAAAACCTTTTCTAAAAAAACCCTGCAGAAAGAGGCGCCCAGGAATTATTTTTATTTTAACACTATTTTGGTAAAAATACCCAAAGAAGCCAAAACGTCATAAGGCCAAGGGAGCGCCCATTCCATTTGTCTTTGCTTTGATTTTCATGCCCTAGGGGCACGATTCCTTTCAACTCCACCTTCTTCCAAGCCGCCCCTCTCATCCACCTTCTTCCTCATCCATGGTTGGCCATGGAAGCCACGCCAACACCATTGGAGATGTCGTTTTCTTCCTCCATTCTTTTCTTTCATATCTTAGCATGCTTATCACCCTGCTGGAACTAACTTTTGCTTTGTTTATTTTCAGCTGCAGCTGGAGTGTATCCATCATGGTGGAGGTCCCGCTCCTCCATGGTCGGTCGGCTCTGAACCCCGGAGCATTGCCACTTGCGAATCCCTGCGAAGAAGACAACAAAAGGATTAGACAGCATCACCGAGGTTCCTCGTGGGATAGAGTCAAGCAAAGTCCGCTCTTCTTCTTCCCCTCAGTCTTCAGATCACCCTTGAGGTAGGTCTTCTTCTCCCTTCTCTTCTAGCTAAAACCTATCACGTGCATGTGTAATGTGCTGTGTGTTTTTCTGTATTTTCGTCAGCCCTAGTATAGCTTTTGTTCGTGCAAAGGCCAGCACGTAGAATGTTAGGTGTTTGGGTCATTTACTTGTTTGATTTTTAATTCAACATTGGTAGTTTTGAATATATGCGTGTGTTTTTGAAATTCTTGTTCGTGTGTTGCCTATGTCCTCCATTATTTCTTCAACCATAAGTAGATCTGGGTAGGTTCTTTCCAGCAGTAGATTATCATAGGTTTTAAATAGTTAATTATGCTTTAAATATTGGTCGAATTGTTGATGCTTGTGAATATCGTTTTGTAGGATTGTATAAATTGGTTAATTTAGTTCTAGATAACTGTAGCGTTTTCTGCATAGTATTAGTTTGATTTATTAGTTAATCGAGTTAATTTGCTGTGTAGAATAGATAATGTTAATTTGGTATTAGATTTAGTTTATTGCTTAATTTTTATTTTAGTTTTAGGTTAATCGATTATAAGGGATTTCGGTTTTAGCATTTTCTGTTTTGATTTTAGATTGGTCGATTTCTGTTTTAGCGTGTATGTGTTATGTATTTCCTTGACAGCATAGTAGCTAGATTATTTTTGTGTTTCATAGTTTTAATAGTCCAGGTTTGATCGTGTAGTAGTATAAGTAGATTTTCGAGTAGAGTTTTGTTCTTAGTTTTATGTAGTACTTTGTAGTTGCATTTGAGATTCCATGTATTTTGTTTACTTTTGTTTGATTAAAATTCTGTAGGTAGTGATATGACATTTAATTTTAGATGTATTTGATGTTAGGTTTAGGCATAGGTTAACTTGTATTTTCGTGTAGATTCAAGGTATTGTTTTAATTCGTAGTGGTTTGATTTAAATTCTGTCTATAATCATTTGCTATGTTGAGGTTAGATGCATGTTAGAATTAATTTCGTAATTTGGAATTGTGTGTAGTAATTAATATAGGTAGCTTGTCATTTTCGATTTTATTTCTTATTCATACCCTTGAGTTAGTTGTGTATGTTTTTAACTCAGTAGAGTAATGTTAGAGTAATGTAGTTAGTTGATTTATTTTGCATTTTAGTCAAAGGGCACATGGGTCTTTGTGATTGAATATCCGTTTTTGGTATAAGGCCAATCCCTCCAAAATCGTGAAGTGCATTTAAGGAAAATTCGAATTTCCAGCCAAGTCATAAATGACTTCTCGTTTCCAACGTGGAAACCGTTTGGAATTCCAAAGGTCTCTTTAAATAGGGTTACATGATTTTTGGAAACCCTTTGGAATTCCAAAGGTCTTTCTAAAAGTGTCTACATGAGTTTTAGGGCAAGTTTTGAAATTCCAATTTTCATTTAAAGCAACCCCAAAAATCATGTGGGATGCTTTGGGAAAGATTTTCAAAAAAAAAAAAAAGGAAGTTAATGCTTTTAATGCAAAGAAGGAAAAACGAATGGTCCATTAGTTGGACGGTTTTTGAAAGATCAAGTTTCCATATGTGCACTTAAGGCAATTAAGAATAAAGATGATCCTCATTCAAATCCGTGGATTGCATTTAAGGAGAGCTACCTTTTCCAAAATGGAAACCCTTTCGATTTCCAAAGGATTTTCTAAAGAGTCTACATGTTTTGGGGAAAGATTTGAAATTTTAAATGTGCATTTAAAGCTAACCCAAAAACGTGTTTTGTGTTTTGGGAAAGGTTTCAAAAAGATTTATAGCTTTTAATGCAAATATAGAAAAACGTGTGAATCAATAGGCTGGACGGTTTTTTTGAAGATTATCTTTTCCCAAAGTGTAATTAAGGCAAGAAGAGGAGGAGTTGGCTTCATACCAAATTCGTGGTTTCTTAATTATAGCCCTAGTTAGTAGTGTCCTTGTTAGGAGTTAGCATTAATTAGGTGTTAATGAATGAATTTAGGTAGGTGCTAATTTTAGTGTATAGTTAATGTAGGAGTTAATTTAGATTCACTTTAGTGTTTTAGGAAATACAAATTAGTTATTAGCCTAATTAATGACCTTAGGTTGGCATGTAAACCAATTCCCTATCCTAAACCGCCACCCTAACTAACCATAGTTAGGTATTTAACCCTAACCGTACCCCCTAGCTTAACCCTAGTTAAACTAACCTTAGATAATTAATTTGTTCCTAACTTTAGTTAACCCTAGTTATTCTATTTAACCTTAGTTAGTAGTTAGTTAATTCTAGTTAATCCTAACCGTAGTTAATACTAACCCTAAGTAGTTAGTTACTAACTTGCCTTAGTTAACCCCCTATTTAACCCTAGTCGACCCCTACTAACCATAGCTAAACCCTAATCGACCCTATGTAGTTAATCTATTTAGATAACCTAGGTGGTGTGAACCTAAGTTAATGCCATATCATAAAACCGCCACCTAGCTCCTCTCTTAACACTAGTTAGTTTGATTAACCTTAAGTAGCCGACCATAGTTAGTTAACCTTAACCTTAGTTAGGATACTAACCACAACCGACCCTAGTTAAACCCTCTTAACCCTAACCGACCTTAATCATCCCAACCGTACCCTAGTCAGAATCTTAGTTAACCCTACCTTATCCCATCCGACCCTAGCAACCTTAGTTAATAAACCCTAGTCATTAGATAATTAGTTAACCCTAGGAGACTAACCTTAGTTAACTAATTATAGTTAGTTATTAACCTATCTCACTTAGTCAACCCTAGTCTAACCGCCCCTAGTAATTCTAGTTAGAATAACCCTAGCTAACTGTAGTTATCTAACCGACCCTAATTAACCTAACTGTACCATGTAACCCTAGTACATAATTCAATTCTAGTTATTAGTTAGTTCATAACTATAGTTTATCTAACAGTAGGTTGTTAGTGGTTTTAATTAGGTTTTAGAACTAGCTATAGATTAATTAGTCATTAATTAATTACATTAGTTAAAGTATATTAGACTTAGTAGATTTTTTGTTCAGTTAGATAGATTAGCATTAGAGTTAGTTAGTTAGTAAGTTTAGGTTAGATTAGATTTAACAAGTAGTTTCGATTAGGATTAATATTAGTTGATTATGTTATTTCTTAGTTTTAGATATTTAATTTAATTGTTATTGTTTTTTGTAGTTTAGCAGTAGTTTAGGTTTATTTAGGACTGTATTTGTCTATGATTTCAAAATATAAATGCATTAGTGGATTCAAAAGGGATGAATAGTGCACTGAACCAAAACCCTAATTTTTACCCGATCGTGCACTCATCATCGCATGTGGATTTTTCTTGAGTTTTCTGAAAATTATCATTCTATTCTTCACTTTGGCGTGTTAACTGTCTGCATACCAAATTTCAGCTCGATCCGAGTTGATTTGGTCTAGTTTTTAAGCATTTTATGAAAACAGCTTTTTCGGATTTTGAAATTTCGAGTCCAGTGATTTCCAAAATTATCCTGATTTTGAAACGCTTAGTTCTGGAGATCCAGAACGTATTTTTCACTTCTATAAAATGTGTCAGTTTTTTGGATCTGTCTTTTACAGAATAGAAGTGATTTGATGAATTTTGAAATTCGTTTGACCCCTCAAACAGTAGTTTTGCGAAAAGCTGTCAGAATCCATTTTTGCCTTCTTTAGGGACAAAACAGTCTTTTAACTATTTGTCTGATTTCGTGCAGTTTTACTATTTTCTAACATTGTAGTTAGTATATTAACAATATTTAGAGTAATTAGAGTTTCTTAGCTTAGTTAGTTCACTTAGTATAACTTTAGTTTTATATGTTTAATTTAACTGTAGTTTAATTTAGAAATAGTTTAGAAATAGTTGTAGATGTAATTTAGATTAATTATTAATTTAGTTACTGACTTTGTGTTTTTATTATGTAGGTTGTTAAGTTAGAACAGGTTCACAGATGCAATTCAATTGTGATGTGCGACTGCACTTGATGTGAGAAGACAATTTTGCCCCTGGAGACCTGCTGAAGACTTAGCCGCCTATTGTAGTTTATTTTCATAGTTAGAATGTTATTTAATGTAACTTGTAAACATTGACATAGATTGTAAAAAGTTTATGTTAATAAAGTGTTATTTTAGAATTAATTCAGAAATATCCTGTTCCCTGTGGATTCGACCCGTACTCGCCACTCTGTGGAAAGTCGGTTTTTATATCTTTGGTTGACGATTTTCCCATGTATTTCATTGAAAAATATTGTTTAAAAATATCATCTTCAAAAGTACAACCACTTTCTGCGAGAGGTCATCTATTTTTAAAAGCTGATTTAGTCTCAGCAATGAGGCGCCCAAGAACATCCCTTTTCCAAGCTTTAGGGAACCCCATTTTCCTCCTTTCGCAAATCTCTTTCGGATTTCTTCGTCCAAACTCTGAAGGTCCCATCATGGTTTCTTCATTCGAGGATTCCCTATGGTCACCCCTTTCAGGTTAAGGGTTAAGCCTGAACCTCACTCCATGAGGTATCTTTCGTTCAGGTTTGGGTTAAACCTAAGTCTCGTTCTGATGAGGTTCCTCGTTTCGATGAGGTAGTTTCTCTCAGTCCCATCATGGTTTTTCCCATAATAGAATCCATGCTTTTCATATCCATCCAGGAAAGGATTATACCTGAGCTTCATCTCACGAGACATTTTTCTCAAAAATGTCCCATCAAGGTCTTTGTATTCATTTCTCATTCAGGTAAGGGTCGAACCTAAAATTCATCTTGGTATATCTTTGTCCCATCTAGGTTAAGGGCTAAACCTGAGCCATTCCAAAAAGCTGATCTCATCTCACCCATGACACTTGATCAAAATTCTTATTTCTCACCATTTTGAGATTTTCACCCTAAGTCCCATCACGATTTACTCATTTATGTTATTTAGTCATCATTTTTAAGGATTTCGTCTCCCTAGAGCCATTCAAGATAAGGTTTTAAGCCTCAGAAACCATGATCTTTCAAAATAAATTCTTTCACACCCAGTTCAGATCTGCTGACTGGGGCATTTTTCAAAATTTGAAGTGTTTTCTTTGCCACTAAGCTCGGCTTTCAACTGGCTTTGTAGCAAAGAGGGGCATCTGTGAACACCCCAAATTTTTCAAACTTTTGTAAATATTTCCTTTTTGTCCCTAGCCCCCATTTTTTGAGTGATTAAGTCGATTTCAATCAGAATTTGACTCTTTTTTCTCAGATTTACTGAAATCAAATTCATTTTCTATATTTGACTCAATTTTGGATCCGGATCTAATGTTAAAACCCAAATTTGAGCCTCGTTATCCAATTTTCAAAATTAAATTCGCAAAAATACCAAATAGAATTTTCTAAAGGCTCAGACAGTCGATCTGGTGTCCATTTGGATTTAATACTCTGCAGTTCTTGATTTAAGGTTCAAAACTTGAATATTTCCTCAAAACCTAGATCAAAAACCCATTTTCTGAAGAAATCTTTTAAAAGATAAAACCCAAATTCTAAGAAAAACCTTTCTTTTGTAAATATTTCTCAAAAATACAAATATATATATATATATATATATTATAAACAAAAAAAAATGAAAAAAATCAAAATGAAAAAAAAGAATAAGAAATCCTGAAAGAAATAGTTTTGAAAACCTCCTTTTAAGAGCATTTCTTTAGCTAAAACCACGTTTTTGGAAAATTTTAAGAAAACAAACCGTTGTTTTGAAAATTTCTGAAAATTTGGACCTCCCTTGAAAAACTCCAACGACCATCTGTTGCGAGAAAGACCGTTGGAGGGGCGATGGAGGCGATGGCCTTCCACCTTTCGATCATCTTCCCCCCCCCCCCCTCGTCCGTCAATCTCCAACCGTCGCCCCCTCTCGATCCTTCTGCCTCTCCTTATATAATGAAGATATCAAGAAGCAAAGGGATCATCCATAAAGCCCATCGATCAATCCATTCACATCCATCAATGCTCGATTTCCATCCCCTCTCTGCTGAAGAGAGCCCTCCTTCCGATCCCCCTCCTTTCTTCCTGCTTCTTCTTTTAAGAGCTCGATCGAGCCTCCAGAGCGCATAGAAGAGATCCCACTCCCTCTCGATCGATTCATGGTAAGCATCCTTTCTTCCCTCTGTGACATTTTATTTTCGTTTTGCCCCATTAAACACACTTCTGGTGGTGTTGATGTGGCATGTGCAACATCAGCCCATCCTTGTGCTATAGCAAAAATAGCGATCACGTTCCAACAAATTTTTTGTGTTTGGTTTATTGCCTTGATCCGCAATTTCATTCGGTTTTGCTTATGTTGTCAAGCTCAATCGTCTTATGTGTTTCATCTGAATTCCAGCCTAATTGTTCTATTAATCTTCCATTTCATTTTCGTTTTAATTCTCTTGTGAATTTTGGATGTCCTGTACATGTTACAACTTCTGCTCTTGGCATTTTATTTCCTGTTTTACTGGCCATTTTTTTTCTCTGATTCTTGCTGACACTATGGATTATGGCATTTGATTATCTGTTTTACTTAAATCAACATTATCATTGAAATGCAGATCTGCAAGCTTTCTAGCTTCAGGTCCGCGTTAACATCATTCCCCATGGCATTGATGTCATTGAATGACCTACATTTCTAATGTTCAATATGCATTTTGTGACCTTCTCTTCTTCTGTTTTTCACAATTTACTTGTTTGAACTTTCTCTTGTAAGTGAAAGTGTGGAATGGTTGTCTCGATTCAATACCTCTTTTGGTAGCCGATCACTACATTCACTGTAGAAATGCCTCATTCGTAGATTCCTGTCAAGCATTTTATTAGCTGAGTTTATTCATGTACTTTATCTGTTCCATTCATCTCATTCCATCGTATTGTTTTTTTATTTGATTTTCCTTGTTTAGCCTTCACTACGTTACATGGGTGTATTAATCCTTTGTGATCCCATTCACCCTCAGTTGTATATTTTTCTTTTAGTGTTACTAAGTTTTCTCTGTATATACAATCTGATTCATCCCATATTATTATAACTTCATTTCCCTGTGCGTCTTTTTCATTCATTTTACATAATTTTCATGACCAGCACAGTACTATGTGTCCCATTTTCTCTGTTCTTTATCCATTACACATTTTCATCATCGTTGTTGCCATATTGATGCCATGCAGACATTTTTAGCTGATATCTACCTGTTTAATAATGTATGGTAATGTCATTATCATCCATATCATGCAAGTACTTCAGCATTTTGACATCTTAGCCTTCCATTTATAATAGAGATTGTTACACCCCCCTTTTTTAATTGAGTTCGTTTCCATCTTTTACTTCATTCAATCCTCCATGGTGTTCATTGCCTAGTCAAACATCTCATCATTAAAAGGCTACAGGCTGAAGGAAGGATGTTCAATGAAAGACTATCTGCAGAAGAAATCCTGCAAAAAGAGAGGTTCGACCCCATTGATGGGCTATCTTTAAACTAAGGGATTCCAAAATATTCTTTGTCAGTAAAAACAGAAGTAAGATGGATTTGCTTCATATCTCCTCTCAACCAAAATGATAAAATGTGAAAAGCCCCTATGTTAGAAGGTTTAGCAGTATTTGGATAGGGCTATTTAAGCAAGCGGGTTCCATTACCTAATTCAGTATATAGTCTCCAACGATATCATTCAAAGTGTAGAGCCTTTGATCCTTTTTGCGATATACTGGGGTGGGACTACGTCGTGTTACCTCACTTCTATTTCATGGAGCCTAACACTTAGACAAATCTGGAAGGAGATCATCATTGGCCTTTGGATTGGAGGATATCTAAAGTTCAGATATCAGGGTGATCAAGATTCATTTGTGCCCTCTCTCGACAATTAGTCTTGAAATGGTGTGGCATAGATCAGAGACATTCTCCTGCTACCTCTTTGGATAGAAAGTGTTTGGCAGATGACAATAATCATCTTTTCTTTTCTTTTCTGCTCAAACCTTGGCTAATTAAACTTGCTCACAATTAGGTTTCTGGTGATACCCTGTTGAACTTATGACACAGGAATGGTTTGAAGATCATATGCTGATCACAGAAAATCTTCTGTATAAAGGTATATGAAATTATTGCAGGAACAGGAGGTGAATTGACAAAAGTGATTCAAATCACTAACAGCCTGGTGGCATTATATTTTCTAGACAGAAAGTTCAAAAGAAATGGGGGTGGTTGCGCACACAAGGGGCAGGGTGATGTGTCTTCTGTATCGGGGGAAGGCAAATGCAACTACCCATGGCTCTCATAGCCAGATTTAAAGATCTTTGCTTGATTTCTCATTTTTTTTCTTTCTCTCACCACCACAGGCCACCAACACTTAGGTATACCTACAACCATGTACATAAACCCACTACCCCTGTTAGCACTCTTTCACTTGGTACTCCTTCGCTACTCACCCCCATTCCTAACCCCACGGTGCACATGCATATCTACCTCTTCCACCTTTACACCTATCAGACATTCATTGTTTTTTATTTTCTTATTTTATTTTCTGCTAAAGGCACTGTTTATCACAGCCACCTGCACTTAGCAACGAAATTTCTTAATCACTATAGTTCTCACCTACTCACAGCAGTGTCAAGCACTGTTGTAATTTCCCTGCTACCAATTACTAACTGTGGTTTGCATTCACTCACACTTCCTATTTGCATGCACCTGTCACTCACTATCCATATTTCTCTATGCTTGCATCAGTACATCATATATATTTTCCTTGTTAGATTGATATCCACTTTATTCTTCAATCATCTACTTATACACAGTACATTGTTGCACCTACAACATGCGTAGCGCTGTTCACCTCACTGCCTTCACCACTGGCACTTTCCTTGCACATACACACTATCCCCTTTACAACATCATACCCTCAGCTTGTTGTGTGTTGCCATGCATATCCACTGCATATCACCCATCCTCTTTTCAGCACTCTGTTGTGCAAATACATGATATATCACTCATTTTGCTAATGTGTCGTTATGCAAATGCATACCATGTCATCTTTCCTAGTGAACTTGCATGTCCCTTTTCTCATATAGACCTTTGTTGGCCCCAAGCAAACACATGTAGACTCTCATTTAGTTTAAGGCATTACATGTGCCTTCTCATATGTAGGTTTCCACTTGCCTAAGATATTATACATATGGGCTCATACATACATTTTCTTATAAAGTATGTACGCGAGCATTTCATCACCAATATAGGCATGGCCACTTGTATATTCAATTCTTTATTAGAATAGGCTCAAATCTTATGCATTTCTAATTCCAATATGATATTCTCAATTTCTCTTTGCATTTGTATATCACTTTGTGCTAACTTGGTTTCTGCAGAAAAAACATGAGAAATGTTGATTTCATTCTTAGATTAGAAACTTTGATGTTTTCAAAATTCAAATTCCAATGTTATAATAGCTAGATTATAAATGACAATTTTACATTTCCAGCCCTAGATTAGAATGTATGAGCATGTATATGCCTTAGAAATTGCTTGTTTTCATATCATTTTCCCCTTTATCCTTCAAAAATTCATAAATGGGAACACGAATGACACGTGCACCATTCTAATAAAAGGTGATTAAATCCTAAGTTGACGATTTGCATCAATGGCCATAGTCAAGATGTGAACAAAACTTAGGATTTTCATCTTTTATGGAATAACATTGGATCCACACTAGATCTCTTCTCAAAAAATCATCATATTTTTTTTTTAATATTTTCTTCCTTCATCAAAGTTTAACTTAAAATTGACTCAAGATATATATCAATGCCCATAGTCAGGATATATTGAGAGTTAATTTTATTTTAAACTCTATAAAGGCACCAAAAATGTGTTTTATTCTTCACTTGAATTTAAATACGATTATTATATAATACATCTTATGACCATAGTCAGAGATGTATTATAGTTTCAATCTTATTTCAATTCATTTAAAGAATGAAACATCTTTTCAAAACCAAACTTCAAATTCTTTTAAATTCATTCATGATTTAGGATAGAATTATAGCATATTTTCAAAATTCTTTTTCAAAATCCAAGTGATTTTGAGATAATTCTTCGAATAGCTTCTTCATTTTTCAGATCAATCTTCGATTCTTATTTATAAATTCAAATTCTCTTTTCTATTCTCAAATCCTATCTTATTTCATTAATTCAAAACTTCGATTTCAAAGTCCAATTTGACTTTAAAATTTAAAATTCATTTTTACCTTCAAAATTTAATTTTCAATTCAAATCAAATTTTAAAGTTTAATTCCACTTTGAAATTCCAAATTCATTTTCAGGATTTAGTTTCAAATTCAATTTAACATCTCAGATCAAATTTCAAAGTTCAATTTAACTTTGAAATTCCGAGATTCATCTTCTGATTCAAGTTTAACACCAAATTTATTCTTTATTTTTTTTCAAAATCTCCAAAGTTCCATCTAAAGATTGTGTCTTGATTCTCAAATTCAAAAATCAAAGTTTTGAGATTGATTCTGAATCTCAAAAATTTGGTTTTTCCCTAAGTTTAAAAGCCCACTTTTAAAATTAAATATGGATTTCCAAAATCCAGATCCATTTTCAAAGTCCCATTTAGATTTTCAAAATCAAATTTCATCTTGGATTCTAGATTTAGAACCCAATTCTACCTTGGATTCAGATCTTCAAAACCAATATCATCTACGATTCTAGATTGCAAAATCCAATTCATATTGGATTTTCATATTTAAAATCCAATTCTGTTTTGGATTCCAGATTTCAGGATCCAATTTCATCTATGGCTTCAGATTTCGGATTCAACTCCATCTTGGACTCCAGAATCTGAATCCATTTCCATCTAGGGCTCTAGATTTCGGATTCAACTCTATCTTGGATTCCAAACTTCAGATCCAATTCCATCTAGGGCTCCAGATTTCAGATTCAACTCCATCTTGGATTCCAGACTTCGGATCCAATTCCATTTAGGATTCCAGATTTTGGATTCAACTTCGTCCTGGATTCCAGACTTCGGATCCAATTCCATTTAGGATTCCAGATTTCGGATTCAAATCTATCTTGAAATCCATATTCTAAATCCAATTTTGTTTTCAAATTCCATCTAAATCCAAGATCCGTTCTAATTTCAGACTTTAAATCCGGAATTCAATTCCATTTCAAAATTCCATCTCAGTTTCAAATTCTAGATTCAAAATCAAATTCAAAGTTTATTCTGACTTTGAAAATTCATTTTTCCTTCTCAAGATTCTATCTCGAAATTCCAAAATCTTCTTTTCTTTTTATTTCTTCAAATCAAAATCCATTTTCCAAACTCTGATTATTCTGAGATTTGGGATTTCAAGTCTCTTCTTACAAATTTATTTCAAATTCTAAGTTAGATTCAAAATCTAACATTTTTAAATCAATTTTAATCATTTCTTCACTACATTATCAAATTCATTTCAGAATCACTTAGAAAATCCAAAAATTTCTAAATTATTTTCTCAAAAGAGCATACATCCTTGCATTCGCACAAGCATGATTCTTTGTGCATTTTTTTTACTTAGAATAAAATTCTTGGACAATATTTAGGCAAAGCAAAAGGCATAAATTTGATCCTTGGTTCGATTACCCCTGGTAAAGGTGCTAGGAATGGCCGAACCTCGTACTGACAAGCGAATCCCGTCTCTCCATTTTCCCGTAAATTTTTCAAAACATAGGCCAGTAATTTCAAAACATTTTCAAAATTAAGGTCATGTGAGACCTCTGCAAAAGAGCTCCTCTCTCTTCTTTCTTTCTCTTCTCTCTTCTTTTCTATCTTTTATTTCCCCTTTAAAAAGGGAAATAGAGGTTAGAAAGGCTAAGAGAAGGAAAAGAAGGATACAAGAGAAAAAAAAAATTGCAATGATCACAGTCTCATTGTCTTACGGGATGCGAGGGAGGGGCTCGGCCTCCTCCCTATGCTTTTTTTGCCAGGGAGGGGCCGAGCCCCCACCCTGTCTTACAGGATGCGCGAGAGGGGCTTGGCCTCCTCCCCCTTTTTTTTTTTGCTAGGGAGGGCCCGAGCTCCCTCCCTATTTTTTTTCGCCAGGGAGGGGCCGAGCCCCCACCCTGTCTTACAGGATGCGCGAGAGGGGCTTGGCCTCCTCCCCCTTTTTTTTTTTGCTAGGGAGGGCCCGAGCTCCCTCCCTATTTTTTTTCGCCAGGGAGGGGCCGAGCCCCCTCCCTGTCTTACGGGATGCCAGGGAGGGGCTCGGCCCCCTCCCCTTTTTTTTGTCAAAAGGGAACATCAAGAATAATATTTGTCATTTCTTTTCCATTCTTTTTCATCAAAATAATGTTCCATTCTATCAATGTCTTTGATTAATTCAAATTCAATAAAGTTTTAAGATTTCTTTGTCCATCTGGATGCCATCTATCTCCTCACTCTATCTCTCCACTCTCTGTTATCAATCTTTACAATCTTATTGTCATTTCATGTACTTTCTTAATTTTTCTAAATGTTATGCAACTTGCCTTATGATTGGCGATTTTCCATCAATAAAAGTTTCTTCTCCAATTTTCATAATGTTTTCTTGACCAATCAAGAGGCTTGTTCTCAATCCAAATGCTTTTCAGATGCCGACAGCGATCCACCGAGTCAAAGCAAGAACAAAAGGCAGTAAGGCTACAAAGCAGTCAAAAGAGTCTGCAGAATTTGATCCATCTCTTCAAGAATTGTCAGAATTCACCTCTGTTCAAAAGCAAGATGAGCCGTCATCCTTAGCTCAAGATCTGACTGAGGATGTCAACATTGGTTCAGAGGATAATCCTAAGATTCTCAAGATTGGCACCAATCTGAGTTTGGCTGAGAAAAAGAGGCTCACCAATTTTCTCAAACAACATGAGGAAGCATTCACATGGATATATGAAGACATGTCAGGTCTGGATCCAAAATTAGTCGAGCATCGCCTCATTTTGAAGTCAGATGTCAAGCCAGACAAGTAGAAATTGAGAAAGATGGATCCTAGAATGGAACAAAAAGTCAAGGAAGGTCTTGAAGATCTACTCAAAGCAGGCTTCATTCGAACCATCAACTATCCTGATTGGCTAGCCAATAGTGTCATTGTTCCAAAGAAGAATGGCAAAGTGAGAATTTGCATAGACTTCAAAGATCTCAATAAAGCAACTCCAAAGGATGATTATCCACTTCCCAACATCAATCTTTTGATCGACAGCACAGAGAGACATGCCACGTTCTCTTTTATAAATGGATATTCTGGATATAATCAGATCAAGTTGGTCGTTCATGACCAATCCAAAACTTTTTTTACTACTCCATGGGGCACTTTATGTTATATAGTTATGGCATTTGGGCTCAAGAATGCGGGAGCAACCTATCAACGTGCAATGGCCATCATTTTTCATGACCAGATGCGCAAGATCATGGATGCATATGTCGATGATATCCTCGTAAAATCCAAAGAGGAAGAAGATCACATCGAAGCTCTTGATCAAGTTTTTAAGCGACTCATTCTTTACAAACTAAGACTCAACCCTCAAAAGTGTGCTTTTGGAGTCGAGTCAGGCAAGTTGTTAGGATTTCTGATCAGAAAGAAAGGGATAGAAGTATATCCCGCTAAAGCCAAAGCCATCATCAATATGCCACCCCGACCACTCTCAAAGCATTGTGTAGCCTTCAGGGATGCATGCAGTCGATTCAGTGATTTATATCCAATTTGGCCATGAGATGTGAGCCTTTCAATCATTTACTAAGAAAATGAGTAAAATTTGAATGGAGACCAGAATGTCAACAATCATTTGAACGTATCAAGAAATATTTTCTTAATCCTTCTGTCTTGAAGCCGCCAGAATTGAGGAAACCCCTTTTGCTATACATCTTAATTAATCAAGTTGCCTGTGGAGGATTCCTGGCGCAGTATGAAGAAGGTAGCCTGATTGAGCATGCCATCTATTATGTGAGTAAAACTTTCATCGACAATGAAAAGAAATACTCTCAAATAGAGAAGACCTGCCTAGCCCTAGTCTGGATGTGTCAGAAGTTGAGGCACTACTTGCTGGCATCTGAAGTTAAGATCCTGTCGAAATTAAATCCTCTCAAGTATATCCTCGAGAAACCCTTTCTCAGCGGGTGGATCGTCAAGTGGCAAGTCCTACTGATGCAGTATGACTTAAAATATGTCTCTCAGCAATTTATTAAAGGCCAAGTAATTGCAAATCAATTGGTTGACTTTCCTTTAGCAGATAAAGTGAAAGCTGAAGATGATTTCCCCGATGAGTAAATATGCAACATCTAAACAACCTCCAATTTGGAGCTTATTCTTCGATGGCTCCAAAAACATGGCAGGAGTAGGAATCAAGATTTTACTAATCACACCTGAGAAAGAGATTATTCCCTTTTTTATCAAGCTCGATTTTCCTTGCACTCACAATATGGCCGAGTATGAAGCTTTGGTACAAGGCCTGAAAATTCTACAAGACTTTAATGTCAAAAAAGTGCATGTCTATGGTGATTCTCTACTTGTCGTCAATCAAGTCCGAGCCTAGTGGCAAATAAAGGATCAAAAGCTATTTCCTTACCAAAAGATAGTTTCAGCTCTTGCCAGCAGTTTTGAAGAATTTCAGCTATTCAATATCAAGAGAGACTTCAATCAAGTTGCCGACAGCCTAGCCAACCTGGGCTCCATTATGGCATTCAAAAATGGAGAATTATGTCACTCCTTCGAAATTGGCAAACTTGATCAACCTGCTTTCCTTCCAATAGAACAAGTAAACTAGACTGAGCAAAAGAAGAAGCCTTGGTATTACAATATCAAAAATTTTATAGAGACTGGCAAATTTTCTCCAGAGCTCTCAAAGAAAGAGCAACGAGCGATTCAGCACATGTCTACTCATTTCATTCTAGCTAATATCCTCTATTGTCATGGATTCAGTTTCGAGTATTCCAGATGCTTAGATGAAGACGAAGCCAAAGAAGTCGTTTGAGAAGCGCACAAAGGCATTTGTGGTGGGCATGTCGGCTACCAAACCCTTGTCAAGCAAATCATCTGAGCAGGGTATGTTATCAACGCAAAATTTCCCCCCTTCCCTCTGTGAGAGTGAGAGAACGATTCTGCGAGTCAAACTCGACCAAAGTTTTGAAAATGGTTTTGAAAATTACTTGCCTCCGTTTTGAAAATTTGTGAGAAAATTTCGTGGAATGGGATCCGCCTGTCGGTACGAGATTCAATCGTTCCTGGCACTTTTACCAAGGGTAAACAAACCAAAGATCAAATGTGTGCTTTGACTAAGTTAAATTATCTAAATCATGCTCTATTTTCCTAGAATGCAGAGAGAATCAGACATGTGCTATTGAATTTTAAAAAGATGCAAGTTTGAGAAATATGATGTTTGCTTTGAAAAACTGAGATGTACTTGGAAAATGATTGGAAAAGTGCTTGAAAATGGAATTCCTCGGAAAATCCTTGAATTTCATTGGAAATAAAAAAAAATCATTGAAAAATGAATTCTTAGGAAAATTTGAACTTTGGGAAAATCGATTTTGAGATTTGGATTGCCTTTCTAAGGAAATGGATTTGAAAATCTTGAGAAAATCAGGAAGTTCATTGGAAAATGATTTTTGAAAGGGAAAATGGATTCTCAGGAAAATGAAAACTCTGAGAAAATCGATTTTTAGAATTTGGGTTTGAAATGAAAATCAATTTTTGAAGGAGATTTAAGAATTCTGAGAAACCAACTTCTGAAATAATTCCAGAAACTTTGGAAAAATTTATTTTGGGATTTGAAAATGAAATTGAGAATGTGGAAATCTTGGGAAATCATTATTTGAACTTGGAAAATACTTGGAATCTCATTTGAAAACTCAGAATTCTGAGAAAATCAAATCTTGAGAAAGACTTGGAAATTCTTGGGAAAACTGATTTTTCTGAAATGGAATTGGGAAACGAGTACGAAAATAATGCAATTTGAATGAAATGAATTTGAAAGATATTTCTTTGAAGAATTGGGAAATTCTTTTGAATTTTGAGAAATGCAGTGCATTTTTGAAGTTAGTCTAAGAGTGTAGGCTGAATGTGACTAATACAAAGATCACAAATCTTGGTTTTCTTTGTATTCTGACTATGGCCATAAATACGAATCCCACCAAATTTGTGAACTCCCTAAGAGCTTGTGCACATGCCATTCATGTCAACCATAGTGATTTTGAAAAATGTGCATATGCATCATATATCAGATATTGAATTTTTCATAAATCAAACTATATGCAATGCAGTCATATTCTAAGCAGAAAAGTAACTCTTATTCCAAATTATTACATCCGATATTACATTGAATTGAAATAAAAGAAAATAAAAATCTTCTTCCTCGATATTCTTGCAAAACTAGAAAACAATGTTAGCACAGAAATATAGGTTTTTTTTTATTTATTTATCAAAAAATATTGGAAATTATCAGATATTATTCAGATATAAACTCAAATTCATACCCCCCTTGATATAAACATGAAAAATAAGGAATAAATTTTGAAAATAAACTTGGAAATTCGAAATTGTGGTCAAAGTGACCAAAATGCCCCTAATGACCTTGAAATCAAGGTTTTCTGAAAGAATTTTTATAAAATTTGGAAATTTGAAAATCAAATAAAATAAATTCAAACACAATATGATGAAATATGATGATATGCATGAAAATTTGAAAAATTAAAGTTTGGAATTTCAAAATTGAGGTCAAAATGACCAAAATGCCCCTGATAACAAGACTATGGCCTTGAAACCAGGGTTTTCTGAAATAAATTTTGCAAAAATGGGAAATTAAAATGCAAATGATATTGAAATTAACAGTAATATGACATGACATGCTTATTTACATGATAAAAACCCTAAAACGGTAAAAATATTAAATTTGACTCAATTTTAGCCTCTAAATTTAAAAATAAACTAACACACCAAACAAATGAACTTGGAATTGAGCCAAATTTGGCATGGACATCTAGACTAACCCTAAAAACAGAATGAAGCTCTAAAATCTATTTTTTTGTTAGTTTTTTAATGTGGAAAATAACAAAAAATCCAAAAGAATCAAGATTTTGCCTAAAATGCTAATTCTAAATTGAATTTTGGGTACTAAACTTTCATAAAAATTTCCCAAATTTTATGGGGGTGTCAGAGGATAGTTAGTCAAAGATTTTTTCCTTTTACAGATTCTAGTTTTTACCTATGGTTGGAGCTGGACAGCTCTGGCAAGCCAGATCGGAATCCGACGACTCTAGGATTTAGGGTAGATAGACAGGTTTCAGGAAAAACTATGGAAAAAATAGCAGACAGATGAGAAAATGACTAAAATTTTGAGAATATTTCTCTGACAAACAGAGGCAAATTTCCTATATTTATATCATTGGGATTTAGGATATGGTTTGAGAGAGAGAAGAGGCTTATCAGAGACCTGGATCTCTGAAATTCTCAGACATGGGAATCTGACAGACAGAAAAATTAATTCTGAAAAAAATATTTAGGCTATTTTAAAAATTCCCAAATTTTGGGAAAAGACAGAGGAGAGGGTTAAAAACAAATTCTATGTTGGAAGTTTTGGCATCTGTCTTATGGATTAAACGAACATGGTAGATTAGGGTCGGCCTTGACCCTGACAAGGAAAAAGTGAGATTTTCCCGAAGGACTGAGAAAATTGATTTTTAGCAAAACATAAATCTCACTGAAAAAATATAAAAATTTATTAGAAAATAGTAGAATATAATAGGGACTCATGGTATTTTTTTTAAGGGAAATTTGGATCCTTCATTTAGGAGATCTCAGAGGTTTTTGTCTGCTAAAATAGAAATTGGAGTTTCCAGGAGGGTAGAATCTGATTTTGAGATTCAATTTGTTTAGAAGGGTTCCGAAACCCAAATTGAACCAAGATTTTGACAGAATATCAAGAATAAATAAATATATTCATAATGAAATTTTCAAGATTTATTGGCATAAAAGCAAATATAGAATCATAACTGGAATGTGCATAAAATCAAAGCTTAAGAATTTTAGACAAAATTAGTAAAACCTATGCTATATGAATATAATAACTACTTAAAACATGCAATGAGCCTAAATGTAATGCTAAAATATGCAACTTATATGAAATTAATAAAACAAAAAGAAATATTCAGGGGGGGTATGGTTTACATTTGATATGGGTCATTGAAATGAGAGGGATCTGATCCATTTATCGCACGGATCCCATACTCACATAGCCCCTAACATGAATAAACAAGGGACTAATCATTTTCCATCCTCTAGTATCACAAGAGGACCTCCTACCAGCATATGTCCAGCATACGAATCGACTTACAACATCCCCATGAAAATGGGGCTTAAAGACCTTATGTTGATGGGAGGTAGGGTGAATATTTGATGTAAAACGATAAGGCAATGGAGATGTCTTACCTTGGGTTCTTGTTCGCAATAAGTGGAGAAGGTGTAGCCGGCTGGAGCAATGGAGGTGATGGGATCACCTTGAAGATGTTGGAAATGGCAGCAATAGTGGCGATGGCTAAAGGGGGTTGTCACCTACAAGGGTTGCTGCAAGGGCCGATGGAAGGAGAGGACTTAGAGATAGTTGGCTACAACAAGGGAGGAGCTGGAACCGGCTGCGACAAAGCTTGAAGATGTTGGAAAGTTGAAGATGTTGTTGTGTTGCCTTGATGGAAAATGGGAGGCCAAGAGAGCTGGAGAGGAGGATATGTGTGTAGCTGTGTAGTGCTGCCAAGAGGTGAGAGAGAGAGGCTAAGGAGAGTTGGGTGTGAATCCCTTGGAGAGCCCTCACCTTGTATTGTCTAACTTAGGGAAAAATAGAAAAAAACCTAAGTTTTAATGAGAGAAATCCATTTAGGAAGTAGACAGAGGGCTGGTTTACGTGAATGGATGTCTTTATCGTGGCTGGACAATAGGGAAGGGAAAGAAAGAAGGAGGGAAAGAAAGAAGGAAAGAAAAGGGAAAGAAGAAGGAAAGAAAGAAAAGGAAAGAAGAAGGAGAAGAGAAAGGAGAAAGAAGAGAGAAAAAAAAGAAGGAAGGTGATACATGAGTGGGCTGGACCAAGGAAAGAGGGAAGGAAGAAAGAAAAGATGAAAAGAGAAGGAAGAAAGGAAAGGAAGAAAAGGAAGAAAAGAAAGAAAGAAGGAAAAGAGGAAAGAAGAAAGGAAAGAAAAGAAAGAAGGAGATGGAAAGAAAGGGAAAAAAAGAAAAGAAAGAAGAGGAAGGGAGAGGGGGCTGGTCGACCCCTCTTGTGGGTCCCGCCTCTAAAAGAAAAAGAAATAATAAAAAAATGATAAAATAAAGAAAAAGAAATGTTCATTTTTTTCTAAAAAAAAGAAAATACAAGTAGGAAAACCATCTCAGAGTGGGTTCACTTTCCAAATTTGAAATTCATTTTGAGAATCATAGGGGTAGAATGGTTTTTTTAGAAAATTTTTGGACGAAATGAGCTATTTTTGACAGTTTTTGAAATGAGCTCAGATTTAAAGTTTAATAACCCGTTGCGAAGCAAATCCAGTGTAGAATTTGAAAATTTGAGTTTGAAATAAATCCAAATTATTTTTCTCAAGAAAATATTTCCAAATTTAGATTCTCGGGGGTAAAAATGTCAATTTTGGAGACCCAGGGTTTGAAATTGATTTCTGAAAACTTTAAACTCAATCTGGATTGAAATTTATAAAACTGGAGTTCTGGACTTCAAAAATAAAGTGAAATGTGATGAAATGTTATGAAATGTCGAGAAATGATATGAAATGATGAGAAATGACATGAAATGCTATGCGAAATGCTAACCCTGAATGAATAATTTTGGATATTGGGCCTCGATTGGCACTTATACTAGTTCAAAAAGTATTAAAATTGATAAAAATTGCAAAATGATTCAAGAAATGGTTTTCGAGTTCTACCGGGCCAGAGTGACACTGAAAATTGGGGTTTGAGCTGGATTGAACTGAAATGAACTGGATTGAGCTAGGTTCTAAGGTTTTAGAACTCAGGTGAACTTGACAAGACACTGACTCAACTGACCTTTCCAACTAAATTTTTAAGAAAAGTTGTCATTTTTAAAGAAATGGTACGGAATGGTCATTGGAGTGAAGTGAATTACAAATTTTAGCTGCGTTTGAGCTAAAACAAAGGTCAGTAGTACTAAGATGAACTAAAATCAAAGCTCGAACACTAGCTCGACTGACTGAACTCAACTCAATTTCAGCTGAAAGAGCTAAAACAGGCTAAAATGGGTTCCTGGACACTTGGAAATGGTTTTGAACTGAAACTGGAGCACTTGAACACCTAGTGAGCTCAGGCTAGACTCTAGAGAATAGGATTGACTAGGAATGACTGACTCAGAGACAATTAACTTGGATTTAAGTGAGAAATAAGATCATTTTTGAAGAAATGATCCCATTTTGGCAGGAATGGTCAGAAATGAAAATGCCCTTCTCACTATGAACTTAGGTGAGCTAGAAATGACTAACATTCTAACTATTCTGAGTTTACAAATGAGCTTGGTTGACTCTGACTGACTGGGGTCCAGGATGACCTAGGGGTAAAATGGTAATTTTCCTAATGAAAGTGGGTAAAATGGTAATTTTTTGACATAAACTCAGGGTTTGACTCCTACACTGATCTATCAGGGTTGGCACTGCACGAGGGAGATATTTGAAAATGAATGAGAAAAAAATGGGTATTTACAGGTGCCCCTCTTTGTTACTAAGCCGGTTTAGGGCCGAGCTTAGTGGCAAAGAGAAACACACCAAATTTGAGCTATAAAAAAATGCCCCAGTTAGAAGGATCTGACTGGGTATGACGAAATTAGCCCTGATGAGAATGGTAGATATGAAATGGAGAATGGAGAAGAAAGATTTATTTCAAAGAAGTGGGATTCAGGTTTTGCCCTTAACGTGGATGGGACAAGAAATACCTCGTGTAGAAATGAGGCTCAGGTTTAACCCTTAACCTGACCGGGGAAATGAAATACCTCATCAGAATGAGGCTCAGGTTTAACCCTTAACCTGACCAGAAAATGGAAATGGTAAGTTGGATGACAAATAAGACAACTTTTTTAAAGAAGAATAAGGCAACTCTTTCGACTACGCAAAAGATAAATAAGGCGATCCAAAGGAACAAGGTGATTCTTTTGACAACGCAAAAGATGAATTCTTTCGACAACGTGAAAGGTGACACAGGTGATCTGAAGGAACAAGGCGATTCTTTCGACAACGCGAAAGATGAATTTATTCGACAACGAGAAAGATGACAAAGGCGATCCAAAGGACCAAGGCGATTCTTTCAACAATGCGAAAGATGAATTCTTTCGACAACGTGAAAGATGACAAAGATGATCCAAAGGAGCAGGGCGATTCTTTCGACAACAAAAAACATGAATTCTTTCGACAATGCAAAAGATGACAAAGGCGATTCTTTCAACAACGCGAAAGATGACAAGGTGATCCAAAGGAGCAAGGCGATTCTTTTGACAATGCAAAAGATTAATTCTTTCGACAACGCGAAAGATGAATTCTTTCGACAATGCGAAAGATGGAAAAGGCGATCCAAAGGAACAAGGCGATTCTTTCAACAACGTGAAAGATGACAAGGTGATTCAAAGGAGCAAGGTGATTCTTTTGACAACGCAAAAGATGAATTCTTTCGACAATGCGAAAGATGAATTCTTTCGACAATGCGAAAGATGGCAAAGGCGATCCAAAAAACAAGGCGATTCTTTCAACAACGCGAAAGATGACAAGGCGATCCAAAGGAGCAAGGCAATTCTTTTGACAACGCAAAAGATGAATTCTTTTGACAACGCGAAAGATGACAAAGGTTACTCTCTCAAGGAGGCAAAAGGTGATGCCAGAATGTGTCAAGATGGACTTCGAGCTCTTCACTTTTTGTCAAGATAGTAAGAAAATATTGCAAAAATGTTTAAAAATTGTTTGTTGATTCAAAATACTTGAAACTGATATATATTGGTATGAAAATATTTCCTCTTTTCTAACCAAAGTATTACCTCCAATTGGGCTAACTCCGTAGAATCAAGATTCAAATTCAAATTGCTTGCAATTGGCTTTCTTTCAAGAAAGCTATCAATTTCCTTGATATCAACAAAAAAGAAGATATTCTTGATATTGTGAAAGCAATTGGTGAAAGGACATTGATAAAAGAATTTTACAAAATTTAAAGAAGATTCTTGGCATATTTGGCAGTCTGATATCCTGGGATTCTTTTCTTATGGTGAACTTTCTGCACCCTTTTTTTTTGGCAGAATTGGAGCTTTCTTGGGTTTTTGGGGATTACATCATCCTTTATTTTGGAGATGTCTCGACTTTTCTCTCTTTTTTTTTGGAAGGATACATCACAAACTCCTTCAACTCAGAGATGTTTCGATCCTTCTTTGCCTCAGAGATTATCTTGACGGTATTGGCTCATTGGTTCGAAATCTCTTGATGATAGCAGAAATTAAATAACTTTTAGGGTTTATCAGGAGGTTCATCGTAGTCTCCTTCATCTTGACGGTGATCTGAACTTTCTCTGGAAGGAGCCGTCACAAACTCCTTCATCTTGGAGATGATCCAAATCTTCTTTGGCCCCTGGGGTCTAACTCGCATAATTCGTCTTCATCTTGACAACAATTGAGTGATCCCTTTTGCAGATATTTAATTGCAGCTTGAGAAGATATGGAAATTGAATGGATTTTTCTGTGTCACACAGGACATTTTGACTGCCTTATTTTCCAAGAATGATCTTTAAAAATATGTCATTGACTGCGATCAATACCGATCACTTATGGCTTTACAATAACATTGATCTTTCTTTGCTGTCCATATCAAGGATTTATTATTCATCCTTTTGGTTGGCCAATAGAAAGATTTTGAATCCTTCTTCGCAAAAGCTTTGTCTTTTTGGAAGTAATACTGAAGGTAATTTTAAGGTAATTCTTTTATGCAATAAAGGTTTTGAAATCAAAAAATATTTAATGACAAATTGGCAAAATATTTTTGAAATCTTTGGTGAAAGAAATTGCTTGATATCCGAGTTGACACATCAGTGGGATTCTGGATGAACGTCCAACACGAACCTGAACTCTAAAGGTAAATCCCAAACGAAATTGGAATTCTGAAGGTAAGTCATAGCACAATGTTGGATTTTGAAGGTAAGTTCAACTCAATATTGGATTTGGTAAAAGGACGAGCATAAACTGGATTTGTAAGGACCAATGCTAAACTGGATTTGAAATGACCAATTTGAAAAATTGGGTTTGGGAAGGATCAGTGCTAAGCCGGGCTTTGTCAGGAAGATACGAATCGGAATTCAAATCTTCAAGGGAAAACTAAATGAATTGGGTTTTAAAAAAAAAATCGAGTCGAAATTTGGATCTTCTAGACAAATTACTAAATTTGCTGGAAAGTTTGAGTAGAAGTTGAAACCTTTAAAGGAAAACTAAGCGAAATGGATTTGAAAGAAAATTTGAGTCGGAACTCTAATTTTCAAGACCAATTCTAGACATTTGAATTGGATTTAGAAGAAAATTTGAGTCAGAACTCTAATTTTCTAGACCGATTCTAGACATTTGAATTGGATTTATAAGAAAATTCGAGTCGGAACTCTAATTTTCTAAACCAATTCAGAAGGAAAAGAAATTCGGGTCGAAACTCGAATCTTCGAAGGAAAACTAGATCCAATTTAGAAGGAAAAAAAATTTGAGTCGGAACTCGAATCCTAAAAGAAAATTGGGTCAATTAGAAGGAAAGAAAATTCGAGTCGAAACTCGAATCCTAAAGAAAAATTAGAAAATTCAGAAGGAAAGAAAATTCGAGTCGGAACTCGAACCCTAAAGGAAAAACTAAACCAATTTGGTTTTAAGGAAAATAGATCTGAGTCGGAACTCAAATCCTGAAGGAAAACTAAATCAATTTAGATGGCAAAGAAATTCGAGTCGGAGCTCAAATCCTTGAAGGAAAACTAGACCAATGTGGACACTGAATTTTAAAGTGTAACAGTGTGAACACCAGATTTGAAAATGAACCAGTACAAGCACTGTGTATTAAAAAATTACCAGTACGGACACTGGGTTTTAGAAAATTACCAGTACGAACACTGGGTTTTAGAAAATTACCAGTACGAACACTGGGTTTTGGAGAATTACCAGCATGAACACTGGGTTTTTGAAAGATTACCAGCACGAACACTGGTTTTTTGGAAAATTACCAGTACGAACATTGGATTTTAAAAAATTACCAGCACGAACACTAGTTTTTTGAAAATTACCCGCACGAACACTGGATTTTGAAAAATTACCAGCATGAACACTTGTTTTTGGAAAATTACCAGCACGAACACTGGGTTTTGAAAATTTACCAGTACGAACACTGGGTTTTGAAAATTCACTAGTACGAACACTGGGTTTTGAAAATTACCAATTGATTATGATGAAAGATTTTCATTCTTCACCCTCACAATGACTTGGACGACTGTGAGGGCCTTAGGATTTATCCCTTATCCTGAATGGGCAATCTCAGGTTTATCCCTTAACCTGAAGGGAAAATGAATTTGATGCAAGTGAATGTGAATGAATGCATGCAAATGCAAACGAATGCAGATGTATGCAAATGAATGCAAAATGATGTAAATGGATGTACATGCATGCAAAATGAGAGATTTGTTTGATCCTGTCTGCATACAGGATGTTTTGAAGACAATTTTTAAAATAATGCCCCAGTGTAATAGGGGAAAGAAATTTTGGATAAAGGTAAGATAATTGACGTTCGAAGAATGCTCTCTGAAGGTAACAAAGCAACTGACTTTTGATTGGTTCAGGAGAGACTCTGAAGAATATCACTCCTCGCATAAGGACATGATGCAGAGAAGGAGAACAAGCTTATGAGAAAAATTGATAATTTTATTAATGCATTGAAGGAAAAATGACAAATCAAGAAAAGATAGACAGGATTACATCATCCTTTGAAGGCAAAATGAGAAATGGGAAAACGCTAACATTGTGAGTTTTTTTAGTAATTAAGGAAAAATGACTAGTCCTTCTTTTCATCTTCAACGGGAAGATTCTTATCAATGCAATCCTGAACAATGTTCTTGAAGACGAAACAATAGTCAGTATCAAGTCCTAGTGCTTGATGGAATTTGCAGAACTGGTCCATGAATCTTCCCATGATTGTGGGAGGATTTATGGCTCTTGTAAGCTTTACCATTTCTTTGGTGAACATATATTTGAGGATTTCATCGAGAGGTTACTCAAGAGGAGTAAACTGACGATCGTCACCCCAACCATTCTGCTTTATCTTTTCTTTCTGCTGACTTAATTTTTTATTCTTCTTTGAAGACTTTTTTTTTGACCTGTATGATTGCTCTTGCTATTTTTGTAGTCGTTGCGGCTGACATTGGCAGAGAAGGTGAAATTTGCCTTTTTCTTTGAATCTTGATTATTCTTGACAAGGGTGATGCCATCATAGACCCCATTCTCTATTCCCATCTCTAGCCACTCGGCCCGTTCAGTAAGCTCAATGAAAGATTTGGAAGGCGAGGTGGAGATAAGACCTCTCAAAGGCTGTGAGAAATTGTTTAAAATAATTTGGAGTGCATGCTCCTATGAGATAGGATTTCTCATTTTGTTGCAAGTGCCCCTCCATCTGCGAATGAAGTTTCTGGCTTTCTCATTATCTCTTCGCTTTGTATTATAGAGATGGTTCAGTGTTGGCATCGCTTCAGTGTTGAAAAAGAATCGTTCAATGAATATATTGACCACTTTATCGAATTCCTTCAACTTGATGGGATTGATGTGTTTTGAATACCATTTGACGGCGGTACCCTCTACACTGTGAGGGAAATATCTGAACAAAGCACGATTGTCTCTCTTGAATTGATTGCACTCCGCAAAGAACATAGCCAGGTGAGCCTTGGGATCGTCAGTCCCATCGAATTTGACAAATTTTTGGGAGAGAACCTCCAGGCTATCATCCCCGTCTAAACCATCATAGAAATCTTTGCTTGTGAAAATTCTTTTACCCTTGTCGCGGGCTTACAGATCCTTAACCATTTTGACCATGTCTCTGAGTTGTGACTGGTCGAAGTTATTAGCAGACTGATCTTTTAGCTTATTGGCTGACCCCTACCCCTGAGTCATTTTCTGAAAAGCTTGCTGAGATTCGCACTCTTCATCGGTGTCACCTCCTGATTCTGCTTCATCAGATGTATCCTCATGTTGGATACGCTTCTTGGATATCTTCAGTTGTTTTTTCAATGTTCGACCCTTGATCTTTTTCTTGGTAGGAATCTTGCGAGATGTGGCCCCTGCTTGCTCTGCCATAATCTTATTCATCATCTTTTGAAACATGGCATACATCTGGGGATCAACATCATCATTGGCTTGTTGATTTTGTTTCCTTGCAGATCGTGGCAAATCCATTTCTTGCTCGCTGCCACTGTTGGGGTGCTGAGAAGACACTATTTTCTTCCTAAATCTGGTCTGAACCATTCCGCGATGCCGAAACTCTCTCTAAGGCAAATGGGATGATTAAAATCAGGGAAAATTCTTGAAGGCAATGACTTGGAGAATAAAATGAAAATAATGGGTGAAGTTCTAAAATTGGGTTGACAAATTGAAGGATATCCCCTTACCAGGGATGGAAATATTGTTGGGATCACGACAATTGCGTTGTTATTCCATGAGAGGAAATAAACAACCAAGATATGTCTTGTTACCTAGGCGAGTTCGTCAACCATGAAGAAAAAGACATTTTTAAATAAATATAACAAAGTAATGCATAATTGGTAATGAGCTTCCCTGTGAACTTGGGAGATTATCTAAGAAGGAAGGCAAGAAAAAAAAAATTCAAGGAAAAGCATTCATCAAAAAGGGAATATTGCATGAGAGTTCATAAAATAACATTATGAAGAAAATGACGTCCAAATATAAGAAAAACTGATGATTTTATTGATGTCTTGGAAGAAGGATGACAAATTTAAAGAAAGCAACTGGAGACTTCATTTATTCAAAGAAGCAAAAGCAGAAAGGATGGAAATGAGAAAGCATTGACATTTGTCATCTTCATGAATGATGAGGGAAAGGCTCGGTCAGAACGGTCGACTGGTCCTCCTCTTTAACGGGGAGATTCTTGTCAACACAGTCTTGAACGATGTTTTTGAAGACGAAACATTGCTCAGTATCATGCCCTGTAGCTTGGTGGAATTTGCAGAAGTGATCTTTTCATTTTCCTAGGGCAACCGAAGGATTAGCAATTCTTGGAAGCTTAACCATTCCTTTGCTCAGCATGTATTCCAGGACCTTTTTGCGGGGCTGATCAAGAGGAGTAAGCTTGCGGTCACGCTCCCAACATTCATGCTTTGGCTTCTTTTGAATGCTTGTTTTCTGCTCGGAGCAGGATAGAAGGGGTTTGGCCAGAACAGCTGGCTGGTCTGCCATTTTGTTTTCCCCAGAATATTCTTATCAACGTTATCCTGGACGATATTCTTGAGGATGAAACAATTTTCTGTATCGTGTCCTATTGCATGGTGAAACTTGCAAAATTGTTCTTTGAATCTACCCATGATTGTCAAGGGATCAACAACTTTTTTGGTAAATAAACCATGCCATTTGCGAGCAAATTCTCTAAAACAGTCTCGAGCTTTTGATCCAGAGGGGTGAACTTTCGATCAGTGCTCTAGTCTTTGTGTTTTAGTTTTTCTTGCTCTTTCCCTTTATGCTAGGGACTGGACTGGAGAGGTCAGGCATTCTGATTGTCCATTTTATCCTTTTGACCTGTGTGGTCCTCTCTGCCTGGATTTGGGTTTCTTGATCTGCTAGTATGATTTTTTCTGCCACCCCTTTTGATTTTGCTATTGTTGTTGCCCTCGATGTTCATAGAGAATGTGACTAGTGTCATCTCCTCGACTGACTCCTTTCTGATGCTTGACTCGGGTAGCTCCAATAGCATCTTTGTCATCATCTTTTGAAACATCCTGTACATGACTAAATCAATGTCATTTTCACTTGTCTGGTCCTGCTTCTTGATTGGCCTTGGAGAACTCATCTCTTCGACACTGCTTCGTACTGTTCTCTTTCTCGACCTTGTTTGAACTGTGGTGAAATGTCAATGCTTTCTGCATAATAAAGGAATGATATACACCGAAAGATTTTTGGGAAAAATAGAGATGATGAAGGAAATATTGAGGATTATGAAAGAGATGGAAATTTTGAATAGAATTTGGAAGACAAAATTTGAACATTTGAAAAATTATAGGCAGGATCAAAATAAGGCTAAAAATTTGAGATCCAGAGGAAAGGTAGGAAAAGGGAAATCTCCTGGACTTTTTGAAGAAAAATATGAGGTTTTTGAAAATCTTTCAGGATTTTGATATAATTGCTGGAAAAATAAATGAGAAATGATGTAAAAGGCAAATAAAGGGGAAACGAGAAATAAAGGAGAATGTATTCAATCACATCTTGCATAAACAATTATGCACATACAACATTCCCTAAGAAGCTGACTCTAAAATGCATCAATTTTGAAAGAGTTGTAGGACCCTAATCCTACCTCTAGGCTCAAATCAGCTGTGTCCAATCATGTTATGCCGATATACTCAAGTCGAGGCTCGATGTATGTGGCATAAAAATTTATCTTCGGTTCCAGGCTTGTGTTTTCCCAACATCCTTGAGCGCCTGCCGATATACGTTGGATTATGGCCCTTGGTACATGGCAGGGGGGTGTTAGCCCAAATAAGTGGCCCAGTTGTGAGGCTCTGTCCCGAACTATGGTTCTGGAAGAGAGCCCAGCAACGTGAAGACCGGGTAGACATAAGTGGGGTGGTTTTTGAAAACATGAACACATGCAAGAAAATCAGAAGGCTCTAAGACCTAAAGAATAGAATTTTGAAAATTTTGAAGAAGCAAACATTGTTTTCATACAATTTATAGATTGAGGAGTGTTGTATTTCAAACCTAAGTCTAAGTGAGCATGAATAATTCTCCTCAATATGGTCCTACCAAACCATACCTAGTCTACATGCAATCCATGTCAGCTAGGTTCAAGTCTAGGCTCTTAGGTTCACATGATATCAGAAATTAAAAGCTGACATTCCATAGAATTTGGTTTTGATAATTGAGCTAAGTCAAAGCACATAATTGATCAGACGAAGACAGGTCCCATCACGGTCGCCAAACCTGTTATCAACGCAAAATTTTTCCCCCTCCCTCTGCGATAGTGAGAGAACGATTCTGCAAGTCAAACTCGATCAAAGTTTTGAAAATTGTTTTAAAAATTACTCGCCTCCGTTTTGAAAATTTACGGGAAAATTCTGTGGAATGGGATCCGCCTGTCAGTACGAGGTTCGATCGTTCCTGGCGCTTTTACCAGGGGTAATCGAACCAAGGATCAAATGTGTGCTTTGACTAATTTAAATTATCTAAATCATGCTCTATTTTCCTAGAATGCAGAGAGAATCAGGCATGTGCTATGAAATTTGGAAAAGATGCAAGTTTGAAAAATATGATGTTTGCTTTGAAAAACTGAGATGTTGTAAACACCCCAAATTTTCACTCACCTCCACGACATTTTCACCAAACATCATCATCCAGCCTTTTGAAATCGTCGGAGGGCAAAATGGTCATTTTCTGAGCCCAGACCTTGCAAAAGTCTAAATTTCATTTGCAACTCCCAAAATTTCTCTACTTTTAGCTCCGATGTTCAAAATTTCAGTCAGTCCACATGTCATTTCATGCATTTATTTTTTATTAAAAATCCCAAAAAAATCACGGAATATACCCTTAGGTGTCCCTAGAATTGTGCCAAAAATTTGGAAGCATTTGAATTTGTTTACTGTGGTAAACATTCAAAATGACAAGTCGGGTTTTGTTACCCGAGATGCGTTTTAAAAAGTATTTTCCGACTTGTAAAATCGAGATCTCCCTCATAAAAGATCCGATTTTCGATCCAAAAGATGTTATGAACTCTGGAGAATGTATAGTTTGTAACCTGATTTTCTCAGATGTTTCTGATTTTTTTCATGTCTGACAAAAATCCGAGAGTTCGGGACATGTGTCAGAGCCTGATTTGGGCCTCTGAGACTTTGGATCGACTTAGAACGATGGGTTCTCTTTGTGTGTTGCTCCAAATCCAAAACTGTAAAAAGTGAAAGTTATTTACAAGGTGTCCTATGTTTGCATCTGAAAGCCTGTGATTTTTAGAACAGTGTTGATACCTGCTTCGGATTTTTCTTGTCAGTCTTCTGTTTTGTCACATTTGTCTGTTCTGTCAATTTAGGATTAAAAAGTTATATTTTTATCTATGTTTCTGTTGATTAAATGCGGAAGTTATGAACATGAAAGTTGTCCATGTAGGCGTCGTGAGCAGCTTTGTTAAATATCATAAATTTCCATGGCTGTTTTCTATTTTTTTAGCATTTTACATTAGATTAAGGTGATTTTTACCTCTGTCAGAACTAAATCCCTGTTACCGAACTCACCATGGCTCAAATCCCGAGGCTGTAAAAACCAAAAAATGTTCCATTTTGGGTCCTTTAGCAGTCTGCAAAATATCAGAAGTTTTCATGGAGTAAATCTTGCACTATCATATTAGGCATTGCATTTGGTTCGGATCCATAGGCAAAATCCACCATTTTAGGATTTCCTTTAAATTTTAGTATTCAAATCATGTCATTTCGTGATTTTTAGCATTCTAGGCTATTTATCAGAGTAGGTAGATGCTTCATACCGAATTTGGTGCAATTTGGAATCCATTTGAGGTTCGGATTAGCCATAATACCAAAACAGGGTCCCGCGGGACCCGAATCCAAGTGAAAAACAAGCGAAATTCGTTATTTTGGATAAATTGCAAAATGTCAAATTCTGATTTTACAGTCCTAATGTGTTTAGCAGCATGTCATCATATCTCATACTGCATTTCATCATCATTTGATTCAATTTGAATTTCAAAATCTCAATTTTACCAAGTTTTCCTTCAAAAACCTTGATTTTAAAGGTATAACTTTAATTTTAGGGGTATTTTGGTCATTTTGACCCCAATTCCGAATTTCAAACTATTTTCCACCAAATTTCCTGTATTTACATCATTTCAAATATCAAGGAAACATGAGATTAGGGTTTATGTCCAATTAAATCCAATAATTTCAGAATATTATTGGAAAATCTTGGAAAAACCCACATATTTGAGCTAACCCCATTTCAAGGTTTGGCAGGGACATTCAAAAGAAGGAGCTGAAGTCTGCATTTTCCTTTTATTTCATTTATTTAGTGATGTAATAATGTAAATTTTGGAATAAGATTTTAATTTCCTGCTTAGACTAGGATGCATATCATATAGTTTGAATTTATGCAATATCCTGCTTATATGATGCATGCATCTTATTTCAAAAGCACTATGGATGTACACGAATGGCACGTGCACCAACTCTTAGGGAGTTGATGAACTCGGTGGAGTCCATATTTACGGCCCTAGTCGGAATATGGACGAGACCCAGATCCATCATCTTTCTACTAGTCACATTGAGCCTACACTCTTAGGCTATCTTAAAATGCACATCATATTTCTAATATTTTCAAAGTATTGTGCATTAAATCAATTAAACTCTGAACATATTCATGGCCACAGTCAGAATATGTGAAGGATTTATTTTGACTTAATGCACATTTTCCAACAAATTTCTCAGAAAATCTTTTCAAAGTGCATTCATTCACTCATATCATTTGCATCATGAAATCATTGGTTTTCCCATGATTTTCTTAAGAAAACTTCATTCTCAAGAAATCGATTTCTCAAGAAACTCTGAAGATTGTCCAAAATCGGTTTTCCCAAGTCAGGTTTTTCCACGTTTTTCCTTGGAAATGTTATTTTCTTAAGATTTTCAAAAAGAGTTTTTCAATCTTCCTCAAAGATCAAAATCGATTTCCAAGTATTTCAAGGGTAAGATTCCCAGGATTTCAATTTCCCAAGTTCAGTTTTTCTTCTCCAATGAGTTTTCCTATAAACTTTTCACCATTTTCCTAAGAAAATTCTCAAAGTCTGAGTTTTCCCGAGAAGTGTTTCCCTTTTCAAATGTTCACCTTTTTCTCAAGAATCACTTCTATTTTGCCAGAACTTTCAACTATTCATGATTTTCCCACAACTTTATGAACTTTCCCGAGATTTCAAATCTTTTTCATCTGAGTTTTCTTGAGAAATTGATTTCCATCATTTGCCTTAGAACTATTTCCAACTCCAAAGCATTTTCCAAGCATACATCATGTTTTTCCAACTTCCATTTTCTAAAATCTCATAGCACATGCCTGAATTCTCTGCGCATTTAGGATAAAACACAATTTCGATAATTTCACTAAGTCAAGCACAATTTTGGTCCTTGGTTCGATTACCCCTGTTAAAGGCGGCAGGAACGGTCGAACCTCGTACCGACAGGTCGAGCCCCATCCCATGGATTTTCTCGCAATTTTCAAAACGGAGGCGAGTATTTCAAAACAATTTCCAAAATCCGGTCAAGTTTGAAACGCGAAAGCGTTTCCCTCTCTCTTTCGCAAGGGAAGACGGGGAAAAATTTCGCGACGATAACAGATGTACGTGGAAAATGACTAGCAAAGTGATTGAAAATGGAATTCCTGGGAAAATTCTTGAATTTTATTGGAAATCAAAAATTTTAATTGGGAAATGAATTCTCAGGAAAATTTAAACTTTGGGCAAATCGATTTTGAGATTTGGATTGCCTTTCTGAGGAAATGGATTTGAGAATCTTGAGAAAATCAGGAAGTTCATTGGAAAATGATTTTTGAAAGGAAAAATGGATTCTCAAGAAAATGAAAACTCTGAGAAAATCGATTATTAGAATTTGGGTTTGAAATGAAAATCAATTTCTGAAGAAGATTTGAGAATTTCGAGAAACCAACTTCTAAAATAATTCCAGGAACTTCGAAAAAATCAATTTTGGGATTTGAAAATGAAATTGAGAATGTGGAAATCTTGGAAAATCATTATTTGAACTTGGAAAATACTTGGAATCTCATTTGAAAACTTAGAATTCTGAGAAAATCAAAACTTGAGAAAGACTTGGAAATTCTTGAGAAAATTGATTTTTCTGAAATGGAATTGGGAAATAAGATTGAAAATAATGCAATTTGAATGAAATGAATGAATGAATATGAATTTGAAAGATACTTCTTTGAAGAATTGGGAAATTCTTTTGAATTTTGAGAAATGCAGTGCATTTTTTAAGTTAGCCTAAGAGTGTAGGCTGAACGTGGCAAATACAAAGATCATAAATCTTAGTTTTCTTCGTATTCTGACTATGGCCATAAATACGAATACCACAAAGTTTATGAACTCCCTAAGAGCTTGTGCACGTGCCATTCGTGTCAACCATAGTGATTTTAGAAAATGTGCATATGCATCATACATCAGATATTGAATTTTTTAGAAATCAAACTATATGCAATGCAGTCCTATTCTAAGCTGAAAAGTAACTCTTATTCCAAATTATTACATCCGATATTACATTAAATTGAAATAAAAGAAAATAAAAATCTTCTTCCTGGATATTCCTGCAAAACTAGAAAACAATGTTAGCACAGAAATGTTAGTTTTTTTTTTGAATTTATCAGAAAATATTGGAAATTATCGAATATTATTCAGATATAAACCCAAATTCATACCCCCCTTGATATAAACATGATAAATAAGGAATAAATTTCAAAAATAAACTTGGAAATTCAAAATTGGGGTCAAATTGAAATGAGAGGGATCCGTTCCATTTATCGCATGGATCCCTTACTCACATAGCCCCTAACATGAATGAACAAGGGACTGATCATTTTCCATCCTCTAGTATCACAAGAGGACCTCATACCTGCATATGTCCAGCTTATGAATCGGCTTACAGCATTCTCACGAAAATGGGGCTTAAAGACTTTATGTTGATGGGCAGTAGGGTGAATATTTGATGTAAAACGATAAGGCAATGGAGATGTCTTACCTCGGGTTCTTGTTTGCAATAAGTGGAGAAGGTGCAGCCGGCTGGAGCAATGGAGGCGATGGGATCACCTTAAAGATGTTGGAAATGACAGCAATGGTGGCGATAGCTAAAGGGGGATGTCACCTACAAGGACCGATGGAAGGAGAGGACCTAGAGGTAGTCAGCTGCAACAAGGGAGGAGCTGGAACCGGCTGCGACAAAGCTTGAAGATGCTGGAAAGTTGAAGATGTTGATGTGCTGCCTTGATGGACAGTGAAAGACCAAGAGAGCTGGAGAGAAGAAGATGTGTGTAGCCGTGTAGTGCTGCCAAGAGGTGAGAGAGAGAGGCTAAGGAGAGCTGGGCGTGAATCCCTTGGAGAGCCCTCACCTTGTGTTGTCTAACTTAGGGAAAAATAGAAAAAAAACCTAAGTTTCAATGAGAGAAATCCATTTAGAAAGTAGAAAGAGGGCTGGTTTACGTGAATGGATGTCTTTATGGTGGCTGGACAATAGGGAAGGGAAAGAAAGAAAGAGGGAAAGAAAGAAGGAAAGAAAAGGGAAAGAAGAAGGAAGGAAAGAAGAAAGAAAGAAAAGGAAAGAAGAAGGAGAAGAGAAAGGAGGAAGAAGAGAAAGCAAAGGAGGAAGGTGATACGTGAGTGGGCTGGACCAAGGAGAGAGGGAAGGAAGGAAGAAAGAAAAGAAGAAAAGAGAAGAAAAAAAGGAAAGAAAGAAAAGGAAGAAAAGAAAGAAAGAAGGAAAAGAGGAAAGAAGAAAGGAAAGAAAAGAAGGAAGGAGAAGGAAAGAAAGGGAAAAAAAGAAAAGAAAGAAGAGGAAGGGAGAGGGGGCTGGTCGACCCCTCTTGTGGGTCCCGCCTTTAAAAGAAAAAGAAATAATAATAAAAAAATGATAAAATGAAGCAAAAGAAATGTTTATTTTTTTTTTCTAAAAAAAAGAAAATACAAGTAGGAAAATCATCTCAGAGTGGGTTCACTTTCCAAATTTGAAATTCATTTTGAGAATCATAGAGGTAGAATGGTCTTTTTAGAAAATTTCTAGACAAAATGAGCTATTTTTGGCAGTTTTTGAAATGAGCTCGGATTTGAAGTTCAATACCCCGTTCCGAAGCAAATCCATTGTAGAATTTGAAAATTTGAGTTTGAAATAAATCCAAATTGTTTTTCTTAAGAAAAAAAATCCAAATTTAGAATCTCGGGGGTAAAAATGTCAATTTTGGAGATCCAAGGTTTGAAATTGATTTATGAAAACTTTTAAAACTCAATCTGGATTGAAATTTATAAAACTGGAGTTCTGAACTTCGAAAATGAAATGAAATGTGATGAAATGTTGAGAAATGATATGAAATAATAAGAAATGACATCAAATGCTATGCGAAATGCTAACCCTGATTGAATAATTTTGGATATTGGGCCCCGATTAGCACTAGTACTAGTTCAAAAAGTGTTAAAATTGATAAAATTTGCAAAATGATTCAAGAAATGGTTTTCGGGTTCTATTGGGCCAGAGTGACACTGAAAATTGGGGTTCGAGCTGGATTGAACTGAAATGAACTAGATTGAGCTGGGCTCTAGGGTTTCAGAATTCAGGTGAACTTGACAAGACACTGACTCAACTGACCTTTCCGACTAAATTTTCAAGAAAAGTTGTCATTTTTAAAGAAATGGTACGAAATGGTCACTGGAGTGAAGTGAATTACAAATCTGAGCTGGGTTTGAACTAAAACAAAGGACAACAATATTGAGATGAACTAAAGTCAAAGCTCGAACACTAGCTCAACTGACTAAACTCAGCTCAATTTCAGTTGAAAGAGCTGAAATGGGCTAAAATGGGCTCCTGAACACTTGGAAATGGTTTTGAACTGAAACTGGAGCACTTGAACACCTGGTGAGCTCAGGCTAGACTCTGGGGAATAGGATTGACTAGGAATGACTGACTCGGAGACAATTGGCTTGGATTTAAGTGAGAAATAAGCTCATTTCTGAAGAAATGATCCCATTTTGGCAGGAATGGTCAGAAATGAAAATAGCCTTCTCACTATGAACTTAGCTGAGCTAGAAATGACTGGCATTCTAACTGTTCTGAGTTTACAAATGAGCTTGGTTGACTCTGACTGACTGAGGTCCGGGATGACCTAGGGGTAAAATGGTAATTTTCCTAATGAAAGTGGGTAAAATGATAATTTTTTGACACAAACTTGGGGTTTGACTCCTACACTGACCTACCAGGGTTGGCACTGCACGAGGGAGATAATTGAAAATGAATGAGGAAAATTTGGGGTGTTTACAGATGCCCCTCTTTGTTACTAAGCCGGTTTAGGGCCGAGCTTAGTGGCAAAGAGAAACACACCAAATTTGAGCTATAAAAAAATGCTCCAGTTAGAAGGATCTGACTGGGTATGACAAAATTAGCCCTGATGAGAATGGTAGATATGAAATGGAGAATTGAGAAGAAAGATTTATTTCAAAGAAGTGGGATTCGGGTTTTGATCTTAACCTGGATGGGATGAGAAATACCTTGTGTAGAAACGAGGCTCAGGTTTGACCCTTAACCTGGTCGGGAAAATGAAATACTTCATCAGAATGAGGTTCTGGTTTAACCCTTAACCTGACCGGAAAATGAAAATGGTAAGTTGGATGACAAATAAGAGAACTTTTTTGAAGAAGAATAAGGCAACACTTTCGACAACGCGAAAGATAAATAAGGCGATCCAAAGGAACAAGGCGATTCTTTTGACAACGCAAAAGAAGAATTCTTTCGACAACGCGAAAGGTGACACAGGCGATCCAAAGGAACAAGGCGATTCTTTCGACAACGCGAAAGATGAATTCTTTCGACAACGCAAAAGATGACAAAGGCGATACAAAGGAGCAAGGCGATTCTTTCGACAACGTGAAAGATGAATTCTTTCGACAACGTGAAAGATGACAAAGACGATCCAAAGGTGCAGGGCGATTCTTTCGACAATGCAAAAGATGAATTTATTCGACAACGCGAAAGATGACAAAGGTGAGCCAAAGGAACAAGGCGATTCTTTCAACAACGTGAAAGATGACAAGGTGATCCAAAGGAGCAAGGCGATTCTTTTGACAATGCAAAAGATTAATTCCTTCGAAAATGCAAAAGATGAATTCTTTCGACAATGCGAAAGATGGAAAAGGCGATTCAAAGGAACAAGGCGATTCTTTCAACAACATGAAAGATGACAATGCAATCCAAAGGAGTGAGGCGATTCTTTTGACAATGCAAAAGATGAATTCTTTCGACAATGTGAAAGATGAATTCTTTCGACAACGCGAAAGATGGCAAAGGCGATCCAAAAGAACAAGGTGATTCTTTCAATAACGCGAAAGATGACAGGGCGATCCAAAGGAGAAAGGCAATTCTTTTGACAACGCAAAAGTTGAATTCTTTCGACAATGTGAAAGATGACAAAGGTTACTCTCTCAAGGAGGCAAAAGGTGATGCCAAAATGTGGCAAGATGGACATCAAGCTCTTCACTTCATGTCAAGATAGTATGAAAATATTGCCAAAATGTTTAAAAATTATTTGTTGATTCAAAATACTTGAAACCGATATATATTGGTATGAAAATATTTCCTCTTTTCTACCCAAAGTATTACCTCCAATTGGGCTAACTCTGTAGAATCAAGAATCAAATTCAAATTGATTGCGATTGACTTTCTTTCAAGAAAGCTATCAATTTCCTTGATATCAACAGAAAAGAAGATATTCTTGATATTTTGAAAGCAATTGGTGAAAAGACATTGATAAATAAATTTTACAAAATTTAAAGAAGATTCTTGGCATATTTGGCAGTCTGATATCCTGGGATTCTTTTCTCATGATGATCTTTCTGCACCCTTTTTTTCAGAATTGGAGCTTTCTTGGGTTTTTGGGGATTACATCATCCTTCATTTTGGAGATGTCCTGCCTTTTCTCTCTTTTTTTTGGAAGGGTACATCACAAACTCCTTCAACTCAGAGATGTTATTATCCTTTTTTGCCTCAGGGATTATCTTTATGGTATTGGCTCATTGGTTCGAAATCTCTTGATGATAGTAGAAATTAAATATCTTTTAGCGTTTGTTAGGAGGTTCATCACAGTCGCCTTCATCTTGACGGTGATCTGAACTTTCTCTGGAGTGATCTGTCACAAACTCCTTCATCTTGGAGATGATCCAAATCTTCTTTGGACCCGGGGGTCTAACTCGCATAATTCGTCTTCATCTTGACGACAATTGAGAGATCCCTTTTGCAGATATTTAATTGTAGCTTGAGGATATATGGAAATTGAATGGATTTTCTTATGTCACCCAGTTCATTTTGACTGCCTTATTTTCCAAAAATGATCTTTAAAAATATGTCATTGACTGCGATCAATACCGATCACTTATGGCTTTGCAATAACATTGAATTTTCTTTGCTGGCCATATCGAGGCTTTATTCTTCATCCTTTTGGTTGGCTAATTGAAAGATTTTGAATCCTTCTTCGCAAAAGCTTTGTCTTTTTGGAAGTAATACTGAAGGTAATTTTGAGGTAATTCTTTTATGCAATAAAGGTTTTGAACTCAACAAATATTTAATGACAAATTGGCAAAATATTTTTGGAATCTTTGGTGAAAGAAATTGCTTGATATCGGAGTTGACATATTAGTGGGATTATGGATGAAGGTTCAACATGAACCTGAACTCTAAAGGTAAATCCAATACAAATTTGGAATTTTGAAGGTAAGTCCTAGCACAATGCTGAATTTTGAAGGTAAGTTCAACTCAATACTGGATTTAGTAAAAGGACCAACATAAACTGGATTTGTAAGGACCGATGCTAAACTGGATTTGGAATGACCAATTTGAAAAATTGGGTTTGGGAAGGATCAGTGCTAAGTCGGGATTTGTCAGGAAAATTCGAATCAGAATTCAAATCTTCAAGGGAAAACTAAATGAATTGGGTTTGAAAAAAAAAATTGAGTCGGAACTTGGATCATCTAGACCAATTACTAAATTTGCTGGAAAGTTCAAGTAGAAGTTCAAACCTTTAAAGGAAAGCTAAGTGAATTGGATTTGGAAGAAAATTCGAGTCGGAACTCTAATTTTCTAGACCAATTCTAGACATTTGAATTGGATTTAGAAGAAAATTCGAGTTGGAACTCTAATTTTCTAGACCGATTCTAGACATTTGAAATGGATTTATAAGAAAATTTGAGTCGAAACTCTAATTTTCTAGACCAATTCAGAAGGAAAAGAAATTCAGGTCGAAACTCAAATCTTCGAAGGAAAACTAGATCCAATTTAGAAGAAAAAGAAATTCGAGTCGGAACTCGAATCCTAAAGGAAAATTGGGTCAATTAGAAAGAAAGAAAATTTGAGTTGAAACTTGAATCCTAAAGGGAAATTAGAAAATTCAAAAGAAAGGAAAATTCGAGTCGAAACTCGAACCGTAAAGAAAAAACTAGACCAATTTGGTTTTAAGGAAAAGAAATCTGAGTCGGAACTTGAATTCTGAAGGAAAACTAGATCAATTTAGAAGGCAAAGAAATTCAAATCGGAACTCAAATCCTTGAAGGAAAACTAAACCAATGTGGACATTGAATTTTAAAGTGTACCAGTGTGAACACCAGATTTTAAAAATGAACCAGTACAAGCACTGTGTATTGAAAAATTACCAGTACGGACACTGGGTTTTAGAAAATTACCAGTACGAACACTGGGTTTTGGAGAATTACCAGCATGAACACTGGGTTTTTGAAAGATTACTAGCACGAACACTGGATTTTGAACAAACACTGAATTTTGAAAAATTACCAGCACAAACACTAGATTGAAAAATTACCAGCACGAACACTGGTTTTTTGGAAAATTACCAGTACGAACATTGGATTTTGAAAAATTATCAGCACGAACACTAGTTTTTTGAAAATTACCAGCACGAACACTGGATTTTGAAAAATTACCAGCATGAACACTGGTTTTTCGAAAATTACCAGCACGAACACTTGGTTTTAAAATTTTACCAATACGAACACTGGGTTTTGAAAATTCACCAGTACGAACAATGGGTTTTGAAAAATTACCAATTGATTATGATGAAAGATTTTCAGTCTTCACCCTCACGATGACTTGGACGGCTGTCAAGGCCTCAGGATTTATCCCTTATCCTGAATGGGCAATCTCAGGTTTATCCCTTAACCTGAAGGGAAAATGAATTTGATGCAAGTGAATGTATATGAATGCGAATGAATGTATGCAAATGCAAATGAATGCAGATGTATGCAAATGAATGCAAAATGATGTAAATGGATGTACATGCATGCAA